>NW_028327183.1:22960292-23593000 GCF_987537825.1 Furipterus horrens
TTTTTACTTATATTACACACTGCCTGTGGGCTGGTTGCTGCTCAGCTCTTGCAGCTGAAGGTGTGGTTGCCAATGAGAATATGTTATTGCCATGGAAAAGAAAAAGATCAGTGGTCAAATCACACAAAGGTTCTTCAAGTTTCTGTTTTGGAAGGGACATAGCATTGCTTTTCTCACTACACTGGCCAAAGCAAATTGCATGTCCAAGCCAGAAGTCAGTGGGCTTATACAAGGAGGTGCAGCACATAAATGGGAATCGGAATCGAGGTCAACACAGACAGTGTCAAGAAGATCCAGCCTATATTTACTGAAGACTTGGGCTTCCAAAACAAAGTGGATTCCAGAAAGCACCTGGCATATGCGTTATAATTCTTTAATGTCTTTGCAGATACAGATGGTTGTCAGCAAGCATGTGTCAGCCACTATGCATGGGCCAGGCCTTGCTTGCAACATGGTAATCAGGTGTTCTTTTGGGAGCATTGTGTTTCAAGGCTGATTCCAGCAAAGATGTATAAATAGACAAGAATGAAAAGCATTTGCAAGGACCCTTGAAGATATGTAAAGGATGGTGTTGCAGTTAGATAAAGTCTTCGTGCCTCGCCATTTGATGAGTTGTCTGATGATGGAGGGTCCATCTCTCGATTATGTAGGTAGAATGGCGTAGGCACTGGAGGCAGCTGGAGTTCAGCCTTCATACTGCACATGCACATCAGGCAGCCCTGGGCACAGAACTTGATGGATGTTAGCCTTCTCACTGATACTTTCCTTGCAGGGTTATTGCAAGGGTTGAAACCACCATCTGTGAGGCACTGGGCACAGTCCCTGGGATAGCATAAGTGCTCATGGATTAGAACTGGCGGCTGTCAGAGGGGAGGGGTGTTGTGGGGCTGGGTGAAAAATGTGAAGGATTAAGCAAAGGAAAAGAAAACCCTCATAGTCTCAGAGAGCAGTGTGGTGATGACCAGAGAGAAATGGGGGTGGGCGAGGTAGAAGGTAAAGGGGGATACCTGGTGATGGAAGGAGACTTGACTTGGGGTGGTGAACACACAATACAGAGTACAGATGATGCATTGTAGAATTATACACCTGACACCTATATAATTGTATTAACCAATGTCACCCCACTAAATCAGTAATTTCTTTAAAGAAGTTAGCAGATATTATTTCGTGTCTCATTTCCCTAAGAAGCCATGGGGTCATTCCTGAGCCTGTACTTCTCTGCCTTGGGCCCTCCCTGCCCCCGACTTGTGAATCTGTGATATCAGTCCTTCTCAGCCCCATCGAGTATGTCTGGGTTCCCCAAGAGGCATCTCTTGTGCAGTCCTGGAGAGACTACTCTTCACTAACTCGTGGTTTCTATCTTCAGCTTTTCTCATGTGAGGGCTTCCATGTCTCTGTGGTCCCTGAGGACATTTGAGGGCATCTCATCAGTACCACTGACACTGGTGCCCATCACCCCCGACCACACTCATGTCCGTGCCCAAAGCCCATCTCCTGATGCTCCCAACATGTCAAACCCTCGGGAGCTAGAGTGCAGGGGTAACTTTTCTGGAAACCTTGGTTCTCATGAAAGCCCCAGTGTTTCCCCTACAGTCTTGGTGAGTGTGTACCCTGTCCCCAAGTTGTGTCACATGTGGCCATCTGGACCCTAGAGCTGCTCCATGCCTCGCTGTGCTAAGGGCTCCTTGTGAAAACTGATGGATGCCTAGGAAAGTCTATCTATCTATCTATCTATCTATCTATCTATCTATCTATCTATCTATATCTATCTATCTATCTATCTATTATCTATCTGTCCATCTATCTATTATGTATCTGTCTATCTACCTGTCTATTATCTATCTATCTATCATCTATCTATTTATCTATCTATTATCTATCTATTATCTATCTGTCTATCTACTTATCTTGAAGGGGGACTCCCCTATTCAATCTGAGCCACTGCAAAGACAGAGTGCAGGGATTTTCTTTTCTTCTTTTGCACTCTAGTGCAAACCAAAAGAACATCAGATCATCCAAGGTCTATCAGTGGGTGCTGTGACCACCCTGATTATGTTGTGTGTCCCGCATGGCCTGCGTCCTCTTCATTCCTTGAGCTGACCCTGTCCATGTGAAGCTCTTGATTTCAGGGAAGCATGTGGGTCTTTGTGCCCATGGGACAGAAGTGCATGGCAGATGAAGGACCTCCTCCCTGGCCTCAAGTTCAGTTCCAGGGACTCCTTGATATTGAAGCTAGATGAGGCAGGGCTGGGGTACTGGCAACAGGCTCTGCCATGAAGTATTTTATATATACCCCAGAAATATTGGCATAGTTGTCTTTTAATTGCATCCTTAGCTTCTTTTCTGTAGCTTTTTGTGATATTCAGTTTAATCAGTCAACGCATGTTTACTAATCCCTCACTCTGGGCTGGGTGTCATACACAGTTCTGCCCTAATCTTGCTGGAAGTGAGGCTAATGCCTTTGTAATTCAGAAATAGGGAGCGTGTGCTGAATTTGACGATCTCTTGCATGATTCCAGTTGTAAAATCATTTTTACAAGTTTTAGACATGTAGTTAGATGTAAATATTGGGATTGCAACCGTTTCTGGAAAATGGCAGGCTAAGTCAAAACATTGTAGGAACATGGTGGGGATTCCACGTTCCTTGCGTACTGTGTCTGTTGTTAGATAGCACATAGCCACTCTGGAAGGTGCTAATGGGAGAGCCCAAGCTCCAGGCTCTGCTACAGACCTCAGTCCTCTGAGTGATGGGCCACCTTTTCTCTTTCGTCCTGTCGCAGAACCCGATGCATAGTAGGTTCGAAAACATGTGTGAAAGGAAATGAGGAAGGGAGGGAGCAAATGCTGCATTAGGAAATCAGTAGGTTAATCTTCTTCAAGAAAATATTAGTTAGCTTCCTTGCCCCACTGTAGAATTCTCTGCCCTATGCCTTGTGGGCCCCTGTGGCCTCCCAAAGCTGTTAGTGGGGGTTGTTCTCTGCCTCCTCCAGGTGAGTGGGCTCCATGCCCCTGCAAACATATGTGTTCTCACACATGGCTTTTTTGAAAAAATTATGTGGGCAACTAAAGTGTTATTTGATGTCTGTTTTGTCGAAACAAGGGGCAAATTTAAGATTGTAAACACTGTCTGAGAAGAAACAAAACCTGGCATGATGATGATGGTCTAGGTGGCCTTGCCAGACCTTTTTAACGTGCACCACCAGATAATTAGTCTGGTCACTTTGTTCACTTCTCCCAGCTGACTGGTCAATTCAGTTTAAAAAGTGGTCAGACTTGTGGCTTTGCTGATTGGCCGAATTACTGCA
Source organism: Furipterus horrens (assembly GCF_987537825.1). NCBI lineage: Eukaryota > Metazoa > Chordata > Mammalia > Chiroptera > Furipteridae > Furipterus > Furipterus horrens. Next base: position 22,963,598 of record NW_028327183.1, read on the forward strand.
TGAAATTGATCTGGTTATTGAGGAAGCTCAGTGCAGTGACCCAGTGTGAACACAGGTGGTGCCAGTGAGCAGCTACATGAATTTCCTGGGGTTGCGTTCTGTCTCTTGTGAGGTGGGCAGGCGAGAATCCCTAAGATGTGCTCCCAGTCCCCCGGCCGGAAGTGAGCCCGCTGCTCTCGCTCCTGCTCCCATGGCACCCTCACGCCCCTTTGGGTCCCACACCATCCAGCCTAAGTCCAGGACATCTGTGCGCGTGCCCCAACCCCTCAGTGCCCCTTCAGCACCATGCCTCATAGCCCAGGAACTCAGGCAACGTTTGTTTGCATTTCCACATTTCTGTCAAAACATTAATTGACCTTTGTACAGCACCTTTTCATTTGCCCAGTGCTCATCATTAAAATAAACTGTGAGTCAGAAAGTGTTTTTTAATCTTCATTTTATCATCATCACATCCATGACAGTAACAGCTAGTATTTATTGAGCCCCAACCGAGCCAGATGTAATGTTCAGGGCCACTCATGCATTACCTAATTAAATTTTCATGGCAAGCCTATGAGGGTGTTACTGTCTACATTTTGCCTAAGATGGAAGCTTAAAATGACTGGCCCAAGGCCACAGTGCAGGGCGGGGACTCAAGTCCTAGTTGCCCTGACTCCACAAACCTTGTTCTCAGACACTTTCCATCTCAGCTGGGGAAACACGGAAGCGGTTCTCATATCGGGCCTTGCATTCATTTCCCAGGGCAGCCAGGACAGAGTGCCACAGATCGGGTGGCTTAAGAAACAGGAAATACTCTCAGGGGGCTGGAAGTCTGAAATCACCATGTCAGCAGGGCTAGTTTCCCCGGAGGCCTCTCTCCTTGTCTCATAAATGGCCATCTTCGTCCTGTGTTTCCACATGGTCTCGTCTCTGTGTCTGTATTCTAATCTCCTTCTTTATGAGACACCAGTTGGATCAGGGTCCACCCTGATGACCTCATTTTACCTCTTTCCAAGTCCTGTCTTCAGATACGGTCACATTTGGAGGTACTAAAGGTTAGGACTTCAACATATAAGTTTCAGAGTGACACATTTCAGCCCACTACAGACCTCTTCTTGAACAGATTCCATGTTTAGTGCAGGAACTAAGAGGGAGAGAAGAAAGCCTGGAGTCCCTTCCCCATGACATGTGTTGGTCCATGATCCAACAGTCAGCCTTTTCGCTGTCACTGCAGGTGTGCCCAGTATGAATCTTCCCCAGGGAAGAGGCCTGAATTAGAGAAACACGCAACCCTCCACGTCGCTCCAGGTACAGAGGCCTGACCTAGGCTACTGTCATTGAAGGGCAAAGTCTCCTCAACTTTCTGTTTTAAGTATCACGTGAGCAGACCAGTGCTCACACTTCACATGCACACCTTGATGAATTGGCACGCTCGCACGCAGGAGTACCCAGCACCCAAGCTAATACACGGGATTGTTCCAGTGCCCCCGCAGCCCCTGCTGCTGTGCCATTTCTAACCTCAGTTATGTGGTTCAATTTGTAAATATAAAAGCAAAGAGAGACAGACAATGGTTACAGCACAAAAACCTTATGCCTTATCTTTATCTGGACTCCTTGAGACCTGGCTCTGCCCCTAATTAACCCCAGACACTGAAAAGGCCGATGAGTCTGATGAATCTCTCACCTCAGCTTCCTCTTTTGTCAAATGCGGGGAGACAATCTCTAGTTAATAATGAATTTAGAAAACCTAGACACACAGCTGATCAAGATGGCATACTTATTAGCTAATGGTGAAAATGACAGATAAAGAGTCTTACTATGCCTTGTGCTCTCTGGAATGTGAAATCCAAGGAACTGGCCTAACCAGGAAATATTGGGCTACTGAAATCAGGTATTTAGGAGGGATAGTTGTTAAGGCGCTGAAGGGGACAGGCAGACAGCTTTCTGCTAAGAACCTGTTTATTGCCTGGATTTGGAATCTCTGGGTGGCACCTCTGATCAGTCGGGGTGCTCCGTTTTACCAGTTTGCTGCACGCAGCCTTGTGCAGAACTTTCTGTATAAACCAGAAGGAACCAGGGAGCTGGGGACTTTCAGGGCTCAAGCTTTGTCCCCAGAAGGGAGGAAGCAGCTGCATCGATGGCAGAGGTGCCTTTGTCAAACGTCCTCTCTAGACTAAACAGTGCAGGACAGTTTCTGGGTCCCTGTCACCTGTATCCAGGACGCTTGTCTTCTGACAAGTTTGCATTTGTCACATTTTAATATATGTTGGTGTACTTGCTTCTTGATTCACTTGTACTGCACGAGAATTGATTTTCAAGAAATGTATTTAGAATTTTTTTGCACACTCTTGCATCGCCTAGATGCATATTTGCATAGAAATAATCTTTAGTGATCTCTACTTGCAACTGTGTCAAATTTATAAACATCCCCCTCAGTTTATTTGATTTTATTTTTTCATTTATCACGTCTGGGTCACCACACGCTGCATTTATTTGGCCGGCTTTTTTGTTTTGATCCATTTATTTGCCCAGGTTGTGTTTCCATATGTTAAAACATCTCACCATATTCTGGTTTTTTTACATTGCAATTTCAAAACAACATGGTCCCATTCAAATCTTGTTTAAAGGCTTCTTCTGGTGAAGGTAGGCATGTGGTAGAGCCTGTTACCTCCTACCTCTTCTCCCACTCTCCTCTCGGTCCACAATTTATCTTGGAAGATGCTGGGGTTTAATAGACAAGGAAGAGTACAGAAACCAGACGGTTTTCCCTCACGCCTGTGAAAGTGTGAGTTAAACAGTAAAGTTAATGGCCCCAGTAGGTCTGCCAAGCTCAGTGGGATTTTACTTACCTGGCTTATCATTCTGGTTAACTGAACTTCCCAGTTAACTGATGGCTACGTTTGTTCATGTTCATTCCTGTCCCCCTCCTCACCGCCACTCGGGGCCTTCTTGTGGGAAATGTGCTCCACCTTCCCCTCCTCTCCTTTCTCTCCTCTTCTCAACCTCTCCCCTTCCCCTCTCCTGGAGACTGATACTTCCTTCCTTCTTGGTGTTGCTTATTCTTTTCCTCTTCCAGCTTCCCTTGCTTCTTCTACCCAGATGTATCCTTATTTTTCTTGTATCAAGGAGCCTCTGAACTTGGCTTTTTGTGGCCGACACACAGCATTTGATGAACCATCTTGTGTGGCTCTGGTCTTTCAGGCAACTACTCACTCACAGGTTTGCCTTTGAACCTGCCTTGCTTTTTCTCCATACGTCCATGCTCCTGATGTCCATGTTCATTGTCGCACTGGTTGAAGGAAGGAGGGCTTTGGTTGCTCACTTGTCAGCTATTTAAGTTTGTACATTTTCCGCATACCGGCATTTTATTACATGATACCTGGCAGCAGGTAATTCTAGAAAGACCTTGAAAAAATATGACTGTTTGGAAAAATATTAGACTATCTTTTTTCTCTCCACCCTCCTTCCCCCCTGCACCTAGATTATAAGCTCACATTCATAAATGAAGTAATTCTGACCATACTGTGATGGCATTTTCTTGAGAAGTGAACCCCTGTATTTCACTCGTCTGTTTGGCAAATGGATCCTAAGGTGGGCCCACCCTGGTCTGATCCCGTCCCTTTGAATGTGGGCAGAACCTGCAACTTGCTCCTAAGCAATAGAATATGAAAAGATGGTGGGGTGTCACTTCCTGAATTAGGGTACATTACATGGCAAAGGGAAGAGATTTTGCAGATCTAATTAAGGTCCCAATTCAGTTGATTTTCAGTTAATCAGACGGGAGATCATCCTGAATGTGTCTGACTTAAGTAAAAATGCTTTAAGAGGGACTGACGTCAAAGCGACCCTCGATTGGTGGCGTTGAAGAAGTAAGCTGGAGAGGGCCATGTGGCAGGGATCTGCAGGAGGCTTCTAAGAGCTGAGTGTGGCCCAAAGTAGACAGCGAGAAAATGGGATATTAGTTCTACAACCTCAAGGAGATACATTCTGCCCACAACCTGAAGGAGAGGGACGGTGGTGGAATTTCCCCAGCTAAGCCTCCCATGAGACCACAGCCCACCTGCTCTCTGGTTTTCAGCCTGGTGAGGTCCTGAAGTTGAGAACCCAGCCAAGCACGCCCACACTTCTGACCCATGGAAACTGTACGATAATAGTGGGTGTTGTTTTCAGCTGCTAAATTGGTGATAATGTGTTACACAGCAATAAAAAATGAGTACATCCTGGACCATAGAGATTTCACCTTTCTTTGATAGTCTTTGCTCGGCAAGTTCTAAATTGCTCACTGGGACTCAGAGGATCACCCAGGAAGATGATGACCCCACTAGAAACATATACTTTGTAGGAAACTCTATTTCTTTGTGACTTTCAACTATGAATTAGGAGGAAAACAACATATAGTACTGAGCTTCATATGGGCATTTAGACACACTTCCACTTAGAGAGTCATACATATATCCTAAGAGGTCAAGAATAGCTCATGTGACCAGGATGTGGCACAGTCTTTTCTCCACATGTCACCTTGTGACTTACTGAGGAAAAACGAGGTGACTTCAAGGTATAGGTCTGGCTGTCCTGTCTACTTTATAGATGAGGAAAGTAAGAATCCACATCATCTCCTAGGTAGAACTCAATATAAGTTCTCTGTCTTGAATCACATTGACCCAAGAGGTCATACGATTTCCATTAGATTACATACACAGCAACCCAAGGGCACAGTGAAATCGGAATTTCACTTTTGAATTTCTGAAACCTTTTTGTATTTATATATTTAGTTAATCTGGGATTTTGTTTTTGTGGGATTTCTACCCCCGCACCCCCCCCCACTCCCCCACCCCCCCGCCTGGAACTAGCTTTCCCTTTGAAAACTCCCTTTGTGCCGCAGCCTTATTTCCTGAAAGGGAGCTATTTCTAACGGGCAGGCCTGACTAGGCTGTGCAGGGTTTTCACTACCTGCATGCTCACCCAACCCTAAATAATTGTGTGTATGTTCCTTTTATTGTCACCTCTGAAACAAGATGAAGAAACCAACAGTTCGCTTTAGAACACATTAACTTCTTTATCACATTAATACTGACTCATATCTTATTTCCCACTTGCAGTAAGAAAACCGTTCAAATCTTTCCCTCTCAGGACAATATCTTTAATAGCTTCTGTGTGTTTCCTATTTTTGGCTGTTTCTGTATAAACAGACTAATCTAATAGCATGCTGAACCATCTAACTTGGCAGAAATTCAGAAAATCACTCATTTCTATGGCAAGCTGGGATGCCGGGGGGGGGGGGCAGTGGAACCCTCATTTTTATTGCAGAAAGATTTTTCTTAAAGTTGTCTTTCATGAACATAATGTGTCTATCATTTGGAATTCTCTAGCACCCTGACTGGAAATTATTTATTGCAGAAAGGCACAATGGTGAACAAGAAAGTATCATTCCCCATACAATTTCGGGCTTGAATTTGTTTGCCTGAAGGGACAGGATTGTCTGAACACAGTTCTGAATGCTGAGAAAGGTGGCATTCACCTCTAGGGCATTTTGCATGGAACCTAAAAGGTGAGGACATCATAGCCCCTTGCACAGCCTGGCTATTGGCCCAGCCAACCCAGAGCTGTGTCTGTACCCCTGAACAGGAGCCTGACTTTCAAAGGTGCTCTTGCTGACATCCACAGATACTCCCACCTCCTTTGATCCGTTACAGATCCCAAGTGGTCTAAAGACTTGGCCCCCAGTTCTGAGCAACTACACATTGCTGGAGAACATTACAAATCATGGTGATGGAGCCACCGACAACTCAGTTTTATGGGGTCAGCTGCATGTGACTCTTAGGGGTAACCATGATCGCTTCTCTGGGCCCCACGCTTTGCTCGTCCCCTGGAGCCTGTACACCCAGGACTTGTGTGCCCTGCCTCCAAGGGTAACTGGGACCCTGAATCTCCCTATTCAAAGAATCCCCAAAGCACCTGTAGAATGGCATGTGCTTTTCTATATTCTGTTCTCTTACTTTATTTAGCACACATATTTATTTTATTTTTGAAATAAACTTTATGTTTTGAATTTTTTTTAGATTTACAAAGAATTAGACAATGGTACACAGTCCTCCTGTTGTTAACATCATACCTTATTTTGGTTCGTTTATTACAATTACAGAACCAATATTAATATATTATTAACGAAAGTCTGTAGTTTATACAGATATTCTTAGTTTTTCCTAATGACCTTTCCCAGTTCCAGGATCCCATGCTGCATTTAGTCATCATGTCTCCTTACACTTCTCTGGGCCATGACTGTTTCTCAGATTCCCTTGTTTTCTATGACCTTGATACTTTTGAGGTGTACTTGTGGTCTGGGATTGTGTAAGATGCCCAAGTAATGGAATTTATCTGGTTTGTTTTCGTGATTAGACTGGGGTTATGGGTTTTGAGGGAGAAGACCCAGATGTGAAGTGCCCCTCTCATCACATCATATCAAGGGCAGTACTATCAACATGACTTATCATTGTGACAGGGACCTTTTTCACTCGCTGGGGTAGTATTTGTCAGGTTTCTCCACTATAGTTACCCTTTTCCTATCCATTCCATCCTCTTCTTCTTGGAGGGAAGTTTTTATGTGAAGATCACTCTTGAGTGAGGATTTATGTCCTCGCTTCTTATAGGCAGAGTGTCTCTGTAAACTATTCTGCATGGGGGAATGGTCACCTCTCCCCACTTATTTATCAGTGTGGTCTCGTGGATATTTACTTTCTACTTATGATCCAGCACTACTTTATTTTATTGCCCAAGTGGTTTGGCCATCAAGAGCTCTTTCAGTGGACTCCCATGCCCTTTAGACTGTGGCTATCATGGTAAGGTGTATTTTCATTTTCTTTTGGTTTTGTTTTGTTTTTGTCCCTCCTTTCTCTTCCCTCCACCCCACACACATACCCAAAGGGCAGCATGCTGCCATGATCCCTGGTATTTCAGTGAAACCGTTTCCTCTTCTGTGAAATCACTGTAGAGCAATTAGGAGTGTGGGTCAGTTTTCTCTCTCATTTAATATTTTACATAATTTCAGGATCTGATAGGCCATTCTCTTTCTTAGTGCGTTTGTTGCCTTTCTTCCCAGAAAGGATGCACCTTAGAATCTGCTTGACCACATTGCCAGGTCTCCAAGTCCCAAATAAGGCAGGCTGTCCAAAACTACTCAGCCAGGGAGGAGACCTGGTCCTAATGCTGGCTTGGTTCCCATGTTGTGCACCTTAGTTTGACCTGCATCCTCTCTGCGCCCTATTTCCTTCACCTTCACAATGAGGGGTTTGTCCTGGCTAGTCTCCAAAGCTCCTCCAAATTTTGATGTTCTATGACACTATGGGTCTTTAATCACTCAAGATGCCAGAAAGAGGTCACCAATGAGACCCCATGTGTTCTGCTGGAAGTTTTGGTAAAATCCATGGAGAAAATGAGAAGAACAAGAGAAAGAAGCAGAACTTGGCTCATTACAGGCAAGAAGAAGAATGAATGTGGGGTAGTAGCTGGGAAGAGAGGGATAGTTAACAAGGATGAGAAAGAAACAGCCTTAGCGCTAATCCCTATGGAAAGTCTGGAACAAATAATTAAATACATAATTTCTAAGGTTTTAGGAAAGAAAGCAGGGACCACGAAGCTAGAATATGGGTGTCATATCTTTTAACTATTTTATTTTCAGAAAGGTTACTGGCTGGATAAAAGGTATCAAGTAGACCCTATAGTTATTTCAGATACGTTGGACTTAGACAGCTTTGACAAACATGAAATGCTCAGATCAAGGGAGGCAAACAAGATGAAGACGCAAGAAGCTCCAGCGTTTTGAAGACTCCTCAGAGGAAAGCAGCAGATGGTTGTCTTGCAGTGGAACGAATGTCCACACAAAGGGTCTGTGCCCTTTGTTGGAGACGTAAAGCAAAGGCCGGATGCTTGACCGCCCGTTGTGGCTGCCGACGAAGGAATGCCGCCTTGGGTAGACAGCGTGGCTGGATACGCACTAAGGCCTCCTCCTCCTGTCTGATTCTGTGGTGCTCATGTCTCCTGTAGGTTCTCTCTTTTTGGATTTCAGTGACTCAGAGTCCCAGCTCCCATCAGAAGCCCTTCTATTTGATTAAAATACAGACTCCCAGGCCCTGTGTGGCCACTCTAATGCATGTGGTCCCGGGGGTGGGTGGGTGGGAGAGCAGGTGCAAGGGTCTGCATTTCTGTCTCACTCCCAGGTGGTCCTGATGCACACTTGAAGCTGAGAAGCACCCTTTTAACAGGATTGCCAACTCCTTAAAAACAAGAACCATGTTTTCTTCCTTTTTTGTATGCCTCTCCATACAAGGATAATTACACAGAGTAAGTGCAGAAATGCTTGTTGATGGATTTTTTCTAGTAATTTTTTTAGCTCTCTTTGTCTGGAACTTTGCAAAATAAACACCACAGTCGCCCCGTGCTTTGTGAGTGGCATGCTAGAATGGGATTTCACTCTTTTAAATTGGGGGTCAATTTCTTGGCTTCAACTGAATTATGAAAGGAAGAGGGCAGAGCCTTGGAAACGTATGAATGTTGGTGCTGAGGACTAGCCAGGCACTTCCCTCCCAGCTGGTTCCACAAGCGATTGAGGGACCGGCTGTTCTGAACCACCCGTTAGGGATGGTTTCAGACCCTTCCTCACTATGTATTTATCTTGCAAGGGGCGTGTTTAGAGGATGCTTCCATTCTATTTTATCTGCAGAATTACTTTCCACTCAGAGGTCTTTAATATAAGTATTCCCTTGAACCCATTCCAAAAAGTGGGTTTTTAACCCAGTAGACCATAACTACAGTGTTTTATCGTGCATACGTATTTCAAAATGTGAATGTAAGTAGATTTAGCAAAGTTAAAATAAAATTAAAACTTTTCAAAGGGCACCACTGCTTGCTTTTCCATGTTGGACTTTTCCCTTTGGGGTTCTTATGCCATTTAAAAGACACTAAAAACAAGAAGACCTTTTTGCTTGTGTCTTTTTTTTTTTTTTTTTTAATCCTCACCCAAGGCTATATTTATTGATTTTAGAGGGAGAGGAAGGGAGAGAAAGAGAAAAAAATATTGATGTGAGAGAGAAACATCGATTGTTTTCTTTCTATATGCTCCCCAACCAAAAATTGAACCCACAACCCAGGCATGTGCCTTGACTGGGGATCCAACCCGTGACCTTTTGGTGTATGGGATAGTGCTCCAACCAACTGAACCACCTGGCCACCACACCCCACCACACACACACACACACACACACACACACGGAAGGAACGGGGTACAGAAAACACTGATGAGGTTTGGCCTTCCTCTGTCTCCTGGCAGCCCACTTGGTAGCAGTGTGATGAGTTCTGACTCTGTGAGTTAGTGCCATTTATAGTGGCATGAACAGTAAGATTCCTGACAGGCATCTTGTTTACCTTCTTGCCTCTCTTGAAATCCCTTTCACACTGGGAAGTTAGAATCATTTCTCTAAAATAGAAATCTGTTCTTGCCACCACCCTGTTCTTCACTCCCTGCTTAATCCTTTCACAGGCTCTCCATAAACCCTTTGGATAAAAACAAAAATCCTCATCAGACCCTGCAAGGCTCCTGCCAATCTGCAACTTACTCTCACCTGACTCCTTCTCTGCTCCTAACCCCCCCCCCCTATTCCTGTCACAGGGCCTTTGCATACGCAGTTGACTATGCCTGGAGTCCTCTTCCCTTCCAGCTTTAGCTAATGAGTTCTTTCTCATCCTTTGATGTTCAATTGAATCATCATTTTCAACAACTTGCAAAATTACTTTGTCTCTCTAAGCTGCATTTCCTTCTCTGTACAATGGGGTTAATACCTATCTATATCTTGTTACTAAGATATTTTGGAAGGAAGTGAGGAGTAACTGATGTCATTCACTAAAGCACTCAACATAGTACGAGAAACACAGTAGGTTATCATGTCTGAGTATTAGCAGTTATTACTGAGCTGGACTGCGACCTGCGCCCTTAAGTCCTTTTCTTGGTTTCTCCTGCTGCTCCTGCTGTAGTTGTTATTTATGTGTTTTGAGGGTGCGTGGGCATAAGTCAGACCAGATCAAGAAAGGGAGGGAAAAGGAAAAGGAGGGAGGTGTTAATATAACCACTGAAAGACCCTCCCTTCCCTCAATGCTACAATCTGAATGAATGCCCGCACCTCCACCCCAATTCATATGTTGGAAGTGTAATTTCTAAAGATAGTGTTATTTAAGGAAGGATGGCAGGTGGACCTGGGTCTGGGCCACACTGCCTGAGATCCTGACTCGAGCACCTCTGAGATAACTCATCTGGAAGGAAGGACGGGGTTTTGATGTGCAGTTCTTGACCAGAGAAGAGGAGAGACAGAACTCCTTCAAATGAGTGGTTATGCACTAAATCGTGTTCCCTCCAAATTCATATGTTGAAGCCCTAACCCCTAATGTAAAGTAATAGCCTTTGGACGCTTGGCTTTTGGGAGGTGATTAGGTTTAGATGCCATAATGATAGAGGGACTCTGGCGATGGGATTAATGTCCTTGTAAGAAAGGAGGACAGATCTCTGTCTCTCTCTGTTTCTCTTTCTGTTTCTCTCTTTCTCTCTGCATGCACTGAGGAAAGACCATGTAAGGACATGCCTAAAGAAGGCCTTCTTCAGGCCAAGAACACAGATCTCACCAAACACCGAGTCTGTGGTGCACGTGGATCTTACACTTTCCAGCCTCTGGAACTATGGGAAGCAAGTGTCTATTGTTTAAGGCACCCAGTCTGTGCTGCTTTGCCATAGCAGCCAAGCAGGCAAAGACACGGGGTTCGTGTTGCGGAACTGGAACCGTTAGAAGTTGCACACCTGGGCTCATACCCTGGTGGGCCACTTATTTTCTGGGCCTTGAGCAAGTCACTCACCCTCTCCAAGCCTCAGTTTCTTCACCCAGAATGGGGGCATTAACAGTTCCTCCCTCAGAGAGCTCCTTGGGGGTGTGCAGTACTGAGCTAACACCATCAGATCATCTGTGTTGTCGTCACCAATGTCCACATCCTGACCTTTAGTACTGGTATCACTGGCAGCGCCAAAAGCACCAGGCGCCTGCTTGCCCTTGACCTGGGTACCATGTTGGAAAAACTGTCGGTGGCGGGTGTGCGTGAAACTCAGAAGTTGGCCTTTCCAAAGAGGCATCAGTGGTGACCACTTTAGGGGGAAAATGCTTCAGAAACCAGGTCACAGAGGAAAGTGCCTCTTATTGTACAGAGCTGAGAGGTCCGCCGTGGAAGTGCAGAGGGAGCCTGGCCTAATTGCTGATAATACAATCTTGTAAGTCATTCTGCCAACACGAAGGTGGATGGACGGTCCCCATCCTGGCTGCTGAACACTGCCCGTGTTTTCCTAGGAGAGACATCGGCGCTCCAGCAGTGATTAAAGTGCCGCGGACAGGCCCTTGCTATTAAGAGTTTGTAGCTCCAGTTTAATAAAAGGTAGTATATTAAAATGGAAACGTGTTATTATTGATAAGGACTAGACATGTTATAGGCCAGATTAAAGCTCTGAGAATAAAAATGCAGGGGAAGAAGCTAAGGGTTGTTGAACACCTACTATGCACTGATGGCTCTGCTGGGCACTTAGAGACATCACACAAAATACCACATGCCTTTGAATACAGTCTGTCCTGATATATTAATATATTTAATTATCAGACTTTCAACATTAAAGAAGATTACAATTGAGGCATCCAGTTGGTTGGGGAACAGTTACAATAGTTACTGCAAATGATAAGCTCTTTTGAATAAACCGATACTTAATGAGGTTTTGCTGTGTATTATTATTTTTTTTCTTGATAGGAAACGGAGTGACTGTTCTCTTACCCCCACCATTCTCAGTCCTTGTGCTTACTTGTAATGACCCTCTTTTCTCTTGCTCCATGGGCACTTTAAAACATTTAAATGAGTGGATATTATAGCCTCAAGTTTCTGGAATTCTAGGAGGATCTGAAAAGTATGTGCTCAGTGACCGAGACATGCAAACAAAAGTAGGCAGCTTAGCTAGGAAAGTAAAAATAGAGAGGAGTACCCCCCACCTTCCCTGGAGCTGTGCTTTTGTTTTTGCAAGAGGATCAAGAGCTATTCGTCGTCGGCAGCCGTCCGTCTCGAGAGACGATAGTGTAGCTTCTTAAGAGTCTATCTGCACCGCCGAGAATGGCTGTGCAGTCCGACTCGGGAGTGACACGGTATCTGTCTCCTCCCGTGTTAAATCGACATCTTGCGATGACGCTGGAGTGTCCTCTCCAGTGAAACTGAAGCTACAGAGCCTGGGCAGGGTGATATGGAGGGTCTGCTGTTGCCCATGCAGCAGACCCCCCTCTCTTCGCAGCTGAAGGGTCCAAGGGAAAGACGGAGTCAATACAGCTTGGCTTCAGGTGCGCCGCAGGAGTTGCCGGTGTTGACTACAACGTCAAACCGCCTTAGGGACTCCGGCTCCGGATTTTCTGTCGGGGTTTACTCCCTTAGCCTTTCCCCTGAAGAGGTATGCCGCAAGGCAGCGGAGGTTTTTTGGAGTCAGAGTTTTCCTTCTCTGATGTGCCCTGACTGGAAGATCGAACCAGCGACACTTAGCTCGCAGGCCGACGCTCAATCCACTGAGCCAAACCAGCCAGGGCTTAAGAGGTATTCAACCTCTGGTTAATCTGTCTGCTCCTTCTGATCACTTCTTCATAGTGCTGGCCCAAGCACGATCCTTTGAAGAATTCCTAGGAGCAGTCTGAGGGCCTGTGTGCTGGGGAGAATGCCTTATCTGGCTGAAGAGGCTGGTGTGGTTTGGACTTGTCCCCCCATCTGCCCAGTTCCAGACAGACATGTGCCCGTTTGAGACAGGCTGGCGGGTTGAGCCAGCCAGCGCCTGTCCACATAGAGCCCACTGAGAAGGCTGGAACACAAAACACTAAATCGCGCACACTGAGCGCCCACCCCGCCCCCCACATTTTCTACTTATGCTCACGTAACCCTGTGGTGATCAGTGTCCCTGCCTCCTCCTTAAAGACGAGGCTTTAAACAGTCCTAGCCGTGGGCGTGTGGTCATGTTACTCACCTGTGGGCCACCTGGCATTTGGAATCAGGTCTCTCTGGAACTTTCTCTGGAATCACACTTCCTTAGTCCCTGACTTCATTCTCATAACAAAGAAACAAAGAAGAGGGACCCAGGCAGGCGGCTTCCGGGCGCCCCCTGGAAACTGGCACCGACTAAGGCACACCGTTGGCGCTCAGGCCCTTCTGTTTGAAAAGAAATGTAAGCGCTTTGGAGGGGACTGGTGCCAGAATAGAGTGGTGGGTGGGGGACACTGTTCTCCCAGGGTTCTCCCAGCCCCGGGCCAACTGCAGTGCGTGTCTCCGCCCCACCGCCACTATAGGAGCTCTGTAGTTTGTATCAGCACCCATGCCCTGCGCCTCTCCACAACCGGTTCCACCAGGTGGATAGGGGGTCACTTTCAAGCCAGTGGCCTTTTCTCTCCAAGCACCCCCCCCATGCTTGCTTGAAGAAGCCACTTGTCTCCTGGATCGCCATCTCTCTGCCCCACACCAAGCCAGGCTCTTAGAATAACCCCCTGTACCAAGCTCTACCCTCAGCCCTTGACAAATGTCATTTCACAGGACAATTTTAAAAGCAGGAAGGCACTGTTGCTCTTCCCATTTTATAGATAAGCCAACCGAGGCCTGGAGGGGTTGGTGCCCTGCCCACCTGGCCTCAGCAGCCAGGAGCAAAGTCAGGGTCTGAACCCGAGGGGTGGGCTCAGCAGCCTCTCTCTGCATGTTTAACCCTCCTGGCCCATTGCCTCATTCTGTCCCTGCCTCCTCTCTTGGCTCAGCTTTCCTCCTACCCAGCCCTTCTCCCACCAGCTTTTCTTTCTTTCTTTTTTTCTTTCTTTCTTCCTGCCTTCCTGCCTTCCTTTCTTCCTTCTTTCTTTTCGTTCCTTTTTTTTTTTCTGTCCCTGTGCAAACAGCCTTGGAAAGACCTAACCTGCTGGCCTTCGGTTCTGATAAGATCTGGCTGTGCTCCCTTTGTCTGGCCTGAACCTGCCTTTCTGAATGGCCCTGTTAATTGCAATTGACTCTCCTAGAATGTGGATGGCAGTGCTACTTGACACCAGACTAATGCTTCTGACTTTTCCTCAGTGCCCCCAGCAGCAGGCTGGGGGGGAGGGGCTCAGAGGAGTGGACCGGAGGCGGGTCAGAGGTGAGCTAGAGCACTTTGGGTTCCAATAAAACACATTAGAGCCTCAGAGCTTTTTCTGTTTGTCCAGGTTCTCTCTCTCTCTCTCTCTCTCTCTCTCTCTCTCTCTCTCTCTCTCTCTCTCTCTCTCTCTCTCTCTCTCTCTCCCCTCTCCCTCTCTTTCTCTCTCTTCTTCCTTCCCTCCCTCCCTCCCTCCCCACCCTCTCTGTTGGGAGGGGATGTTATCATTTCTAGAAATTCACAGTAAATGAGAAATGATTAGGAGATTTCACCTTTGTAGCTCCTGTGAAGACTCAGGGTTTTTTTTTGTTCTTTTTTTTTTTTCCTTTTTCTTTTTATCATTTTTTTCCATTTCCTAGCTTTAGGGCTAAGAATGAAAAAAGAACTTCGAAGCATAAAACCTGAACGGCAAGTTTCAAGAAAGAGAACGAAGCCCTCCAGAGAGCTGTCAGTAGGAGCTTGGTTTTCTGCAGGCCTACTAAGTGCTGGCCCTGCTTTCCTTTTATAATCTCCCAGCAGCCCTATGAGGGAGCATATAAAGCCCACTTTAGAGGTAGAAAAACCAGGCTAAAAGACAGGCTTGCTCTCCAGTGCTCAGTCCTCCTTGTCCTGTTTTACCGTCCTTGGGGGGAAGCTCAGAACCACGAGCCTGTGCACTTCAGCTACTTTGGATCTGAAGACGTGCAAGATACTTCTGCACATGCTCAAGCCTGGTAGGCCTCCTTCCGGAAGCCAGGCACTGTGCCCCAGCTTCCCCATGCATTATCTCTTAGGGACTTCTGGGCTCAGAATTATCCTTCTGCTTCACAGGTGAGAAAACTGAGATACACAGAAAAAGGGGGAAAGAGTGCCCAAGGTCACATAGCTGGTTCATTACTGATGTGGTAGTAAACCCAGGGTTGGTTTAAGATGACTAAGCAAAGCAAGTGGAGTTGCGGAGGCACCCCCAAATTGCAGGTTTGTCTGTGACTGGTCTGGATGGGGGGATCTGATGTCAGCTGTGGAAGGACTTTTTAAGGAAGCCTTTGGGGATCACAGTTGGTTTCCACCTGAATTCCCACATAGTGCTGGGGCAGACTGTAGCTTGTGACCGCCCAGACAGGAGGGTGGCATGGCAAAGCTGGCAGGCAAAGATGGGTCCCTCCCATTTGGATGAGAGCTTCAAAAACATGCAAACAAAGTTAAAAATGATTCCCAGGAGGCAGGTGGAAAGTCTCTCTAAAGTCCCAAGTGTGAGCTTCACTGACAAATGAATTAACATCATTGAAGGCATAGTTCACTTAAAAGTCAGGATTGTTGATTTCTCTTGCAATATCAGAATACCACCAAAGGACAGCCATTCAGGGTTTGAATTCTGGCAGGCAGAATTGGCAGGGGGGTGGCAGGGTGGGCCAGGGGAGTGAGGACTCCCAGATCCCATATTCCAGATTCATCCGCTTCCGCCATGTGTGGCACCTGCCTGGCCCCTCAGGCTTTTGTGTGTTGGGTGCCTGGAGTGGAATAAAGAAGGAACTAGATCAGAAAGAACCACCGGCTGCTTACCTTCTCTGAGCTGAGCATTAGTTTTCTCAGCTGTTAAATGGCCCTGCTGAGACCAGCCCCACAAGGTTGCTATCGGGAGAACAATGCCATCGAGGTAAAGTCCTTTAGTAAGTGCTCAGGAAGTTATTATAGCTGCTATAGGGTTAAAAGCATGAAAATCATGAAGCTCAGGGGGATGGAGGGAGGCAGGCTGCTTTTGTGAACAGGTGCCTTCTCCAAACACCTTTCTTTTCCTTGGATTTCTGAATGACCCCTGTTGAGAACAAAGCTTTTCACACCTTTGTTTATTTTTTTTCAGGTCTAAGGGTCTCCCAGGAGATTTTCGTAAAGGAAAAGGCAAGGGTGCCCACACCCCAAACCAGAATTGAATGCAAATATGACAATAGGACCCATCCCTGGTAGAAAAAAGCTCCCTTTTAATTAGAAGCCTGGAAGGACAGACCCTTTAATTGCGGCACTTGTAGTGTCAGGGCTATCAATATTGGTGCCTCTTTCATTAATAAACTGGCAAGTGAGAAAGCTGCAGGAGTGGGAACCCCTCCCCCACCCCCCCTCTCACCCCAAGCTCTACTTAATCAAAGGCAGACTCGATCAAACAGGAAAAGAACATGGAAATCAGCTGCATTAATTCTGCCAGCCCTAAATAGGTAGAAGGAAGGGTAAATGAAAGGGAGCCTTCACCCGTTTCCCCCCGCAGATGCCTCTGCTCCCTGTGAACCCAAGCAAGAGGTAGCTAAACGGCCCCGCAGATTGTCGGTGACTCGGGGAATGCCTGGGTTTATGTATGGATTAGCACCGTGATAGACCCTGAGTAGCAAAGACGAAGACTAATTACCTGACAGAGCTCCCCTCCACTCGCCTGGGTCATTGAAATTAATTTCTGCTTTCAGGCTTGGCAGAAAGCAGCTGCAGAATTTCAGTTCAATACTCAAATTAACGGGGAGCCGAAATTATTTCTCTGCGCGGGCAGTATTAGAGGGGTGGGTTGCCAGATAGATCTTGATCACAGACACCAAAGAAATTGTTATTCCTCCCTTTTCAACGAGAGCCTTAGGTCCCTGGGAAGTGCAGAGGAAGGTGGTGGCGGTGGTTGGGGGGCGGGGGGGGGGGCAACAATCAGTTTGTTGGAGCGTTAACACTCCAGTGCTGTATTAAATTGGGAGTGATGCACTTGTGCAGGGGACCTCCTGCCCTCCAAATAATTTACAGTTTTGTTTTTTTTTTTCCATTTAACAAAAGCATTAAATTAAATATAAGGCCCTTTCTTATATAACTGAATCAGAATTCCTAATCAAGGGATATTTGTGAATATCAGTTCTACAATGTCCCATGTCATCAGGATAAGGCAATGAATGGGTGGTGAGGGAAAAGTCAGAGGTGGGATTTGAACCCGTGCTCTGGTCTCTGAGTTCATCTTCCTGTGGCTTTGTGTTGCCTTTCATTTTTGTTCCAAGTCCCCGTCACTGTTTCTTCATCTCTGGGCTTCACACTTCTAGGCCAGCCCAGGTGGGATTCGTGAACTCTGTTGAGCACCATCTGTGGTCCAGGTCAGGCTCAGTGCTGCCCTGGTCCCCAGCTCTCACCTCGTTTGTCTCTGTGTTTTTGTTTTGTTTTTTTCTGCCGCCAGGACCCACCTGATGTGTGAGATTCCCGGGCAAGCTAAGTCCCCATGTTCTTGGACTCTGCTGGCTAAGATAGTTGCTGGTCCACAGCTAGTTCCCACTCTGACCACTATTTCTTTTGCTGCTTCTGAGACTGGTTCCGCACTGGGATGCATTCGTGGGGAATCCTGGGTGGGAGACACATTCATCATGATGCAGCAAAAATGTCTCTTTCCTAGCTCTGCCCAGCCCTTTAGGGTCAGCGCATTGTCTAATGGTTTACTAAAATCTGGAACCCTACTGTCCATGTACAAATTATGCTCCTCCTCCTACTAAGTATAAAACTGTGAGATTATTGCCTATAATAGTAATATCACAGCGTCTACGATTACTATTACTATTATTCATAGCCACATCTGGCCTTTCTAGGGCCTAAGAACTCAAAAGAAAGCATGCATTAGAATAGCAATAGTTGCTGTATATCAACTACTTACCATGTGCCAAGCATGCGCACATTTATCTACAAAAAATCAAATCAACTTTGACAAGGTTTTGTGAATGTGAAACTGAGGATCTGATCAGGACAAACATCGCACAGCTAGTTCAGGAGCAGTGCAGGGATTTGAACCCTAGTCTCTGTGTCTACAAACTCATTGGGTGCCAGTTTGCGCTCCATCGATTCACCCATAGTAGCGGTTAGGCCCCTTCTAACATGTCCATCTTTAAACCCGTGACCTCGAGGCAAATGCCTTCCACATCTCATTACCACTCCCCTGGGCCCCCAGCCCCGGTGGGACAGGGAGGTTAATCAGCCACGCACTGAATCTGCTTATAAGGCTGTTTCATGTACAATTTTTATATCTTGGCTCCTAATAATGGTCCCATTATAAATGATTGTCTCCCTATGATATACTGGTTCCTTGCCTTCTAGGAACTGATTTAAAAGGAAACCCTGGACTTCTCGCGCCCCAAGAGTTTATTCACATTGCTTTTTGCTTGCTCAGCAGCTAAAGTGGTAGGGGGGACCTGCTCCCTCCCCTCAAAACATTATTTTCTCCCCAGCATGAGGAAGTTGTCATAATTAGTAACCTCCAGCTTACTTGACACCCTGATACTACTTTATGAGAAAAATCACGCCTCCTCCTCTCTCACGTCTCTCTCCTCCCTGACCCCACCCCGGCCTCTGATCTGACAGGTAATGCCAGCGGACAAATGCTCACTCCTGGGTCTGTCACCTTCCTCCTCTGGGCAACCAAAACATTTTAATTATGTCTAGGGTGACTTGAGAGAACAGGTCATAAGGAATATATAGCATCAGGGATTATATTTGCAAACCAAAAACCTTGGGCTTATTTATCCAACAAATACTTTTTTAGTGCCTGTTAGGGGTCCGACATATGAATGCATTGCTAGGTACAGCGGGACACAATGTCTGAGAATGAGGCACATCCAGGACATCTGGAATGCATGTTATGAATCTAAATAGGCATATGCATTGGAATTACTAAGGAAAGTTGTACTTGGTGGAATTCTTTGTGCTAGTTATTGTTAACATATGGAAGAGCTTCAGTTTTAGTCCTCAATGAGCTTAAAATCAAGGAGATCATTCAATAACACTTTGTTTCTTCTAAAGTCAGGTTGCATTGAATATTTAAAGTGCTTTAAATTCTTCTCTGGGCGTAAAGGCTAAGAAATGTGATCTTCTTGCTGTTCTCAGGACATGTCAACCACTTTCCTACCCCGGGGTTTTCCACATTCTGTCTCCTCTCCTGCCACGATCTTCTTCTCACCTTTGGTATGGCTATCTCCTCCTCATCCCTTAGCATTCAGTATAAATGCTCCTCAAAGAGGTCACTTCTGACAGTCTGCATTAGTTTCCTATCGCTGCTGTAACAAATGACTGCAAATGGCGTGGCTTAAATAATATCAATGTATCCTCTTACCATTCTGGAAAAAGTCCAAAATGGGTCTCACTCATCTGAAATCAAGGTGTTGGCAGGGCTGGATTTCTTCCGGAGGCCCTGAGGGAGAAGCTGTTCCACTTTCTAGGGGCCACTTGTATTCCTTGGCCCATGGACCTCTTCTCTTCTTCCACCTTCAGATATGGCTGGCCTTGTCACATCTGCCAGTCTCTCTGACACTGCTCCTCCTGGCTGACTTTTCCGTCTCTTTAGGATCTTTGTGATTCCATTATGCCTCTCTGGGTAATGCAACATATTCTCCCCAACTCAAGAACCTTAACTTATTTAGATCTGCCAAGTCCCCTTTGCCATGTAAAGTGACATACGCTGGTTTCAGCAGTCCGAATGTGGCACCATTATTCTTTCTGCCTGCCACACTGTCCCATCTAAATAAAGTAATGGCTCTCCATTTTCTGCCTCAGCCTTTAGTTCCTTAGCCCTCTAACACTACAATGACTAATATATTTAAATTTTTATTATATCTGGGTACATAAGTGGTTCAGGTTCCACTGGACCTGAGTATTCAGAAGATGTCATCAAGAACCTATCTCTTCCCCTTTTTTGGCCCAGCTTTGTCCTGTGTTGAATGGGGGACTTTCTTCCCTGATAACGGCCAAGCCGGCTGCACTTTCAGGGTGGAAAGCTCCAGTGTCAAAACCTGGAGTTCACCGGTTGACCTTCATCAGTCTAGTTGGGGTGCATTCTTGAATCAGCATGTAGAAATGATCAGACAAGTGTAAGCCCTGTGCCACCATGAATGGGGGTTGGGAGGGAGCTATTTCCCAAAGGAATCAGGGTGCTTTGTTGTAAGAGCAAATGAATGCTAGCCAGGCACATGCATAGGATCTGGAATAACTGCCCTTTGAAGTGTTGCTTAAACTCCCCCTCTCAATTTGAAGAGTAGGTGGTGGTTCTGATTTCTTCTGTCTTTATACACACTTATATCATTCTACAAACAAGCACGTGATGATATGCTAACGGTCCCTTTTCGAGCTACTGTACAATGAAATGTTTCGCAAAACATCTCTGGGTCTGTTAGGAAGAGAAGGGATGCCGGCCTGCATGGTGTCAGGATCTCTTCTAGGCCTGATCTCCATTTCATCGCACCTCACTGCCAGCGTCCCAGGATGATGGGCTTACTCGTTCCATTTTACAAAATAGTAGCTACCGCTTCCTGAGTGCACACTGAATGCTGGCATCACACCAAAGCCCGTAGCCTAGTGCTTCCCTTATTCCTCAAAACGGTCCTTGGCATGACTCGGGGTGCCTGGCTGCCTAGCAGCAAATGCAGGGTTTAAACCTGTGCCCCCAAACAGAAGCTTCTAAAAAAGGAAGCTTTTAAAACAAGCCAAAAATGTGTTGGCCACCGCTGGCGACATTGAACTGAGTATTTCTGCCTTGGGGGATACCAACCCTTTTCCCTCCAAGTCTAAAAAGCTAGAGGTTTTCATTGCTGTTCTCTAAAAAACAACCTTAGTAATCACTTTGGAAGAAGTTTTATATGAATGGTGAGCTTTTTCATTTGCTTTAGCTTAGTCTTTTCCATTATTCACTGAGCTTTTTGAACTCTCCTAAATGTACACCATATTTATTCATATTCACCCAGAATAGGTGTGGGGAGAAGATGAAGCCGGAGAGAAAGTCAGTCAGACAGGAATTAGGTTGCACGATGACTGATAAATTACCACCTCCCAGAAGATGTACGAAAAATGGCTATTTCTTTAGGACGTCAAAGCGCCGCTTTCCTCTCTCTTCACATGTGCCCCTGCATGAAGGCCATGACTACTAAATACACTGACCATATTGTTTCTCTAATTTCCTCAAGACATGCTTGGAAGATGAAAAGGCTTGTATTTTTGTTTAGCACCCTTTTTGCCTATTAGACAAGCATACTCGTATCTGTAAATATATAGATAGTTTCTTCCTTGAATTCCATAAGTTGGAGACACCAGCCACATCACAGAAGAACACAGGTCTCATTTTGTCACCTGTGTGAAATTGGATCCTGGTACCCTTCTTCCCACTGCTGTCCGCCATGGTGGCAGCCTGTTTCGTGAGGCATTTAATATTCTCTCAATGACTCAGCCAGAATCTAAACCTCAGTGGTATGAACCCAGGACAGGTAGTTCACTCTATTCTTTGAAATCGTGCGATTAGTATATGTTGTCATAGTGATGTATTTATTACAATAGAAGTGTTCTCAGGAAACCAGATTTAATAGTCTTACATCAGAAGCCAGCATGGACCTTTAGGAATTCCTTGCATAGTAAATTTTATGCCTGGTGAAAGGTTATGGAATGGGTTCACCTGCCACATCCCCCCCAACCCCCCACAAATCTAAACTGGCCTACCAAAGTTCCACTGTGGATCTTTGGGACCTAGCCCCCTGATGCAGAAAGAAAATTTCAGAGTCTATACTATCACCTACATGACACACCTGGTAATGAAAAAGGAGTGGGGAGAAAGTGGGGTGGCTGTTAGGTTTATAACAATGCACATCTCTTTAAAGGAGCGTCTCATAGCCTGAAACTGAAGGGAATTAGACTTTTCTTGTGTTCAGTTGATAGCCCCTTGACTGCTAAAGCCATTGCCCACCTGTTTAGCTCTTATATTCACATGGAAGTTGGAACCCCCTCACCCCCCATCCAAGACCTGGGTATCCAGCATCTCTCAGTTTACATTATCAGGATCCCATAAAGGCTCTTACATTATACGTACCCAAGTAGCACCATTATGTGCCATCTTTACTTAAACTGCTGTATTTTCCATGTGTGCTCCCCAGCATGCTTAAACAGGAAAGATGAAGAGAGAGAGAGAGAGAGAGAGAGAGAGAGAGAGAGAGAGAGAGAGAGAGAGAGAGAGAGAGAGAGAGAGAGAGATTGGCCGAAAGTACTGGAAGGTTGTGGTTCCTTTGTGTCTATAGAAAAGATATAAACATTAAATTAGACTCTCAGACTATCTGTGGGTTTCAGGTTGACTACAAGCAGCTGTTCGGTGTCTTATTCTGGCAGGAGAACAGTTCTCTATAGATAGGAGACACAGCTCACCTCCCCCGACCGTGTCCCCTGCCTTCCCCTCTGTCACCAATGCAGGTGCTAAGCATCCATGCTTGGCTGAAAATGTAGCTGTAACTTCCCCACACTCTGAAGGAGAACCTCTTCATTGTCAAAGAGCAAATGCTTTAGAATCAGACACAACTGAGTATGAACCTGGATTCTGCCAAACTGATTGGTTGGACTCATAATGAGCCGTACTGTTTCTGAGCCTTACTTTTTTCACCTTTAGAATGGGGGGAATATTGTTAGCTATCACCCTGAGGAGTTAGATATAGCCTAGGCAAAATGGCTGGCAGAGTGCTGGGCACAGAGATGGTCACTGTTAGCCATTGATTTATTACTATGATTATTTTCTGCCAAGATCAGGTATAAGATGAATGTATTATTGGCTTTCCTGGGACTGTTTTAGAGGAGGTTATCTGTGAGCCTTCTTGATACGCCAGGTGTCTAGAAGACAGCTTGAGAGCAAGGCTCCAGGTTACTTAAAAACATGTTTGGGAGTTATGTCCCATGAATGCCAGATGCAATCATGGACAGTACAAAGGGCTGTGAAGAAACCCTAATAAATCACACAGACCTGTCAGCAACTCACTGTCCTCCCTAGTGCTCTGGGCACAGTCATTCTCAGCCCATTTGGGCTTTCCCTGTGTGGTACCTACACAGCTGCCGCCATCATCCACTCCCAGCCAAGAGCCCCCCACCCTCCAGGACTCAAGATTTAGCTTGCTCAAGAGTCAGGTGCTGGGGAACAGATGCAGATAGTGATTTCTCTGTGATAAAAATAGAGTTGGTGGATAAGCAGATCACTTTTATACACACACATATTTTTATTAGACTGTGGATTTCTTAATCTTTCTTAACAATGACCTAAGTAAACTATTTGACTGGACTCAGAAACAGAATCTGATTTGACTTGTTTTTCCGATCTGCAGTTACTTGTTACTTTGAAAACACAACTTTTGTTTTTTTGAACGTGGTATTAAGTGATATGCATGGTAGGAAAAGGAAAAAGAGGAGGAAAACATTTAGGAACCTAGGCAAAAGAAAATTTAAATGTGCTATTTATCCCACCCCCTAATATGATTGCTCTTAATATTTTGTTGTTTGTTCTTCCTTTCTTTCTTCACAGTGATGGCATTTTAAAAATTAAACTGGGTTCATAACCTATGTATTTATATCCCTTTTTTACAATAAGAATTTCTCAAGTCATTAAACATTGCTTGGAAAAATAATGATTTCATAAGCTGAGCCATATGAAAGGTCTTTTATTTAACCATTTCTCTATTGTTGGATACTTAGGATATTTACAGTTTAGGCTCTGTATTTTAAAAAAATAAGTAATCATGCT
Organism: Furipterus horrens; assembly: GCF_987537825.1. NCBI lineage: Eukaryota > Metazoa > Chordata > Mammalia > Chiroptera > Furipteridae > Furipterus > Furipterus horrens. The sequence goes on from NW_028327183.1 coordinate 22,987,291, forward strand.
TATTTTATTATTTATTTTTGTCTCATATATTTTATAAAGTAAGCATGGCGGTCATGACAGATGACTTCCAAATATCCTTTTTGGCCCCAGGGATTAATCTAAGTTCATCATGCTATCCTGTGCATCTTGCCAGTGATTGGTTTAAAAATAGGCATGTGACCCAGTCCTGGTCAATGAAAATGGAGGGCACTGCTGGGAAATGTTTTTTTACTCATAACGGAGATACCCAGGCAGAGGCCTACTTTCTGAGTCCTCTGGACATTGACTCGGCCTGGACATACTGTAGCCATCTTGTAGCTGACCCTGAGGAGAACAGAGGAGCAAGTAGAAAGTTCCTGGGTCCACTGTGGCATTATAGAGCTACTAGTTCTTCTACCTGTGGCCCCTCTACCTCTAGATTTCCAGGAGTCACAAAATAAGCTATTTTGAGTTGGGTTTGAATCATGTACCTATTACTCGAAGGTCAACACATCCCGAATCATTCAAGAGGTGTAAGCAAACATAAAATCTTCACACTACCATGACTCTCACAGAAGGAGAAGCAGAGATTCAGAGAGATGAAGATCTGTCCAAGGTCAAACCCAGACTCTTACAGGAACTTCTTTATAAGTCATCTGTCTGCTACTTAAAGCAAAGTGCCTTCCCTCACCCTCGGTTGGCACGACACTTTCAAAAGGACCAGGCTGGTGACATGGGATGAACCCAGGATTGAGAATCAGAAAGTATGAGCTCAAATTACCTTTGACCCTTCATCTGGGAGTGTGATTTGGGCAGAGCCACTCAGCCCCTCCAGGTTTTGGGCACCTTGCTGGTAAATGAAGTTCATACACTCACACGAGACTTAAGAGATATAAATCCCTTTGTAAAAATATGAAACAATTACCCAATTATCATGTTTGCCTATACCAATAATATTTATCAAGTAACTACTGTGTGTCAAGTTCTATCTTAAATATTAGCAATATGACAATGAACAGATACCACTACCCTCATGGTTTTTATATTCTAATGGAGGTGGCAGAAAATAAACAGGTAAAACAATAAACTTCACGCTTTGGGAAAAAGAACCCAAGTTCTTTTAGATTTGACTTCTCCATGATCTAATAATATTTTAGAGGAGTTATTATTTTTGTCTGTCTGTCTGCCCATCTATATCCATCCATCCATTTTTCTTTCTCTCTCATATATTTCATATTAATTTATTATTTTTTTGCCTATGAATTTCTTAACCTTTATTAACCCACAGCCTAAGTAAATTGACTGGATATTGTGATAGGCCTTACTTTTCCTATTGTTTTTACTTTTTTTTTTTAAAATAGACCAGTGTTTTTTAAATTGTGTTCCAGGAACCCCTGGATATTGTAGTTGTATTTTCTGGGGTGTGTGTGTGTGTGTCTCTGTGTGTGTCTGTGTGTCTGTGTGAGAGGGGAGAACATACATGTTTATCTCAGTGGTAATCTAGAAAGATGAATTAAGCATCTATGGGTCATCTGGGCAACCACCTTAAAAATAAACATCACTAAATTAAAATGTCTGCAGTCTGCATGGGTGGTTATTTTGGCATAACTCTATGGCTTTCTTCTGCAATCTTCTCGTCCTCCCTGCACAGGGGTCTTGAATCAACCTTATTTTACAAGTGAGGAAACTGAGACTCAAAGGAACTTCACTGATTTGCCCAGGCCACGCATCCCTTCGGTTGCAGGTCTAGGAGTGAAACTTGGATCTCATGCCCTTCACACTTCCTCCTCTGTCTCTCCTTTCCCTGCCTCTCGGGGTGGTGGGACATGGGCACTGACTTGGATTTGATTACTTAGGACAAAATAGCTTATGAAGTACGACAGAGCAGAGCCTTTCCCTTCTGAGGACTTGATATACTGAAGTTGGCTTGATCTCCTCAGCCTGTATCTTGAGGGAACAAGTAAATTAAACAAGTAATTATATCCATAATGTTTTTAGAAGTTAGATGATTTAAATATATGAATCTCATCTGAGTGTGCAGCCTTTTGTCTGCGGTGTTTCCTGCCAAAAGATCTCTTGACAGGAAATAAACATTAAAATAATCTTTAATCCCTTGTCTGGTCTATTACCATTAACAATTGATGCGCTTTAATTTTGTGGGATTTTAACTACAAAATGGAACGGCTAAGTAGTGATAATTGGGTTTGGAATTATACGGTCATTTATATCAACAGAGATGCGAGAGGCTGGGAGGGAGGGTGATTAATTATTTACTATTTCCTGGCTGTGGTTCCTATTATAGAATTTTCTGATACGTTCTGCTGTGAACAATTATCACCAAATGAAAGTAAACAAATCTGTGATCTGAAGCCTTATTTAGAAGTTAGACTATATTTAGGTAATACGGACTTGATTTTCATGAACCCCATGGGCTGCGTGTGTTCCTTCTCTCATGGTCCCGCTGGCTCTGTATTTGAATGTGGGTTATCTGTGTGCATCTTAAGCTCCAGAATGTGCAGCCATTGGGAAATGCCATGGTTTGCCAGGAAAAAAAAAAAAATACAGCAACAATATTGAGTCGGATCTCAGTTCCACACCAAAGGCATGCTTGGGAGGGGTTGTGGTTTTTCCTTCCCTCTCTCTGGTTTGCTTCATCACAGTGTGGGGAGAGGGACAAAATTATTATATCAACATGAGCATAGCAGTTATTGTCTACGTTTTCTCTTAACAAGAGAGTGTGTATGTGTGAAGTGTAGGACCGCCTGGCTGTGCCTCCGTCTCCCCACATCATTGCTCACCAGCACATCAGCACTGCCTGAGCGGGTCTTTGTGGCTGTCCCTGCTCCAGTATGTGTTTCCTTTCTCTGTTCCCACCTCGTCGTGACACACCCACAAAGTTCATCCCCCTATCGCCCTGGCTCGCCCTGCAGGTAACTCCTTCCAAAGCCAAGAGCCAAGACCCTCAGATAGATTGCTCCAACTCCTGAAGACGGATGGGCGCTTGGTGTGAGGTGTTTCACGAGAAGCCGGGGGACACTTAGGGAGAGGCTGTGGGAATGAGCCATGCCAAGAGTCACTCTGACCATCGTGGTTCTGGCCCATCCCCTGACTCCAGCGTGTCAGGGCATTCGTGCATATATTGGATCAGCATGTTTTCCTTCTTGGTTCATGTACTTATTTAATTCTGGAAACCATGCAGCCCCTCCTATTGCTTTTCTACAGCCCCTCCTCCTACTGCTGAATTAGTGGCACTGCTTACCCAACGGCACCATCCAAAAACTGGGTGGCCATCTTGGTGCCTCGCTCCCTGCCACGTGCCCTGGCATTGCTGAGGTGTGTCGCTTGTAGTGCCTCTAGTGTGTCCCCATTCATCATTTCCACCCTCACCGCCCTGGTTGCGGCTGCCGTCATCTGTTGCCTGGGGCCAGGGAAGTAGTTCTTCCGTGGCCTCCACACTGCCACTGCCCTGGGCCAGATCCGAAGGAAACGGCGAAGGCAACAGGATACTGAGGGCGTCTTCCCCACGCTTCTCCCGCAGCCTCTAAACATCGCTGCCATGGGGTCCTGCAACATTTAACAATTCCAGGATACACACTGGTGGCGCCCGAGCGAGAAGACAACAGAGTGAACAGACTGGGGGTCCCAATGCACCTCAGCTTCTAAGCGAAGACGTGGCCGTAGTCAAGGCTGACGCACAGAAGCTTCTCCAAGAGAGCCCTCAGCCCCCGCACTGAGCCGCAGGCCCCCGTGACAGCGCTCGGGGCCCTCCTGAGGCTCCCAGCCTGCAGCCTGGGGGCGGAGCGGAGAACTGCTTGAGGTTCTATGGGCTGTGCTAGACTCGTGATTTGTTGTTGTTTTTATTGTTATTACTAACTCAGTTTTATTGGGGGGTGGGAGGGTAAGGGTGCAGAGGCTGGTAGTAATCGTTCTCATTAAGAAGAACCATGCCATGCCCGACAAATGGCTCGTGAAGCAGGACTCAGGGGCGAGGTGACTGATTTTTTTACCTTATACCAGAGTTTCTCCACCTTGAACTAGTGACCTTTGGGTTGGATAATTCTTTGTTGTCGGGGCCATTGGTGTGTATTGTGGGATATTTAGCAGCACCCCTGGCCTGCTAGATGCCGGCAGTGCCCACCTTCCTTTCAAGTCCTGAAAAAAGCAGAAATTTCTGCAGACATTGCCAAATATCCCATGGGAGAGGGGGCCAAATCATCTCAGGTTGAGAACCCCAGCTTTATACCCTTCTCAAGAGTTTCAATGTTTTTTCTCAGGAGAGACTATTTTTAATAGCAAAATAAGAAAACCAGAAAGTACAGTAGTCCCTCTCTATATCGCAGATCACTTATTGCAGCCACACAGTATCGCAGGATTTTTAAAAATATTATATTTAATTATTTATCGTGGATTTTTCGCTATACGGTTAATAAGGGACTGGGAACGGTTTATAAGTGTATGGGAAGGGTTTATAAGGCCTTAATATATATAAATACTAAAATAAATGTAAGGTTCCTACTTCGCAGATTTTCACCTATTGCGGGGCGGCTAGAACGTAATACCCATGATAAGTGAGGGAATACTGTATTAATAAAACCAAACTCATAATGCACTACTATGCAGGTGATGGCCAGTGTATGCTGGGCTGTACTCTGAACACCTGCTGCCCTGTATTCCCTCACTTATCCCTCACAAGAATGCCATCAGGTCGTGTGTTAATCTGGGGCTGCCATAGCCCTGTGCCACAAATGGGATGGCTTGGAATAACAGAAATGGAGACCAGAAGTCTGAAATCGAGGTGTTGACAGGGCTGGTTCTTGCTGGGGGTCTGACTGGGAACCTGTTCCAGGCCTCTTCCAGCTGCTGGTGGTCGCCTGGCCTGTGGTAGCATCGCTGCCTGCTTCCTTCTTCTCACGGCTCTCTTCCCTCAAGAGTCTGTGTGTCTTCTTATAAGGACTTAGCGCACATTCAAATCTAGTATGACCTCATTTTAGTTTAATTATATCTGCAAAGACCCTATTTCCAAATAGGGTCACATTCTGAGGTTCCAAGTAGACATGAATTTTGTGGAAACACTGTTTAACCCAATACAGGTGAGTATGACTCATCTCTGTGTCCTACAGAAAAGGAAACAGAGGCACAGAGATTCAGTGACCACATCAGCATCCCCTGGGAACTGGTTAGACAGTCTCAGGCTCCACCCCAGACACCATGAAGCAGAAACTCTGGGTGGGCAACCCAGCTGTCTCGTTTTAATATGCCCTCCAAAGGCATTCTGATATGCCCCGAAGTTGGAGAAGCTCTGACGAAAAGTGCAATGCAAGAAAAGTATCTTCTAATACCTTCTTTTAATAAACTGTCAAATGTTTTACTACCCCCAGAATGTGGAGCCAGAAGAATTCTGTTTATTTTTCTAAAGGGGTATTTTCCTTCTAGTTCACCAGTGCTGAACGTATTTGAAGAACCATAATTGCCTACGTGACGGTAGAGAGCGTCACATCAAAGGCAAATTGAGAAAGTATTTTCATTTTTGTAAGTCTCTCCTGTCCTCTCAGCCATTCATTTCAGAAGACAAACCACTGGGCTTCCTGCTCTTTTCTTCCATCAGCTGCCTTCTCATCCCAAGGGCCTTCGCTGCCAGGAAAGGAGCACATTGTTAGTGCCTATAATCAAGTCAAGTCACTCTGGGCCCCTCGCTACACTGTTAATTGATCTTCATTTCCTATTATTTCACCTCAAAGCAAACACATCACTCACCATGGTGACATTGGAGTTGTCTCTCCTCTCCCAGCAAGCATTTGCTCTTTTTAACAAAGCTTTTATTATTCTCTATTTCAGAAGGTCTTTCCCTATCTGTTTACTATAGTAAACTATGCTTCTTTTTAGAAAAGTACAGACTATACAAATTAATGCCATCAGCAGGAGGGAGGTAATTACCCTACAGGATAGGTGGCCGGTGGACTGGTCACTGCTAGCCCACCTCTGTGATGCCCTTCTGCAAGTCAAGGGTCCCAAACCTGGGGCAGAAGTCCGTTCAGTTTATTTGAGGATGTTAAGTGTGAGCATGGGAGAAACAGAAGAAACTTGAACACACTGATATTTCTTCTGGGAGTGGCAGAAGCTCTTCAACTCAAGGGGAAGCTCTGGCTTTCATGGTTCAGTTTCCAACAAAAGAGGACCTGGCATAGAGAGTCAGTGATGAGCATCCAGAGTTCCTTCGTCTTCATCAGATGATGTACAGAACGAGCCAGGGCTTCCTCTTCCTGGAAAAGTTTGTACTGTCACGTTTGTTTGTTTGTTTTGATGCTCATTTTTGCTGCTTACCCCAACACTTAGGAGACATAAACAATAAAAGGAATAGAATCTCATGGCAAAATTTTCAAACCTTTCAATAGGATTTAACAGTAAAAGTTTCCTTCCCTACCTTATTCCCAACCCTCTCTCCAAAAGACACCATCTTTAAAGGTATATATTATGGACTCTTCCAGAACATCATGTGCACTTACCATCCGATATAGATATGCATAGCCTTTTAAGAAATGCATGCAACTGAGACTATTGAATATGTTTTGTTTATGACCTTGCTATTTTTATTTGATAATGTTTTGGAGATTGTTTGGTACCAGCACATGAACTGGACCTCCTAATGTGCCATGACTGGGTAATGGTCCATCATCTGGATGTTCTGTGATTCATTTATTCATTCCTCTATTGGCAGACATTGAGGTTGAGTTCACATTTTGCTTCTATACATGACTGGCTAATGAAGACTGCTGCATATGTGTTTGTCTGCTTGAGCACAGATATCAAAAGGGTGATTTTCCTGTAGCAGGGCTGGAACCAAGGGTATGTGCCTCTCCAAAATAATTGGTTTCACGGGAGTTGCCCAGTTACCCTTTAAAATGGTTGCCACCATTGTCTCTCCTCTGTTCTCATGTGACAATGCCTCTGTCGCCCCAGAAATCATCTGCAGCAGCAGCAGCAGAAGAGAGGGCTCGAATGCCATCGACAGGCCCTGCGAGTCAGTGGACAGCACCCATTTTTAAAAATTTATGTTGCTATCATATTATCAGTTTCTTACGAAGCAACCACTTCATAACACTGGGTAGCCCAATCCCCAAGCTTGGCAAGTCTCTTTTCCCTTTTCAATACATCACATTGATTTTCTGTATGACTTTATCTGCTTAATACAAAGTGGGATTGAACAGTTATTTGTCTGGATTTGACCATTCCTTATCAAACATTTATGATTTAGCTCTCGCCACGGCATCTTCTTATAAGGTGTTTCTTATTTTTATCTTTTTCTGTAAAGGTAGGATCGTGTTGACAGCCCTGTAATAAATCTCTCCTGAAAGAGATGGGTTCCCGAGGGTGGCGGGGAGAGGGTGGGGCTCCGTGCCTGGGCTGTTTGAGGAAGAGCTTCAGGAAGGGGCAGTGCGAGTCATTTCTGGACCAGTCATCTTTTAATAATAGTAGTGGACTCCCTGACTTCGGGGCTTGTGATATATTAGTACTGGGTGCTTCGAAGGGAAGCACAGAAGGATGCTGCTCTACCAGCTAATTGTCCAGTAAGTAAGTGAGGTTGTACCACCAAGGCCAGTTCTTAGAACCACCTCCTGTCTGCACACAGAACAATGTCACTGTCAGGGTCCGGGCAAGGTCACCAGCCTTCACTGAGTGTCTTTGTCTGAATTCAATCTGAATACAAGAAGTTAGAAAATAACTGAGTGTGCTGGAATTTCCTTGTTTTTCTCTTTTCATTGTTCTATTTCTTTCTTGTTGAGAGCATTTTCTACTTTCATGTAGAAAAAAGAGAATTTAAAATTTTCCCTCAGTCATAGAAAACTTCACTGAGCACCTACTATGTGCATCCTGCCCTGGGAACCAGTTCCAAGGACACAGGCATGAGTGAAGGCAATGTTGTCAAGTGGAGGGAGCAGCCAGAACATGGGGACCTGCCATTTCAACTCTTTGGAGCTGAAGAGCCCAAAGAAAACCTTCTATTATTTTATTTAAATTATTATGTTTTTGGAAGGCTTAAAACAATATACATTTGTCACATTACCGTTTCTGTGGATGAAGAATCATCAGGGCATGGTTCAGCATCTCCCTCTCTCAGGCTACAATCAGAGGTCTGGACAGGGGACAATTTGCTCCCAATCTCATGTTCATTGTTCTTGTCAGGATTTGTTGTCTTAGCTGTTGTTGGACTGAGGGCTGAGTTCCTTGTTGGGTGTTGTTTGTGAGTTGCAGACGTGTGGGCCTCTCTAAAGGGCCACTCACATTATGGCTGCTGACTTCCATCTGAGCAAGCCTGCAGGAGATGCTGAGCCAGACAGGGGCCTTAATCTCGGACGTGGAAATCCATCATTTTATTTCTTATTGAGATATAATTCAATACTTTTTTTTAATCCAGTGGCTTTTAGATTATTTACAAAGTTATACAATCATCACCATTTTCTAATTACAGAACATTTTTATCACTCCCAAAAGAAACCCCATAGCTATTAATAGGTACCCCCCATTCTCTACCTGTAGCCTCTGACAACTATAAATCTCCTTTCTGTTTCCATATATTTGACTATTCTGGACAATTCACATAAATGGATTCAATGTTATGTAGCCTTTGTGATTGGCTTCTTTCACTTAGCAAGATGTTTTCAAGGTTCATCCTTGTTGTAGTGCATGTCATTATTCTTTTTATGATTGAATAACATTCCATTGTATGGCTGTATTGTATTTTGTTTATTCATTCATCAGTTGGTGGACAGTTGGTGTGTTTCTGCCTTTTGACTATTATGAACAATGCTGCTATGGGCACTTACGAACAAGGTTTTGTATGAATATGTGTTTTCATTCTCTTGGGCATGTACACCTAGGTGTGGAATTGCTGGGTCGTGTGGTGACTCAATGTTTGACATTTTGAGGAGCTGCCAGACTGCTTTCCAAAGTGCCTGCACCCTTTTACGGTCCCGCCAACAGTGTCTGAGGATTTTAGCTTCTCCACATTCTTGCCATCACTTATTGCTGTCTGTCTTTTTCGTACAGCTCTGGGTGGGTGTGAAGAGGTGCAAGCATTTTTTTGATCCTCACTTGACTCATCTGGGATTGCTGGACAATTCTGTGCTAGGATTTGAGCAGTACAGTTGAGGCAGGTCACAGATTTTTGTTTACTTGTTTTGTTTTGTTTTGTTTTGTTTTTAACCCCGAGGCATAATGTTGCATAGCAACAGATCCAAGTTAGCTCCTCAGCACCCCTTTTTATTGAGATACAGGTCCTAGGTTTGCTTAGGAGTGCTGATTTTTTGTGTATTCTGCAGCAAGCATTCTGAGCCTGTATGTTTTTATATTGCAGAAACATTGATGGTAGCTTCTGCTGGGAAAGACTCTGTGACCCTGGAGCTCTTCTAAAGGACATACTATGTTTTCCCACACTCCGAACTTCTGCTAATGCCTGCTTGACTTGACTGCCTCATTTCCATTCCACCGCCATTTATTGAGCCCCTGGAGGCTTCACTGTGCTCCATGCCTTGGCTTTAGTGCAGACAATCCATTGGTACCCCAGAAAACTTGTATTCTAAAGGACCTCCGCTATTTCTAAGGCAATCCCCTTTGTGACCTTCATGTGTGTGTTTATGAGACAGTTTATAAGTACACTGACTAGCTTGATCTGCCAATAGTACCTTCCTGATATTTGCTTATACTGTACTTGCTTACCTAACTTCCTGTATCTGCCCCCAACCCCACTGCAAGTCCCATTAAAGCAGGTTGTCGTTCCTCTTGTTTTGTTTAAGGCTAGGACCTCAGCCCTTTGAACAGGTCCTGGTATATAATCGGTACTTTTCAAATACAGGTGAAGGAGGGAGAGAGGGAGAAGGACCACCGTCCTGTGAATTTTACTTTCTAGCTTAGGAAAGCAGGTCTCACATTGCATAAGCAGCTCAGTAAACCCATTTGCCTCGCACTTTCCTGTGTTCATTTGTTTAGCAAATATTACTGAGCACCTAGAGGCAGTGTGGGGTCTTATTAGCAATAGGTTTGAATCCTGGCCTTCGTGTATGAACTGCGAGTTACTTACTTATTGGCACCGCAATTTTCACATCTTTAGAATAAACACAATAGCGGCTTTTTGTAGGATTGCTGTGGGGATTAAATGAATTAATGCATGTAAAGATCTTAAAGAATGAGCAGTATGTAAATATCTGTCATTACTATAATAGTAACACGACATCATTTTTATTAGTAGTGTGTTGTTTTTGCTGCTGTTTCCTACTATGTATCAGACATCGTTCTGGATACTAAAGTACATTAGACAAAATCTCATCCCTCAAGGCGCTTGCATTTAAGCGGTACGGAAAACTAATAAGAAGCAAATACGATTGCTTCAAATGAAAATAAAGGGATGGGAATTGATAGTGATTGTGTGTATGTGGTCAGATATGGTTTTTGAGGAGGCGACGTATGAAGCGGATCCTGAATGATGACAGCCATGCAAAGATCTCAGTAAAGAGAATTCCAGCCAGAGACATGGCAAGTGCAAAGGTCCCGGAGTGGCCTGACCTGTTCAAGGGGGAGAAAGCAACACTGTGGTTGGAGCCAGGTGGAGTGATAGGCGATGAAGTCAGAGAGAGGGGGGAAGATACCAGGTTGTGAAGCCACTGTAAGGAATCTGGATTTTATTCTTATGGTGACAGAAGCCATTGAAAAGGTTTATAAGCCAGAAGAGTACATGGTTTCATTCATGCTTTTAAAAATGCTTGTTTTCAGTCTGTAGGAGGCAACAGTGGAAGCTGAAGCACCAGTTGGAAGGGAGCTTCAGGGTCTAAGAGGGCAAAATGGTCACTTATACCAGGTGATAATAATGAAGATGGAGAGAAGACATCCTATTCAGGATACATAATCCTACTGATCATATTTGAATGTAACTGTTGGTTGTTCTGTCTCTCGCTCTCTGGACCACAAACCCTGACTCTTCATGCCCACATCCTGGTACCCACTGTGGGCTGCTACCCAGTAGGCATCCACTGTGTGTTGGCTGCACAAATGCTGTAGATAGACCACCCACATAGAAAGTGTCAGGTTAGAGGTAAAGCACCCAGGGCTCCTGGACATGAATGCTCTGAGCTTCTGTTCTTGTCAGCCTGGCTCATTCACAGCCTGTCCCCTAGAATAATGCCTTTAGTCCCCTTCCCTTCCAAGAGCAGGGATTACAAGCTTGTAAATTACGTTTTCCTTTTACAATGTGAACAGAAAGAAGAGCCGGCAGTGTCAAAACTCTGTGAGCAAATATTTTATTTTTTTCCCCTCTTACAAATGAACATGGTTTATCAATATCAGTGCATCTGAGAAGAGCAAGTGTTGTCAGGCAGCCAGCAGAAGAGAAACTCAGTGTGGCGATCCATTATGTTTGCCCTGATCTAGGCCGGTTGCAGCTCTGTTATTAAAGTTGGGTTTTTCTTAATTATTAACAGTTAAAAATAGGAAAATGGATTTCAAGGGAAAAAAGTCGCAGGCAACAAGAGTCCAATTCTAAATGTGTGTGTATGTGTAAAACAGAATTTGCCGAACATGAATAGGCACTTACAATGTGACTAGAATTGGCTCTGTCATGTGTCAGCCTAATAGCCTAAACCCTGGTTCGATACAATGAACTTGGGAAGGTTTGCTTAATGAAAGAACTGACGTTTTCTGTGCAGCGGCTGCATTCATCAGCCTGCATCCTGTTCATTACACTACAAAGGGCTGCCAATGGGAATTGGTAGGGTCATCTATTAGGTAAACGTGATGGGGACAAAAGATAGCAGAGTCCAGGGCCTTGTGGAATTTTCTGAGGTGGCCTGGGTTATTGCAGACGGGAACTCTGGTTAGGAGCAACATGTTTGCACATTGGCATAGGGGCTTCTGATGTCGTGGGTGAATTCTGGCCATGCCCACCCTGATATACACAGCCTAGGGACCCTGGGGAAGTTTTCCCTTATCCTCAGCATCTCCTTACCCACTGTGTAGTCTGTAGGGGTGCTCACAGCTCATGGGTTTCTCCCTCTCTGTTGAGGTGTACGTTAGGACTGTACTTCCCTGCCATGCAACTTGCTTTAGCGAATGGAATCTGGATGAAAGTGATGGGTGTCTCTTTGAGGTGGAACTTTTAAGAGCCTACTGTGTGCTGTGCCATACTCTCTACATGCTGACTGGCAGTATTCTAGGTACCAGCTTCCCTGTCACTGGAGATCCTGGAAGAAAGACAAGAGCCCCACTGACCCAAGATGGACATAAAAAAAGAAATGGTGCTTCTGTGGAGCGGCTTTAAGGCATTGGGATTTGAGGGCAGGGGGTTTTTTGTTAGAGCCATCCCCAGGCCCATTCTGAGTGCTTATACCCATCATTAGAAATAGAGAGGTCCTGGTTTGACAATCAGGGCAACCATACCTCAGAATAATGGGTCACCTCATAATATATGGTCTATCTTGCAAGGTTGGACTATTGTAATTTGCCTTTTAAAAATATCATTTCTGAGACCTGTATATGTCAGTGAATTTCAAGTAGCCTCTAGAGCCATTTGACAGAGTCCCCATTTGAGAACTTAAGCAGATTCCTTCAGCCGTGAGTGGGGCCTCTAGTCATTGGAAAGCGCAGACAAAACAAGATCTGCTGATTGGCAGGGTCATCTTGGGAAGGGCCATTGTGGAGTAAAGAGCAGGCCCATTAATTCAGGGGGGTTTACATCAGTTCTATCTTCCTTTTACCTAATGGGACTGTTTGGTTGTGTTCTTTCCTGGAGAGATCAGTGATTGAAAGGAAGAGATTTAGAAAGGAGAGATAAAAGTTTGCATTTAATTCCCGTGACATTCAGCCTCCTAAGAGGGCTTCCTAAGGAGGCGCCATAGTAAATTCAGACGTAAGCCAGAGGACAGCATCTCTGAAGACAGGACTGATGTCCACATGGAGACGGTTCCATAACAAAAAGGCTTTAAAGGGCTGTAGGGAAGCTGAGCTGTCCTTATACCATCTCTGACTCTAAACCCCAACTCCAGCTGAATTAAAAGTCCCTCAGATCATTATTACGAGGGGTTTGAGTATAGAATCTTTGAGCATTTGTTTTTGGAATTCACGCCTGTCTGGCATGGTAGCATATTCTCTCTCTTCCCCCTCTCCAGCACTCCTCACCGTCTTCCATCCCCTGAGTGGGAACTGCGGTTGGGGCTTTCTCTTTCACAAGTGTCCTCATAAAGCCATTGCAAGTGTCAGATGAGCATCTGCATCACAGCAGTTAGGACAGTGCCCGCAAACAGTCTGTCAGTGTTACCTAGGCAAGTGCAGGGGAGCCACGAACCTGGTGGTCCGACACGTCACGGTTTGAATCATGCCTCTGCCTTTACTAACTCTGCAGCCTTGGTCCTGTGCTGTGACCTTCCCAAGCCTCTGTTTCCCTTTCCATAGAACGGGGACAAAAGCCGCCTCTTAGCACCTTCTTCAGCAAGTGATTGTGAGAAGCAGTGAGCTAACGCCTGCTTCGCTTTTAGCCTGCCCCTGCCACTGAGGAAATTTTCAATAAATGTTCTTTTCTGTCTGTAGCTGAATATTGATGGAGGCAGTGGTGGGGGCATGGTCTTTGTCACAAAATCCCCCAGTAGCTGTCGGTGGATCAGTCAGCACCTTCTCAGCTGCCAGTCCCAGAGCATTCTGGCTGGACAGACCTGAAACGGGAGCAACGTGCGATCTCACACCAGGAGTCCTGATCGGGGAGGCTCCCGGCCGGGTAGGTCTTGGGGCTGGGGCTCCAGCTTGGGTGGATGCCCCCTCAGCAGGCCTGTCTGGGGCTGCTCACCAAGGACTTTAAAGTGGAGAGGGATGCGAGCAACAGAGTCAGACAAACCCGACTTTAATCTTAGATGTCAAAGTCTAAAAGCTCCGGGCCTCGGGGTAAGGCAGTTCACCTCTCTGTGCCTCGCTGCCTCGTCTATAAAACGAACATAGTGCTGTCGCTGATCTCACGGTGTGGCGGGGACGTCATCGCTGAGGAGGTTGTGCTAAGTGCACAGCACCACCGCCAGCACTGACGCTCTCAGCAAACGCCCCTCGGGCATCACAGAATGCAGACCATTTGGTCGGTGTCACTCGTCTGTGGCTGTGGGAACAGGTGCTCCAACTCCCACCACAGGTGCCACATCCCGCACCCCCACCCCAGCACCTTTCCAGCACCACAACCCCACGTGCGGGAGGGTCCGCTCTCGTAGTTAATTACAGATGGGTTCACAAAGACAATAGCTTTCAGAACCCACACCAATGCTTAGTATCAACATAACCTACGATGGAAATAATTCAGTTTATTCCACTCTTAGGAAGCCCCGTGCATATAAATTTTCTCAGTCTGTTCAACGGGAGAGAAAACGCTGCTTTATGTTTGCTAGTGGCTTCCCTGAGAATCCTTGGATGAACTTGTCTACAAATCTCTGGCATTTAAACTTCAGTTGTCTGCTCCGAATAGTAGACTGTCTTTTCAGAAACAGAGTTATAGGTCTCTTTTAACCCATTTTTGATCTTGGATCGGTAACCATTGTTATTTAATGAATTACCTCAATATGAATATACTTTTCTAGGTCCAATTTTTTTATAGAAAATTTAAAGTTACAATGATGAAAATAACCAGATACTAATCAGAATACCCATTACTGGTGTTCTAATGAACTTCCTGAGCATGCTCCCTTATGTTTCCTAGTATCCTTCTCTCCCTTCAGACTGAGCCTTGATTGCCTGTCCTGTCGGGCATCAGTAATTGGGCTCCTCCCTGTGCCTCCAAGTGGGCTCCTCATTGGTGTTCGGCACGTGCGCTTGAATTCTCTCACATTGGACTCTGCTCTGCCCTTAGCCAAAGCTCCTCTCAAACACACTAGCCATCAAAACCACCACATAATCCTCATACCCCTAGACATATCTTCCCCCCTGTATTAGCCTCGACTCCCCTTGGCCATTCTGTAAGAACTTACGGGGCAAGGGTCATGAGAGGAGATGCCATTAGGCAAACAAGAATGGTATCAAGTTTCCATCCATTCGTTTGTGCATCCATTCCTCATTCAGCTACCATTTACTCCGTTCTTACCATGAGCTAAGCTCTGGGGGCTTAAGAATGAGTCAGGATCCTGCAGTGTAGTTAATGCAAGGTATGTGAGCAAGCTGTTTGAACATTCACTGTAAAGACAATGGCAGAAACACACCGGAGAGAGAAAGAGTGGTTATCTTTGCCAAGTGTGGCTGCCGGTGTGGGGGCCTGAGGAGGAGACGTTTGAGTGAGGAAGCTTTGACACTGAGAAGGCCATGCGTTGGTCGGGCCTTGGCATCGGAGTGAATGTGCGTAGGCAGCCGGCTCTGGGACATGTGCAGTGGGTGAATAAAGGAAGGTGGGGCAGCGCAGGCAGCGGCATCTTCAGAACATGCCGGAGTCTCCCTGCTGAGACGGACACATGATGGTCACTTGATAAACTCCCTGATGGCTGTCTCTGTTAGAGCTGGTGCAGGACATGGAAGCGATCTTGCAGGGAGCTTCTACCACTGAAGCCACCACGGGGCCTAAGCCAGAGCCACCCCCTCTGCTGCAGTCCCTTCTCCACCACTGGGACAGTAAGACGGGAAACTCATTTGCACACGCCCTTGCTTGCTGGGAAGAAAAGTCGCAAAGAAGCAGGAAGATGGCCCTTCCCTCACTTCTGCTGTACATGACTCATGTCACAGCACCTCAGTGACACTGATTTGTGCCCAGAATGTAGCTGTAAGGGAGTCCCGGAAACGTAGTTTTTAGCTTTCTGACTTCTCCAACTAGAGGAGTGGAATCCAGGGCCTATGCAGCCCCTCAGGAGACATTTTACAATGCCTGAAGCACTTTTGGTTCTCACAGTAGGAGATAAAGATGCTACTGGAATCTAGTGGGCCAACACCAGGGATGCTCCTCAAACGTCCTCAATGCATGGGACAGCCCCCATCACAGAGAGTGATCCAGCCCTAAATGTCAAAGAGCCAAGGTTGAGAACTCTGACCTAACACGGGGGTGAAAGGGGCCAAAGGAATCAGTCTAAGATATCCAACACAAGTATGGTTTTTGTTTCCATTTTAAAAGTATTAGAATTTTTGCTTGTGTGAGCTGAAACTAAGTACTATTTACTGGGCATTTGGTTTTAGTCCCTCCTATAAGGTTTCCCTTTGACATGTGCATTGAGTCATTTCACGAAACTTAGATGGTACCCATTTTTATTATTTCAGTGGTTCAGAAGACTTCTTTATTCAAAATAATCTCTAATGAGATTTTGTTTAAGGAGAAGGGTACATGGAGTTTCTCTCCCTGTTACGTGTCTTCCTGGCGTACACATCCCTTTTTCATCACCGAAGTTTTAGCATTAGAACAAATCCTCTGGAAACGGTTGCCTTTTCTCCCCTCATCCTTTCCCATCACCAATGCAGAGCTGTTATTTGGCTTGTTTTTCTTTTCTCTCCAGAGGAAGGAAAGGGGAATGAATGGTGTCCAAGAACTTGAAATCCCTGTTCCTGGTTGCCTCTGGAGACGGCATCTTCAAAGTCAGGGCTTCTCTGCATTGGTGGGCCATGGTGGAGCTCTTGCACACCCCTGATTCCCTGGGTCTCTTCCACCGGCGGGGCCGGGTCCAACAACAGTCAGGGCCATTGGAAGGCTGGGCAAGCTCCCGTGGCCTGGCCGGCCACGCTTTTCCTCGGGGTCACACTCTTGGGTATCTTTTTGTGCATCTACCTTTTCTGACTTTTTCAACATCCCCAGCGATGCTAGTGTATCCTTAAAACATGCAGAACAGCCATGGTGTTCATCATCACCGCACACACTTCGTCTGTACCTTGCCTTATGGGACTATTAGACGTGACCTCTGAGAAACACGTGGAACAATCAGAGGCCAGTAGCCAGGACTCATGTCACCCTCTCAGTGTGGATGATAGCATGATGGTTAGGTGCAGTGCTTCAGAGTCCAACAGACCAAGGCTGGATGCTGGACTCAGTTAAGTAGCGTTTACCCTCCCCCAAGCTTATAGCTATCTGAGATCTCGGAATGCGACTTTATTTGCAAATAGAGTTACGTAACTTAGGCCAGGATCGAAATGAGATCCTGCTGGATTAGGGTGGCCCCTAAATGTCTCCTTATAAGAGACAGAAATGGACACGCAGTGAGAAGGTGGTGTGAAGGTGGAGGCAGGGGTTGGGGAGGCTACAAGTCAAGGCGTACCAAGGGTTGCCAGCTGCCAGCAGAAGCTGGGGGAGAGGGACAGGACTGTTTCTTCCCTGGAACCCCGAGAAGGCCCCAACCCTGCTGACACCTTTGCCTCAGACCTCTGGCCTCCTGAACTCAGAGAGAATCAATTCCCATTGGTTTAGGCTGCGCAGTTCATGACCCTAGGAAACCAATACAGATAGTTTCAATGGTTTCTCGTTTCTAATACAACTCTATAAAGTAGGCATCAGTGTGATTCTCGCACATTTGCCTCTTCTAAACCCTGGGCTAATCTGGTTAATTGCTGGTGCTCTCAAACCCCTGGTTTCCTCATCTATAAATGGAGACGTCCCTGTCTCATGTAGGGGTGGTTTTAAGACTTAAATGAGCCAACATATGTAAAGCACTTGGCATGGAGCCTGATTTACGGTAAGTGACCGATAAATAACTGCCCTTATTACTGGTGCTCTTATTTAGAATGGAAATTTATTTAAGAATGCACAGTCAATATTCAATTACCCTCACTAATAAAAAGGAATAAAGGTATGGATTGCAAAATAGAAAATGCATGGGAAGGTTGCTTTAAATTTTAAAAAGTGGGGAGACAAACACACAGAGGCACCAGGCTTTTGACTGCCTCACTCATTCCTTCTCTGCGCACCCTGCCATGCTTCAGTGGGGGCAGTGGAAGAAATACTATTCTTGACAGTCCACAAGGAAAATAACTTGGTTTTGGATAGTTAAGAGTTAAGTATCAATTTGAGCTGCAGGATCCTGATTTAAAACCATTGTGTCGTCTAATTTCAAAGCCCTCCCCGCCTTTAGTAAAAGTTTAGAATACCAGCAGGGCAGCAAATATGTTTGAATGATTTTATTCAAATGTCAGATTTAATTGAATCCATAACCAGAAGACAAGCCAAAAAGAACCTTTTAGGGAGCTTTGAAATTTCTTTTTCTGCCCTCCCCTCTTCATGTTCAAGGTCATAACAGCAGACCCAAACCTTCCCAAACATGCAAATGCAAGGAGGGACATTTATCATAAAAATACACCTAGGAAGGCTAATGTGCCTGTTAATATTGCATTCTATAGCAAAGTGTGGCGTTCCAAATATTTGTGCATTGAGGAGAACGCAGAATAGTGTAGTTACAGTTTGGTGATTTTGACTGAGACTGGCATGTGTGTGCGCACTCTTTATGTTCCGATTTCTGTTGTTACTCAGGTATGTACTGGCATTCTGATGGGCAGCCAGGTTATTAGCGCCATAGTACGCAGCGCGGCACAGTGAGAGCAACCACTGTGTCTACAGACTATACCTACATTGCCTGTAATCGGTTCATTCTACCTCACACAACCAGAGTTTATCACTTGCAAACAGAACAGCTGAAAAGATCCTTAAACTTAAAATGATCAGAGGAAATTTTAAAAGCAAAGACTAAAAAGATTCCCAGAAGACCATCACAGGCCCAGAGCCCCCCACTTCACGGTCTAGCATTTGTACCGATTATGGCCTGACAGCTCTTGAGTTTCCAATGATAACAGCCATCTGACTTGATCGGAGTTCAATGGATTTTCACTAAAATAGAATCATCGCCTTGGTGATGGATAGAAAAAGTAAAGCAATACATCCTGATAAATGCTCTGCCTGCCTCCTCCCTCTCCCCAGCGGTGACCTTGTGCAATCCATAAGAGAGCAAGGCACAGCCCTGGTCACCGCGGCAGCGCGCCGGGACTTGGAAATTTAAGTAGCTTTGAAACCCATCAATGGGGTGAAGGGGGAATGGCCTGAGAAAGCAATGGATCATGCTTAGAGGGCTCCAAGGGAAATAGGGTACGCTGAAGGTCAACGTGCAGACACGTCTTGAAGGAACAGCTCAAACCCTCATTCATATTCACGGGAGGCGATGGCCCTGTGAGGCGAGATCACTCGAGGAGCACAATAAAACAGAAATTTCCAGAGCATATCATTTCTTCTCAGGAGTGAAAGGCACCAGAGGATGGTGCCGAATAAGCGCTGACTTAGAGCGAGAGGGCACCCCGCACCCAGTCTGTCCTCCCGAATAGCAGGGAACAGGCTGCACCACAGCTCCCTTAGCCTCTGTGACGCTAGGTTCATTCTCCAGCTTCCCCAACCCAGTTAGCTCAGAAAATTGTGAGTTTTCTGTCGATCATCTGTAAGGGCACCAACACTGTAATGGAAGAAGAAACTCAACATAAACAGGGTGTCCAGGAAGCTCCCGGACCAGTTGCCCCCCCGAAAACCATGTGCTTGGTTGGGAAAAGAAACTTCTGGGCAGTTGAAGGAGAAGGAAGTTAGACTCTGGCAGTGGCCCATTAGTGTTGGTTACAACTTGCTAAAAGAAAATATTAAAATAAAAATTAGATCATAAATTTGGAGCCACAGTTACCAAGCCTAAAGTGCAAATTGCCAAACAAGTCAAGAGACTCATTAGCATTTTATGTAAATCAGTTATTACTGTTCTCCACTTCCTTAATTATCCATGTTATTTCAATACAACCCTTTCTTTGATGTCCCAATTCTATATTTAAATAGTGCAAGATTTCTATCGTATCCTCCCGCAGAGGTTTGTGCCATGCAAAAAACATGCCAAGAGCAGCTATTTTAGAGACTACAGGGAAATGTTTAATTGGTTCATCCCATTTGAGTTATGAGGGTGTATTACCAAGCACATAAAATCAGAAACATGGAAAGCACTCGCTTGGAGAAGTTTACTAAAACCTGCAAGAAACCGGTTGAAATTTTTGCCCCCAAGACTTTTTCGATTCTCGGTGGGAGCTGATTCAAAGGGAAATTTTGCAAACTTCATTGAATTTTGCTAAACGATTGATTTATAATTGAAATATTTGGAAGTGAAACCCAACAGCCCTCTTTCCTCGGGCACAGAGTTATTCTTGAGGATGGACGAATAGAATACAAAGAACAGAGAAGGCGAAACCCGGGGTGAGTGTGAGCAGAGGGAAGCCTTTCCTCTTCATCACACATCTGATGGGCAAATTGGCTGATGTCTTATTCTCAAGTTGTAGAAAATTGAAGAAAACCTCACCAGTTGCACATATGAGTGTCCTTTCTCTAATAAATGAACTTTTAAAGTAACAATGTGGCCACAGGCAACTTAATAGTTACTCTTTTCATCTTTTAAGTTGTAAGTAGATTCCCTCCTCATTGTCACCGGCCTTTATGTTTCTGCTTCCTGCCCCACAACCTCCCTTGTTTTTAAATATTTTAATTTAAAATAAATGAATAAAGGGAGAATCTTTGAATGTGAATTACAACTGAAAATAGAGTTAAAATAGATGGAGACTTACTCTTCTTCTCATATATTTTTAAACAATCACTATGTGTGATTTTTTTTTTTTTTTTTGGAAGAAAAAACAGATCTGGGGGAAAGCCAGTATGATAATATAGGATTTGAGGACAGATAGAGCTGGATTCAAGACCAAGCTGTGTGGCCTTGTACATGGCTAAGAGTGTTTACCTTAAAGAGTTGTCATAAAGATATATATCTCTATCTATATATCTATATGCACATAAATATATATAGATATATAGATATGTCATTAATATTTAGTAGGCACTCAATAAATGGCAAGCTTGAGCTTCTACTCAGCCCAGGCTCTGTGCCGAATGTTTATGTAGCTGACCACACTGAATCCTCAAAAACTCATTAGAAGCAGCATGATTGCTACCATGTAACTGATAAGGAAAGCAGGGTCTCTGCCACTGAGGTTAGTGATTTGCCCAAGGTCACACAGAATCAGTTGTTGGTGCTGTGGTTTTAATCCAAAAGTTCTCTAAGGTAGAGAGATCATTTTGACAAGAACCATACAATGTAGTAAGCTTAATATTATAAGGAAGCAGGGAAAAGCATTTCTATATCCTTTTTCTATCTATTTAAATAAGTAATATTTATAGGAAACTCATCTCTGCAGACTAAAATACTTTAAATATTTAAGCTGACTTATTAGTTATTTATTTAACAAGTACTCTCATGGGCCTTGCCACGGTCCAGGCACTGTTCTAAGCACTTACAGCTAGTAACTCATTCAACCATTTATAAATATTTATTTTTAGAGCAAGCACAGGGGTAGCTCTATGGGAGAGTTCCAAGATGCTGGGAGACAGGAACCCACCCTAGTGCTTATGATCTTCCAAGTCCCTGGGCAGTAGCCCTTTTTTTTTTTTTTTTTTAAGTAAATTACATTTTTAAAACTTGATTTTTCTGATCCTATATAGGCATACTCATTATAGAAAGTTTGGAAAAAATAAGAAGTTGGAAGGAAGAAAAACTCTAAAAAGCCTCATTAACATCCATCCAAGATTTTAGCGGAGAGAGAAACACTAGATCTACTACAAGGCATATTTTCCAGCTGCTTCTTCACTTCGCTTGTCTTAACAGTCTGAGGGCAACTCAGCAGTTACTGCTCCAAAATCACAACAAGCACAGGAACTGGATGGAGAACCCACCACAGGTTCAAATTCCTGAGTTCCGTGTCTTCTTTATATAACTTGCTGTCTAGTCCACATAAATAGAAAACTAACACCAAACATATCATCAAATGGGAGCTTTCCTACACAGTCCAAAAGAAAACCTAAAAGACTGACTTGCCACCATCCCCAAAAGATGCCCGTCTCAGTCCCTTGCTCCTCTGTCACTGCCCCTGTTTCAATCTTGTCCTTTCTGCCTGGGTTGCATGAAGGATTATCAACCTTCAGTATTTACTATATTCTTTACCCTGGGACTTCCTGTTGCAGGAATCTGATCACTTATCTGAAAAGCCTCTGTCCCATCAGTGACTAGTGGGGTGTCATCACCAGGGAAGCACATTGTTCCAACTCTGAAAGTCTACAGTCTAAAATCATCATCATGTTTTTTCATCAGAATGAAATATCGGGCGCTCTGCTCAGTGCAAGGTTTTATTAATGATGTGCTGTCAGGGGCTGGATGTTCTGCATATTTGCATATTAAACAGCTGAGTGAAGAAACATTCCTTTTATTGCTGCAGGGAATAAATCAGTTTAAAGCAAGTTCTCATCATTTATACTCCTTTCAGCTAAGTCTTCTTTTATTGAAATAAATTGTTGAAGTGCTTTGCTCATTCTTTGAATACTGATGAAATTTACCTTGATAGGACCTCAGGAAAAATAATATTTTCTTAAAGGTGCAGTATTGTTCCATTTTTGAGTATTACTTTAATACATTATTGATAAGATAATTTAGAAATATCAAGTGAAAGGGGAAGAAAAACAGTTTTGAATAAAGATGGTGTTTCCTCTGGATGATTTTGCCAATGCATCTTTATTGGTAATAAAAAAGAGCTAATAAGCCAAAAAGAAGAACAACAACAAACCTATATTTTTAAATGAATGATCAACTATTTTTGCATTCAAGTCCCAGTGGGCAGCGTATTTCACCCACACACAAGGACACAATGTTCACCAGACCCCAATGCTTACTATCCCCTGGGTGGGCACACAAGAGGTCCCAAGAAATATAGCTATTTTCAAATATGAATTATACCTAACCTCCAGGTAGGTGAACCTGGAGTTCCTATCCATTCATTGCCTATTACCTAGGCCAAAGGTTACAAAGCTCCATTCAGGCCAAATATGTCCTGAAGCATTTTTTTAAAAGTATTAGGTCACACGATGTTTTTGAAAACTTCATTGCTTGACAACATTTTAAAATTGGGAAATTTCACATTTAAAAAGTCCAGATTTCCACCCTCTCTCAAAAAGGCAGAAGATCAAGTGATCCTAAACCTGCTTCATCATCTGTTGTGAGCAACAGTTGGCTGCTAGGTAAAGGAGGTCCTCAGTCTCCACCACTCCCTGTTGTCTTATGCCTGGCCTTCCCCCTTTATGATGCCTGCTCGGGGCCTGCAGGCATTTATTTTTTCCATCCTTGCCCTGTACCTTTCCTCTTGGTGGTGAACTCGGTTATACAAGTGCTTGAGCAGTGCCTGACACATCAGAAGCATCCAGTAAGTATTAGCTGGTGTTAAAATTGATGAAAGCATGTGAACCAAGGTTAGTCAGTGAAATAAATATTGTAGTTCCTTTATGATACTCTTCTGAGTACAGAGCCAAGCAGCATTTCTTCAGCTTACAATTTCCTGTTTTCCAAATTAATTTTTTTTATTTAAAAAGTAGCCCTCTCAGCATCTTTAAGTTCTTTTCTCAACTATCCCCTTTTCAGGGGTGACTCCTCTGACCACGGTATCTAAAGTGGCAAATTTCTTCCTGAACTTTTCTCTCCCTCAATCTTCCCTGTTTTACTTTGTTTTGTAGCATATATTGCCATCTGAGAGACACTTTCTCCTTTTCATCTGTTCAGTTAGTAGCTGTCTCGTTTCCCTGCTTCACTGGAAGGCAAAGGTCATGAAGGCTCAGGGTATCATGTGTTTTGGTCCCTACTGTGTTCTGAGTACCAATATGCATGCCTGCCACTTAGTAGGAACAGTAGGTGCTTAAAAATATTGAGTAAATGAAGAGATAATTGATGGGGTGGATGGCTTTACTTATTATACATTAGCCTCAGTCTTTACAGAAATTCAATTCAACAAGTATTTATTTGAGCACCTATGTGTGCAGGACCACATACATGCTGGTTGCAACATGGGAGGAAAAGAAGCCATATCCATGCCAATGTTCTACACCAAAAATGTGATAATTGTATAAAGAACTATAGTGTGCATCCCTGACTGAGGCATAGAAAGGAGGGATGACAGGAACCCACCTTTCTTCAGACCCTCTTACAGGCCAGGAACAAGTCAAGTGCCAGAGAAGCCCCATGAAGAGTCGGCGCACTTCCCCTTTGACCCCAGAGATAACTGAGGCTCAGAGAGGGTGAGCCACCTGCCCAGGGTAGCACCGCAGGTGTTGGCAATGAGCCCAGCATACAAGGTCAGTCCAGCCTGGCTCTAGACCCTTTCACCACAGGAGGAAGATGGGAGAGCAGGGATGGAGGCAAGGGTGGAGTATGTTTCTAGAACCTCAAGAATGCCATTTGGTGAAGTTACTGTCTGGAGGCATCAACATGTCAGACAGAGCAATAGAGTTGGGAGGATGGTGTCCCCACTGACCTTCTTTGGGTAGAGAAATGGAGGTTGCTCAAAGGTCCCTGAGATCCTAGAACCCATTTCTCATCCTGGCGGTGCTGAGGTGGGGCAGAAAGGAGAGGCAGTCCTTCAAAGAACATACATTAAAGAATGAATATAATATCAGCATAGGCTTTTTTTTTTTTTTTTTTTTTTTTTATCTTGAAAGAAACGTAAAAAGCTCCTATTCCTGTTTCTCTGCCAGGAGTAATATTGTTTCCATATAAATCATTTGTGACAGAAGCTCCTTATTTTTAAGTGGAAAATGCACATTTAATAACAGGAGAATAATGTCCAAACATCCTCCCATCAATGGCTGCCAAGAGAATGCCAGCACTGGTTGTTGCCTCGAAAATGAGGTGCTCAGGTACTTCAGGGACCATACAGTCATTGTCATGGCCTTTGCTTAGACAGAGCTCCGAGCGCTGGCTCCCTGGACCCGCAGAGCCAACAGTGGCAGAGCGCTTGTGTGCCTGGAATCCTGGAGTCCGAGTAGCCCTGGGTTAGGGTCCCAGCCCACCGCTAATGGGCTGTGTGCCTTTGAGCTCATTATTTTGCTTCTATGAGCCTCAGTTTTCTCATCTGTAAAATAGGCATAATGTTATCCTCTGCCCTTATAGGCTTAGAGTGAAGTTTAAATAAGAGGCACGTGGCACTGGGCTGTCTAATATATAAGGCAGCCATTTGCCACATGGGGCTATATAAATTTAATCTAATTAAAATATAACTAAAATTTAAAAGCCATTCATACATGTCAAGTGCTCAACAGCCACCAGTGGCTTGTGGCTACCACATTGGATACGACAGAACATTTCCATCCCCGCAGAAAGTTCTGTTGGACAGCATTAATCTAGAGCTCTTAGCTCAGTGCCTAGCACACAGTACGCTACATTGGTTCTTAATTTTCTTTTTCATCCACAAGGAAATAAAAGGAGGCATCTTACAATACATATGTGAATCAGAGTCCTTGTAATCATGACTTTAATAAAGTGGGATTAGTACCACCCATGAGTCCCTCATATACATGAAAGGAAGGACGCACAGTTTGCAGATACAGGACTCTGCCCATTAAGACAGAGCCTCTGGGGACAGACCAGGGTTTGAGGGCTCCCAATCCTGATCTCAGGTGACTCCCATATTACAGGCGTTAATCTGATTAGCCCAAGTTTGGCTCCTCGTTAATTATCTGAGGCAGCTAGGACCTTTTCCAATGCTCAGCACAAACCTTTTCCTGTTGACTCGGCCGCTTACTAGCTATTTGGTCTTGGAAAGTTACTAAGTCAGTGCTACTTTTCTTAAACTTTGGTTGCATTGAGGATCCCCAGGAGGGCTTGTTAAAACACAGTCCCTGGGTCCCCCCGACCCCCCCACCCCAAGAAGCTCCAATGCCATAACTCGGCTGCGGCCCTGGGTTCTGTATTTCTAGCAAGCTCTCAGAGGATGCTGGTGCTTCTAGCCCTGGGACCATACTTGGAACTCCCTTTTATTAAACTCAGTTTTCTTATTTTGTAAAAAGGTGTTCTTCAAGCCCATAATGATTGTGAGGATTGAGAAAATGAATATATGTAAAGCCCACAGCCAGCTCAGCAAAAGGGATCTATTGTTACTATTATAATATTTTTGTAATTATTATTTTTACACCCACAAATCAGGATCTGCTAGAATCTCTTGACATTTGAAAATTGTCACTGTGCACTATGCCACACTTCGTCATGAAGTAACTGCCTTTAAACCACAAAGACACTTTCAGCTCAAAGTCATTCTGGATCAGTGGGGGTGGCTCTATGTCCCTGTGTGCATGCAATCAGTGTCACTCCTTAGTCTAGTGCTTCTCCATTTCAGGGTAGTTTGGAACTGCTGTCACCTGCACCATTCATTCCTCCACAGTCTGGGAGGATGAGTAACACCTTAATGCACTCGCCACTGCGGAGAGTGCACTTGGCACCTTTTTGTACCAAGTGGGCAGATGAGTCTTTTCAGAGTGGAGGATGCTCTAAGGATTGACAGTTCTGTTTTAGGATTAGAAAGTTTAATGACTGAATTTCTAGGCTGCCCCAACAGATTCAGCTTTGGTGGGATAAGAAGGCTAAATCACTCAAAACCTGGGATTCCAGTCCAGATGCCTTATTCCTTGGTTCTATCCCTGAAACATTTCCAGATTCTGTTTCCAATTTCCAAAATGGAAGGTAAGGAGAAACCCTGAGCATTGCTTGTTCCTGGTCTCCAATACCTTTGATGAGCCATGATCTTCAAGGACTTGAGTGAGTTTTGATATTAAACATCAAATAGTAGTGGTTTTTGATCATGATGTCTAATTCAGATTTTCTGAGTGTCTTAATTAGGCCTCTTTTGTCACAGGGAACAGAGTCCTACTCATGTCACCTCTTCTAACGTAACCATTTCTTGTAAGAGACGTTGGCAAGCCGGGAGCGAGGCAGCATCAGGTGCCCGTTCTCTGTGATTTCCTCCTGCACAGTCACTGTGGTCTCTTCTCCTGACTGCCTTCTTCTGCCACTGCCAGACTCGCCTCTCCTGCTCCCTCACAAGTTTGGCTTACCCACTCTTCCTTCTGCTCCAGACGGCAGCTAAACCCCATCTCGTGGCTCCTTTCCATCCGCGGTCCCTGTTTCAGCTCGCTTACAGCCTAATGTAAGAATGCACTGGTATGAGTCATCTTTTCCACTGGTAAATTGCAAACCAAACTTTTGTATTGACTGCCCCTGGCTCAGGTATAACCGGACTCATCGTCTATTCAGGTGTACTCAGAGTAGGGAAGGGAGTAGTCTTGGGTGGTATAAAACATGCCCACCTGGGTAGGAGGGCCCATGGACCCTGGAGTTTCCCTTAGAAGGACAAATGAGTGGGCAGGCATGACTGGTCCCTTCCAGTGTCCCCACAATTCTCCATTTAAGAGCAAGTGAGTTGGAACGGCAGCTGAGCATGTTGAGTCAGATCAAGTCCAGGATTCCTCCCCACCCCTCCCTTTTGCAGTTGCCTCAGGTTTATTATGGGACCTTAATTTGGTGCAAGCTGCCTGCTGGCTCAGGCTGCTTCTCACAGCTGCAAGGTCCCTGAGGCTGGCAAAGCCACGTGGAGCCTCTCAAGACCTCCCTTCCTCTCCTCCCTCTCTGCTAAAGATTGAGAAGGGCCCGGTCCAAGTTGCTGACTTTGGGCTGGGGGTGGGGGGGCAACAACTGTCCTTCAAGTTCATCTCAGTTTCTCCTGGTAGCGACTATAATTATAGTGGGCCACATTTCATTAAACTGCAGAAATGGTACAATCATCACCTAAATGAACTTCTTTTTGTTCCCATGTATGTTTTAATGTGGCAGTCACATCTTCAAAAAAGAGGGAGCCAAGAAATAAACTGGTAATTCACCCCTCTTCCAGTAGGAATGTGGAAAAACTGACTAGCATGTACTAGAACCCTGGGAACACGTGACCACTATAGTTTAACACCCATGTCTGTGCAAAGGACATCATGGGTTTCATTTGGGACTATCTTCACTTTGATTTTTATTCTGGGATGTTTTCTACCTGCAGTCCTTATGGGGTACTTTTTACTCTTTGATATCCATTGTAACTGGTCCAGCATCTGAGACACTGCTGTTTGTCCAGTTAAAGTCACCACTTCTTGCTGCAGCAAGATGACTAGTCAGAGTTTCCATTCTGATTTTTCGACCCTGGGAGGGATGGGAGAGACCTATGAGGTCACCTTCTCTGTCCTCCGCCAGAGTAGGGTTGTTCCCTAATGGTGCAGTCAAGTGTTTGGTCCAGTCTCGTCTCAAATGACTCAAGTGATGAGGCGCTGCGACCTCCCTTGGGAGGCTATTCTGCAGCCTAATAACTCTCCCTGTGAGAATTTGTTTTGTATGTGTCTAATATTCAGAGTCTGACACAATAAGGCTATAAAGAGCCGAGTCTGTTTAAGGTAGCTCTTCACCTAGAAATGATCTCATAATAGTCACTTTCGTTATAAATCTTCATCCAGCAAGGGAGTTAAGTGCAAGTTACCAGAAGACCTAGGGACTGTTTATCCTAAGATATAAGAATGGCCCCCAAAATGAAAATTAATGCCTGTAAGCAGCTGCATCTACCAACAGTGCATTCCATAGTAACTGGTCTACGTATGTTATAATATTTCACATAGCAATTTATATTTTTGCTTACGTGGTGTTTAATGCAAAAGCAGAGAACTTTGTATTGAATGTTTAGCACAAAATTCACAGTGTCCTTCTTTGAAACTGCTCTGAAAATTGCCCCTCGTTTCGTTTGCCAAGACATGAGAGCTTACCCTGTGCCCTTCTCCCGTTGGGGTCTCTCTGTAATCGTGGCTGCACTTGGCGGTGGGAGGTTAACCGTGGCTGGGAAAAAGACTTCGGAGTGCAGTAGAGAGAGGGAAAAATAAGAATGAAAGAAAGGAGGAGAAACAAGGACGCGCGGGACAGTGGGAATTAGAAAAATAATTATAAATAGAAAGAAAGGAAGATAAAAGGAATGAGATGAAGGAGAGGGGAAGAAAATGCAAGTAGACTTGGGGTCAGTGGACTGGGAAGAGACATTCATACCAGCCACAGAGCACGTTCCCATAAAGCTTTACCACCTGGATCCTCCCTTTGCTGCAGGAATCTGATCCTCAAAGCGCGGTTCCCAGCATCAGCATCAGCTGGGAATTTGTTAAAATGCTGCTCATGTACCCCACCCCTGACATTCTGAATCTGAAAAGCTGAAGCGGGGACCCAGCCATCTGGCTTTTCATAAGCCCTTCAGTGGGGCCTGACGCGAGACCACTCTGAGAACCGCAGCTGTCGGACGTTCTTCTAGGAATCAGACCATTTTGAGGAATAACCTGGCAGTGGGAGGGTATTTATATTTATAGGGGGCTCTACCTCTACCCAACTCTGTGCCTTCTCTAGCTCTCTGTCTGAAAGAGGCAGATGTTGACCCACAGAGCAGTTATCTCTGGCCAGGAGACAGGCTTCACCTTGGAAATACGCCCAGGAAGGCAAAGTCGGTTCCCCCTGACCACATCCCACGCCGCATGTAATGTGCGGGGTCCACATCCGAGCAGCAGTGGCCTGAGCCGTGCAGGTGAGACGGAACATCGGGACACAGATCTCAGTTCTCCTTACATTTCCCCTGTTGACACATGGCCAACGAGAGAGCAGGGATCATTAAAGAGTTTATTTTCATCTTTATTTTATCATTTAAAGCTCATTTTTCCAATAAGAGTTCTGACGCTATAAAAGGTTGTTCATTGAATAACCCCCTGAATTAGCACTGTTTCATTTCATTCACACCATTCTCTTGTCTTGGCTCGTGACAGAACAGTAAATTCAAGTCACTTTAAGTAGAGATTGGAAATATAAACTTAATATGCTCTTGATGCTCCTATGACATCATTATAATTTAAAATCAAAGTCCTCGTGTCAGATCACATTTTGGAGGGTTACAGGGCTATATTTATCAAAAGAGGAGAATTGGAAACACAAAAGTCCCCCTCCTTCACCTTCAAGTGGGCTATAATTGTTTAAGGATTTGTTCTATTGCATGCTGATAAATATTTATCATGGTTAAGTGAACAATCATTTGGAGACAGATACCGCTTTATGATGCAGCTTCTCAGGGCGTCCTAATTGTGACTCTGCCTTGCCATTTTATGTTTTATCGGAATATGCAGGCGTATACTTTATGAGGTTGGGTAATGAAGAGAGAGAGACCCCCATAAACATATTTGCTAAGAGTAATGGTTATCTATAGCTCAGCCACCCTCCGTTAGCAGAGCCACCATTACACAATACGAGGCAAGCAGTTCATAGCTCAATTAGACCTAACTTGCTTCATTTTTAGGCATTATGTTATTCTAAATTAACACCATATTTCACATTCTCCAGGTCTGACTATTAACCGGATTTTGGAACCTTCAGGGCTTATTATTTAGTAATCCCTGAAGCTCTGGAGTAGGCATTTTTAAATTCATGCGTTAGAACAGATTAAAAATTAGCTAGAAAGGCAGGTTAAGTAACCCACTCCCTTTCTTTTGCTAATTGTGCTAGCAGAAGTAAAAGGGAAAATGAAGTGAGGTCAGATCTGGGATGGCACAAGTGAATTTGCTACCTGGCTTGCTGCTGATTGTTGCTGAAATAGGGGTTATTTAAATTAGAAAATAATTTTTGAAATCTCTGTAGCATGTCACAGAGTCACAATCCAAGCACACAGACCAGGAATTGTTTGCTCTTTATGCTTTAAAGTTTTCTGCACTCAGAATGCATTTCCGATGTCAGCTGGGGGGTGGGGGAGAAAACAATGAGGCCTTGCTACAGATAGAAGTGATAAGACAGGGGAATGTTTTGAAACTGGTGATTCATTAACCCGTAGAAAACATCTCCATGTTTCTTGTTGCATATTCTTCATTCTTAGTTGTTCATCAGAAACAGAAAACTTACCCAAAAGCCTTTATTCACAAAGATCATTCGTGATGAGTCTGTGTATTAGTTGCTCTTTTTCTTTAATATTTTTTTTAGAAAAGATTCTGACAAAGCCGACTTTTCTGGGTCTCCATGCACTAATTTCATTTCTTTCTATTTTTCCTTCTTCTATTGCATATGAAATCACTATATTTAGAGAAGAGAATGTTCTGCCTTCATTATATAAATTTTAAACCCTGTCAACCTGTGCCATCCTGGGTGAGGCAAACTCCCCTTCCTGGTCTGTTCCCTCCAAATATCCCTCCTTTGGTCCAGTAACCGTCGTCCAGGGTCAGTTTTACCCCAGGGGATATTTGGCAACATCCGGAGGCATTTTTTGGTTGCCAGGATTCAGGGAAGTGGTGAGAGAGGAGGAGGGCTACGAGCTTCTTGTGAGTAGAGACCAGGGACACGAGCTACTCAGCACCCTGTAATGCACAGCCCAGCCCCCCTCTCAGCACAGGGTTTTCTGCCCCCAAATGTCAAAATGCCCCTACTGACAAACCCTCTTCTAGCCACACCTAATTATTGGAAGGTCATTAACCTGTACTTCGCATGTGTGATGCTGTCGCTTGCCTAGAATTTCCTTTGCTAATTCCTGCTCCTACTTCCAGACACCCGAAGCACCATGTCTCTTTAAGAAACCTTTGCTGAGTTCCACAGTGTCCCGTGGCAAAGCCTGCCCTCCCTTCTCCCCCAGACAAAGGCTCTCCTTGAACAAACTTTAGTCTGCTCCTCTGAGCCAGTTCTCAGTTAGGCCTTCACCTTGGCCCCGTCCTTGCCAGGTCTGTGTAGACCAATCTCAGCAAGAATACTGCTAAGTCAGTTTAAAGAGAATCCCTCCACCCTGGGTATCTGTTCACTCAGACCTGCCTTCAGCAAGAATCCTGTTTCATCAACATTTTATCAAGAATGTCTATTCTTGATGTCTTCTCATCATAATTTTGCATTCACTGATGACTCCTCCACCCCATTCTCGGTGATAAGCCCCTAGTGGTCTTCAATGTCTTTGGACTTGAGTCGGTTCTCTCTCCCCAATTGTTAGGGTCCTGACACTTATGAAAATAGTCCTAAATAAAGTCTTCCTCACTCTTTTAACCAAAGTCAGAATAGTTCTTTCTATAAAATACTCCACCCACTGCACTGCCAGCTCTTCAAGGGCCAAGACCACATGTTGTCCAGGGCCAGATATATAGTACACAGGGTACTTACCTAAGAAATGTTTATTGAATGGCGATCTGAAAGCATTCAGTGGGAATACATCAATGTATATCGTCCCAAACTCAAAAGGATACACCTTATGTTGTTCTTTGTCTTTTCCCCTCCATATAGGCATTTTCCAACAACAGCCTGGATGCAAGTATGAATAAACTTCTAGCATCAAGTGCCTGAATTATTTAAGCACTGCCAGTGATTCTGTATAAACCATACAATAGAATGTATTGCATATACCTCCACTTCAAGAGCACCCATCAGCTTACTCTCCTGGCTTGATGTTGTCTCTTAGCATCGCGTCAATACTCGGGTATTTTCTGACATTGCATGTGGCTGAAGCCTTTGTGTTTGGGCCTCTGCAGGCATTATCCACTTGCAAAGCCAAGCCCCAATCTATATGCCCAACGCCATTCCTAAACCCCCTTTGATAATCCTCACTGAGCAGACACACTCGATACATCTCCACTAATGGGTTCTGACTTCATAAAATGTATTAATGACTTCTTTTTGAAAGTAAGAGTGCTTTGAATATAAGTCTTTATTGCTTCAGAAGTTCATAAAAGCAAAAGCATAGTATTTCCCCTGGTGTTTGTACTGTACAGGGATAGATGTACGCCCAGGGCCCCATGTATCTGTTGTTTATGATTCCAGATTTCAGATTGCCTGGTAGACTCAGGGCACTCATGATTCCCAGTATGGTCTGTCTGCTGTTTGTGAACTCCTCCTTAGCAAAGGCTTACAGTCATTTCATTTGCAAATGGCTTTATCACATGACAAGTACAATAGAAAGGAAAACTTGAAACTGGCCTACTGGGTGCTGTAAAAAGCATCGTCTTACTTAATCCTTGCAGCAACCCTTCAGGAGACTCAGTATGATCAGCTCCCCATTTGCAGATAAGGAAACTGATGTGCTAGGAAGAGCCCTAGATTAATGCCCAAGACAGTCCACGTCTCCACCTTGCTCTCGATCATAACGGCGAATGGAAGAGAGCAACAACTTTTCCCTTCAAGAATCTTGGACCATTTGAAAGATTTTCATAAAGGACATGAGGAAACCATGGTGCCCTTGGCTGCAATCCTCACCAAAAGTGCCCGTTGCCTTTACTGACCTTCGTTCTCATCAATTCTTCGGTTCACAAAGAAGCACAATAGTGGAGTGATTCCCAAAATGGCTTGTACCTGGCCTTTAGAAATGCCTGCCTTTGGGTTCTAAGACATCTAACAAACTCTTACAGGCAACACCTGTAGATTTATAGCTGCTCCTCTTCAACTACAAGGGCCATGGGCCTGAACCCTTCGCCTCCCTGTTGATGACACTTTCAGTCAGAACACAATGATCCAGGGACGGTAGTCACTAGGGGAGCCCCATAAACGTTACTTATGACCCTTGTGAGCCTAGAACACCATCTTAATGTCGTGCTTCTTAAATTAGGGTGTGAGTATCCACTGTCTTCCCTGGTGGAGTGCCATGCCAGAGGTTATTAGATATCACAGGAAATCAACGCACACTTCTTTAAAAAGTCAACTTTTTGGTGATAAACCATATTGTTTAGAACAAAACTAGCACAAACATTATCTCTTTTGCCACTTTTTAAAGATAGAATATGAGTCTTTAAACACGCTCCCACCCCTGGGGACCTTCTTTGCTGTGAGAGATACGTCTATAGACGAGTTTGAAAGCTCAGCCATATGGACATCATATTACTCATTTTTATTTGCTCTCAAGAGCTTGCCAGAAACCTTTTAGATCTCTCTCCTCAGAAGGTTCAGCAACATGTTGTAAATGTATGACGCTTTGCTGCAGATAATATGCACCTTGAAAAGCAATTATTTGCCCCCCTCTTGGGTCCTCAACTCAGAAGCTGACAGCCTTCCTGGTTTGTGGCTGGGCATTGTTGACCCCACTCCAGGTCTTTACCACAGCTCTCCTGCCTGACACACACACCCCTCCGTGCACCAGGGGCTATCCCTCTACACGCCAGCTAATTTTTCCTTCATTTCCTAATCACTTCCAACTTTCGTTGCAAAAATATGCTGCCTTCTCTGTCAGCTATTATATATCCCTGTATTAGCCCCACTTTTCCAATTCACTTTTTGCCCCCAAATTAGCCCCAGCTGGTGTGATACATATATGTCATAATGGATACTCATCTTTGTTTAACACATACATAGAATCAAATATACTAGTTTCCCCTTTATCCGTGGGGACCTCCCCCCCCCCCCCGTGGATGCCTGAAATTGGGGATAATACTGAAAGCTATACATACTATGGTTTTCTTCCTATACATACAAATACATACTTACCTTTTCACTTAAAGGAAGCACTATGGCTTCTCTCTGGCATACTGACTTGCCAATATCACCGCTCTTGGACTTTGGGCCATTATTAAGTAAGTAAAGTAGGGGCTGCATGCACACAAGCACCGCGATACTGAGACAGTAGATCTGATCACAAAGACAGCTGCTAAGTGACTAATAGGCAGGGAGCGTGCCCAGCTTGGGCATGCTGGACAAAGGGGTGATGCACGTCCCAGGGTGGCATGCGATGGAGCAAGATGGGGTGAGATTTCGTCATGCTCCTCAGAACGGTGCACAAGTTAAAACTTAGGAATTGTTTATTTCTGGAGTTTTCCGTTTAATATTTTCAGACAGTCATGGACTGCAGGTAACTGAAATAGCAGAAAGCAAATAAAGTGGGTGGACTGTAGTCACAGAGGAGTATTTTGGGTGTCAGACACTACCCTGGGGCACTGCAGACCATGTTGTCCCCTAGGGACGTTTGGCAGTGTCTGGAGACATTTTTGGTTGTCACAACATGTCAGGGGTGGGGAGGATACTGCTACTGGCATCTAGTAGGTAGAGGCCAAGAATGCTGCTGAAGGTCCCATGATGCACAATCTCCAAAACAAAGACGGAGCCCCCCCCAAATGCCAGTGCTGCCGAGGCCAAGAAGTGCAGATCTAAGGGAAGACCTAATTTTATTCTTCTCTTCACTATTGTAAGTTATTAGTCAAGCTGTGAATACCCTTTCTCCTTTTAGTCTAAAGTTGTGGTTTAAGATATGCAAAGTCAAATCATGTGATATTAGAACCAGTCAGTGGAGCTCATCGATCTGAGAAATTTACTCTTCCCAGCTGGCAGGGAGGCAACCCTACGTAAACACATCAGGATTTAAAGAATTTAGAAATGAAAAGGTCATGGGTTGGGGTTGGAGTCAAAGGGGTCACCCGGAGACCTGTGGAGAGCGTGATCCTGTGTACAAGCTGCGGCCACACTTTGAAGGGCTTCTGCCAACGCTCTGCAGAAAGAGCCACAGCTGTGGGGGCCTCTCCTCCGTCTCCTCAAACAATACCCTTCACTCTGTCAAGGGAGCCGCAGCCTTCACCGGGAAATGGCAGACGGCACGTCAGGCTCGCTTTCCGTTGCTTTGCTCCCGCAGCCATTTGAAATTCAGTGCAAACCCATAAATTCCACTTTGCTTCTGGTAGTAGCCTGCCTGGTGTGCGTATTGAGCATTAGAAAAACAGTAAATCCAGCCCATTTATTCACATTAACCAGCGAAGGCATCCTGCAGGCCCATGTAAGTACTGGAAATTACTGACATGGCCTTCTAGACCATGAAAGGTGGAAGCATATGGCAGAATTCGTATGTGAACAGATTGCTTTTTCTCATAAGAACGCTTTATTAGAATATCAACTATTATGGCTTACTGAATGTACTCTCCCTGCTCTTGATTTAAGCCCCGAGTCACCCCACCTCACTGTTTTTTCACCACATTCGGCTACGTATCTCACACCTACTCCTTGCTGTTTCTAAATGGCCTACTTAAACCTCTAGGTGGGTCCTTCAGTTTCCCATAAATTAATAACACATCCATGAATATTTCCTAGCCAATTTTTGAAGCCCCAGTCCATTCCAATACCAGGACCGTAAAAACGGGGGATAGATAAAGCAAGCGTCTTCTTTCAGATGCTCTTCCAATATGAAGCAAAATATTATTAATCTAGACTGCCTGCTACTTTCATTTACCATGTTTGCTGCTCGTGGGATTACAGGCACAAAGGTTTCATAAATTTCAAATGAAATATGAACATTTGTTGTCAAAATACTGTTAAGCTATGAAAGCTCTACTGGTACAAGCTCCATTTTTTGAAATGTTATTATTATTATTATAGTGTTTATATCCACGGGCATTCACATGTTCTGAGTTCTGGGGAGCAAAGCTTTTTCTCCCCACTTTTTCCACATCCCATTTTCATTCTCTCTGTGTCCGTCCATCCTTTTATGAGCAGAAACAGGAAATCAGATAGTCAGTGAGTGACGTCTGCATGCCATGATTTTAGGGGACACGTTGCTGCCCTTGTGTGCGGTCAGAGTACCTGTCTCTTATGCTAGAGGTAGGTCATGGGGTTTAGCTGACTGCATCGGATAGGACCATGCAGGGCCCACCAAGGAGGGCTCTGAGGGGCTGGATGGGGGACAGCAGAGCCACGCCGGAAAGGCACTCTGTGGAGAGCATCCAAGGTCACAGCTGGAAAGAAAACAGCACATTCTAAATTGGAGGGGCAACACACGGAAGAATCCAGGAAATGAGGGCAAAGTTGATAGCCAAGAGAATCCAGAGCCAGACAGGATGAATCCACAGCAAAACTCAAGTAAAATAATAACATGAAATAAAGCCATCTGTTGAGCATTGACCAGGTGCCAAACATTGTAATGACCCAGGAAAGTGCACCAAATATTCTGTGGAAGGGCAGGTGTGGCTTTTCACAGGTGCTGCACTGAGCCCAGTGGTTCTCAAAGTAGGTTCCCCGGACCAGCGACATCGATATCACTTGGAAACATGACAGAGACGCAAATTCTTTTTTTTTTTTTTTTTTTTTGTAATTGTAGGGTTAGTTCAATTTCATCATAAAACATGACAGTATGAAACACTGTTATTTTAGTAGGAAAATGTTGCAGGACGTGAAATATAGAATAAAGGTATGATTCTCAAACAAGGCTGATTTTGTTCTTTCTTTTATAGCAGGAAAATATTACTTTTTATTAAGAAAGTTTAGAGATACAAATTCTTGAGCCTCATGCCAGATCTGCTGAACCAGAAGCTGGGGTCAGGTGTGCAGTCTGTTTTAAGGGGCCCCCCAGGTGTTCTTGATGCTTGGTCAAGTTTGAAACGTGGCAGAACAGGAGGGAACAAAGTGGGAATCAGAAATATGGTGCCCCTCCCTGTGGGCCGCATGCGTTTGGGCAAGTCTTCTAAACCCTCCGTCTGGCAACGTCCTCCGTGAAGGAGATGATAGTGCTTGCCTTTCTGACCTCAGGGCTCTTCTTGAATGACACTGGCCGCAATATAGCAGCTAAAGCCCACGTTACCGTTCCTGTGTGCCAGGCAGTGTGCTAAGCACTCACCTCAGGTCCTCTCCCTTTTGATCCTGACAGTAACCCATGAAGTAGGTATTATTATTACCCCCGATTCAGCACTGGGAAAACATCATCTGCCCAAGGACATGCTACTAGTAGGCAGGAATCACTCCAGGACTTTCCTTTCAAAGCTCATGCTAATCACTGAGTTGCTACATTATTTTACTAGATCAAGAGAGATAGTGTGTTTGAGAGGGCTTTATGAATTATAAATGCTGTATAAAATAATAAAGTGGTATTATCATTGTCATCATTATATACATACACACTCACGCATGTATTTAAAATTCACTCTCCTGTTGGCATCGTTCCTTGATCTTTCCCTTATATGGAATGGTTTGGCGTAGGACAGTCCCCTTTATCAAATGGATTCACAATCCGAGCTGGGTCAGATAACACAGTTTGGGTCTGGATTCAGGCATCGGTGACAGTGATGACACAGGCTCGGGTCCTGAGTGCTTTCATTTCGGTTTACTACTGACGAGCAGAGAGGAGGAGATTCAGATTATTAATGGGGATTTTTGATGGCTTCTGGGTGGCCTTTGTCAGCAGAAGAGAGTGTCAAAGGTTTACCTAGGTGTTTTAAATTAAAATTCATTTATTCACTCTACATATTTCAAATCCTTACTCTTCTCTAGGCTTTTAAGTTTACCTTATCATTATTATTTTGTTTACAAGCCTGACAAATTTTAGCAGTCATTTTCTTAGGAGTCCCCCCCCCCACCCCCAATTATCACAATGTTTATTGATAGATACAAGTATGTAAAATCAGGGCAATGAACATGACTTGATAAATTAAGTGACTTAATTTCAGTACTATAACAAGAGGGACCAATTCAAATTCTCACCATTTGTTTCACACCCACAGAAACCACTTCAGGGGCATTAACGATCTCTCAAAACTGATCACTTTTGTGCAAGTAAACCATGTTTCCTTTAAACAGACGTGTGCACTTGCCCCGACTCAAGGATATTAAAATCTAGCACATAAAGCCCATTTCTAGAGGCAGAAATATAGGCAATATACTATTACGGCAACAATCGTCAATTACAGTTTAAGGATTTTTCTGTACCAACCAAATGGATAATCAAATATTGCAACAACTCAAGTATTACTGAGCAAAGTGCATTTCTACAGTATTCGGTGTTGCTATTCAATTTTCCAACTCAACACAGCCTATGGTAACTGGCAGCAAAGAAGATCCTTGCAATAGACTGCCTTCTGCTTGAGAACTTCTGATGTAAGTATTGTATTCTGCTAATATACGTATATCTAAATATTAAAGATACTCCTAAAATATTATGATTAAGACATTGCACTACAAAAAACCTTACGCAGAAGGAAATCCTAACTGACATTTAGCAGTCATTTTTTTAGGAGTTCTTTGCAGTGCATATAGTCTCTGCCACACTATTTAACTCTGCCTTTGTATGAAAGCAGCTATAGACAACGACACAAAGGAATGGACCTGGCCATGTTCCAATAAAACTTTATTTATAAAAACAAATAGCGGGCCAGATTTGGCCCATAGTTTGCCAACTCCTGCTCCCAAAGGTTAAACACAAACATTACAAACTTATAAGATATGACCTATGTGAAAATATGCCAACACAATAGCATTATTTCTCCCATTTTGATTATCTCAATATTTTTATGTGTAATTCTAACATGAAAACAATACTTTTATATTTAATTTGAATGCAGGTTGGCAGCCTGCTCAGGTAAAAAGCCTGCTAGGTTCAAAGAGCAAGGAAATCGTGAGCTTGGGGACAGGGCCATGCTGGCACCCAAGTGTCCTCTTCTGTCACGCAGGGCCATCCCTCCTGTGCCACCCTGTTATACTTACGTGTGGCGTTCCTTGTGGCCTTTCTGGGCCTGCACTAGACCTGGCCACAGCCACCTCATAGTCACACTGGCCACAGCCTCTAGAGCCAGGACTTGGAGAAGTGGGCATTGCTAGCATGGTACTTGGCACAAAGCAGGTGCTTAATGAATATTTATTGAATGATTTCCAGTGAACGGAGGAAAGCTAAACAGCACAACACGCAGAGCATTAAAGTTCATATAAAATGGACATGAAGGACTATAGTGAAAAGAATCTCAAAAAGGCAAGCAGGCAGCAAATTTGTGTTTATTAAAGGTCTTAAATGGACGCTGTAGTAGAACGCATAATGTCATGGGAAGAACACAGCCTGTAGCCAGGATGCCTGGGTTTGAAGCCAGACTCTGCCATGTATAGCTGTGTGGCCTTGGGAAAGTTACTCAGGTTCTCTGTGCCTCATTTGTTTTTTCCACTTTTAAACCAGAGATAATAATAGTACTTACCTCCCGAGGTGATTCTAAGAATAAAATGTTACATAAAGCCCTTTTAACAGGGTCTGGCAGGTAATGAGTGCCACATAGGTGTTTGTTGTGATGATTTTGTTACCTTACTTCTTTGTAATCTTCCCAAATCAGGCCCCACTGGACAAGTAAGAAAGCTAAAGGTCTGCTGGCCAGGTAGCAAGGGGCAGCACTGGGATCCGAGCCCAGATCTGCTTCCTTCCACTCCATCCCCCACCTCCCTTCACCAGCCCCTTTGCACAATTCTCCACCCTCACCCCCGATCTCTCCACCCACCTCCGTCATTCTTTCCTTCTCTTCTAGTGTACGTGAGGAACTTGGGAACTAAGAGGAGAGCCTGAAGAAAGCACACAAAGGTGATGTGTATGAACCACGTTGTAAGCCAGGGAGTTAGATTGATTAAGGGCCCTTCAGAACTGGGATGAGTGACACCGGCCTGAGATGCCATATGATGTGAGCCATCACTTGGGGGGATACAGCTTGAAGTGTTCTGAGCAATAGCTATATGGAGTGGGAGGGGAGAGGCCCTGCTAGCCCAGAGCTGGCAGACAGAGGAGCAGGTGAAATGGTTTAATCTCTAGGTAGAAAGCTGAAGGTAAAGCCAATGAATGGGGAATGGTATGGACAGATTGAAGAGAAATTGGATTTTTTTTTCCTATTTCTTTCCTTGAAAAAAAAATTTATTTTAAATTTATTGTCATGACACTGGTTAATAAAATTACGTAGGTCTCACGTGTATAATTCTATAATATATGACACATCATCTGTATATTATATTGTGCATTCACCACCCCAAGTCAAGTCTCCTTTCATCACCATTTATTCCCCCTTTACCCTCTTCTACCAGGAACCAGATTTTTCTGTGGACACATTTTCAGATCCTATTTAGAGATGAGTGGTGTGCTCTGGGGTCAGGGGGATACTTGGAGCAGTCCTCCCGCACCCATTGTTTAATCCCACCGTGCTCACTGCGTGAGAAAGGGACTGGATTGGGGTTGAGACCTGCAGCCTTCACAGAACTCACCATTCCCGCCACTCCACACCCTGGGGTCCTGGGCCTCAGCACCGAACCCCTGCCCCAAAGCCTCTCCTGTAAATCAATATAGGAGAGCTTTCTGCTCGTTCCTCAGGGAATCCATCTCAACGGCAAGTCTCTCGAAGTATGGAGTCCTGTAGTGATTAGTGGGATCAGGAAGGCTCCTCTGAGAATGGGGTATTAGGCTGAGGGGTGGAGGGACCTTGACCTTAGCTAGGGAGAAGTTCAAGAACTGGGAGGAGAGAGGGAGGACATAAATTTCTACTGTTTACCCCCTCTTCCCTGCCCCTTCCAGCCTGCTTCTTCTCTCTGTGTGTGTCGTAACGACCCTCAGTCACTGGGCAGCCCACCCGCCTTGTTTGCCTCCTGTACTAATTTCTGCTGCTCCGTTCCCCTCCTGTGAAAATTGCTAAAAGATAGAAGTAGGAGCTTCATAGAGGAGATTAAAAAATCCCAGAAACCCCAAAAACTTGAATTTTGGGAATGGGGTTGGGGGAGACCCAAAATATGTCTCCAACTGTCCCACTGACTTTGACCTCCTAAATGGGGAAGAATTTGCATTATTGTTTTTCTTTTAATGCTCTGAATTTTTGGCATGGTTGTGGGCAAAGAGGCAGGTGTAACAGAATATTCTTGTGACATATGACTGCAGTCATCTTACTCTTCCCAATCTCAGTGACAAGGAGTTTGCGAACTTGGTTTCTTAAAACTTGTGCTAAAGTATGCACACCATAACATTTACCCTTTTCAGTTGTACAATTATTGGCATTACATGCATTCACGTTGCTGTGCAACCATCGCAAGTACCCGTCTCCAAGTGAACTTGATTCTTCCATCTCCCGGCCATGTGTTTCAGTTCTCTGTGCTGTGCAGCCCAGCGTGTGATGGTGGAGAGAGGCAGTAGGGGGATGTTTTTTAACCACCAGCAGCTGTGTTGCTACTTACCCTCACACAGTGATCTAACCTCTCTGAGCTTCCGTTTCTGTCTATGAGATGGGAACAAGATATGCTGTACGATTTGAACTTAGCAAGATCACCAATAGGGGGCGCTCTCGAGTTTGCGCCTCTCCAACGCAAGGCCCACCTTCCTGCCTCATTTGTCTGCATTTTCAGGATATTTGGTTTTATTTTCACATGCATAATGTATAAAACATACAGTGTCAAGAGGACATAGTTTCTGTAAGTACGACGTGACTGCCCACTGTTACTCAGTAACTCGCGGGGCCTTGACGGGTTGATGTGAGGAGCAGTGTGCCCCACTCAGTATCTGGTGCTGCTCCCGCCATACAGTTTACGAAACTCTAATCCATAAAAGCTGTTTGAAATTTCCATTAGGAGCTTTGCACAAGTGGTTAAAATTAGTCATGCATTCTTGGTCTAAACTGCAGGAAGGGTATCTTTACTGTGAAAATGATTATGACATGTTAAAACTGTGTAATGGTAAGCAGACAGTTTTCCGAGCTGCTGGTTGGGTTCTAGAAATGCTCTATTTATTTTCTCCCTATTGACTTCTTTCTTTCAGGCAAGACTGCCAGTGCGTTGACTTGGAAAACAACCGAGGCCCAGCAACCCCAAAGCATTGACATTAGGTGGCTTCATTTTTAAACAGGGCCAACTCTTTTTTTTTTTTTTTTTTTTAATTGCTTCTTTCTCTAAAACACGAAGTGCATTTTTCTCTTTTTAAGATGAAGCCTTAAAAAGAATAGCAACGTTCCTGGTTCTCTCACCCTACCCCTCATTTGACATTTCTAGAAGTACAACATTGCCTCTAAGGTTAGGGCGCAGGCAGTGGCTTTTGCATGCTGAAAATCAGCTGCCTAGTTTATTTAGTTACTTATTCCTTTTTAGTGCAGCAGTGTTTTCAGTGTTAGAGAAAAGGCTGTGATTTTCTTTGATATTAAAAAGCCAACCACTTATATTTTCAAAGGCATTTGCATTCAGTCTGACGGCGCTAAAAATGTATGTGGATTTTTCATCTGAAAGGTTTTCTCTATGCATATTGTTTATATTTATCAAACGTTGTCCTGCCCAGTACTTTATATTCATTGTAGCTTCCAGACCTAGCTGATAACATGGTCTATATGAAAAACAAAACAAAATAAAGCACAAGAGTCAAAGGGTCTTCTTCTGAGAGAATATGAAAGCAGGGAAGGCAAATGTGGCTATAGAAATGGGCAATGTTCCTGAGTGGAGGTTTTGCCTTTTTTCTGTCGTCAGTGTGTCAATTGTCAATCATGCTCTTCCTCCCACTTCCACACTTGCTAAGCTAATGCAAGAACCCAACTCTGGGTCTGCTCTTAGCCTGCACATGTGGTGCAGCCTACAAAATCTGGGACGATTTTGTGAAATAAATCGTTAAAATTACCAAAAAGGACTATAAAAAAACTGATATTGCTTGAGATCTCCCAAAAAACAGTCTAATTTCTTTCTGCTTTCTTGATTTTGGTTCTATGCACCAGAGTATGTTGCTTTTGTGAGCACTTAACATTAAAAACAGGAACAAGAATAAGAGCTCTATTCCTGCAATTCTGTTACTTTGCCACCAGGTGGTGGTAGTGTATCTTGATTAAGGAATCTGACCTGGTTGGTATAGACATTCGTTTACTTATTCACTGAATAATGTTATTTAGTGTGAAACATGGTGTAGACATTGTGGATACAGCAACGCCTACGAGATGTCTGTATTCTCAAGAGCCTTATGTCTCGTGACCTATGCTTTGTCTGCAGTCAGAGATAGCAGGGTTTTTTTTTAAGATGAATGTATTCATACTTGACAATAAACATAATCATATCTTGTTTTCAAAAATGCAGTCAACACATTTCCATCATATCACTCTCCATGTTTAATAATGTTATCAAAAAGGAAAATACCTTAGCTACATATATGTATCTTTATTCATTTTTCCTTACTTGATCCTATATTATTTTTCACACCATCAGGGTCAGCTTCTTGAATATAGCTAGTTGCCTTTAACTTTTATACACACACACACACACACACACATACACACATCCTTAGACACATTTATTATTGGTTTCCAGAGTTAGGCTAAAGCCTCTGCGACCATTTTTCTGCCTCTGCCGTTAGATGAGGCATTTTCTCCAACAACTCTCCCGTGGAGGCACCTGAGCCCATCAAGGTTCCATCTCACGCTTCTTTCTACAGTCAAGGGGTCCATCTCTCTGTAACTTCTCTGGGCCCCAACTCTTCTTTTTTCAATCTTTTTACTCCTCTCTCTCTCAATCTTTTCATTTGTCAACTAGATAGAAGTTGCAGGGGAGGATCGGGAGAACTTAGCATCTGCAAAGGGTCTCTCTGGCTTCAACCTGGTTCCCATATGCCCTAGAAATAGATGTTTTTCCAGTTACGAAAGCACTGGACATTCATCCAGGAGACGGCAGCCCTGCTGCCCATCATTTCTCAAGCCTGCAACCTCCCTCAAGACTTCTGTTTCCATGGAGCTGGTGGGATGGGCACCTTCTCAGGAGGTTCTCCCTGGCCCCTGGCCCCTACGCTTGCCACTGACTTCCATACAAACTTCTTTAGGAAGGGAACCAGTTACCCAACAGACCCAAAGAGAACCTCCTACTCGATGTAAACCATTGAGTATTTTACATGGAAGATAAGCGCACTTCTTTTCAAGAACAAGTTGTTTATAGAATTGACGTACTGGGTTGTCCCAAAGCTTTGCTGCAGTGTTGACTCTGATCGCTCAGAGTCTTCATGGGAAGGGGCTTAGTGTTCTCTTCTCACCCCATTCCCACCCCTCACCCCCATTCAGAATAGGACTCATCTGAACGCTACAGCATTCCTCAGAGAGCTTCACAAGCTACTGTAGTCAGCCTAAATCTGCAGGAAGAAGCTCTGTTTTTTCCCAACATTTATGTAAAACCCCCAAATGTATGAAAATAGGTGCGCAGCATATGCAACATCAGCAAAGTGCGCCTGTCCATACCTCCTGGCCTCCAGCCTCGGGGCGTTTACGCACGCACACCAGAGGCCCTGGGCACCTCCATGGGCACTGGCAGGCGCTTCCTCTGCTCTGGAATGTTGGCATCAGAAGAGCCTG
Source organism: Furipterus horrens (assembly GCF_987537825.1). Taxonomy (NCBI): domain Eukaryota; kingdom Metazoa; phylum Chordata; class Mammalia; order Chiroptera; family Furipteridae; genus Furipterus; species Furipterus horrens. The sequence continues at coordinate 23,032,139 of NW_028327183.1, forward strand.
TGAGTCAGAGCCGGGCTCTGAGCATCAGGAGCTGAGTGGGAAATGTGGACTAGGGCTGCTCCAAATCGGTGGCCGTCAAGTTTTCCAAGTTTGAGGACTTCCTCCCCATATTCTCTATTGGTGCTCTTCTACATCTGTTGATTGACAAGTATGTACTAACAGAAGGCCACGCTGAGTTAATCACCTGAAATAAATTAGGAATTTATTGGTTAGTGTGTTTACTTCCATTAAAAAAAAAAAAGATGAATAGTCACTTCATCCTGATTGTGTACCAAGTGAGATAATGCTTTTATCCCTCTGCTCTTATATAATGTTTCAGCAAGTCTTATCAGGTCTTCTTATCCCTATTGTGTAAACTGATTATTTAGGCAGGTTGCCTGGAGTTATAGAGCTAGGGTGTGGTGAACCAGGATTTACACCCACCTGGTGTAAGTGTCTGAGACAATGCTCAGAATACATAAGTAGAAGCTTGGCAACCTGGAGTTCCTGCGTCTTCGGATACTATGGCCATCTCAAAAAATACAAGAGAACATTGAATATAGACATTGTTTATTCTCAGCTGCTAGTGTGTGATTGGGGATCAGGGACACTTCTCACTGGGAAGCACCCAATTCAGATTTCAGTGGCCAGAGAACATCCTTAGGAAGAGTGGTCTCCTCTGAAACATGTTGTTGTGGGTTTGAGAGGACCCGCTGCCCTGCCAGGCGTTGCAGCTGGCTGCGAGATGCTGAGGTGAGCAGGTGGGAGCGAAGGAGACACTCACTCACTTCTTGGAATAAAGAAGTTACCCTAACATTCACTTCATAGTAAAGACTTAGGAACAAAGGCCGCCTTCCCATGCCAATCAGGCTCCTCTGTAAAATTAGATGCACATTACCGTGTCTATTCTAACGCAATAAATAAGCAAGCAAAAAAAAAAAAAGAGAGCAAATATTAAAAAGGAATGATGCTTTATAGTTTACAAAAAGATGCTGACATACATTATTTGATTCTCACCGCAACCATGTAAATTAGGTATTATTTTTACAGTGAGCTTCGTTCATAGATGGGGAAATAGTGTCAGAGAATTATGTTATCTGTCACAGAGCTACTAAGACTCAATCTTGCTCTTTTGACTTCAAATCCTATAACTAGCCTTGCCAGATAAAATATAGGACATGCCGTTACATCTGAGTTTCAGATAAACAACCAATAATTTCTTAGTATAGCTCAAGAGATATTTGGGACATACTTATTATTTAAAAAATCATATGGAATCTACTTTCACTAAGAAATTATACAGCTAGTTTGGGGGAGGTTAGGGGGTGGAGGTGTTACTGGAGAAACCCCAATTCTTCTCACAACACAGTGAAGAATTACAGGTCAGTGAGCCTATTAGCGTGCTCGCAAAGTTTATTAGTGAGCGGGAGAGCAAAAGCAAGGGTGGCCAAAGGCGAGGCGACCAGCCCCTGTGTGGTCAGAGCCCAGGGGGCCAGAGAAGGGAGAGAGTGGCCAGAGGCCAAAAAGGGCCAAGAGAGAGGAGAGCTAGTCCTTTGTTATGAGGACTTACGCACGCAGTTGGTGGGATGGGGGTGAGGGGGTTACACATCAACTGACGGGAAAGGATGGTTCCAGCTCTCCTGGGGAGATGTGACTACCCAAACATAGGGATAGCGTGAGACTCTGGTAACCCAGATTCTTCTCTTGCTCCAGGCTATTTGTTTGTTTTGCCTACGTGACAGGAGGCAGGCAGTTAACCAAAGTTGTTTGAGGGGCTTTTCTTTGGACACTCTAGTCCTCCTCCCCTCCAGGCCTTGGGATGAATACACAGTCTCAGGGTTTTCCTTTCCCAGCACATGGAGATGATACACATGGACTCGCAAGGGGTCCCCCGTTCCTGCACTGTCATAGTTTGCTTGTGTTGTTCAGAATGCCTGGCAGCCTCATCGGACCAGGCTGAGGACTGCTGGGTAGGCGGGTGAGACATGTCTTCCTTTGCTTCAGTGGTGAGGGTCCTGCCTTTGTTTCCTTTCTGGTACGCATTCAGCTATAACAGAGGGATTGAGAAAAGAGGGACAGGGACTCATGGACGTGGACAGCAGTGTGGTGACTGCTGGGCAGAGCAGGGTATAAGGGGACTAAATGGTAATGGGAAAAATATACAATAAAGATTAAATTTTTTGTAAAAGCCAAAAAAGAGAAATCATTGGTTGTTTAAAATGAGAATTTAACTGTGCATCCTGTATTTTTATTTATTAGATCTGGCCCCTCCCTATGGCATCCTTCTGTTTCTTAACCTCTCTACCACTCACTTTTGATATTATTCTCTGTTTCAGTAACTACCTTGGGAAATAATAATGATTTGTAAAGTTACTCTTTATTAAACACTTGCCACCTGCTAAAAGCTTTGGGTACTTTACTGCTTAACCTTACAACCACCTCAAAAGCTGGGAGTAATTATTACCTCTTCCCACATGAAACAACTGAGGCTCAGAGAGGTTAAGCAATTTGCTCAACACCTCACAGTTATTAATAAAGGTGGAACTGGGATTAGAACCACGATCCGTCTCCAAGGGCATTTATTATTATCTACACACCAAAATTATTTTTTTTAAAAAAACTAAAAGGAAAAATGGTGTTTACAATCAATCACAGAGATATAAAACTCCTTGGGAGAGAACCCAGGTATTGGCCGTTACAAAAAAAAATCTTTCACAGGACCCAGCAAAATGCTTTCCATATAATAGACCCTCAGCACAGAACTGTTTGCTGACTGATGTGTTTCCAGAGCAATTCAAAAAAAAAGAAAAAGGAGAGAGTTGAAAACTCAGTGTCGTTTACACGTCTGTTTTGCCCTAGATGTGTTTTAAATTTTGTCAGGATCATAAACTGCGTTTCAAAACATGAAGATAAATTGGCCCTCTGACCTCTTATGAAATGACATAATTCATCTGGAAGGTTTATCGCCCTGCTCAGTGAGTTCCCAGTTCCCAACTATTCTTCCCATTTTTTTAGCTCCATTAAAACTCGAAAGGGGAGAAAAAGGTGAGGGTGAAAACGGGCTGGTTCTGTGCGCACCGAATTGGCGCTGAAAAGCCCCCAGCCCTCCTGTTAACACAATACTTTTATCCTGTAATCACAGCCTGCGGGAGACAAAATCACAACTCATCTGGAAAACGAGATTAACTCATTTAAGCTAAGCGCTGATCACAGGGAGGAGCGCGTTGGTGTTGTCTGGCTGCAGGAAAGCCTGCAGATTCTGGGCCATTCTGGTTCAGGGGGTCTGGAGAGCAGGCCCAGCCTGTTGGAAGTAATCAGGCCTTGTTGGAGTCCCTTGGGGAGATACAGATATTACAAAGGACTCCTGGTAATCTTTAACACAGCCCTCTCATCTGATAAAGACGGTGTGCAGGCTCTCCCTCTCCGAACGTCTTCCGAACCACTTGCCTGTCTGTGCAGCTCTGCCCAGAGCTCCGCAGGTGCCGGGTCTGCCCTGTCCTTCCCACGCTGGACCTCTTCCCGATAATACTAACAAACTGCTGTGGGATTCGGCATTTGTTGGTTCACACAGAATCTGCTCTGTGGCAGGACTCTTGTTCCAAAGCGACCGTTTGCTCTCTTCTCAGCCAGGGCCAGGAGTCGTTGTGTATTTTATGCTATTTCATGTGTTTCTTTCCTGTGGGGATGTTCTCCCGTTGACTTGCTCGTCTTTCCCACCTGGAGCCCTGAGAACAGGTTTTTTACCCAACGGCCTGTGCATTCGGGGTGGTTGGGGACTCATTTCCAGAGTGGTGTTGAGAGTCAACAAATTGCATACACAGTTACCTGCAGAAAGACTTGCTTGTGGAAGCAGCCCATTCAAGCAACAGAACTGCCACTTCTGGCTTCTGCACGGTCGCTCCAGGCAGGCTCCATGCCCGCTTGGCCCATCGAGCCTTTTCAGTACTGCTTTGCTGTGCGCCACACCTGACACATGACAGAGCTCATTCATTCTCCTGATGCAGTGAAAGCTCAGGGACCGTAGGGTGTGTGTAGTTCTCATCTCTCTGCACAGTTTTATTTCCTACTTGTTCCTTTACTGACATCTGGACCACGAGAAACTTACCTGTGTGCCGCGGCCAGATTTTAGGCCCTACTGACTGCTCCCCGGGACTTTTAGAGAGAGGATGGTCCAAGTCATAATGGGAGAATATTTCAAATGAGTTTTGGTAAAGCCAGCTAAATTAGGCAAAGATCCTCAGTGTCTGGCTTTTTTCTTGTTAGTCTGGCCTTTGCATTATAGAGAAACAACTATATCCTGAAACCTTCAGGGTTCATGTAAATTGTTTGTATATTCAAAGTGCTGTGGATGTAGACGCATTTTAAAATATGTCACTATCCCTTTTGAAGAAATTTACCATTTCTGGGGCTTGTTCAGTGATAGCCTGACTGAATAATTGCTTCAACAACTAGGAGCAGGTTGCTCATATAAAACTGTTATAAATGCTTTGGAGGGAAATTTTAAGACTAGATGGCTGCAGCCATTCAGAGCTGTGTTGAATATTTAACAATTTTTTTGTGGATCCATCAACTAAGAAGACTATCAATTTTAGAGCATACAGCTGTTCAGGAATAATAGTTTGAAAGACCAGCCCCAAAGATCTTGGTGATTAAAGTGTGAACAGATGACGGGATGATAAACCTTAACACTTAAAAATGTGTTTTTATAGTCCCGTCCCTATCTAGCTCCGTCTGATAAATGTATTTGTGACAGACAGACCAAATGAAAGAACCCTCCATAAGGGGACCCAGCACAGTCTGAATATAAATATTCGTCTGATTCCCCTGTTAGTGATTGACTGTGAGTATTGATCAGCGTTAAAGACTGAGCACACAGGACCTCCTCAAAGCCTCCTGCCACCCACTCCCACTTATAAACTCATGAGTATTGATCACAATTATTCTGTGAACATAGCTTACAAATTCCCTCCGTGCACGCGCCATTTAAATTAATCCAAATTCAGAACAAAGATCACTTGGAAGGGGAAGAGCATCTCTGTTAGAAGCTGCCCTCCTGGCCATTAAATCATCTGTTATCTGTATTAGCTCGCTGAAGAGGCTTGAACACCCTCCCCATCGTAAGGTGCCTGAACTCTCAGGTTCCTGTCTCTTGGATGATGGATACCCCATTATGTTATGATGTCTTAAGTGAGAATGGGCCCAGAGCACGAACCCAATGTTCATTTGACTTCAAAATGTTACACAAATTGAAAGAGACTTAAAAGACATTGCACCCCAGTGCAGTGCATGAAGCTTGTTTTGATCTGGGTTTAAATGAACCTACTATCAAAGGCATCTTTGTGAGACAATCAGGGAAATCTGAATACGGAGTCAGTAATAGAGGAACTAAGAAAGCATCGTTAATTTGTTAAGTATATAACATCTTAAATAAAATTCACTTTATGTTAGAGATGCATCCTGAAGAATTTACAAGGGAGATGACAGGATGTCTGGGATTTGCTTTAAAATAATCCAGAAAAAATAGCTGGAGTCCAGAGTATGCAAATTAGGATTGGAAAAGGTTGCTAATTCTTGGTTGACTGTTTATTTAATGACTTTCTCCATTTGGGGATATGTTTGAAAATTTTCAAAATAGAATATTATCTAGAGGTCTCAAGAGACAGGCTTCCAGGAATGACAGAAATAGCCAGTATTAGGTCCCAGAGCTTCTAGACAGAGCCTAGTGTGGGCAGGAATGGACAGATAGTTCCTGGTAAGTGGATGAGCAAAATTTGGTCCTTCTGAGGCTATTAGTATTTGGTAGTTGTTATGGGTTGAATTGTGTTCCCCCCAAATTCATATGTTGAGGCCCCAACCCTCAGTGCCTCAGAATGTGACTGTGTTTGGAGATAAGGTCCTTAGAGAGGTGATTATGTTAAAATGAGGCCATTAGGATGGGCCCTCATCCAGTCTGACTGAGGAAATTTGGACCCATGGAGAGACTGGAATGCACCCACACGGTGAAGGGTAATGTGAGGACACAGTGAGAAGATAGCCATCTGCAAACCAGGAAGAGGTGTCATCTAGAATTTCTAGCCTCCAGAACTGATTGTTTAAGCCGCCCAGTCTGTGGTATTTCGTGTGGGAGCCCTAGGAGAAGACACGCATTCCAGTCAGGTCCTGATTAGAGTAAGACATGGTGTGATGGGACAGAAAGACCTCAGGCCTGGGACTTAGGGGACAGGGATCCATCCTGGCCATGGTCCTAACTCTGCTGCTGAATAGGAGGGATATGTGTGTCCACGTGTGCATGTGTTCACGTTTTATTTACATGAGACTGTAGTTGGTGGAAAGGAAGGGGAATGGGAAAAAGAAGACAAAAGGATGACGTTAGGGGACTGGGTGAACCCAAACTGCTTTCTTAAGCTCACCTTCTACAATGTGGCCCTCTCATGCTATGGTGCTCAACAGATGTCAGGTCTTCTCTCCTCTGTCTGCCAAACACGTCCTGACCGTCCTGCCTGTGGGAGGCACTGTTCTGGGAGTGACAGGAAGGAGGACAGGGAGCCAGTGACTCACAGATGCGGCCACAGACTGCTCCGGGCAGAGGAAACAGCTGTTGAGATCCCGGAAGATGCGCAGGAGCTTAGCATGTTTTAGGCCCTGGAGAGATCCAGTGGTGTTCGAGCAGAATTAGTGAAGGGGGAGGTTCAAGGTGAAGGCTGAGACAAGAGGCGGTCAGGGTCAAATCACATAGAGCCTTGTAAACCATGGTGAGGGCTTCAGGCTTTATTCTAGTTGCCGTAAGGAGCCACTGGGTGGTTTTAAGCTAGAGAAAGGTTGATATGATACAATATGATGCATTGTATGACATGTTTGATATAAGCTAGGGCATATGCATGATATGATATAGCATGGTCATTATTATGTAAGATATGTGTGATATCATGCATGATGTGTATGCCATGGCATGACTCATGCCTGCTGGGTACAGAATGGATCATCAGGTGTTAGGATTGCAAACACAAAACCCAACAAGGAGAGTTATCAGTCAGGAATGAGTTCAGCTGCAAGTTAGAGAAAACACTAGTAAAATTAGCCTAAACATTTAGGACTTTGTCTTTTCTTGCTTAATAAGAAGCCCAGAGGGAGACAGTTGGTGGCATTGCTTCAGCTTGCTCAGCAGCTCAGCACTGTCCGGGCTCTGTGTGTGGGCCCTGTGGTTGTCTAGATTGTGCCCCCGGAGTCTTGGACATTGCTCAATGCAGGACTAGACCTAGCATTCAGGTTCAAGGTGGGAAGCAGGAGAAAGGAGCAGTACCAGCTGCGGCTGACTCTTGTATCAGGAAAAGCAAAAGCTTTTCCAGAGTCCCTCAGCTGACGCCTGCCTGCATGGGGTGCTGGAGAGCAAGTGGCAGCCTGCAGGGAGAAGGGTGGCAGGGACGCCAACCAAGAGGCTGGCCACAGCAGGGACTGCAGACGCTTGATTAGGAATCATGTGCTCACAGAGAGGACACCTTTTCACAAATATTGTCACTAAGTGTAAGATCAAGGAAAGGAAAAGGAAAAAAAAAAAAAGGACCTTTGTGTCTGTCAACTATTCATCTAAGGGATTTACTTGAATTAGCTTATTTAATTTTCGTAACAAGCCTACCAGAGATGTGTTATCCATGTCATGTTACAGATGAGAAAACTGAGGGACCGAGTGATTAAAAAGTTTTTCTATGTTACATAGGTCGTCAGTGGGGAGACAGGTCCCAATTCAGGCATTTTGAGACAGGACCTCATGCCTTTCCCCTTACTGTGTGGGTTGCCCCCATTGCTCTGTTGTTTTGGACTTGAATTGCCCCAAAAGAGGTCCAAAGGATATACTGGAGTCCTCATGCCCAGTAACTCAGAATGTGACCTTATTTGGAAACAGGATCTTTACAGAGATGACCAAGTACAAATCAGGTCATGAGGGTGGGCCCTCAGCCAATAGGACAGGTGTCCTTATATAAAGAGGGAATTTGAACACAGAGTCAGACCCATCTGGTGGGAAACGAGGTGAAGGGACGTGGCGGGCACGTCACGTGGAGACAGGGCAGAGATGGGAACTGGGTTGCCGCAAGCTGAAGAAAGCCTCGGACCTCCGGAAGCTGGAAGAGGCGAGAAGGGAAACGCTCCCAGGGCCTTTGGAGGGAGGATAGCTCTGCAGGCAGTGACTTCAGACTTCTGGCCTCCACAACAGTGAACGGATACATTTGTATTCTAGGCCAGGTTGTGGAAAACAGTTTGTACTGCTGCTTTAGGAATGAAGATACCCGCTAACTCCTGCTTGGCTTCAGGACCAGCCTTATTTGATAGAGGCAGCTTCCCCAGCCCTAGATGTTCATCCCGTTGTAGATGTCAGTTCATGTCACTTTCCTCCAAGTCCCTGCTGGGCAAGTGTGTTCTATGGTGACTCTCATGTCTACATGCTACTCTTTCTGTGACATCAAGGTGGAATCCATGGGGGCAACTTCAGGGACATTGGATGGACCACAAGGAAGAGCGTCCCTTATCAAATCACAGCATCTTCCACTAAATGCTGGATGCCATTGCCACTGGCCTCAGTTTATCCTCCCGATCAACCTTCACCCTTCTTACAGGCAATTCTTTCTTCAGTCAGCTTTTCTTTACCTGATTCTACCAGCTTCATGTTGGTTCTCTTATTTTATTTCCAGAAGGGACATATTCTGCCCCTTTCCCAGGATTGGGGGTTGGGGAATGCCTCAGTTCTCAGCTGTAAATTGTGGCTGGTAACACCCCCCACTGCTGTGAGGGTGACGGGGAGTATGTTTGCTCTTAGAAGTATAGAAGGGTCTGTACTTAAGTGGTTCTATCACCTTATGAAAAAAATACCATTGCCAGAGCTCCCCAGGCATTGACTGTAATCTCCTTGAGGGCAGAGGTATTTTGTATAAATCTAGTTTTTCTCCTCAGGCCTAATGCTTGACCCAGACTATGCTAACAGTTAATGTTTTTTAAATTTAATTTAAGTTAATTTGATAGACATTGCTCAGTTGAGAAACCCTACGGTCATAGAGATATAGGATTTACTAGCCTACTATGGGAGATAACATGATAATTGCAATAAGTGTGGAACCTCAAAAATTTAACTGAAATAAAATATAAGTCTACCTAATATTATACTATTTATTTATTGACAATAAGATCCTTGTCCATCTTGTTCAGTTCTGTATGCCTAGTACCTTGTTCATTCCTGGTAGGTGATCAGCAGTTGTGCGTTTTGTACATGTACTGATAGAGTGGAGGGCTCAGAGGTACTGCTGTACCGCTGAGGGGCGTGGCTTGCTCTCTTTGATGCTGGACAAGGAAGGTTTTTCTGGGACATAAGATATTGAACTGGGTTTTGCTGAGAGAATAGGAGTTTCCCCAGACACACCTGAGGAGGTGGAGTGGGAGGAGAGAGGGGTATTCCAGGCAGAAACCCTGAGAGGCAAGACTTCGTTGCACTTTGGAACCTCTGATGCAAAATTCCTTTGGGCTGGGTTCCGGTGGATCTAGAGGAGGACTGTGGTGGAGACATATTTGGAAGGATCCCTCTAGTGCTCCTTTTTCCTCACCGTGGCTTCGTACTTGTATTTTCCTCTCTGTCCTTCCCACCTCTGTGATGATGGGGGGAAGCTGCGTGGTGGTTGAAACCTACTCACAGCACAGTGGACTCGACACCAAGTGCTTATTGTAAATGGATCCACTTTTACTGCAGCTACTTTCATGATGTCTTAAATGATAAATGTTAATAAAGAAGCATTTTGCTTGGGAGAGCACAATGGTATTAGCTTGCCAGACTGTCAACGCTATTTGCTTTATGGAAGGGGATTTGAAACAAGAGGTTTTGGTGGTTGTATTTTTGCCTCAACAGTTATTTGTAGAGAAAGTATGGGCTGTTGCGTGTTTATAGTATCTCTTCTTTATGGATGCCCAAGTTATTATTTTTTATTGGTTTGGGTACTTATTTTGTACATTTGTAAACAATTATGTAGTTATGCAGCTGTTGTACCACAGAGGCCATATGCATTTCCATGTTAAGAGAAAATTCCATAAGGGGTATTTACTGGAGACCATCATAAAAGAATTATTACGGTGCCAAAAAAAAAAAAGAAAAGAAAAGAAAAGTAAGAAAGACAGGTTTAGGAGTTACCATTGGGATTTTACAGTGTTTGGAGTTAAATGAATTTAATGCTTTTTTTTTTTTGGCTAACTTTAGAGTTGGAGTCAAACTTTCCACCAGTGTTCCACTCCTGAATGAAAAGCATAATGTTTCACTACTTATCACAATATTAACTTATCAATTAATATATATATTGATATATTCTGTGGCTCTCTCCATATTCTTTTTTTTTTTTTTTTTTTTTTTAAGAATTTGTGGTTTCTTACTGCATTTTGACAATATGTCACCGACAAAGGTTCATAGCCATTGACCAAGATTCCAGCTTTTTGGAATTTATCCTAAGAACATGGAAACTTCCCTTGATGGGGAAAACATATAGCCTAGGAGACTCTCAGCTTCTCTAAGACATGTTTTTTAAAATGCAGTATTTATGTAGATGACAAGTATTGAATAAATCCTTAATGTATGCCAGGAGTTGTGCTGATTCATATGGGGGAAGAAATGAATGAAGGGATTTATACAGCTGAGGAGAAAGAGGCGAAGAGAGGGAGATGGGGTGGGTCGTACCGGTCCAGGATCTGGAGAAAATAGCATCCGGGGCTCTTTTGAAATATCTTGAAGTAACAGTTCACTCATTTTTTAAAAAATCTGTACGGTACCAGGCACTCTAGGAGGCAGTTGTGTCCTGGGGGTGAGTGGGCAAGCAGAATTCCTGGGCCAGGGGTATTGGTTCAGACTGTGAGGCCCCGTTGCACACAGCGCCTCGGCACATATTGTCTGCTTGGTTGTGGGTAATCACTTTCCTCCCAAAGCCTGCTTTCTAGTCTGTGCTGTGATCACAGAGGCAGCCGGGGCACGTGTGGCGTTAAATACGACGCCTGGCACCTCGCCGTCCACACAGTGTGAGCTGTCATGGTGGGAGGTTGTTCTGGGAGACTTCTCCTGCCACTCTCATTAAATGTCCCTGCTCATTCATTCTTGGGAGGCCACAATTTGCTAAATCTTCTATCAGGTGGTGTCAGATCAGAAGGATACCAAGCTTTCCCTAAAAGAGCACATGGTCTCATTGGGGGAGACAGTCACATGTACACCGGAAAAGTCTGCAGATGTTAGAACAGGCACTCAAGGAAGGGTGCCAAGGTGAAGTGCTGAACATGGGAGACACGTGTGTTGCTCACTAAGGAAAGGGAGGAGGGTTTTAAATAAGATTAAAAATTTAAAAAAAAAAAAAAGGAAAGAGACTCCTGCACACATTGAAAGAACATTCTGAAATAAGCATATTTATTCAAATAAGTTTACTTGTCCTATTGTATGCTGGCTCATAATCTTTTCATATATACCTACCTCCTCTGAAATATATTAGTAACATTTATAATTTGCCAAATGAAAAATATCACTTAGCTTTAAGCAGCAGCAAGTTAAAAATGAATTTGTGGGCAGGGTTTTATCTGTTTCTCTTAGTATAACATACATCAATCAGAAAAAGAACAAATGAACAAAATAAACAAAAAAGATAGAAGAACCTAGCATTTATTTGCAGTATTTTTCTTGAAATATTATTTGTTTCACTTCACTGTTTTATTCATTTTAAGCACGTTTTCACCAAAGTGTTCCTACTCTAAGCTAGTCTCAATTCAATTTAAAGTGAAAGGTTTTTTGAGTTTAGATAATTTACATATAAAAGCGTTACTGTACATTTTCTAAAATGACTGTGTTCAGAAAACAACGATTTCAATTTAATCGTATTGTTATTCTGCAAGTTGAAATGCCTCCCTCTTGCTTCTCGGTCTCACTAACAATATTCCTTCTTGTCCTAATTTAAAATTGTTAGTGTTTGAAAATTGATGTGTTTCTTTTAGACCCCACCAGTAAGACTTTAGGCCCACTGTGATTTGTCTGATAGACTTGAAGATTATGTGCATGTGTGAGACAGAGAGAATCTTAATAATCTGAGCATGACAGGTATATAGCTCTTTGTAAGTTATTTTCTTTCTTTTCCCAAGAAATTTTGTTTGCCAGTAGCCATATCTGTTTTAAAAGAAACGAAAACCAGACAAAACAACAACAACAACAAATGACAACTTTATGTTTTAAAATTTGCAATTTTTTCCCCTCATTTCTTTCCTTTTCTAAAATGACACTATTGTTCTGGAAAAGTCCTTAGGAACCAGCCCCTGTACCTCAGGATCTTATATCATAATGTGTCTTTGAGAAACAGAGCCAGATGTTTAGGATTTCAGACCACCATATTTGTCCTAGGAACCCTGCCCACGTTTTAAATTCCTGACCCTTGAATTGAATGTGAGGCTCTGACTATATAAAAGAAAACACTCGCATTTTATAATTCTGCAAGCTTGGGTTACGCTATAAATTTCCACTGGCCCCTGCTTGTTTGTGTCTGCCAGGGTTTAGGGCTATTCACCAAGCCGATTATACAAGCAGAGTCCAAGTAGCTGCCTCCAAAAGCACATCAGATCATTTCTTTAAGAGAGTATAAAACAGCTGTTTAAGCAGGAGCCACAAAACTGCATTAAAATTAATTGGGTCCTAACTAAAAGATGAGGGCCCCCCCCCCCCCTCGGCATGAAACCCAGAGCTCGTCTCCAGTGGCGGAAAAGCCGTCAGGACCGTGGATTAGGATGTGTCAGGAGGGCTGCTTCCCAGTGTCGGATTTACAGTTGCCGGCTCCTGTACCTTATTAGTCTACGCGACGGAGGTCGTTTATCGGCGATCGCTTGCAGGCAGCCTCGCATCTCCTGAAACTGTGGTTCCTGATTAGGGTACCACATGGTTTGTCTCACCGTTGGCAAGTGCCATAAATATCTTATAGCCCGTCAGGCTTTCTACAGCATCCTTCACTTATATGCAGCTATGACTATCTGGGGGGAAAAATAGTATTTTTCCATAATGAAAAGAATAAATTCTTTCTTATCTCCTTCAGGTGTTAACTACATCATAATCCTGTTTATTACATTTACTTGTTAATTCCCATATTTAAAAAAATCTGTGTAGTGATCATGATTATTCTTGTTATTATTGTATGAAAATGTTCAGAGGCATATGCTCTTTAGCCGTTGAACTGATGACGTGTTCTCCAAGACAGAGCCTTTTCTTTGCTTTAGAAGTCGTAAGTATTAAGTTCAGGGCAATCTGAACCACTCCTCTTAGAAATGTACTCCATAGAGAAAGAACATGTGCTTTGAGATCAGTTGGGCCCTGTTTCAAAACCTGACTCCAGTATCTACTGGCTGTGTGGCCTTAGAGAAAGAGCTTAACCTCCCTGAGCTTTTCCTGAAATAAGAAGCATCCCCCCAGGACCACTCTGGGACTGATGAGAGAGGATGGCCCGCAGCTTCCCTCATCCACGGTTTCGCGTTCTGTTGTCTCAGTTACCCACGGTCAACTGCAGTCTGAAAACAGGAAATGGAAGAGTGCGGAATAAGCAATTCATGGCTTCTCCATTGCGCCCCATTCTGAGTAGAGTGATGGAACCTCACACCATCCCCCTCCGTCTGGCCTGGGGCACGAGTCACCCCTCTGTGCAGTGTATCCGTGCTTTGTAACCACCTCCCCCCGTCAGTCATTTAGTAACTGTCTCGGTTGTCAGATCGGCCATCACGTTATCGCAGTACTTGTGTTCAAGTAACCCTTATTTTTTTTAATGATGGTCCTAAAGCCATTCACATAACTTTTATTACTGCACATCGTTATAGTTGTTCTAGTTTATGATTCATTGTTGTTAATCTCTCACTGTGCCTGATTTATAAAGCTTACCATAGGTATGTATATATTATAGAAAAAAGCATAGTACCCAGTGGGGCAAAAGTAGGGTTACAGTTGTGAGTTTATTATTGTATTAATATTTATTAATCATTGCATTATTTTCCATACAAACAACTGTAACACTTCTTTTGCCCCACTCTGTGTATGTATGTGTGTGTGTGTGTGTGTGTGTGTGTATATATATATATATATATATATATATGGTTGAGTGCTATCTGCATTCACTGAGGGTCTTAGAATGTACCCCATGGATAAGGGGGACACATAGAAGGTAGCCCATAAATGTCCCCTTCTCCTTTCCTACAAGTAAAGGAGCCCTACTTCCTGCCCCAATGATGAACATATAGAGCAAATACAAATATATGTTTAGAAACTGGAATATCTGATATCACTACAATCCCAGTAAACCCAGCTATGAATTGTGGATTAAACTAGATTGCGCTTAAAAGGAGTAGGGGACAGCAAAGAAAAGAAAGAGCAAAAACCAGCCGTTTGGCTGCTGACCTGCCACTTCTGCTGGTTAATTAACATAGGTGGAGAGCTGGGTATATTCTGTGATTGTTAAGCTTTCTCAGTAACTGCAGAACATTTATTTTCTCCTTGATGTTTTAGGTTCACTCTCCAGCAGTGAGCTCAGCTCGCAACATATTAGAATCACCTGGGAAGTTTCTGAAACATCCCAGCACCACAGAGTCTCTTGCTTTCAGTTTCTTTCCCATTTCCCATTTCTTTCTCATATTTGTCAGTAGTCTTTGCTAAAAAGTTTTCCCCCATGCAGACTGAGGCAGAAGATGTAATGGCGGCTGCATGATGCCAGTCAATAATATACAGTAGTTGGATTCTGTTATCTCTGTGATAAACTGCAGCTTAGATTTTCCACCTGTGTTCTATGAAAATGAGAGCCTTCATTGACATAACTTTTAGCAACAACTTGTAAGAATAATCATTCTTTTTCTTCATTCATTTATGCCCCTCCTTTTTCCCAGAAATGAGGGCAGATGGTTTTTAGGATATGCTACCGACGATGAGAATAATCCTTAAAATAAAATATGAGAGTTATTGGCATGACTTTATGTTATTCAATAGGGTAGGTCAATCCCCTTGGTTTGGGGAACTTGGAGAAGCAGACCCTGTGAATTTCCCTAGTGAAATGATAGGAATCGCTGGAGCTGGGAAGGCGTCCCCATGCTCTTTCATCTTGGCTTACAGCAAAATCGTTTCACTGTCCTTGGGGTTGAAAATCACACTCTGTAAGCTCTGAATAAATATCACACAACCATTTCCTGCACCCTCAAGGAGTCATTTTCTGGGAAGCAGTGAAAATGATTTGGTGAGGTTTTATGTGTATGTGGAGTTGTCCAGGTGTCTCTCATCCACATTTCTTTCCCTTAAGAGTTCCTCGATGTAACCATGTGTTTTATCTGTTTCCCTTTGCATCTCAAGAGGCTGAGCACCTAGTAGAGAGCCCTGGCACATAGTAGGTGTTTTACAGGTGCTTAGTACATTAATGCACTGTATTTGTTTTCTAGGGCTGTTGTAGCCAAGCACTACACACTGGGCAACTTAAACAATGGAAATGCATTCTCTCGCAGTTCCGTAGGCTGGAAGCCCTAGATCACTGCTCACTCTGAAGCCTCTGTGGGAGGACTTATTCCATGCCTTTCTCTGAGCTTAGTTTCTGGCATTGCTGGCAGTCCTTGGTGTTCCTTGACTTTTAGATGCATCACTTCAGTCTCTGCCTCCATCATCAAAGACTCTTCTTCTGTGTTCTCTGTCTCTTCTCTGCCTATAAGGACACCCGTTATTGAATTAGGGCCCACTCCACTCCAGTATGACCTCACCTTAACGTGATCATCCCAAAGACCCTGTTTCCATAAGGTCCCATTTACAGGTACCAGGAATTAGGACGTCAACATATCTTTTGGCGTGACACAATTCAACCCACCACATGTACCATCCTCCCTTGGAGAAGCACCATGCCTCATGAACCTTTTAGCCCCCAAATTCACATTACCTAAGTTCATGTGTTTTGACAACAACTTTCGGCCCAGTCAGCATTCTTAGCGCGTATGCCCCAACCCTCTGCGCCACCACTGAAGAGAAAGAACAGTTCTACCATGCACTGGACGAAGCGTTATCCAAGATCCCCAGAAGTAACGCTCTTTATCTCCTTGGAGACTTCAACGCAAGAGTAGGAGCCGACCACATGGCCTGGCCCACCTGCCTTGGAAACTTTGGGAGAGGAAAGATCAATGAGAATGGTCAGCGACTGCTTGAGCTTTCATGTCACCACGGCCTGTGCGTGACAAACACATTCTTCAAGTGCAAAGAGATCCACCAGGTGTCATGGAGGCACCCCCGGTCCCGCCATTGGCACCAGCTTGACCTCGTCATCACCAGAAGAACGGATATTGGCAGCACCCTCCTCACCCGCAGCTACCACAGTGCAGACTGCGACACGGACCATGCCCTCGTGGTAAGCAAGGTGCGCATAATGCCGAAGAGGTTGCACCACTCCAAGATGAAGGGTCGCCCACGCATCAACACCAGTTGTGCCAGCAACCCAGTTAAGACCCAGCAATTCATCAACAAGATGGAAGATGTACTCGGCGAGGGAGTGGCAGCAGATGACATTATTGAATCCAATTGGCCACGTCTCCGCGACGCCATATACAACTCCGCCATTATTGCTTATGGGAAGAAAGAGCGGAAGAACGCTGACTGGTACGAGGCTCACTGGGAAGAAATGGAACCCGTGATCGAGGCTAAGAGGAAGGCCCTACTGGCTTACAAGGCCACGCCCACTCCCAGTACACTTCAAGCTCTACGGGCTGCCAGGAACAAAGTCCAGAAGACCGCCCGCCACTGTGCCAACACCTATTGGCTAAACCTGTGCAGAAGCATTCAGGAAGCCGCCGATATAGGCAACGCACGAGGAATGTATGAGGGTATCAAGAAGGCAACAGGCCCAATCCCCTCCAAGATCGCCCCCCTTAAGTCCAAGACAGGTGAGGTCATCACTGACCAGGAACAGCAAATGCGGCGGTGGACCGAGCACTACCTCGAGCTGTACGCAACGAAGAACACCGTAACAGACACTGCTCTTAACGCCATCCCAGACCTACCAGTCATGGAGGAGCTAGACACCCCACCTACTGCGGCAGAGCTCAGCAAAGCCATCGACCGCCTCGCTTGCGGGAAAGCACCAGGAAGCGACGGAATCCCTCCAGAAATCCTAAAGAGTGGGAAACCAGTCCTGCTACAGCCGCTCCACCATCTACTCTGTCGCTGCTGGAAGGAGGGTTACATCCCCCAGGATATGAGAGATGCCAACATTATCACCATGTACAAGAACAAAGGAGACCGCAGCGACTGCAACAACTACCGGGGCATCTCTCTCCTCAGCGTCGTCGGCAAAGTATTCGCCCGGGTCGCTCTTGCCCGCCTGCAGACCCTTGCTTCCCGCGTCTACCCAGAGTCCCAGTGTGGCTTCAGAGCTGGCCGTTCAACAGTGGACATGATCTTCTCCCTACGCCAGCTGCAGGAGAAGTGTCACGAGCAGCATAAACCACTCTACCTCGCCTTTATCGACCTTACGAAGGCGTTTGATCTGGTCAGTCGAAGCGGTCTCTTCAGCTTGCTACGGAAGATTGGCTGTCCACCACATCTGCTTGCTGTGGTCATGTCCTTTCACGACAACATGCACAGCACGGTGTCCTACAACGGCGCAACCTCTGAGGCCTTCCCAGTCAGCAGCGGAGTAAAGCAGGGCTGCGTCCTCGCGCCTACGCTGTTCGGAATCTTCTTCTCCATGCTCCTCCAATACGCCTTTAAGGACTGCAGCGAGGGTGTCTTCATTCACACCAGATCCCATGGCAAGCTCTACAACCTGGCCCGTCTACGAGCCAAGACCAAAGTCAAAGAGGTGCTCATCCGTGAGATGCTCTTCGCCGACGACGCAGCTTTGACATCACACTCCGCAGAGGGACTCCAGCAGCTAGTCACTTGCCTTTCCCACGCATGCAAGGAGTTCGGACTAGCCATCAGCCTGACGAAGACGAATGTTATGGCTCAAGGCACGGGGACTCCCCCATGCATCACCATCGACGGGTACACCCTGGAGGTTGTCAACGACTTCACTTACCTCGGGTCCACCATCTCGAGCTCTCTGTCAGTCGACTTGGAGGTCAACCGGAGAATCGCCAGGGCAGCCACAGTTATGGCCAGACTGAACCGGCGAGCGTGGAACAATTCCAGCCTCACTGAGAAAACCAGACTGCGCATCTACCAAGCCTGCGTACTCAGCACTCTCCTCTATGGCAGCGAGACGTGGACCACCTACGAAAGGCACGAAAGGAAACTCAACAGCTTCCACATGAGGTGCCTGCGACGCGTCCTGCATGTCGCCTGGCAGGATAAGGTCCCCAACACCGAGGTGCTGAAGCGAGCCAACATGAGCAGTTTGCATGCAGTTCTTAGCGAGAGACGCCTCAGGTGGCTCGGCCATGTCAAAAGAATGGATGCAGGCCGTATCCCCAAAGACCTCCTCTACGGCGAGCTAGCAGAAGGCAAGAGGATGACAGGGCGCCCAAAACTGCGGTTCAAAGACATCTGCAAAAAGGACATGACACAATGCTCCATCAATCTCAACACATGGGAAGTTCAAGCAGACGACCGCCTAGCCTGGAGGCTCGCGGTCAGGCAAGGTACGTCACGCGCGGAGGCTGCGCGCAACGAGGAGGCGGTCCAGAAAAGATCGAGGCGGAAGCAGCATCAACAGCAGCAACAACGGCCATCTGCCTTCACCTGTACCAAGTGCGGCAGGGATTGTCACTCCCGAGTCGGACTGCACAGCCATTCTCGGCGGTGCAGATAGACTCTCAAGAAGCTACGCCATCGTCTCTCGAGACGGACGGCTGCCGACGACGACGGGCCGACGAAGTTCATGTGTTTGATGGATGAGGGCAGGAAGGTGGGAACAAACAAGTGGATAAATAAACAGGGCTCTGGGTGTTGAAGCAGGCTTCTTTCTTCAAGGAGATGGTCGGCTTGTACAAAGATCCAGGCATGACCCCAACATACCTGGGCTCGAATCTTTGCTTGACAGTTTTTGGTGAGTGTCCTTAGACAAGATACTCAACATCGCCCGATCTGAATAGTTTTCAGTAGTATCAATGAAATGATGAAATAACACCTGTGAAGTACTGAACACAGTGTCTGGAGCCCAGTAGTTCGCACAATCAGAGATGACTTGTGTTCCCCTCACTCCCATTCTTCCCTCAACGCTACACCTCGATTTTGTGCCGAATTCCAGGTCTGCTGCTACCGCCTCCGGGTGTATTAAGACACCATGTGAGCCCTCCAGGAACTCACTGTGCTGGGAGCATCTGTTAGGAACAGCCAGTTTGGGCTCTGCCACGTCCCCTACCCAACCACCCTGAGAAGCCCACCGCTGCTGGGACTCCTCAGACTTCAGATTATCCAGAAATTTCCTGCAGTCTTTTGCTTTCTGTTTCTGCTGCTAACACTTCACCCTCTTCCCTCTCCTCCTCATCTACCCCTATCTTTGTTAGTTGGTTTGTTCTGTTAGGATTGGTGCAGTAACAGACGGCTTCTTTCAGGGCATCTGTTAGCCTATTTGGATTTTTTTTTTTCCTGATTTTTAGAGTGCTTCTGTATAAGGGATGAGGCGAGGGAGGAGCGGGCCGTCAGGTTTTATGACTTTTCTGTGCTAAGCACTGCCAAGGTCAGATTGTATCCTGCAGGGCCTCCTGAGCAAAGCTCCTGGGCAGGCTGGTCTCCAGACACAGGGAGATGGGCGACAGGCCAGTCTTGATTTCCCCGCAGTTGCTCAAGCAGCCTTCATGGGGAAGTGGAGGTTGCATTAGGTAAGCAGTGCTTTCTTACGGCTGCACAATCAGTCAACCTGATTTTGGCGTTATACACTTAGTTACGTCCAGGAAGTATGATGAGGAAATACAGGAATGCGCTCTTTACTTCTGCATTATCAGTAACAGGCGGTTGGAGTGCCCAGTAAGAGGACAATAAAAGCAGGTGGGAGGATAAGCAGGGAAATCAGGGACAGCAGCAGGGGCATGAGAATAGGGAATAAGCCCATCCTATGGGATGGGGGGGTGTCTGTTCCATTAGGGAACCACCAGGAATTCATGGATCCTGGGGACCCAAAAACCACAGGAGATAGAAAAGTGGGCAGTGGTTTAAAATTTCCAATCCCTCTGTTTATTCCCCTGGAATAAATTAGCATCATTCGCAAAGTCACCCAACTCACAGGGTCACATCAACTGCAGAACGGTTGATGTTGGTGGCACTGCAGCGTCCAACACATCATGTTCGGTGTTAAGAAAATGTAGAAATTATTTGGCGTCATTGGTGGGATGGTAGTTGCCTGTTGTCACCGTGTTGTTTTCTAAATGAATCGAGCTTGAGTGGGCTATGGATGCCCCAGGAGTGCTTACTGTCTCTCTTCAGGGAGATCATACCTTGGTTAATATTTCATTGCCTATATATTAGACATAGGGCCTGGTTTTTGACTTGTCAGCATGACGTTTGAGTTTAGAGCTGAGTTTAGAACTTGGAGCAAAGAGAAGAGGTGCATTGACATTAAGGTGCCAATTGCTCTGTTTTTTTAAGTTTCACTCAATAATTTTCGAGCCCTTTTCTAAAAGGCGTGACTTCAAAGATGCATACTAACACTATGTATGTCTCCTCGGGAAATCTGACTGGCACAGAGTCCTTTGAATATGCAGCGTTTCAACACAGACTTGTTACAAAGAAAAGGGATATAAACCTCTGTTCTTTCCTCTTTTCTCTTTGTTAATTCCTTTCTGTTGTTGTTGTTTCTCTTATTCCTTTCTCACCTTCGTTTCTTTTTTGTTTCTTTGGACATTTTCAGTTGTGAAGGTCAATACCTTGAAATTGAGAATAAGGAGCATAAAGCGCTCCAACATGGCTGTCAGGTAATAACGTGTGTGGCCAAGTACCACCGTGATTGATCATTATTGAGTGGGAACACTGTAAGGAGAGGGAGATAAGGCCAGGATGCAGAGTGGGCAGTATCCCTCTCTCTGTTGCTTGTGGTTTTAAAACATTTGCCTGCAAATTCTTTGACATTCTGCCAATAAAAAGTAGAGTCTAATTTCACCCTCCTGTCCTTGAATCCCAGCCACCCTTACTGACTCGCTTCTAATTAATTAGAATGTGATTCAAGGAACGTTGCGGAACCTGTGAAGTTAGGTGATAAAAGACAATATAGCTTCCATTTGGGTGTGTCTCACTTATGGATGCTTACCCTTGGAACCCGGCCGCCATGCTGTGGGGAAGCTAAGCCTGGCTCATGCACAGAGACCACACAGAGAGGCACACATGGGGAGGAATTGAGGCTGCCTGAACCACCAGACATGAAGTGAACAGCTGAGCCTTCGGTTGAGTCCAGCTTCCAAATGTCGTGAGTCAGGAACAGACTCTCCCCTTGGTGCCCTCTTCAAATGCCCAACTCCCAGAATTCATGAACAGAATAAGTTGTTGTTCTATACCTCTGAGTTCTGGGGTAATTTGATATCAATATAATAACTGAAATATGCCCTAATCAATAGTCTTAGCTAATTTTTATCAGAAATTAAATCTTTACACTTAATTAACTGCCTGGATAGGATGTGGGCATATCTCACTTTAAGGAAATTTGACTCACATTATTTAGTTAATTTAAATAAAATAGAAATAAATCAATGCAGATTAGTTGAGATATTCCTGACCTGGCCTATTTTACTATGGATTTTGAATCCATGGCGGGTAGAAGTAATTGTTTCTATAATTTTTAGAAAGGGCTCAGGAATTATCTCCATTAGCTATGACTTCCTCTTGAGAGTTAATATGGTGTTTTAGCAAGAATAGAGAAGTGGCATTTATTCTGTAACAGCACTAAAGCTGGAGGATGGCTGTTGTTTTATTCTTGGTTTTTCTTGCTATACCTTTGCAGGACCTAGTTATTTACCCAGCCCCCTCATACACACCGCTTTTTGTGGATTTTCCATTTAATAATTTGAAACAATATTTCCCAAACTTTATTTTTATACTCCCTTTACATTTTTGTCTTATTTGCTCTTCTGTCATAATATTTGGTTATATATACCAGGATTCTTAAGTACAACTATTTATAAGGAAAGTTTTATATTATTATAAATATAAATGGGAAACCAGTCATATATGTCTTAAATACAAGATATCCATAAAAATAAATATAATAAAAAACAAAACAGTGGTATGATATTTTTAGTTAGATTGCCGGTAACTCTGAAATTGGAGTGGTAGGGGTTAAAAACAAAAAATTATCAAAATGAGACCTTTATTTTTTTTTAATAATAAATACAAAGATTGTAAGAGAAATGATTAAGAAAAAACTGTCCTCTCTGTGTATAGTCTCAGAAATCTGGAACTTACTTTTGATATTTGCATGCCTATGTTGCCCCTAATGCTTTTCCCATAATATTCCTAATCAGAACTTCATAAATATTTGTTGTGTCAGTGAATCTATTTGTCTTTTGTAGTCTTAGTCTTGAGGGCCATTGGCTAATGTTTCTAGTCAGTGGAGCTAACTATCTTTTCGGAAAATATGCCAGACTCTTGATCTACTTGAGCTTGAGGGCGGAGCTGATCTACATGTTACTAAGGCCATGATGATTAATTTTATGTATCAGCTTGACTGAGCCTTGGGGTGTGCAGATATTTGCTCAAACATCATTCTGGGTATGTCTATGAGGGTGTTTTTTGAATGAGAGTATCACTTGATATGTGAACTGAGTAAAGCAGATTGCCTGTCCTAATGTGGGTGAGCCTCATCTAATCGACTGAAGGCTTGTATGGAGGAAAGGCTGATCCTCTCACCAGTTAGGGGTGGACTCCTTCTGTTTGATTGCCTTGAGCTAGATGTTGGTCTCTTCCTGCCCCTGGACTCAAATGGAAACATCAGTTCTTGAGTCTCAAGCCTACCAGGTTTCAGACTGGAAGGTGCACCATTTGACTCTCCTGGGTGTATAGCTACCCTGAAGCTATTGGCACTGCTCAGCCTCCATAATTCTATGAGCCAATTTGTTATAATTAATCAATAAATGAATGAGTGCCTGTGTCCTATTGATTCTGTTTCTCTGGAGAACCCTGGCTAATAGAGAGGCTCCAGGAGTCATTTAGATTTTACACTCAGCCATGCAGGTGTTCAGAGCACACATTCAAAAGTCACCTGTTAGTGTCCACAGGTATAGACCTACCCTGTGCCTGAGGAGAGAGGGTACAGGTCCCCTGCTCTCGACATCTTCATCTTCTCATGGAGTCATCATGCCTTCCTCAGCCACCACAGTGCCTGGCCTACATTCTGGTCCTGCTCCATGATCGCACCAATGGTCTCTGACCTCACAGAATGATGCAGACTGAAACGCAAGGTTCCCCCACCCGCTTTGCTTTAGGTGCAGTGTCTGGTCCAGGCCTCGGGAATCACAGAATGTTCTACAGCCTGTGCTCCACTCTGTGACAGAATCCATGCAAGTGCTTCTCCCACCACTAGGCCAGGGATCTGAACACATTCTTGTTCACCCATAAGTTCTGTGCCCACTTGGTCTCTTCCTCTTACTTCCCAATAGGTCGGTCTTCTCAATTTACCTGTCAGACAACTGGTAAACTGAGATTCTGGCCTTCGTTGATTCTGTGAACTCTGTGTCTTACATGAAGTCACCTAGAAGCAGAGCCAGAGACAGGGATTTGTCTGTCATGCTTTATTGAAGAAGTGTCCTCATAAAAAAACTTATAATGGGCAAGTAAAGCAAAGTAGGGAAGGGGAAAGAAGTTAGAGAAGATGTGATTTCAAGTAATGTCTGGCTTTGGCCCGAGGCTCGGGGTGCTGGGAGACTCTGCAGTATAGATTGGACCTCAGAGCTGTCCCACGTCAAGGTCAGAGGGACAGGCTATTGGACCCCCATATTAGGTAGTTACAGGTCATCTCCTGGTGGGGGATGTGTCTTGGGCAAGGTGAACAAGGACATCAGCCAAGGAAACTTCTCCAGAGAAGTTTGCAAAAGCTGGGAGATGGTACAGTGGCTTCTGCTGCTGTCTTCATGGTCATCACTGGTGTCTCAGATGTTCACACAAAAAATGAACGTGTACTTAAATTGATGATTATCCATAGCACACAATGTTTTTCATTTATCTATTGTACATGTTATTATTGCCTGAGCCACAGAGGTCCATAAAACAGGTTCTAGAGTAGACACTAGATTTGCAGAGTGATGTGGGAGGGCCTAGAAGTAATTAAATTAACTGGGTTATATGAAAAGAGAAAAAAAAAAAAGAGTATAAAAATCTAGGTCTTGTAGTAACGTCCTGGTGCTTTGCTGACTCCCATGGTTCTTCCCTACCTGAATCCTGCTGGGCAGAGATTTGTCCCATGGATTTGCAGAGGAAATGCCTGTAAGTCTCTGGAGTCACTCTTTTCTCTTACCTGTCCCTCCCAGAGGCCACAAGTTCCGAGTCAGTCATTTGCCTTTATCAATATCTATTGTTTTTAATCCATGTTCCCATCCTAGGAGGAAGGTGCTAATGTGATTCTGTGCATTCTCCAGGAACAGGGCCTCAGTGGGACAGCCTGCCTGCATTGTGCGGCCCTAAGTGGCAGCTGCCAACGGCCGACTAGTGAGAGGTCTGATTACCTCTTTCTGAAGAACCGTTCTAGTAGGTAAAAGTGACATATTTAAGCCCTTCATGCGTGTCTGTCTTATGCAAGTTCAGAAGGTTGTCACAGAGAGGAGACTGCAGTCATTTTAAGATTTCCAGAGCTATTGGACTTGAATAAGTAATTTTTCCCCTTCCGAATATTATATATTAAATGTGCTCTGACCACTGGGTAAAAGCGAGTCATTGCCATTGTTGCTTTTTCATTATTACAATAGTGTATGTGTAACACGTAGTCCGAAGCTTCTCCTTATGGTGACTCGGGATGGACAAGTGAAAATCCGGCTCTAGTCGACCAACGAAATATCATGAATTAAAGGCAATTTTTGAATAGTCAGACATCTACCACTTTGGAACTATTGGCATATTAAAGTATGAATCTTTCTTTTTTTCACTTTTATTAGACAAGTTCATGTTTGCTCAAAATCAGCTGCTCGTTGGTCTAGTCCCTTCACATTCCTTCACATGTTTTACTTTACTTCGTGGTTTTGGGAGCTTCCTCTCTGCCAGGATCTCATTCACTTCTTCCCCTGAACAGGGCAGTTGTTGAGCCAGGTGAGACTCTGCCGACTTGGCATATGCAGACAGCAGCCACAGTGGGGCTCAGATCAGGGCTGTCTGGCCTGGAGCCCACGTCGCTAACCATACGGTCGCCCTGCCTTCATCCTGAAGATCAGGAGGTAGGGGTGGGCAGGAATGTTCCCCTAAATGTTGTATTCTTATGGTTTTGTACCCATTAGACTGTGCTATTCCTTTGCCCTCATCACGGGGACCCACTAAATGCCATGTCCTGTGTTGCCAGTTTAGTCCCGGCCCTAGGAAGACGTAGGATGATGGGGCAAACTTCAACAGCTAGAAACCATGGCCTCCTGGATGACTGTACTTCCTCTGTCATTGGAGTGCAGAGGTCAGCACGCCATGTCATGACTGCAAAGGCGTGGAGCTTGAGGCAGGCCAGCAAATACCTCTGTTCTGGATGACTCCCAGCCTTGCCCTGACCTCCCCAAAGCCAAGGCTCTGACTTTTCTTCTGGATGCTGAAGTCCTTGGCTCCAGAGGTGTTTGCTGAGTGAATGTGTGATCCTGAGACCATTCCTTGGGCAGGGGGGAGAGGGGGATCAAGGAAGGATGTTTGCTTTGCTTGGTCAGAGCAAGCTGGTAAGACTGAGGTTTGGTACCCAGACCTTCTCCTCCACACTGACTGTGAAGAGAATCAGAACCATGTTTAGCCAACAATTACTGAGGAGCCTACTGGGTGCCGTGTACTTTGAGAAAGCAATATACCACCCCCTCCCCCAGAAGTTCTAGGTTTCCTCTAGCATCGGGGAAAGTTTCGTAGAATTAAGTTGGGTGACAGGAAGCCTGAAGAACAGAGGACTGGGCTGGGATGGGTGTGGAGAGATCCCTTATTACATGAAGAAATTGGAATGTGTTTTTGAATAATTGGCGTCAGACAGAACAGCAAAAGTATGCACTTCCTATTACACACACCCCCCTCAGTAAAATGAGATAACTCATTCTCTCCAAGTTGTACCCCCAAAGGACACATGCTTCAGGAGCCAAGCACTGAAGTGTGCCTCCCACTGTCACTACCTTCTGCCACCAAACTGACCCTCCTGGGCCCCTTAGCCCCCAGCCTCGTCTCGGCCGCCCCCAAGCACAACCAGCCTC
This sequence comes from Furipterus horrens, assembly GCF_987537825.1. Classification (NCBI taxonomy): domain Eukaryota; kingdom Metazoa; phylum Chordata; class Mammalia; order Chiroptera; family Furipteridae; genus Furipterus; species Furipterus horrens. The sequence continues at coordinate 23,058,440 of NW_028327183.1, forward strand.
TGCGTCAGCCCCTGTGCCCTGCAGTGCTACTGAGTGAGAAAACGGTTTCATCTTCTGAGAACTCCATTCCTTAGAAAGAAGCCTCAATGCGACCGGCCTAAGTTGAAAGGATCCAGGAAGGGCTGGGGTCTTCAGACATGTTTGAAATGCTGATGCAACATAGATCATTCACTGTGCCTGCAAGTTTCCATGTGAAATTACCCATCATGGGGGGGGCTCCGGGAAGTTAAGTCAAGCTGCTCCATCTGGCTCAGAGCAAATGCTGACATGATTTGTGTAGATAGTACTGTTAATAGTGGTTGGCAGTAGCCTTCTGCTTGGACCTTTATACCCAGGTGGCTGCACAGGGAGGGCACGCAGCTTCAGGAAACCAGATTCCTGTGCTCTCTGAGGAACAGAAGGATGCTGTTGAGGAGTTTAGGAGCAGGGATTCCGAGTTACAGATGCAGAGGGGATTCCAAAGTGCACGGTACCTGAGGCTGTGCCCCTCCTCCAGGGCGTGGGGATGCCATTTAATTCCTCTAGTGCTGGAAGGGGACTTGGTGGAATTGATTTGGCAAAAAGGTTAATGCGCTGTTATGGCTGCCAGTTGGCCAATTGAATTGCTAGTGACTGGGGCAGTGGAAGCATTTAATTTGATGCACTGAACACGGGCCCACCAGAGCTGGTGTCTTACTTGTAGCAATTTCTCAGTGTGTGCATATGTGTGTGCATGCACATGCATGTTTGTGGCTCCTGTTTTTATGCCTCTTACCCTCCTGTTTTACAAGGGCTTGTTATGACCATCCTCTGCCTGTTCACCTGCCTCCACCTCCAGCCCCCAGAGAATATACAATAATTTAATTTTCTCCTATGTCATGTTATTGGAGAACCGTGCAAACATAGGCCCTTCTCTTTTACAGACCAGGACTCTCCTAAGTGGGGTGCCCCCATCATGGTCCACTAGGGCAGAGGCCAGCACACTACAGCCTACCACTTGTTTTTATAAATAAAGTTTTATTGGCACACAGCCCCACCCACTTGCTTAGAAATTGCCTAGGGCCACATGCACACTACAAGAACAGCAATGAGTAATTGCAACAAAGGCCAGCTAGCCCACAAAGCCTAGCCTAGTTGCTATGGCCGTTTAACAAAAAACATTTGCTGACTCCTTAGGGTTGCCAGATTTAACTAATAAAAATGCAGGATGCCCACTTCAATTTGAATTTCAGAAAAACAATGAATCGTTTTTTAGCAGAAGTGTGTTCCAAAGTTAACTAGGCCACGTGTTTGTTTATTTTTTAATCTGGCTGCCCTATGACCCCTGCAATGGGGATACAGGAGGAAAACATTGCAGCTTCTGTTTACTTTTATCTCAGCCCATTTCCATTCACATTTCCTTTACTGTTTTGTGATAGCACCCTGAGTGGTGTATAATCACTTGTAGATAAGGAAGTGAGCAGCTACTGGGGCATATGCTCGAAACAGAATTTTGCCGATAGTAGTGTAGGAGCGCAGCAGCCGGGAGGTCTCTGGGACAGCAGGAGATGCCCCGCCTCCCCTGACCAGCGAGGTTTCCAGCGTGACCTCCTGTGCGTGTGGCAGGAGGAAAGGATGCAGGTTCCAGCCCTGGGCACCGTGACCACAGGTGCAAATGGGTGGAATAACTCCTTCCTAGGCAGGGTGATTGTGGGAACCCACTGGGTATCTGTACGCAGAGTATTAAGCAGAGCCTAGTGGGTGCCCTGTGAAGGTCTTCTTTCCTGCTACTGAAATAAAAATACTTCTCTAGGGAATGGAAAGTGCAGAGAGTCCCCAGAGTGCCGTGGGTGACACCCCATCCCCCCACTGAGGGGGCCTTCTCTCCCTGACGTTGTTCGGGCCGCACTGGTGACTCACGCGGGGGTTAATCTGTTTGTGTCTGGAGACGCAGAACACCCTGCCCTGTGGTTTCAGTTCACATGGGGTTTGGTGACACAGTTTTGTTTTCACTTCGGGTTTATCATGTGTGTTCCCATCCTTCATCTCTTTTGTGTCTGGTGTTCTTGCAAAACTCTGTGGGGATTCAGCTGAAATTGTCCATGAACAGCCACCACCATGGCTGTCAAGGTTCACAGTGGCTCCTCAGCATGGCATCCAGTCCGGCAATGGCCACTTTCTGGGTGTCCCAGAGAGAGGAAAGAAGGGATCCTGGCTTTGGGGAGAACAGAAAGGGTCTCTTTCGTGTCTCCCAAGATCACCACCCCCCAATACACACAGTCCATACCATACCCCAGAGTTCATGAACAGGAAGGTGAACTGTACCAGCCCCCGAAGGAAACACCCGCCCTTCTCCTTGGAGGAGACAATTGAGCATCTTTCTCTTGAAGTCTGAAAGGCTTCCTTGCTAAACAGCACAGCAGCTCAGTCCCCGATTCTTATCTGTTCCCAGGGCTGGGTGAAGGCTGGCAAAGGAGGGCTACCCCTCCTGCCCAGGAGAGCACAGGGTGTCCCATCTCTGTGGGTGGGGGCTGACAGTCATGCGTGGAGAAGGGGAACACTGGCTCTGTTTGTCTCTCAGAGGCCAGAAGTCCCAGCTTCTGTCACCGTGAACAGGAAACAGTGTTTTCTACCATTCATTCATTCATTCATTCATTCGCCAATACAGTTTTCCTGGGGACCTACTCCACATCATGCCCTGAACTATACACAGGGGGTACCAGATGATTAACACTCAGTAGCTGTTCTGAATAAGCACTGTTTACGGGAGAAGTAAAAAAGAAAAGCAGGTGTCTGACGGCGATGCAATGAGCATCGAGTGCAGGAGAGTGCGTGCTGTCAGAGCCACCGATTGGAAGGCGGTACTTGAACTGGACTTGAGGCCTCAGTAGGAGTTTGCGAAAAGAAGAAGGGGGTGCGGGGAGGCCATCATAACCAGAGGGAACAGGACCCAGAAAGCTCCTAGGCTCAAGACTGCAAGGTGTGTCTGAGAAGCTGCCCGTGCTTGTGGTCTGTAGTTATTCCCTTGAATAAGTCGCATGAGACTTGTGTGCAGAGGAGGGAAGGAAGGACAAGACTAGGAAGGGTTTGTGGGCTACCCTGAATTTCTGTTACCTGAAAGCAGTGAGGAAAATATGAATTACAACAGAGATACAAAGGAAAACCAGCTTCTTGGCCTGAAAACTCACACAGCAATTTGACTCAAGTCATCAGTTAAGCAAAATAAAACAAGACTCGCATTTTTTCTCAAAGCTGTCACATCCCCCAGTTTCCTGCCACATCAAGTCTTAATTTCTCTACCTGATACTCACAGTCTGCCCTCACCTGACTCCATCCCAGGGTCTGGCTTCCCCAGCTCCCGTTCCCCAGGACAAAGCATTTACTTGGAGCCGACCAGGGATGCTTGCTTGCCACTTGCATTTTATTGATGAATAAATTGGAGCCCCGAGAGGTTAAAGAACGTACCTAAGGAGACAGAGCCAGTTCGGAGTGGAGTTTGGACTTGAACCTGTTTCCCTCTGTCAAAACCAGAGTCCTTTCAGCCAGGCTCTTTCCTGGAAGAACTCAACCTCATGGCACCTGATCAGTTCCTGCTGGTGGACTGATTGATTGCAGTCAAATCCTTTAGCAAGCTTTTGGCTGAGCTGGGCACCTCCCCCCGTCCCTCACCACCCCTCTCCGAGCCTGGGTTTCCAAGGCTTCATGCCACGGGTACTTGGTTTTGAGAAAAATGAGCGTGTTTTTCCTTCTGGTTGCCAGTATCCCAGAGTGTCATGACCATTATTCCCTTCCCACTCATGGCTGAGCTGGGTGCTAAAATGCACAACCTGGAGGGACCTCATTTTAGTGTTTAGTGGTCGGGAGTCACCCCATGGAGAGGGGTTTGTAGGAATCTTCTCCCTCTGCCTCTTTTTCTTGGATCTTAGAAATGTGACATTTTAAAGACCTTCTTGGCTGGAGGATTTTTTATTGTAAACATAAAATGTTCATTGAAACATTAAACGTTTTACAGCTGTTTTTCAGCACATAAATTTTCATAGACACCTACCCCCTCACTGCCACGCCCTCCTCATATATTTCTCCTTCTTCTTCTTCTTCTTTTCCCCCCTCAAATATTTTCAAGACCAGAGTCAAGGGTGAGTTAGGGGGGCTAGATTACAGATAAACTATAACAGACAACGTGGCCCATCCAGCTTGGATTGCGTTTGAACGCAACGAGGAATGTGCGTGTGTCAGAGACCCGCCAAGGAAAGCAAACACTCCCTGCTCCTTTCAGCCTTGACTTGAGCCACGGTGAGGCCGAACCCTGTGCCAGGCCCGAGGAGGCTACTGGGCAGGTCCGAAATGTGTCTCCTCTCTCCACCAGCGTGAGAGAAGGGCTGACTCTGAGAAAGCCGAAAGGCTCAGGAAGGTCAGCGTTAGGATGGCACCTGCGGCCTGGGACTTGTCGAAGGGCATCCTTCTGATCGGATGAGCTGTGGGTGGTTTGGCTACGCACAGAAGCAGGTCCTGCAGAAAGCTGGCCTAGTGTGGTCCGGTGCAGGGCAGGATGAGGCTGGTGCTGAGAGGCCAGGGGCAGAGTGTGTGCAGTGTTAGCAGTCAACAGTCTGCTAAGCCTTGACCCGGGTGGGCACCCTGGGTGTCTGGGTCATGCACAACCACTTTCCTATGGACCATGGGCTCCTTGGCCCTGCCAAACTGCATGACAGGAACGCCATATATGACCACCCTTGCAGTGGCCTCATGGTGGGTGGGGTGAGCTTCCTTCATCCTGGAACTTTGGCATGGCTCATGTGATTTTTCTTTGGCCCATGCAATACGAGCCAATGGGATAAGAGCAGAGTCCTGAAGTGTGCTTGCATGATGGGGTGCGTCCCTCCCAGTTCTCTCCCAGCCAGTGCCTCTGCAGCTTGCATTGCAGCATGAGACACATGAAGCAAACCTGAACGTGGCTCACAGCGTGGAGCCAAGTCCTGCCACAGCCAGTCAATATCAGCCAAGCCCCAACCAACCCATAGATCAGTGGGTGAGAGAAATAAAATATCTGTTCCTGCAAATCATTGGACTTCTAAGGTTGTTAGTTATGCAGCAGTATCGTGGCAATAGCTGACTAATACACCCCCCACCCACCCACCCGGTGGCTTTACATTCCACTTAGAAAACAAATCGACACTCTCTACCAGGGTCTGTGTGCCCTACGGATCGGAACCGCTGCCTTCCCCTCTGACTTTATTCCGCACTGCTACTCTCCAGGCCCTCTGGTCTTCCTTCTCTTCCTTAGACACACAGAGCCCAGACCTGTGTTAGGGCCTTTGTACATGCTGCTCCTGACCCAGTTCAAATATCACTTCCTCAGAGGTCTACACTGACACCCCTACCTAAATTAAAACAATAGCAATAATCATTACTTCATTATGTATTAAGTGCTCATTATACACCAGACTGTTTTCAGAATCTCAGAGATGCCGAGGCTCAGCAAGTTGTCTGACTTACCCAGATATTAATTAGTGGAGCTGGAATCAAACCCTGCCCCATCCTACCTACTCTCCTTTCTTTGGAGCACTGGCCACCATCTGAATACATGTGCGTTTGTTTCCTCCTTTACTGTCTCGCCCTTGTTCCCCGGAGTGTAAGCCCAGGAGCGTGTCTGGTGTGATGGGAGGTCCTGCACAGGGAGGTGCATCTGGGCAGAGCGTGGCTAACTCAGCATGCTGGAGTTCTAACTCTGTCTCCGGTTCGCTCAGGGACTGAGGATAAAGGGCCACCCTTCTCTCGTCCTCATTTTCCCAACCTACCCTTGATCTCTTGGGTCCCTCTGAGGCTGAGCAGCCCATGGTTCTGAAAGACCCGAAAGCTGAAATAGCACTCCACACTGGCCCAGGAAGTTCCAAGTCTCTCTGCAGCAGAGTGTTGACGTTGGCCGGGGCACGTGGGCTCTTCAGACTCTAAAAAATGACGGAAGTGTTCCCTGCCCATCACGCAGTTCATTTTTCCACAGACTCGACGATGCCTCTCCTGACCTGACTCACTCATTCTTGCCTCTGACATGTATCCAGTGTGCCCGCGTCCTTGGTTATGTCTCGACCTGCTCAGGTTGCTCTTGGGCAGAGTGACCACTCAATACACATTTGATGAATGAAAGAATGAATGAATCTAGTCTACACTCTACGCACAGCTGATCACAGATATCTACAAAATAGCCCTGAAGATTGTATATGAAAATAATTACTGTGGAAAGGCTTAACTCTTTTTGGGCAGTCATTCAATCATTTTTATCTCCAGTGTTTACTGGGCTTTCCTCCATGTCAAGCCCTGGGGATACAGAGTTAAATAAAACAGGAGAAGCTTAACCCGGCCCTACTGGCTGTCAAGTTCACCTTTTGGCTCCCTCCCACCAGGTTTATTAGGGTCTTGCTCCATCTCCCCAACAGGCCTATGTTACCATCAGAAACAGCACAGCCTCGACCAACACACCCTCACCAGTGAGCAGACGGCAGCTGCGTGAAATCACTGGGCGCAGATAGGCGTCAACAAGTGAGATTGGTAAGGTGCTTGTTCGAGGTGCTGTCAGAGCTGTGGCAAAAGGGTTCCCTCAGGCTCGAGGCAGGCCGTCTGCAGTTACTTTTCATGCACACTCGGATTACACCGCTCGGTGATATTACATCTGCATGCACCTTGCCCTCTGACATGGCAAACAGGGATGCTGCCAGAATCCTCGTAAAACCATAGATCTTAAGTAGGAGGGAGCATCTTTGCAGGGAGGTGAATTGATTTGCAAAGCATCCTGACACACAGTCTCCTATTTCTCCTTGCAATCAAATAATTCATCTTTCTATCCCTAAGGCCACACTGAAATTCAAACCTGGACGAAACCAAGGACTGTTTGTAGCGGTGGAATCAGAGAAATTGGCCAGGTGTATTCTAAAATTATCAACTGCTGATTACACAGGCAGGGTGTGTCACAGGCCTTGCGGGTGGCGGGTGGGCCGAGGCTGTGGTGGGCTGACCCTCCGGGACCCAGGGCCGCAGTGCCTTTGTGGGTCAGCCAGTGCCCCTGGGCCATGCAGCATGTAGGGGTTACCTTTAAATCCTCACAACCACCTGCAGCACAGCTAGTTGCCCCATTTTACAGATGGGGAAACAGAGCTCCAGAGAAGTTAAAGCCCTGCCCTACAGAGAGAAAAAGGAAAAAAAATGCATTTTTAAGAGAGTTAAAATTAAAGAACATTGGAATGTTTAAAAATTCCTACACAGACTATTGCACCAAAATTGCTATTTTAATTTTTTTTAAAGACTAAAAACCCTCAAACTCAGGGTTTGGCTGCTGGTGGCAGAATATTAAATTGTAATGAAATATTTAATCTTTCAGAGTTTTCCTTACCATTAGGAGTACATACAGTAGTTAAGAATGTATTTAGATATTTATTTTAGTAGGGGAAAAAATAAAGGTGGGGAATACACATACGGATAATAACAGAGCGTGAATAAAGCTAGAGGAAGTATTTTCTGGTCTAGTTGAGAAATAGCTAAGTAGGAAAAATTACAGATCTTAAAATAGGTGTAATATATTATACATCTGTGAAAATGGGCCAAATAGATTGCCTCCATTAAAGTCCTATTGGATGTTCAAATCTCAGGTTACCTGGAATGCAACTGTACTTCCTATATTTAACCAGGCTTTTTATAAACTGTTCCTCTTAACACCTCAAGCTGACAGCCACATCCTGGGTGGTTATTTAATACCCAGTTTGACTTTCTTCACTTTGAGGGTCCTCAAAATAGACAGAAGACCAGAAAGTAGCCTTTTAAAACTCTTGCGCTATTAACAAGTCAAATGTTTTTCCGCAGTGTCTGCGAATAGCCCTTTTCTTTCTTTCTTTTTTCCCTTTAACCATAAATAGATAATCATGGGCCAAATACAAGAGGAATAAGGCAGCATATGAAAATTATTTTAAAAGCCCCTTCTACATCTTCAAAACAAGGAAGAAGAAAAACCAAAAAGAAAAGAGAAAAGTGAGCAGTTCCTCTAAGAACGTGTCACAGCCCAGCCGCCCCTTATCCAGAAAGAGCAGGAGAAGCCGGGGCCCAGGTCTGTCCGTGTGCGAGCGCCACTTAATCCCTGTGCAGAGCTTCGGGTCACCGCAAAGACCAAAATGCCAAACACAAAATGTCCTCGCTGTTCCGTCACTCCTAGGGGCTGTGATAAGTGAGTGTCACCAGCGCGTCTAGGCTGTGCGATCGGAAAGGAAAATGCCCGGTAGGACAAGGAGATGCCACTTGGCTTAGAAAAGCTGAAGAGTAGTGCTGTTTCAAACAACTGACACCACACGCTCTTCCAAAGAGCCATGAAGTGACGCGAAAGGGAAGACTACGTCACATGTACGAGACAATTAGATATGTCTCTTTATGTTTTGAATAACCTATCAGAAACTAATTAGAATAAAAACTGAGGTGAATATCCCAGGAAAATAGATAAGTTATTTACGTCCCTGAGTGTTAAATTTAACTGAGTTTCTGGAATTCTAAAACTAAGAATTTGTCATTAACCAATAAAAAGAAGTATAGATGTATACTAACAAACATTCACCCTGGAAATAATTCTAAGAACTTATTCGGTAGACCCTTGTTTGTTTATTTTTAAAAAGACTCGTGTAATGATACATTATCTTAGAAGAGAGCTTGCTAAAGATTGGGACATTCTTCTGTTAGTCACCCATGTCTTATATGCCTGAGTAAAAATAGTGTAATATTAAACTATAAATTAAGGAAGTCACTTATGCAAAGAGTTAAAAATGTATATAGGCCCAGTTTATTACCAACATTATGACATTCTTAACTGAAAAAGGAATAAATAAAGGACTAAAGGAAAGGAGAGGAGAGAAAAGAAGGAAGGAAGGGAGGGAGGGAGGAAGGGAGGGAGGGAGGGAGGAAGGAGGAATTCACGTGTTACGGAGTGAGACTAGAGGCAAAGAGGTCACCCAGGTGAAAATGAATCACCAGACTGGCTCTCATGGGCTACTGCAGTACTTCTGAAGAAAATCGGCCTTTTTCATTATAAAAAGGAAGAGGAAGAGATAGTGAAAAGAGGGCACTGAATCCACTCAAAGTCAACATGTTCTGACTTTGATTAAATTAACAAACAAAGACCAAGTCTTGCCAATCAGTTGTCTCAGTGTGTAGAAGAAAAGCCCTCCATCTCTTTTATACTATCTGCTATTGAGGGAGTCACTTAGACACATAACAGAAAATATACCTCTAAGAGGCTGAGTGACTTGAAATCTTGGTAAATATTCTTTAGTAGTTTTCAGTTAAGTGTTGCAGAATATCAGATTTAAACCAGACTATTTTTCTGATATAATTTAGCTAATGAGCTCAGCATATTTTTAATCCCACTCCTAAATCACAGTGAAAATCTATAAGATAAACCTATTTATATTTGTTTTCCCATGATAATAGCCATCTTAGCATATATGGAACATTTACTATGTGCTAAGGACTTTATATGCGTTATCATGTTTAATCTTCACAAAAACTTTATGAAATAAGTGGTTTCTAATAAATTCAACCACATAATTATTTACGTGACCTGATAAGCCAGTCTAGCTCCCTGGTCACGAATTCCAAGGGTCAAGCCTCCTTATCCAAACCTGTCCTGCTTCTAGCTTGGCTTCATGCTACCTGGGGCAACCGCACGCTCCAACTTAAGTATCAGTGGGCATAATCCTGGGTACTTTGGTTGTCTCGTTCCTCCAGGATAATGGCAATGACTCCATGACTCTTCTAGGGTCCTCATTTTATCAGCCAGATGCAGAGAGAATATTGGGGTCAAAGGGACCATCCACCTATATTTTTCAAGATTCTTTACAACTCTCTTTGTCACAGCAAGTGTTATTGTAAAATTTTAGAAAGCACAACATCGAAGGGACTTTGCCAAGATCATATGGTTTGTAAGTGGCAGAGGCAGGGGAAGTCTGTCTAATGCAATCCAGCATATTCATCTCAAAAAGAGAGATATGCCAAGGAAGATGATTATTAAATTATCACTAATGTGAACTCTTGTGATTACTCTCAGAATGTTCTTTAGGCTTATCCCATAGGGCATTGTTAAGCATTATTAGATTGTGATTATAAATGGATTTGGTCAGACATTTCTCTTTTGCTCAGTGGCAGTTTTTTCTCTAGAGGACTTGGCCTCTGGGGGAACCATCTTCTTTGACTTCATTTACTGGAGATGATGCTCGGAGAGCATCCCTTCCCTTCCACACATTCGGGCTTCTTCCCTCTGTGCGGTCAACTGATGAGCGTTCAATGAATTTTCAGAGAAGGAGGCATCAGACCAATTTCAGAGCCTAAGGACAATGAGCAAGTTAGTGAGTACTCGTTTTATTTATCGAATGGATGGATAAGTGAATGGCTAGGTCATTAAGGCTTCCTAGATGAGTATTTTCAAGAAGCTGGCCCAGAATATGAAAGCCAAAGTTCTCATTGCATGTGCCAACTTCTTTCTTGTTCTCAGATCCCATGTTCTTAAGGTTTTTATCTCCAGATAAATGCTATTTGTTAAAAATTAATTCCTCCCGTATCAACCAGTGTTGGAGTCTTTGAATTTCTTTTTTTGAAAGCAACTTTCCTTACATCCTCTTTATTTCCCCCCAGGTTTATTGGGGCATAATTGAAAGACAAAATTGTATATATTTAAGGTGTAAAACATGATGATTTGATATATTGTGAAAGATTACAGCATTCAATTTAATTGACACATTCATCACTTCACATAGTTACCTTTTTTTTCACATGTGAGAGAAAAAGCTTGAGATTTTCTCTCTGCAGATTTCAAGTGTATAATACAGTATTTCTAACTGTAGTCACAGTTCTGTGCATTAAATCTTCAGAATTATCTTATAATTGACAGCTTATACCCTTTGACCAACATCTCCCCTTTTCCCCAACACCCAGCCCCTGGCAACACCATTCTGCTCTCTGTTCCTGTGAGTTAAATTGTTCTTTCTTTCTTTTTTTTTTTTTTTTTTTGATTCCACATATAAGTGATACCATACAGTATTTGTTTTTCTCTGTCTGGCTTGTTTCACTTATGAATGTTTTAATCATGTCCAAAAGTGTGGAAACTGGGCATTTTAATTGGTGCGCACAGCCTCATGAATGCACTGTTTTGGTTATGTTTTTTGAAATAAGAGAAGAGATCTTGGCTGTCATCACCAGCGCCTCGGAGCTCAGCAACGTGGGTGAGGAGACCAGTAAGGCCCTTTGTCACAGAGCTGAAGGAACTCAGCCGGGAGCTGTGCTAACACAGCCCGCAGCCCTGGGTAAGAACCGGCTCAGGGCCTGCGCTGTGCCCTGCAGCGCCCCCTGTCTGCTGGGGCCATAGTGCTGTGCCCAGGGTAGGCTGCCGCTCCCCACTGATACTATGAAAGAATACACAAGCAAAAACGGGGGCTCTCCTTGAAGGACTGCATCCGGGAGTTTGAGGAGAGAACCTTAGACATTTGCAGAAGGTGACAAAGAATGCAGTGGGCAGCCCACGACTCCAGGTTCAGGTAAAGCAGGACCAGGTCCTTCTCAACCGGGATGATGGGGCTGTGTGACAGTACATGTTTTAGGGTTGCATGATGGCAAGAAAAGAACAGGGATGATCTCAACCGGTACCTACCCAGGTGCCCACACTGGTGTTAGAGTATCAAATACTCTCACACTGTTTGATATATAGTCCTGCCCCAAGCCCCTCAGGTGTACACATACCACTGGGATTCCTGGGTGATTCTCGCTGAAGGGGTAATGGCTACTGGTGGGGGAGGGACCCCACTCTAGGACCCCGCTCCCATACATTTAGATTAGTCAGCGCTGACTGCTAAGTGTAGCCAGTGTCAATCCCTGATAAAGGGTGCGGAAATAATTGCCAAAATATGCCTCGTTCCAGTCCCACCTCCTCTGTTTGATAGTGTTGGGACCTCAAGTTACCTCTGTGGCCTTTCTGCCTCTATATACTAGGCATATTAATAATCATTACAGCATCATGGGATTGTTCTCTCTTCTAAATGATGAGGAAAACACATGCCAAGAATAACAGCTTTCTGGCATATTGTGGGTCTCTAAGATATGGTAGCTTTTAAATTGTGTGACAGAATCCCCCTGAGAGGAGAAGGCCTCCCTCATGTACCCTTGGGTATGATGAGTCTCAGAATGCCCCTCGCCTGCTCCCCCCCCCCCGCCCTCCCCCATCTTCCACCTTCAAACACACACATGTGCAGCTGCTTTTCAGTGGACCCCCCTGCAGAAAGTGGCAAAGGAGATGTCATGTTTGTGGACAATTTCGTTCACTTTTAAGATTCAGTTGATTTCATGGGGATGTGGAACAAATTGAATTCAATAAAATGAGTAGCTTTGGGAGCCATACTGAAGGCAGTTGAAAAAGGACAGAACTCCGTAGGATTCAGACATTATTCAGGAAGCTCTGAAGTTTACTCAGTCTGGAATTCTAAAAAAAGATTAGTTAAGCAATCGTTTACCTTAGACCATTACGAGATGGACTTCAGCCAAAACAGACTGTCAAACCCGAGAGAAAAGTTGGGGAAGGGATTAGTTTTAGTGTTCTAAGAGACCTTTAATATTCCTATAAGAGCTTTGCACTATGTACTGATGGGGTAAATTGTATAGTTTATAACACTCCTCAGTTTCATTCTGTTTGTTAATTCATTCTCCTATTAAACTACATGTAAGCAACTACTGTACCTAGATTTAAGGCACAGGACCAGAAATAAAATATAAGTTGAGAAATGTGGCCCCCAATCAATGCTTCTCGGTTCTTTGTGGTTTTCTACACTCCATAGTGCTGACTTAAGTAACCAATAAGATATTACAAAAATCACAGTATGTGACTTCTGAGGCTAGGCCATAGAAGACATGAAGGTTCTGCCTTAGTGACTCTCAGAGAAGCCAGTTGCCATTTCACGAGGAGGCTCAAGCAGCCCTATGAAGAGGGACTGAGGCCTCTCACCAATAGCCGTGTGAGTGAGCCATCCTTCAAAGCTGCTTCTCCATCTCACCTATAACCTTGACTTGAACTATATTTGAGACCCTGAGCCAAAACCACCAAATTAAGCTGCTTCCTGATGTCTGACTCACAGAACATGTGTGATAATAAATGCTTATAATTATTTCAGCCTGGTTAGTTTCGGGATAATTTGTTATACAGCAGTAAATGACTGATACAAGTGAAGAACCAAATCTTTAGTCACCCATTCATAGTTCAAACTATTGACTGTTTATTCAATCCTACTTGGTTCCAACTGAACAAAAAGTGAGTTAAATATCATATTATCCCCCAAAATAAATTTAGAGTGAGGTTTGCTTTGGCAGATGTCACCTTATCAGACACCATCTGTTGCTTCTAGACCTCTTCCCTAATCAGTTTGTGGTGTGATGTGTTAATAAGGCAAACACCATCCAGAACCCTGGTTGCGTGAGCTTGGTGAGAACACTAAATTTTACAGGTGGTTGGGATTCCACCATTTAACAAATAATTGGATTAATTGTTTAAAGGCATCATATTATAAATATTTAAATTTATTTTAGTGTACATCTTTCTAAAATGTACCCCCTGCCTCCCTGCCCTCAAAAACACAGTGTGTTTGGCAGCCTTGATGACTGGATCACCATTGTCATGGGGTCTGGAGCATGGCTCTGAGGACAGAAGGTGGCAGCAGCATGGGGCATAAACACACCCTGTGGATAAGGACATGGATGCCAGTCCCTGCAGCACCCCTGGATGCCTTCTCGTGCCCTCTCCAACGCCAGCCTGCTGGCTGGTCTTTAACCCATTTCATGAAGGAAATCCTAAATAACCTTCAGCCATCACAGCCCCGTGGCCCAGCTGACCCCCGGCTGACATGGTCGGGATGCTCCTTTCCAAACTGCTGTCAGTCTTCTTCCACCTTCACCGTGTTCCCCTATTATCATTTAATTAACATGCACCACATTTAAGATCTAATTAATATTAAAATTTATCTTTAAATCAACTCATAATTTCATTAACTTTGTTTTAAAAGGAAATTTTCTATTACCACCATAAAGGGAAGCTCAATATGATTCGCTGAAAAATAGATAAGCCTAAAACTGCATACCTTGAAAATAGAGCATCCTTATTAATTTCAAGTGGTTGTCATTACCAGAGTAGATTTCAAGCCCAATATTGTCTTCTCTTCATGTAAGTGGGAGACTAGCAACTTGAAGAGAGGTGGAGAAGATAAAGTAAAACCAAACCAAGATTCTTTTTAACTGGAAGAATTGAATAAGACAAAAGAATGAACTATCTCACGCAAGTTATTTGATATGGGGTCTGTGAGGCAGCTATAACCATCTGTAATTTGATGGGCACGGTTACTGCCTCAGAACTGAAGCAAGCGTCCCCTGAGTGTGTTTCAGTTTGCAATGCCAGGACCTTCTGACCTGTCGACACCATTCCAAGTACCATCGCCACAGCTCTGTAGGGCCGACAATCAACCACAGGTGCTTTCTTGTTCACCTGTCCTTCCCTGTTGTACAACATGGAGGTTAAAACCTCTGGCTTTGATTCTAATCCTAGCGCCTCTGCTCCTTGATAAATGGAGATGATACTATACACTCATCAGGTTCTTGTGAGGGGCAAGGGTGTCGCTATATATAATACATCATCATTCGCTGTGAAGAGGATGTCTCAGTAGCCATATTTGCATCGCTGTTTGAAGAGTTTGTGTTCAAGTTTTTGAAGAGAAGACAATCTTCTTCCAAGGCTGGCATTGTCTTTAAAAAAGAGATGCGGGGAGAAAAGCCCCTTCTGCAGATAAAACCTAGGGACACACTTTAGGTGTGCCGAGTCCACAGTTCCTATGTCTCTAGATAGAAATCAGACCTGCTGCTGCTATTATGTGCATCAGTACACCCCCGCTTTTGCTCTGAGACAGCACAGGTTGTATATGGCAGCCCACAGGAGCTTCCTGGCTGATGTGAGGACTGTATTCAATGAGGCCGTGCATGACGCTTAGTGGTGATTATGGGGAGATTCATGGAGAAGTGTTGGAACAGGTTAATCAGGTGGGAACCCATGCCATGTAAATGCTCAGGTATTTTGAAGGTGGGCATGGCAGGGAAATAAGAAGGGGCCACGTGTCATTGTCCCTAGACAGCCAGGCAGGTACAGAAAATACTCTCCCCTGTTCCCAATCGACAGGATCCCTTTCTCCATTCTTCTCTTTCTGTTTCCTCTTCCCTCACTGCCATCATGGTAAACTAAGCCAATGAGGGTTTTGGTTCAGATTTTTAGTTTCCAAGCGTCTTACATGCCTGCTCATGTCTCAGGGACTAACCCAGGTCCTCACTGAATTCTTGCAAGTAACCATCTACAGAATTCCAATTCTGTGGACAGAAAAAAGGAAACTCAGACAAGTTGTCACATGCCCACGGTCATCCATTTGGGAAGAGGCAAAGCTGAACTTTGAACCTGACATTGTATATGCTCCCCTCATTCATTTGGTATTTCTGTAACAATGTAGTAACAAACTTAGTGTCTTAAAACAACACAAATTTCTTGTCTTACCTTCTGGATGTCACAGGTCTGAAATGAGTCTGATGAATCTAAAATCAAGATGTTGGTAGGATTGGTTTGTTCTGGAGGCTTTAGGGGAGAGTACATTCCTTCCATCTTCTAGCTTCTGGGGCTGTTGGCATTTATTGGCTCATGGCCACATCTCTCCAGTCCCTGTCTCCATCCTCACATCTCCTTCTCTGACTCTGACTCTCCTAACTCCTTCTTATAAAGACATTTGTGATTACATTGGACCCACCTGGACAATTCAGGCTACTCTGAGCATCTCAAGATCCTTAACTTAATCACATCCACAAAGTCCCCAGTACCATGTAAGGTATCGATTCATATGTTCGGGGCATTAAGACATGGGCACCTTTGCTGGGGAGTGGGAGGCATCAGTCAGCCTAACACACTCCTCCCAATCTCACAGTCAGGAGGGGATGCCCACGGTGGGCTGGGGGTTTTGTGTATCCATCTCCTTTCCAAGAACTTGCTCTGTCTTTGGCCAAGAGCCAAGATCTGGGATTCAGGGCTAGACAGCTCATCTTGAACTCCCAGTTCCAGGCACTGAACTTGGCCTGGCCTGGGAGTCTTGGTACCTTACATGCACAGAGAGCATGATGGGCAAATGGTTATTTCTTGTTGCGTTCTTATGACAGTTAATACATTTTCTTTTCTGTTCTCCAGAGGTTTTTGACTTCGTTTATCACATCACCACCTAAAAGGTTAATAGGCTATCTTCCCAGACTCAGTTTGTAGTGGGCCATTAGCAGAACAGGTCAGAAAGAACAGCCTTTAGAAACTCTGATCTGCTTGTTTTTATTAATCTATTTGTATTTTCTTGGCCCATTTCCCTACAAATTAAAAAGATACAGTGAGCTTTCACGGAGAACTCTTTAGCATTTAAGTTTTTCATTTAGTTTTGTTCTGACTCCCTCTCGGCTCCCAGACCCCACAAACATGCCTCTTGTTACCAGGGAGAGATTTGTGTTGGCTAAACCTGTGGCTGGTCTGTTGCTTCTCTACCTCCACTCAGCGACCCCAGTAGTTTTTTCTGTGGTTTGTGATGGGCTTGTCATTCTTGGTCTCATGGCTCTCACTGGTCTAGATGAGATTGGTTTGTTTGGGACAGCTGACACACTTGGGTTTCTGGTGACATCTGGTTTGCCCCTGTGGAGTCTGATAAGAAATGCTAATGGCCTCATTGGACTGTGGATCTCTCCTGTGTGGCACCACAAGCTCATCTTCAAAATCCCACATTCCTCATTGGATTTAGCTCCTAACCCCAGTGGCAGGAGGAAGAAGGCCATTGTCAACAAGTTAGAGAGGGAAATCATGCAATAAAGGCAGCCCACGGTAGGCTCACTTAAAAGGATGTCATTACTGCTTTACTTCCATGTGTGTGCTCGTGCGTGCGTGTGTGTGTGTGTATGTGTGTGTGTGTGTGTGTTACACAGGAGACAAAAGACAATCCAGGAAAGATTCAAGAAAACTTATAAGGAAGATGAATCAACAAATAACTACTAAGAAAACTTTTCAGATGAAAGAAATATTGCCCCTGTGTGGCATCAAATCTGTGCTGGCCTTTTCCCTTAAGTTGATCTGACTTAATCCCCACAGTAGCCTTGCAATGTAGGTCCAGTTGTTCCCATTTTGTAGATCAGGACACTGACACCAGAAGAGCAAACCGATTTTCCCAAGATCACAGACTCAGGAACTTTTGCAGCCGAGGGCCAAAGGCAGCTCTAGCGCTGGGCTCTACCCTCTCATCGGCCCCTGGCTACTCCAGGCCTGGCCCGCAGACCACCAGCATCAGTGTCCCCTGGGAGTTTTTAGGAAACACAGAGTCTCAGGCCTACCCCAGATATGCTGAGTCAGAATCGCATTGTAACAAAATCTTCAGGTGACTCACGTGCACATTATAGTTTATGGCATTCTGTTCACTTGCATCCCTGCCTCTAGCTGAGCTCAGTAGACAGTATTGAGCCTTCCCTGTGTGCTAAACAGTTAGTGAGGCTGCAGAGAAAGCAGAACTCAGCCCAGGCCATGGGAAACTGGGAGCACAGGGCAGCACGCCACCAACCTGTGGGAGTGCCCATGCAGTAAGAACAGTAGTCATGGGGTGTTCGGAGAGCACAGAAGTGGGGCGATTTACCCAGAAGACTAGCTGTTGGAGAGTATTTCTAACCTGAGTGGGAGACAATGAATCGCTGTGGTTAAGGACAGCAGCTCCGGGTTCGCACTGTCTGGTTTCAGGTACTGGTTCTAATACTATTCAGCTGTGTGATGTGGGACACGGTACTTAAACTCTTTGGGCCTCAGTTTCTATATCAGTTTCTATATCTGTACAATAAGCAAGTACTACTGTTGTTCTGGAGGATCATAATAGTACCCACTTTTTGTGCAGATTCAATGAGATTATACCTTTGAAGGACTCTGCATAATTCCTGACACTCAGCTAAATAAATGTTAGTTGTTACCGAAGGCTGAATATACAACAAACAGCAACAATGAAAGGGCCAGGAAGGGTTTTGTGGATAGGGCGATAAGATGAACAATAGTTCTTAAAATGCAGAGGCACACCTGAGTATGCCACCGGGGCAGCACACTGAATATCTGTGCTCCATGAAAGCAGATACTTCCCACATTCACTGAATGCCTGCTGTCCTCCAGGCACTAGCCTTGGCATAGTTTTGGTCCTCAAGGAGTCCATAATCCAAAGAGGCAAGAGGCATCTACCATCTAGTTGGGGGAAAGACATGAACACAATGTTTTACACAGAGCACAAGAAAACTGTTTCAAAACTCTCAAGCCCAGATTCTCCGACTGCCTAGGTATTTTTCACTGTTTGCTGCCTTTGAAGCAAAGCCTGTCCTAGTCACTGCTGTGTCCCTAGTGCCTAGCACAGTGCCTTGCACGTAGTAGGTAGTTACTAAGCGTTTGTTCAGCAAAGATTTTCTTTGGTACCCATGCATGTCCTAATTCCTTTTGACTATTCTCTAAACCCATCTGATTTTGAATTTCTCCAATATTTACCTAAGATATATCCTAATCATATTTGTTAGCATAGTGTAGCAGTCTCTCTTCTTTATAAATGTCCTGCAAAGTGTTTGGCAAATCCATATAGAATGGTTCAGACCCCCTTACCCCAAGGCTCTGGTCTGCCTCCTTTCCCACCTTTGTGCCGAGGAAGCCCTTCTCTCCCTCTGCCTGCCATTTATTGTGGGCTGGGATAGACGTTTGGGCCTCTGCCCAGATCGTGCTTGGAGTGGTACCAGCTGCACAGGATACGTGAAATATTTGCTCAGAGGGATCCAAAAGTGGAGATCTGAGTAGGATCAGCTGGTGCTCCAGGATCAAAATCATTTCACCATCTTTGCAGAAAATGTACTGTGTTTCTCCTGCACTCAGCAGTTTATGGGGTGCCATATTGTTTTCAGGCTTCCAGCCCTAGCCTGTTTCTGTATGGGGCCGGGAGTTGTTAAATGGCTCCCATTCATGCCAGAGAGTGGGGAGGGGGCCCCCTCCCAGCCGGGCCAGCGTTGCCTGCCAGTCAGCGTATCAGAACTTGGCAAGTCCTGTTCCCTGGGAGCTTGACCCAAGATGCCTGCTCCTCTAGCCCCATTTGGCAGGCATCCTTATCCTCCTGGTGGAGGGGCATTCATTGTTGTGGGGAGATGCCTCTGCAGGGAGTGGGTTTGTCGGGTCACGACTGTTCCACTCAAACCACTTACCTCCTTCACCGGAAATGGCATCCTCTTCTTTCTCACTCATGCATTGGCAGTCCTTCCTTCTATGCTTCACCCGTTTACTAAACCACGTGTGCATGCAGAATGGTGGAAAACAGGGTGGGTTCA
The DNA here is from genome assembly GCF_987537825.1 of Furipterus horrens. NCBI lineage: Eukaryota > Metazoa > Chordata > Mammalia > Chiroptera > Furipteridae > Furipterus > Furipterus horrens. The sequence goes on from NW_028327183.1 coordinate 23,077,835, forward strand.
AAAACCATGCTGCCTCTTTTGATTCCTGACACCCCCCACATTGCCTGTGATAACCTTGAACAAGTTGCTCGAGTCTGTCTAAGCCTCAGTTTTCTCATCTGCAAAATGAGTACAAGACTAGTAGCTCCCTCCTGAACTTGTGCGGACTCAGTGAGGTGACGCCCGCACAGTGATCCGCGTAGTGTTGGGAAGTGCTGAACATTCTGCCTCCGTCTGATCTCTTGCCATCGCTGCTCAGCATGGGTTTACTCGGCTGCCTATGGGTAGGGCAGTGTTCTTAAAGAATTCACTTTCATAAACACAGGGTTAAGTATCTAAGTGGGCTTCTAGGGCATGGATATTTGCTTACTGAAATCTGTACACACTGAAGGTTCTGGAGTTGGATCGCAGCAAAGGAGAGCCTTTGTGAAATTCACTGTGGCAGTTCCGTCAATGAGGGACCAAGGTGGAGAGAAACCAGAGGCAAAAATAACTACTACTGTAGAAGAAGCCATCCCACTGTACCACGCCTACCCTGGGGGGGTGGGGGCGGAACCAAAGGGAATGGGGAGACAACACTGAGGTGGGATGCATCCTGACTTGGGTGCTGGTGGGTGGCAAGCAGCAGCAGGTGACTGGGGCCCCAATGATCTGAAAATATGACAAAAGTAAGATTAAAGCCAAGTATCCCTCCCTGAGGAACCCAGCTGGAGGGATGCATGTGTGCACAGCAGAGGTGCAAGGTGCCCTGAGCAGTTCCAAGGGGGTGGGACAGAGAGCCAGTGCTCAGTGGTCAGAGATCTGGGAGCCTTGCTGCCTGGACCGGGCTGAGAGGACAGTTTGGAGGGAGAATTGCAGAGGCACTTAGGAAACTCCTTGGAATAAGGGCTCAGGTTTCCTGAGCAGTACAACCCTAAGGACACCTTAGCAGGTATCAGAATTGCCTGATGAGATGCTGATTCATAAGGGGCTCGTAAGCTTGCATTTCTAATCAGCTCTGGCTTATGCTGAGCTCCTGGTCCGTGGACCACACTTCGGGTAGCACTACACTAGCCCATGCCCTGGCCATCACTCCCCCTTGAGTGCCCCTGCTGTGCCCACACAAGCATGCAGTGCTGTGGTGTCACCTGTACCCACCAAGCTTCAGAGATCCTGCCTGGTCTGCCTGCTGCCTGATATGCCTGCTCATCTTTCTAGCTGTTTCTAGTCCTGCTCTGCATGGGGCTCTCTTGGCTGGTCACCAGCTAGGGATTTTCTTTCTGGTTGTTGTTGTTCAGACCTTTTGCCTCTCTGGGACTTGTCATTCCAAGCCCTTCCTTTGTGACAACTGTGGTCAGAGGTTGCTTGTGCACACACTCGCACCCCCATCCCTGACAATTTATGGGATGGGTGCTGTCTGGGTCAGGCCACACAGGCCAGAGGCAGGAGAGTTAAGCAGACTCCACACCTCGCCCTAGGCCATTGCCGAGCTATGCCAAAGAGGCTAGTTCCACGCTGTTCTAAAACAGGTGCCATCAGGTAAACTGAATCACCCAGGACTGGCAGGAAGCCTTGCTCTTCTTCATCCCTCCCACATATTTGCCAGCCTTTTAAAAATGTTCAGAGGCCTCGTGAGTGAGCTGCCAGTTAATTAAGTTTTGTTAGAGTTGTTTGTAAAATAAGAGTAAACAGACCCAGAGCAAGGGCCTGGCACGCTCCCCTGTGAGACGGTACGTGGACTCTGGTGCTCGCGTGGGGGGTCTATTTATTTTAATTGTGGTAAAATACACATAATACAATACTTATCGTGTTAACCATTTGTACGTGTGTAAATCAGATCAGTGACGTTAACGTCATTCACAGCGTTGTATAACTACTATCTATACCTGAAGTTTTTTCATCATTCAAACTAAACTCTGTACCCATTAAAAAATAACTAACCTCCCCCTTTCCTACTCCCTGCAGCCTCAGTAACGTCTATTCCATTTCTGCTTCTCTGATTTGCCTAGTCAAGGTAGCTCACGTAAGTGGAATCATACGATGTTTAATCCTTCTGTGTTCATTTTATTTCACTAAGCATAGTGTTTTCAAGGTCTATTCATGATACAGTATATATCAAAATGGCATCCCTTTTTGTGGCTGAACAATATCTTATTGTAAATTATCTCAGTATACCTCACTTCATCTGTGCATCTGTTGGTGGACACTTGGACTGCTTCCACCTTTCGGCTATTGTGAATACTCCTACGATTAACATGAGTGTCCAAATATCTGCTTGCGTCTCTGCTTTCAGTTCTTTTGGATATGTACCTATGAGTGAAGTCACTGTGTCATGTAGTAATTGTAGGGTTCACCTTTTGACAGACTTCCAAACTGCCTTCCACAGTGTTTGCAGCAGTTACATCCTCACCAGCAGTACAGTCTCCACAGCCTCACTAGCACTTGTCATTTTCCAGTTCTGTGGCTCTTATTAGAACCATACTAGGAGACATGAAGGGCAAGGGTATCTCATTGTGATTTTGATTTCATTTCTGTAATGACTGGTGGTGTCTGGTATCTTTTCACGTGCTTCTCGGACATTGGTGTATCTTCTTTGGAGAAAGTGACGTGCGCTCTGACACTCAGAAGCTTCTCATTCTTGCTGTCAGTTGGCTCATGGCTACATTCCAGCACCATTCATTTCAACTGGGCTAATTTCTTCTAGTGCTGTTTAAAAGTTGAGCTAAAATGAAAACAGTAATTGAAATAGACAGCTATTATTTGCATCGGGGAGGCTGGTATTAAATACCTTTGTGCTCTTTCATTAACTATATTGTTCTTATTACGTGTTTTACTAGGTAATCATAATTCTTGGCTTTGGGATTTTGTGGCTTTCTTTCTGTTTGTTTGTTTGTTTGCTTTTGTAAGCAGACACACATGGCCAGTATGACTCTGAAACCACAGAGCCATGGCAGAAAAACAGTGGAAGGAGAACAAAATTGTGAGCAAACCAAAAAATGCTGGTTGAGTCAAAAAGAAAACAAAAAATCCTTTACAGCTTTCTATTCTGCAAATAGTTTTTCTTTCTATTTTTCTGAGGTTATGAATTAACTCAGTAGACTGGAGTGTAGTTCATCACTCTAATTGCTGAGCATTTTAATATCAGGCACTTCTTATGCTTTTGTGAAATGCTCATTTCACAGCCTACTGGGAGGTCTTTTTGTAAAATGGGAAAGTGAATGTTCACGCCAGAAATTAGGTGCTAGCCCAGACAGGGCTTTCCCCTCGAAGAGGGAGGAGAACGTGGCCCACTCCGTGGTCCTCCAGCAGGAACTAGCTGTCTGCAGGGTAGACGAGGAAGATTATTTCCATTCTATTTCAATCAGCAGAATAAAAACAAGCACCAGAAGTTCCAGATGGAGTCCTTCTTCCTTTCTGCCTCTCCTCAGGTGGTTGTTGCTATTTTTCTTCAAGAGACCAAATAGTTGGTGGAAAGATGGACAGGGTTAAATGAGAGTCATGTAAGGGCTTCAGGGAGATTCCCAAATGATGCTTTCATGAGAGATCACTACGTACCAGCTCTGTTACAGACCATGTAATGCCATGTGGAGTTGAGGTCACCATCCATCCATTCATTCATGCATTCATCCCTCCATGTTCACTCTGTGCTTACTTTCCTCCTTCTTCCCTCCTTTACTCCTTCCTTCTGACCTACCTACCAAGACTTACCCAGTCCTTTCACATGTCAGGCACACAGCAATAGACAAAGCGGCGAACCTAAACAAGTCTTTGGTAAACACAGTGATGGCTTTGCTTGCATTCTGTTTCTCTATCAGTTGAGATTCAACCAGAAGACAGGAAGCACACTGTGATTTGTTTAAAAGATTTTTAAAGATTAATTAATTTATTTTTAGAGCGAGGGAGAGAAACATCGATCAGTTGCCTCTCACACACCGCCAGCCAGGGACCTGGCCTGCAACCCAGGCATGTGCCCTGACTTGAGAATCCAACTGGTGACCTTTCAGCTTGTGGGATGACACCCAACCCACTGAGCCATTCCAGTCGGGGCCACAGTAAATTTAACAGGGAACATTTAATATAAAAGTGTATTAACTACAATAGGTATTATGGGTAACCAAGGGAACACAGACAGACTGGTTGCCCGCTCCCCAGGAGTGGGGTCCGGCTGGCCACGGTTCACTGGGGCCACCTACAGGTGGGGCTCACTGGGAAGCTGTCCTTCCTAGTGCCGGGAGTGCTGTCAATGGGAGGTGACCCAACCTGGAAGTTACTGGAAATCTGCCAGGGTGAGTGGGAGGGTTGCTGAGAAGCTGCCCTAAATGTGTGTGTGCTGTCAGGGAGGCAGCAGGAAGAAGGGACAGTGAATGGCAGGAGTAAGCCGCCCAGGGGAGGTGCCTTCTGAGACACGAAACCCACTTCTCCAGCGCCCTCTCCTGGCAAAGCCTGACATGGTGCCCTATGGCAAGGAGGAACCATTCCTTGGTCTCAGGCAGGGCTGTGAAAGCTGGGCTTGGTGCTGAGAGGTCATCTATTGAAGTCTGGCGCAGATGCTAATAAGGGTTATGGGAAATCAAGTAGAGTGGGCAGGATGAGGAGTGTTAGGTATGCCATTTTATAGGGAATGGTCAGGGAAGGCCTCCCTGGAAAGCTGGCAGAGCATTCCAGATGGCAGAAAGAGCAGGTGCAAAGGCTCTGGGGTCAGAGCTGGTTGGGTATGTGTGAGAAACAGCAAGGAGGCTGGCTGTAGCATAGTGAGCAAGCTGAAGGCATGAGAGGGAGCCTGCGCATTAGCGTTTGATGAGCACGTGCATGCAGGGAGCGATGTCTTGAGTAGACTTGCACTTCAAAAGCTTCACTCTGGCTGCTGTATTGAGACTAGATTGGAGGGCTGGGCATGGTGAGGACTGAAGCAGAGATCCCAGGAAGAAGCTACTGCACTAATTGAAGAGACAGGTGACAGTGGCATTGGTGAGAGAAGTAGCAATGACAGCGGTAAGAAGTGGTCTGAGGCTGGATGTAGGTTGAGAGCACTTTTCTAGTGGATTGGAAGTGGAATGGAGAGAGAGGAAGAAATCCAGGTTGTTTGTAAGATATTGGCCTTGAGTGACTGAGTGAATGTTATTCCACCAAAATCTTTGTTTGAAGAATCTCACTGTCCAATATTAATATAATGTTCAGAAGTGGTTGGCATTCTATTTGGGTGATGAAAGGGTTTTGGAAATAGATAGTGCTGATGGTCGCATAGCATTAGGACTATAATTAATGCCACTGAATCGTGCACTTAAAAATGGTTAAAATGGCCCTGGCTGGTGTGGCCCAGTGGATTGAGTGCCAGCCTGTGAACTGAAAGGTTGTTGATTCGATTCCCAGTCAGAGCACATGCCTGGGTTGTGGGTCAGGCCCTCAGTTGGGGGCTCACAAGAGGCAACCACACATTGATGTTTCTCTCCCTCTTTTTCTCCCTTCCCTTCCCTTCCCCTCTCTCTAAAAATAAATAAATAAAATCTTTAAAAAAATAGTTAAAATGGCAAATTTTAATATAATATGATATAATATAATATACCACAACTTAAAAATCTACAAAATACTGTTACAGGAATTATATTATTTTCTCCTCAGTGCATCTTATCAAGGGATTAATAGGGTACATGTGTTTCCTAATTTGTGATGCTAATCTTGATCACTTGGTCAATGTGATGTTTGCTGGGTCCTGCTCTGTAAAGTTACTGTCTTTCCTTTTGTAAGGTAATAAATACTTCAGAGGAGATTTTTACAAAAAAAAAAAAAAAACAACAACTGTCGACTGTTATTACTACCAGCTCACCCCAGGCTTCTAACAGCTGGGGCTTAGGTGTGTTTTAGCTCATTTCTCGAGTGGGAAATTGAAAATCAATGAAATTAGGTAACTTGGAAAAGTAGCACAGCTAGCGTGTGGCTAGAATGTAAAGTCCATGAGGGCAGGCGTGTTTGGCTGCTCTGTTCACCAGCAAATATTCTAAGCACTGAGCACAGTGCCAGCTCCTATATGAGGCACTCATTAGATATTTGTTACGTGGATAAGACAGGGCCTGAATATGCATTTTGTGACCCTGCACCTCCTATTCTTTCCTCTACAGCTTCTGCCTCTGGCTCCTGGTCTGCCATTAATTAGCAGTACCCATTCCTAAGATTTCAGGAATGTCCAGCTGTTTCTTAGCATGGCATGAAGTCTCCCATGGCCCCACCCATGACAAACTCATCGGCCGCAGACAGACAGCAGACATTTGGCTCTCCAAGTGGCATTCCTGCCCCATTTAAGACAATAGGGCAGTGGGTACTTCGTCCTTCATGTGAGCTGAAATTTCATGATACCGCTTGTGTGGGAAATGCTGTTACTATCCTTAGCCTGGTGGCGGTTCTCACTTATTCATAGCTTGGCGCTTGTGGGTGGAATGAGAAGTTATAATAGAGTGCAGGTGCCTCTCATTGTTTTTCCGCTACTCACTGGATACTGTTTATTAAAAAGGAAATCACAGTGGTGTGTCTGGAGCTGAAGTCTGAACAAATAACCCAAAAGGAGGAGTCCCAGGAAGGTGGGCAGCAGGCGACAAACAAAGAAAAGCCCAAACAAGTTGGAGCTAATTGGGATCAGGCAGTACTTTGCATGTGAATTAGGAACAGGGAGCTTGGCTGCAAAATAATTGTCGCATCCAACCTTTGTTGGCACACTTCACATACTTCTATGGAAGGTCCGGAATTTGAATTTAACACGTTTTACCCAGGCCTTCAATGGAATTTGAAAATAAGATTCTGAAAGCATGTGGTTGAAATGAGATCATTTCAAACTGTTTAAAACTGCACATGGACATGTTGGTGTCTGCCCACACATCCCCTCCCCGGATTTTTCATTGCCCCTGAAAGAAGCCATTCCACGTTCTCTGAAAAGAAGGGCTGGAGACTTCAATTCAAAACAAGTTCTAATTCTGATAGGCATCAGAGTCCATGCTACTGTGTCTGCACTCAGTTCTGTGCCCAGTTCCTTGAAAGACCATTGTGTGTGCATGTGTGTGTGTGCACACGCCATAGAAAAAGGCAGTTCCCGGCACATGCAATTCCTGGTATCCCCAGGACACTGTGTTTCCCATCACATGGGCATCAAGCAAATCTATTCCCTCATTCAACAAATATTTACTGCAGAGTACAAAGATAAATTGAACATCACCCTTGCCCATAGCACTGATGGTCTTGAGAGGGAGACAGACCCGTTACAAATAAATAGGATGCTGGGTCATGTGCTGTAGTGGGCAAAGGAACAAGCACGGAGAGATCAGTGCCTTCAGCGTTGATGGGCAGTTAGGGAAGACTTCACATTCCATGTATGCCAGGGAGATAAATGGATCTTTCTTCCAATCAGAGAATGGAGGGAAAGGGGTTTCTAGGAGGAGGCATGACCACGAACCAGCTCAGGGAACTTGAGTACATGTGGCACATCCAAGGGACAACATGTCACCCCTTATAGCTAATGTATCAGGCTTCTGCTGGGGGTGAAGCACCAGGTGAGACTGGAAGGATAGACAAGCCAGGCAGCAGGTGAGTGACATCCTCACCCTCACCTGAGACGGTGAGAAGCCATCTCCAGTTTCAGAGAAGCAGAGGGAAATAATCGCCAACTTTCTCCATAAAATGTGGTCATATTTTTGGAAGTGTCTGGTTCTTCAAGTACCTCAGTTCCTCTTGCCTCCTCGCTCCTTGCCTCTCTCCTGCCTGCTCAGCGAACTGAAAGATATCAGAACTATATTCAGCCCTCTCCAGTAATATCACGAAACAAAAATATCTCATGGCTTTGCAACTTCTGAGTGTTTTGACTGTTCACAGCAAAGCCTATGAGAGTCACGGTTTGCCATCCCCCACATGGAGTTCTTTGGCAGCTTTTTGATGAGTAAACCTGGGCCTGACTTTTGCCCCATAGTCATGTACTTTTGTGGCTTGCCTGCTCCAAGAATCGAAATACACAGACTCATTCCTCATCTCCTATTGAAACAGAAAAGTCACTGTGGCACCCCCTAGGGGGGTCAAGGGCACACACAAGTTTGGAGACCACTCCTGCCTTCTACAACCTTGGAGGGCATGGCTTATAACCCCCACCCCACCCTACCCTCCTCCAATGAGGATGAAAGATTCTTCCTTATGGATCCGACATGAGCTTTAGCAATATGGCGCCATCAGCACTTTGTACAGGGAGTAGGTGCCCATTGGATGGGGTATTGTAATAATAACCATTAGCATCATCACCTTAGTAGTTTTATTTTTCATCTTCATCTCTACTTCAGTTTCCTTTAGCCAATGGAACATTGACATTTAATTCAGTATTTTCTACTGAACTGTGAGTAGCTGTGCACCTTTCCTTTATTCTGGTCACATTGGCATTGACCCTCCTGAGCCAGGGTCAGTAGGCAGCCATCACTACTCTAACCATTGGACCATGTGATGCCACTCATTAGTTTCCTCATATACTTTCCTCTGGAGGACCCAGGTGTGCCCCACAGGTGGTCTTGGGCCTATAGGAGGACACTGTAGCTAATTCTGAAAACCCGACGCCAGCTTCCAATCTGACAAGACACTGGGAAGTCAAGGGGGGAAGGAGAATGCAGAGCTTAGATTGGCGATTGGAGAGCAATGGTGCAGCACCCTCAGCACGCTCCCTCCAGGCATCCTGGGCAGGCAGCCTCTGCGTGCGAGAAACGGGGCTGAGCCGCAGCAGAGCAGACCCAGCGCACCCGGCTCTCTCGGCACGGGAAGCACAGTCGCCGGGATCCTGGCCTCCCTAGGGCGAGTCTGTGCGACCTGTGGCAATTCAGCGTTCCTGCTCCTCCGTCTTCTTTTCTGTAAAATAGGGTTTCCAACAGTTATTATGAAAATTAAATATAATAGGTCGGTGGGGTGGAGTAGATCAACAGGGGAAAACTTGGGACAGCTGTCAAAGAACAATGATAAAAAAGACAAAAGAATTAAAAGTGATCATATACAAACAACGAGTGACAAACAGTACTCAGGAAGTTTGATCTCACTGCCTGTTTAGCCATAGTAGTGCGTACTGTGTGCTCGGAGTTGTCATCTTTACAGATTGAATAGAGTTGGACTCGGTGTAGGACATTTGCTTCACCAAATCCCCTTTTTATATGGCATGCATGTTTTCAAATTTCATGCAAAAATGAGGAAAACTGGGAATGAAGATAAGGCTAAGAAAGTCTCAGTGTTTTCTAAGGATTATTGTTCCTGGTTTCGACCCCAGCATAGGGTCCATTGGGCCACAGTCCCTAACCCCTCCCCTCACTCCCTTCCTGCTTAGGCAACATTGACTTTCAGCGTCTTTGTTGTTCAATACAGGCGCCACCTGTAGCGACTGGATTCTTGAGATGTGGTTAGTGGGACTGAGGAACTGACTTTCTAATTTAGTAATTTAATATAGCTATTGGCTATTATTTGAGGCACTGGACATACAGACATAAAAAGGCACCGTGCCTGTCCACATCCCGGGAGCCAGCCGTTGATATGGACACTCAGAGCCTGGGATGGTGAGTATTAACACGGAGATATGCATGAGGTGCTTAGACGCAGACATGGTATCTAATTTTGCCAGAATAGTCAAGGACAACTTCAGCGAAGACTCTCTAGAAGAGCGTACTGGCCTCTCCCTAAGGACCTCTAGTGGGGAGAGAATCATCATTCTTGTAAGCACTGTGAGGTGCCAAACACTGGACCTTACAGTTCATTCCGGAGATGCCATTGTACCTGACCTTCATCAATGCCATCACCCATTCCACAAATGGGAAGTCAGAGATTCAAATCGGTGACTGTCTCCACCAAGTCATACAGCTTAGGTTATAGTCAAATCTAGGTTGGCCTGACTCCCGAGCCACGCCAGGCAGCCTATTTCTTGATTTATCCTCGATACCCTCCATCTCCTTTGTTTTCTGTTTTTTGTTTGTTTATTTGTTTGTTTGTTTAATATTCTGGTGATTGGTAGCCACTGGTACACCTCCATCCATCCACACTCCGACTGAAGCCAGATATCATGTAACTGGTTTACCATTTGGCAAGGAGTGCGGTGACAGTGAGACCACAAACTAATAAATGCACTGGCATTTACACAATGTCAGACCTCAGTATAATTGATGTGTGTGTTGTTGACGAGAGTGTCACATGTGCATGATCCTCATCTCAGTATGACTGTGAGGATGGGGCCAAGTCATTTCACAATTTGGGTGAGTGTTCCAAGCTTCTCAGAAGACCAACGCAATAGAAATTCAAGGTATGAAATTCAAGGTTCGGTGTCAGAGTCATTTTATTTAACAGCCTCTACGCTGTGTTTTCTCAACATGTAAAACGGGGACATCACTCGCCATCTGCTTCCCTCCTCCTGAGTGTTCAAGAGGGGACTGATGGTTGCTTTGAAGAAAACTTATTTTGCAAAGCTCTGTGACCAAGCTCATTGCTCTTCCCAGCCCTGAGCCAGTTCTGTCCTGTTCATTGAAAGGGAATCGTATCCACTGGCTCATAAACCACTGGCATCTCTCTTCTTAGTTGCAGGTTAGCTCTTCCAAGAAACACCCACATTTACCCAGCAGTTTGCAATTCCTCACGAGGTGGCACTTGACAGGGATATGATGTCCTCCCTTGGCAGTCAACATCTTTGGTTCATTCCAAATCCTATTTAGATCTCTAGCTATTTTGGAGGTTTGACAGGTCTGGATTAAACCAATGAGCTCAACCTACTTGTGGGATATTATACCTGGAAGGGTTTCATAGAGATCACGTTATCACCTAAAATTATCTGTTCTACTTGTGCCCTCATTTTTTTTAACTTAAAAGAAAAATTTATTGATTGATTTTAGAGAAAAAGAGGAAGAGAGAGAGAGAGCAACATCGATTTGTTTTTCCACTGTTTCATGCATTCTCATTGGGTGATTCTTCTATATGCCCTAACCAGGGATTGAACCTGCAACCTTGGTGTATCAGAGCTACTTGGTCAGGGCCATCTCATTTTTTAAAAAGAGCTATTAAGGCCCAGAAGAGGGTATTGCTCTACTGCTGAGGATAGTTAATTGCTCTACACAAGGCTTTGTGCTCAGCACTTTGCACATATCATTTAATCCCGGTAAGTCTATGAATATAGTGTCTTATTATCTTAATTTTAAAGATGAGGAAACCAAAGCTCAGAGACTTTTAGCCAATAGACCTAGTTCACACAGCTAGTACGCGATGGACCTGGGGATCGCACAGTCAGTCTGACTCAGAAAACTGTTCTACCCAGGAAGAAGAGATGTTCTTGTCCCGTGCAGTGAGTTAGTAGCAGAGGTGGGATCCAGACCCAGGCTTTTATTTTATATTGTCTCTGGCCCCATGCAAGGGGAGTGGAAGGAGATGGGTCTTTGGAACTGGGTGGGTATAAAAAATTATTTGTCCAGCTCTACTTTTCCTGCTATTGATTAAAACAAAGGCTCTGGTTTGCAGCCGCAAGACAATAATGAGAAGCCTCGTGGACCAAGCCTTTTCACGTCTATTTGCCTGTTCTCAGTGTCAGTATCTGTGGAGCCCAGTCAGTGGCAGTAGGAGGTAAATTCATGCTTTCTTTCAGTTACTGAAATGAACTAATGATTTAGCCATTGTTCCTGGTACTTTAAGTCTCTGTCGGGCTCCTGGGATCCTGAGGCCCTACAGCCTGGAACAATGCTTTTCTCACCGGAGTTCCTCCTCACTAGGCTTCTGGCCCATGGGGAAGTCTGTTGGGGCTCCCTTCCCCTCCCAAGGCAAGATACTCACAACATTCTTCTCTTATCATCACAGGAGGCTGGGGACAGGGGTGGAAGGATATCCAAACAGGACTTGTCTTCCCCAGCTCAAAAGGCTTAAGGACATACCCATTCATTCCTGAATTGATTGGTTCATTCATTCATTCATTCATTCACTGAATGACTGGTTTTTTTTTAAGCTATCATTCTTTGGATGTTATGCAGAGCAAAGCACTACAATAAAATAGTATATGCACCCAAAGCAAAAAGGCCCCTGACTTAAGGGAGCTTGCATGATTGAGGGGAAAGAAAACAGTAAACAATTAAAATAGTAAATATGCAAGACAAATAGAGACTGTAGTGAATGTAATACAGAAATTAAACCAGACTTGTGGTGGCCGATGGCAGGGAGGGGCAAAGTCAAGGACAACCTCTTTAAGGTGCTGATTGAGCCTGCAATTGGAAAGGATGAATAAGAGTGAATATTTCAGGCAAGGTAAACAGAAGTGCAAAGGTCCTGAGGCAGAAAGGAGCTTGGACTCTTTGTGGGCTAAGCGACAAAAGGGCCTGTGTAGCTGAAGTACTGCAAAGATCTGTTTGGGTGCCTTAGGGACCGTGGACTCAGAGAGCAAGAACAGAAGTGCACAGATGACTTAGAGCATGACCTCAGGGCCAAGCTGGAGACCGGACAGGCAAAATAACTGCCCACACTCCTCTGCCACTCCCTTCCCTTCTGGAGGCTTCTTTTACAGCTGCAACCTTCTGAAAACAGAACACCCCAAGTTACCAGGTAGCATTTTAGAGCCAAACAAATGCTATCATTTCTGAAAGGTAAATCAAGACAGGGAAACGATGACACATTCACCACAACTGAAGTGTTTGGCAGGCGCGTTGGGACCCTTGGCCTGTTCCAAAGCCTACGTGTCTGGGACTTCTTCAGTGTTTGCTGGTAACTGGGCACTCACCTGTGAACAAAGCTGTTTTGGAAATTTTTCATCTCACTTTTAAAAAGTTGGGAGGACAGGAAAGGGGAGCTGTGTTTCAGGGCTCAGAAATGCGCACCCCAGCTTGCTGTCTACCAGAGGTATCCCATCTGTCTTCCCCCCCCCCCACCTCTGCAGCTCTCAGGACAATCCTCACCAGGAAGGAGACAGCATCCATTTCAAGAACTGCTTTTATTTTAAGACCTGGTGTTACTAAGGTAGAATTGACATAACCCGCTGAGGAGCAATGAGTTGAAACCTGCTCTGTTTGTGTGTTTGCTACTTAGAACATATTTATCCTTCAACATTTAATCCAAAGCCATTATTTAGTCATTTACAAAGACATACATATTATCTTCTAAATACAAATAATGATGACAATGACAGTTATGCTGATGGTAGTGCTGATGATGATTGTGATTATGATAATGATGATGGTGGTGATGATAATGGTGGTGAAGGTGGTGATGATGATGGTGGTGGTGATAATGATGGTGGTGGTGATGATAATGGTGGTGAAGGTGGTGATGATGATGGTGGTGAAGGTGGTGAAGACGATGATGGTGGAGGTGGTGATGATAATGCTGGTGAAGGTGGTGATGATGATGGTGGTGGTGAAGATGGTGATGGTGGTGGTGATGATGATGGTGTTGGTGAAGATGGTGATGGTGGTGGTGATGATCATGGTGGTGAAGGTGATGGTGATGATAGTGGTGGTGATGATAATGGTGGTGAAGGTGATGATGATGGTGGTGGTGGTAGTGGTGATGATGATAGAAATGATAACGGTGATGGTGGTGGTGATGATGATATCAGTGGGTAACATGTGTTGAACACTTGCTTTGCTCCATGCTATATTCATGGCTCTTTAGATGTAATAACTTTGAATACTCACAATACCCCATAAATTGAGTACCATTACTATCCTCATTGTGTATGTAAATTGAAGGAGAGGATTAGAGCTCAAGCAGTATTTCCAAAGCCTGCTCTCTTGATCATTACCGTTGACATTGGTAATGTCTCTTGACATTGGTGAACTCTTTTCCTTTTTCATTTGGAAATAAATGTATGGGGCCACTCTACTTGGCAGTAGAGACAAATCATCACCTTCATTTATTTTACTTCTTCTCTTCTGATCTCCTTACTTCACCTGCACTCTCTCCTTCCTCTTCACACCCCCCTCACACCATCTACCCCCTCTGACTTTCTCTGTTACACTTGTCTGCTTCTTGTCTTCTCTCCCTTCCAATCACAGCTGCCTGTGCCTTCAAGATCCCTGAGCTTGCTGATGAATTCTTCTTATTTCCTCTCCATTTTCCTGCTTTCCTTTGAGCACTGCTTTTGCCACAGCTTTCAGCTGCCTGCTCCAGGGCTACCCTTTCCTACAGATTAGAAGAGAGATAGAGCTCACCTCTCATATCTGGGAGCAACACTTCCAACATTTGTATTCCACACACTCCAGAGATTCTAAATACTCTCCTAGGTGAGAAGGAAAAGTCATCCAAACTGCTTGGTAATTGAATTCAAGAGTGATGGAGCAAAAATTATTAATACATTTCCTTTTCTCTATCAGCTAGAGGACTCCATCTTTACTCCACCTCTCAGATGCAAGCTCCATTAACTTTTAGGTTCATTTCTTTCCAGTCTTTCTTTCCTATACCCTGTTTTGTCGCTGTTGTACATATTCCAAGTTATGATCGTAATCGTAGTATATATGCAATTTTCAAGCATTTTTGACATTATGATAGCATAACAAAGGCTTCATATTATGTATCTTAAGAATATATGATGCAATCAATTATAAGATGTGCCGTTATTTTATGTTCCACTCAAAAAGGGAAAAACATTGTCAACTAAATAATGATCCAAAGCTTTCTTCTCTCTCAGAACTTATTTTATATCTATTTAAAAAGAATCTTTTGAGTTATTGAAATACAACTTATTATGGATCAGGTGGTCATTTCCATGCCTTCTGCAAACTTAGTTCATTTGAGTTACAGTACTGAATCATTGTGTAATCTTTCTGAAGGAATTTTATATGGCAATTAAACCCAACATGGGTTTCACCAACAGTGAACTTACTACCACTGAAATGTTCGATATTTTAGCTATGTTTGCAAGACCAAGTTTGCAGGAAAAAATACGTGTCTTGAAATAGATGACAGGTGGTCCATCCTGTACGATGGCTGGATGATAGTTGGGGGGTGGGGGGATATGTGCCCAACAACTCTTGTCTTACTCGTCAGACATTCAGATTTCAACAAGCTTCTACTGATTCCTACCTATTATGTGCATGGAAATGTACAGTTTAGCAAATGATGCCATGGTGAGTGGGGACAGGCCTGGGCTGGTGGAGAGGGCCCATGGGTGCTAGGCCTTGAGGAGAAGGTTCATTCTTACACACCACAGCACAGAGAGAGGGGAGGAAGGATTTCATACCCACCGTTCAGCTGTACTTTGTGTGAGCTCCTTCTGGGAGACAGATCACTCTTCACTAAAGCAAGGACCTCTGACTGAAAGCTGCAAGACACTAGAATGGGCATTTAAGAGGCTGGTGGGTATGGCATTGAGAGCCCTAGGACCCAGGGAGGTAGAGAAGGGAGCTGGTATTTATTGGGTGCTGATGATGTGCCAGCATACCCATGCCTTCTACAAAGACATAAATATTGTCTTCTAAATAAAAGTAATAACAGTGACGATTATAGTGATGGTGGCAGTGGTATTGATGATGATATCGGTGGATAACATGTATCGAGCACTTACTGTGCACCATGCAATGTTCGTGACTTTACATGCAGTAACACCCCATGTCCTCACAACCACCTATAAGGACGACACCATTGCTGTCCCCATATCACATGCAAATTGTGTAACCACACAATACGCACAATAGGGAGACATTATTATCCCCCTTTCATAGATGAGGAAAGTGAGGGTTAGAGCGAGAGTATATGCTCAAGGTCATAGGCAGACACTGGAGGGCCAGTCAAGCCCTGACACCTTTTATAACTCCAATAAGACTACAACTCTCCAGTCTCCTCACTGGAGTAAAAAGGTAAAGAATGAGAAATCTCTGGCCTTTCTCCTACCAAGAGCCCTCAGGAAGCTGGTGAGTGAGGTTCTTACCTGTCTGAAGATTGTATAAGGTTATAGATGAGAATACAGACCCTGGAGTCAGGCTGCCAGCCTTGTCACCTTGAGCAAACTGTTTCTCCTTTCTGAGCCCCAGTCTCCTCCTTTCCAGTTTGGGAAGAAAAAACAGCGCTTGCCTCAAAGATTTGTTGTGAGGATTAAACAAGATACTACATGTGCAGTGCCCAGAAGAAAGCCATTTGGTAGGCTTTCAATCAGTGGTTGCCATTGCTGTCATTTTAGCTGCTTGTAGCCAAGGAGTTTATGAGGCAGAGAGCCTGAGGAGCAACTGGGAAGTGAGCCATCTGAAGTCTCCATCGGAGTTCATCACTGTCTCCAAGGTCAACCCGCGACCTTGCGCATGCTGACCTATGTCTGTCACTCCCCAATACCACCAATGGAGATGCACAGCTGTAGGTGCCGTGTGCTTGCTCGCTTCAGGGTTCAGCCAATGCCTCTTAACAGAAATGAGATCCTACTCAGAGCCTGTGACCCCTCAGGTAAGCCAGGTCCCCCTTCTGCAGCTGGTCAGAGGGGCCCAGGGTCAGTCTGGGCAGAAGCAGCCGGAGAAACAAAACCAGCTCACAGGCAGTGCACGTCGCAGTGATTACAGCAAAGGAGACGCTAAATTCTAGAGGCTCGTTCTGTCTCCAGGGAACGCACTAATTGAGAAATAACATCCATAAAAAAAAAAAAAATTCAATACTAGTATGTAAAACTAAAAACAATAACCAAGTGTGACTGGCTCTCTAGAATTAAGCAAAGTAAGATGAAGTGTTTTTTGTCAGCCGGTGTTCCGGCAAAGGAAAGTAATTCTCATTTTTCCCACCTTGGAGGGGCAGGTGCCACCTTTGGCTGCAGGAATTCTCACCTCTCAGCAGCTTTCAGCACCTGGCTCTGAATGTTTCTTGGGGCATCAGCTGCTAGGAAAGAGACTCAGTTATGTCTGCTTTTAGGGACATGAGGAGGTCCTGTTCTAGAGCACACAGCCCTGTGGCCAATGGCGTGCTGGTAAATGTTTAACAACTGGCTCTACAGAAGAAAAAGCCGTGTGCACGTGTGCATATATACGCATATTATAAATTAATAATGGATGTGTAGTGCAAAATTTACAAGTAACAGTATGCATAATACTGTTGCTTGTAAACAATCACCACTGTCTAATTCTGGGACATGTTTTTTATTTCCTCCAAAAGAAACACCATATCCATTAAGCAGTCATTTCCCAGTTCCCCTCTTCCACCTCCTGGTCACCACTAATCTGCTCTGTGTCTCTACAGATTTGCCTGTTTTGAATAGAATATTTCAAAGTATGTAAGATTTTATGTCTGGTTTATTTCACTGCATAATGTTTTTCACTTTCATCCCTGTTATAGCATTGCTCAGTACTTTATTCCTTTTTATGGCTGAATAATATTCCATTGTTTGGATATGCCACGCTTGGCTTATCTACTCACCAGTTGATAGACACTGAGTTGTTTCCACTCTTTGACCAGTAAGGATTATGCTGCTGTAATCATTCCTGTGCAAGCTTTTTGTTTGAACACCTATTTTCTCTTCCCTTGGGTATATGCTTAAGAGTGGAATTTCTGGACCATATGGTAATTCTATATTTAACTTTTTGAGAATCTACCCAATAATTTTCCACAGTGCCTGCATCATTCCCACTTACAATATAAGGGTTCCAATTTCTCCACATCCTTGCCAACACTTGTATTTTCTGTTAATTATGTTGTCTGTGTGTTGTTTGTTTTTAGTTTAGTCGTTATGGTAGATGTGAAGTGGTATCTCATTGTGGTTTTGATTAGCATTTCCCTAATGACTATTGATGTTCAGCATCTTTTTTGTGCTTATTGTCCATTTGCATATCTCCCTCGGACAAATCTGTTCAGTCCTTTGTCTATTTTTAAATTGGATTCTTTGCTTTTTGTTGTTGGGTTTAATATTCTGGATACGATAACCTTACCATATATATATATATAACTTGCAAACATTCCCCCCATTCTGTGTTATTTCTTTATTCTCTTGATAGTACCCTTTGATCAACAATACTTTTAACTTTTGATAAAGCACAATTTACTTTTTCAATTTTGTTGCTTGTGCTTTTGGTGTCATATCTAAGAATCGAAGCGTATCATATGGTCATACTCAGCAATAATGAACTGTATCCCACCTGCAGGCTGCGTCGCTGCAAATTTACATCGCAGGGGGCATGACTAAGGATGTAGTGAAGAATTAGGGCCATTAATACAATTTTACCTCACCATGGTTGGTTAAGATTTACTCTGATTCATCCTTCAAGGGTTTTGCCACCCACACAAAATCACAGTTCTGTTATCAAGGGAGGAGGAAGGATAGCTTTGGGGCAGGGAATGAACAGAGCTTACAACACAAGTCTATGGGCGTATCCCACCTATGTAAGATCAAAATTGGCCAAAGCCATGTGGAATGACTGAAGATGTGTTTGGTACTTCTTCCGGAAGAGTAAAGGGTGGTCAGGGAAGGAGAAGCCCAGGAAGGCCAAATAAGTCACCTGGATACCCGGCAGAGATCTTCAGTTGTGCACAGCTGTCCTCTGCTTGCCCTCGATAGCTGAGGTTTAGTAGTAACACACCCCAAACTTAGAAGAATGGAGGGCTGTACAGAGAAAGGAGGAAAGACATAGGTGTAAACCTTTGTTGATAACCGTGGTTCTGTAACGCTGGCAATGCTACAACACTGACAGTTGAACTGCTCTTGACTCAGGAATACAAATTGAACATTCACTTTTCCTCATTTTTTTATACAATTTTATCTTCCAGAACACCAGATATGACTTCACTCTTAAAGTGAAATTTAGCAGGTCATTAGCCCATAATGATGAAATGATTCTGATTATTAGCATAAACCCAGCTGTAGAACACAAGAGGTAACCTTTATCGTTTAAAATTGATGCAGTGCATTCACATAGCACATAGCAGAATTGTATTTTTTCAGACGCTTCAGCCATTATGGAAATAACTTATGATTTCTTTCAGAAATGTCACACGTGGACGTCGTTGTTTCAGGGGGGTGCACACTGCCTAAAACACAGCCATCCGTCCCTCAGTACTTGTCGGGGATTGGTTCCAGGATCTCCCATGGTACTAAAACCCACGGATGCTTGAGTCCCTTATATAAAATGCCATAGTCTCCACATGTAACCTGTATGTATGTATAGGCTTCATTCGCTTGGATTCAACACAGTGCTCAGCATTTGGCAAATGCAAGTTTTGCTTCTTGGAGCTCCCTGGGATATTTTTTTTCTGAATATTTTGGATCCACAGTTGGTTGAATTCATGGATGTGAAACCCACAGATATGGAGGGTGGACTATAGGTCCTAAGAGGGCTCCAGGTCAGGAACAGTGAAAGGGTTTGGTGTGGGGGAGGGGCTGCAGCAGGCAGGGCTCTGAAAGGCTCCTGTCATGTGGTGACATTCTCGATAACACAGGCTTTTGTGTTACCATGGCCGGGATTCCAGTCCCGCTATCGCTATCCTTGAGGGCAAGACACACTCTTGCATATCCATTTCCCCGTTGAAAAAATGAGTAAATAATATATACCTTTTAGGGCTGTCGTGAGAGTTAGTGGGATAAGCGATTCGTGTACGCATTCAGCACGATGCCCGACCCACAGGGAGCCCTCAGTAAGTACAGCTGCTGCTGCTGTGTCGTCGTTAGTATGAGCGTGAGTATGGTGATGCTCCGGCAGGGAAGGTCAGAGCCCTGTCTTCAGGCAGTGAGCCCAGGCAGGGCCTATATATTGCAGAAGGTGCAAGAACAGGGAACACAACCGTCAGCTGTGGCTGCTGGTACCTGTCCAACCTAGGCTGGGTTGGTGACAAAGAAATGGTTTTCTTTCTGTGTATTAGGTCTGTGCCTGGCATACTGTGGAGGGCTGTGGTCGCTCAATTCATGTCGCCATCATTGTATACACATTTTGAGAAGTCTGTAATAATAGGAGTTGGAGTTCCGGGCTGCTCTCTGAGCTGGCGGTGTCTCTTGTTGAAGCTTTTTGCACACCGCTGGTTGACTGGAGCCCTGCGCTGAAGAACAGGGCTGGTGGTGGAGGTGACGATGTTGATAACATCAGCAATAATAGTCTGAATTGACTGAGTGCTGAAAGGTACCAGACATTGTGCTAAGTGTTTTGCAGGCATTTTGTCACGTTTCACAGAGACCACTCTCTTTCTACATATAAGAAAACTGAGGCACAAAGATTTTAAATAACACTTTCAAGTAGAAGTCTGGAGCTCTGCAGTCTGACCCCAGAAAGCTGGCTCTTTCCTATTATGTCTGCCCAGCTGTTTGGCAACTGAAGTGAGGCGTAAAAAAGCCCTTGCATGCTGAGGGTGACCACAGACAGCCACAGAGTTCTCATCCACCTTGGTCTCAATGAGTGGGTGCTTCTAAGATCCTCTACATCCAGCCGGGGCGTTGGGACGTT
Source organism: Furipterus horrens (assembly GCF_987537825.1). Taxonomy (NCBI): domain Eukaryota; kingdom Metazoa; phylum Chordata; class Mammalia; order Chiroptera; family Furipteridae; genus Furipterus; species Furipterus horrens. Next base: position 23,098,144 of record NW_028327183.1, read on the forward strand.
GCTGAGTCTTCCTGATTTGAAAAAAAAGAATTCAGAGTACAATTTCTCACACAGATTTCTAGGAAAGTGCTGTCTGAGAGCACCAAACCTCACTACCAATTTACCGCTAATTTCCAAAACTGGTCTTGAATTTTTATTCTTTTATCCCACAAATACAGAACTTGCATTGGGCTAGGCTCTGCAGGATTTATGTTTCTAAACCTCCATTTTCTCATCTGTAAAATGAGGACTAGAATGACATCTACATAATACATCTGAGGATGGAACAAGACATTTTATGTAAAGCACCTAGTAAAATGACTGGCATATAGTAAGTGCCCAGTAAACACTGGCTATCATCATCATCATCACCATCATCATGACTATCATGACGACCATCATTACCAACATCATCATCATCATATCGCCATTGTCCAATGAATGCAAAAATATAAGGTTCAAATAAGTAAATAAAATAAAAGAAAGATAATTTATGAAAAAGACAATCAGATGATGTCTAAGATAAGGCAGATAACTTTCTGTGAATGTCTGTACCTTGAAGACACAAGACCCCCAGGAATTTCTGTCAATGCTTGCTCATAGAGTGTCTAGTCACTACTTTTAGCTGGTGATGAGAATGGCTCTGCGTGTTGCTTTAGCTATCACACTGAGAATTGCTCCTCACCTTCCTTCCAGAACCTTCTTTTTGCAATCAGAATTGCTTAATTGCTATAACAAACAATTCCCAGACTGGTGTTGATTTCTTGTTCAAGTAACAATGCAAGCAGTCATCAGCTGGCTTCCCACGCTGTAATTCAGGGACCCAGACTTTGCCCTCTTTGACTTGACCATCTCCTAGACCATCTGAGTCCTCTGCTGGATCCTTAAAATACAGACATCAGACAGAAGAAGGCTCCTAGGAGGGTTTTATAGGCTAAACCTAGAAGTAGTGAGATCACTTCCACCTACTTTCTGTCAACCAGAACTCAGTCACATGGTCATACCCCCTGCAAGGGAGTCTGGGAAGTATAATCTGGTGATGCCTTTAGGAGGCAAGAGAAATGTTTTCAATGGCACAATGCCTTTTCTGCCTTGTTCTCTAGTATTCATTGCCTAGTATATTGCTTGTAAATAGCACAGTCTTATATAAAGGACAACAGGTTTATTTTGCCTTTTGGAAAAATTAATTACTGTCCATATTCATCACATGTATATCTGTTTATTAGTATTATTGAAATGTATTAGAAAGAGCCCTGTCTGAACTAGGAGCCAGAACTGTGGTTCAGTTCCCAACTCAGCCATTCAGCCATTTGTTGCTGCATGAGCTCAGGCTATTCAGTAAATATCTCAGTCTCAGGTTTCCTTACCAATAGAATTGGGGGAACTGTACCCACCATGCCTACCGTATTGGCTGGGGATGATGTGACGCAGTCTGTGAAGCGGCCTTGTAAAGAATGGCTGCTAAAAGTAAGAATGTCTCCAGACAGCCACCATCAACCTGAAAAAGAACACAAAATTAGGAGAATGTACTGTATAACCATGCATTACTTGAGGCATGCATTTTTGTTTCTTTAAATGTCAAAGTGGAAAAATAAATGAAAATCATATATAAAGAAGCAGCCCTGATAGCCAAAAGCTTGTATTTATTTCCTGAAATTCCTCAAGTGGATTAACCCCCACGATGCTCATCAGTAGAGATGTTCTGTAGGCAGCGTGGCGTGCAGGCTGAAGTGCCAAACAGGGGAACCGAGGCACCATTCCACTTCAGTTCTGCTCCTTCTCCAGCCAGGGGCCTTAGTCATGTCAATATTCTTGAGCTTCTATTTGCTTATATGAAAACTGGGAAGAACTGTTTAGCTTCATGAGTCTGTGATGAGGAACAAATAATACTACAGGAAAAAAAAGTCGTTGAAACTTCAAAGGATCTTAATCCTTGGGGTCCAAACTTGACTCCTTTTGTTTCTGAGCGAATGGAAGCTCAAAGTGATGGGCTGCTTGCCCATGTCCCACATGGACAGATGGATGGAGCCGGAACTGGGACGCAGGCGTCCGGAAGCCAAGGCTGGCATTCTTTGAAACCCATAATGTCAGCACAACCACTTTGCTGAAGTTAAGGCACTAGACACAAGGCCATCATAGCTGTTTTTAATCCAGCCTGAGGTTCTGCTGTGCGCTTGTGGCATCTGGATCAAAAAGAGTGAAAGCCACGTTCAGATTGACACTGCTTTTCAAAGGAAAAATAAAATCTTGCCTTTCCCCAGCTAGAGGTCAAATGTCAAAAAAACTAATAACAGAACAAGAGAGACCCAAGGATATAATCGACAAATGAAAAAAACTGGTCAGATGAGGGAACAAAAGATATACTGTCATTAATCTGCCTCTTTTTGTTACGTATTCATGCCCCAGAAATTACTGTACAGCTCATACTTGTGTCCTTAGGCAGAAAGCACCTTATCACTCACAGGCTTAGCCATATAGAATATATCTGCCCCCACACACACACCAAGGGAGGGTTAGTTGGTTTGTTTTTTAAGAAGAGATTTACAGTGTTTTTTTTTTTTTTTCCCCTATAGGTTTTTCGTGATACATATATATTTTTAATTTCTCACTGTCTCAGGGGTAAATAAATATATTAAAATAAGCCATAGGATGTAGCAGAGTATAACAATGATAAATGATGTTGTGTGTAATTTTTCTACTATTAACATAAAGTAATATAAACTGAAGGACACGAGTCTATTGAGAGACTTAGAGGCTAATGTTCCATATCAGATGTGGCCAATGTCAGGACTGAATACAGATTAGGCAGTGTCCTTTTCTCCCCAGGGGAATTCAAGTTGGAGACACATGAGCTGCCAGTGGTTTTACGGCATTTCGTGGGGGCCAGTGGCGTCTTTCTTGGTCTATTAATTCAGGAGCCGTAAATGACAATGTGAGCAAAATGCTTTTCCGGCGGGATGCATTTCATTTATGCGTGCCTGGGTCGCCCACACCGCGTGGATCCGTTTCTGTCACAATAAGTGTTTTTTTAAATTGTGTAGATCACCTCTGCTTCATTGTGGTTCCTAACACTTGTGTCTTCTTCAAGGCTATCATGTAAAGTTAGGAAATACTCAGAAAATCTATGTTTCTAAAGAAAAAGGGAGGCAATGCGGAAAAGTTCACCTGGAGTTTCCGTCTCCTCTCTCGTGTTCTTTTTCAGCAAAGAGTTCACGGCCGGGGTACACGGTACACGCTACAAGGGGCAATGAAAGCCCCCAGGGTAGATGCTTACAAAAAAAAAAATTTTTTTTTTAAATTTCATGGTGTCCATCTGGTTTTGTAAATTCACATTTAAGCAAATGTGACTGCTGAGTTTTTAAGAACCCATTAACATTTAAGATTTTCTTTTAAAGGTGATTTTTCTCACCAGTGATATAGCCTAAAAGCTGGAAGTGTTTTATTTTAAATAATCTCTTTGTAACATTTCCTGTTAGAGCTCAGAAGTAAATCCTATCCAAATCCTTCCTTATGTAGATGAGGCAAGCAAAGCCCAGAGAGGTGAAGGAACTCCGTTCAAGGTCACCTGGCTCCCTGGTGGCCCAGCTGAATTCTGGACCCCATTTTCTCAGGTGCTGTCCTTCCTGCTACCCCATTCTTTCCCTTTTTGGTATGTCCCCAAAAAAACACATTCTAAAGGAAATAGGAAGAAAGATAAAGGGGAAAGTGGATGAATCATTGAGAGGACAAACCTAATGAGTTAGCTTTGGTTATGCTGACAGAAGCTGTCGCAGGACACCCAACATTAAAAAGAAAAGAAAAGAAGACACATATTTATCGTAGTTCCAATTACGTACCTAACTTTAGAACAATTTCTGTGTGAATGATTTTTTTTTTTTTTTTTTTTTTTTAAATGAGTCCTGGCTCTGGGACATAAGCAGGGACCTTTCTCATGTCTGGAACTCCAGGACTAGGGTTTGGATTAACTTTTTTTTCTCTCCTGCCCCATTAATGTGGGCAGAAGGGAGCTAGCACTTGGGTTTTGCCACATACATTGTTATCCTCCGGGTTGGCTCTAAGATGATACATTTGTCACGGTTCATAAATTTTATCTTTGCACTAAAAACAGGGTTAGAATATCTTCAATGCAATTATAAAAATGTATTAAAACTGAGAAGGAGAGAAAATATGGTGGTAGATGCGATTTTAATGATTGTGTAAATGTTCACTGTTCCATGGCAAAAAAAAAAAAAAGTCGGGCTTTTCAGCCACAGTATTTCAGAGGAATGCCAGGAAAAGGCCGGGTTTTCCATAAATGCACGCCACGTGCATTCAGAGCAAAGTCAAATACAGTGTCTGAGATTGGAAATGGGTGACCAGATGGAGTTATGTGATATCTGCAGGTTATGCTTCTGCAAGAACCTCTAGAGACTGGGGTGTGCACATAACCCCAAAGAGGGTATTCTTCTAAGCTTCTTTCTCCTAAGAATGTGGAGACTGGGAAACAGGGTAAGCACGTGAGACCAGAATTAGCTTGTGACGGCCACTGCCTTGCAGAGACTGTTCTCATGGACAGGATTTGTCATTTGCTTCCTTTGCTAAGTGCTTTGCAGCATCAGCCGACAGCGAATGGGAAGCTGGCCACAGCAAAGACTCAAGCACAGACATTTTTGAGGGGGCTCATGTGGGGGCTTGCTTAATTTCAGGTCGCTTTTCAGAATAAGAGAATTGTTCTAAAACCCAAACACTTAGTTGGCTCACGGTGTGTCTAGTCTTTATCAGACTTGTTTCAGCCTTAGCAAACTTCTCTAGAGATAATATTTTCTCCCCTGTAACCACTTGACTGGTTTTCTCAGTCAACACATAGTCCAATAGTTTAGAACAAAGATTTTCAACCGGTATGCCGCAAGAATTTTTAAAATAGGCCATACCTGACAACTTAGTCAGGGGCACTGACTTCTTTTCCCTTAGATTGTCAAATAACAAAATGGCAGCAGCCAACACAATAGGTGTCCAGTGTGAATGAATCAAAATTATAGCTATTTTCTTGCTCAGATCAGAAAAAAAATTACATTTTTTTGGTGTGCCACCGAATTTTAGTAATTAGTTTCTGTGTGCCAGGAGATGAGAAAGACTGAAAATCACTAGTTGTGGTGAGGTGCTCCCCAATATAAAACATTAAGCACCAAGCTCTTTTAGGGAAGTTTTATAAAATACAAAAACCATAAGCATAAATATTACCCCATGTCATAATTTATTTTTTCCATGCTACAGTTTTCTGGGCAGGTATATATGTAATAAGTCTCTTGTTCTTTTTTTAAAAAAACACTTAGCATTTTAGCATCCTGTGAGGATATTTATGCTCCTAGTATTTGAATGCAGTTAATAAATTGATGAGGAATCTGGTCCATATTGGGGGATTCTTGAACTCTCACCCCCACTAACAGTGTCTTCCATTAACTTTGTTTCTGAAGAAGTTGCCAGCGGAGTTTTAAAGTTTGTGGTGAGTCTTGGGGACAGACGGTCATAGTCCCTCTCCGTAGTGTATATACAGATCAATTACATTTCACTTTCACACAAAGGGACATTTCAATTTTCGCTTAAAAGATTAAAGCTGTGTAGAACTTACAATCTGAACAGGGTTTTGCTATTTTATAGGTTTTTAAAATCAGATTTCACTGACCTGAAATGCACACTGGTTTTGTGATTTGAGGTAAATCACTTAACCTCTGTCAACCTTTTATCAGCAAAATGTGATAAAAATAGTACCTGGCTTTCAGGTTAAATGAGAATTTAATGAGATAATGTGTGTAAATAGCCTATCACAGAGTTTGGCACAGAGTAATTGCTTCTGCTATCATGGCCTCTTCTTACTGTTATTGCTATTAGCATTGTTGTCATTGTGAAATGACTGAGGATGTGTGTATGGGTAATGCTCAGTCTTAGATCAGACATGCTGTTTAAATATACAGATATATTAAACACGAAGAGCAACATTTGGTGGATTGGCGTGTTTTGGTTTTTTTTGGGGGGGGTTGGCTATTTATTGAATGCATACAACACATTCTTATACAGACTCTGTAGAAGACATTTAATGCATGTTTAATTTTCCACGCAATGCTGTGGGACATGGAAAGGGACATGACAATGAATGGAAATGCAGAATAAGTTGAACAAGGTGAATGCTGGGAAAACAAGTCCATTTAAACAAATTGGATGTTAGCGGTTTGTGGAAGGCCTTAGAAATCCACTACCTTAATCTGAAACGTTCTGTGCCACTGCAGTCTACGTTAGTTGAGGGTGGAGACTAGACAGGTTCCCCTGGACCCGGTTCATAACTTTGTTCTTAGCACGTACTTAATCAATCTTTGTGAAAGTAGTGAGTGACTGAATCAAGGAATGAATGAAGGAAGGAAAAAAATGAATGAGTGACAAAAAAGATGAGTCGAATTTCATCACCAGGCCTGCCGTGGAATCCCTGGTGCTTGGCCCTATGGCTGACAGTTATTAGCTGCTTTGTAAAACATATATTAGAATCAATCATAATTTATTATCAATTATATCTTAGAGGATCCAATAATCCTAATTTATTCCACTCACAGGACATGTCAACACTTAGCACACACCCCACAGATCCCCCCTAAAATAAAAACATGTGGCTATGCAGAAGTAAGGTTTTTCCCCTCTCCAACCACCACCTTGCTCAAATCTGTTATGTTAGTGGTTTGCCATGCATTTGTTTTGGCCATAGAATCTATTGTTGAATTGATCTCTACTCTCAAGTGTAAGATTTATTTGTTATGCACGTGCAGAACTCCATTTCATATGGAGATTTTGCATTTGTTCAGAAGAGCATTGCATGGTTTTAAAGGGTATCCTTGGGAGTAAAATCATAAGGATCTGTAGGAAATGGGTGTGACAGAGAAATTTAAACAGAATCAAACAATTAAAAGTAGGAACTGAAAAAGTGAATATTACCCCACTTTTCCTAAATCACCGTCAGCAAATTGAGACAACTGTATGAGGGTAGGCAGAGGGAGGATTTGGATCTTGAGGGACAAAGGAGCACTTTCTCCTTTTCAGATCCTTGGAGCGGGGCACAGCGATAGATAGAACAGCATCATTCTGAGATGGAAACTGTTCTTTTGCACAAGAGACATCTTTCTCCTTTACTCCCGAACCAGGTATGACCCTCAACAGTGGAGGCTGATGTCAGATAGGTCTGACAGTGTGTGCCCTGCCTTCGCCACTTTTTAATAAGGTCTGGGGCTCCTCTTGAAGAGCCCAGGAACCTCAGTCTCTCCTCTGCGCCTTCCCCCAACACAACTTGCCCTTGCTAATAAATTCCAAGGCTGACATTGCCTGAGCTGGCTGGTCTTTGCCCTCAATTTCATTGAGATGGGCCATTGAAAACTCATTACAAGCTGTTTAGACTCTGACTTTGACTTTTGCTCAGCAGTGAGCAAAATTAACAGCTCTTGGAGGTAGCAAAAAAAGGCACTGAGCCAAATAAAAAAAAAAAAGAAGAAGAAAGTATCGAAATGATGAGAAAAGACTTCTAATATTATCACCATTAGTCATGCAAACAAGTGCACATCGGAAGTGCATGTGTTCTGCACGTGGCTCTCATTTGGAGTCTGGTGTGGACGGTGGGTCCCCGGCTGGAGAGAAATTCATATCCAAGCCTTACACGCAGCTCAAGATTTTTCACATGTCAGGCAATGAGCCTTTGAATGTAGCAGAATTGCTTCATAAATTTAACTATCACTTTCAAATTTCTGTTTTTTTCTAATTTAGTGCTTGATAGTTTTTTATGTGATAATTTTAAAGTGCTGTTTATAGCAAAAGTTACCTTGATAGTACAGGTGTGCACAGAAAATGCACAGCCATAAATAAAAAGGAAAAAAGATCCTGTTTATACCTTAGGCATTTTGTGATTCTAAGGATGCAACCGTGGCAGAGTTATAGGTTTTAAAAGCAACCCAATTAATATAAATTTCTTCACAAGTAACAGCTCCTGAAAGATTTAAATATCGCTCCCAATACGTTTGGATGGTTTCCATCTGTATTTGGGAAGCTCATGCAAGATGTCTCTTTCTCCTGATATTTGCAATACATCTTAAAAATAAAAATGTCATACAAATGAAGTTAAGGATATTACTATAAAATATCAAAATTTAAGGTACGCAAAGCACACCTAATCAAGAAAGGGAAACTGCATTTGGGAGGGATCTAATCAGTTCAGCTGCACCTCTGGGCTGTCAGACAGGCCACACAGAGAGGAGCCACCTGGAGGATGTATGGAAAGCGGTGACGTCCACGGCGGACTACTCATGGCTAAGACATAAGCTCTCGTTTTGGCGAACGTGAGTGTCAGATAGAAGTCACTGTCTTGCCAGCCTTCTTTAGTTGTTTGTATGGCTGTGTCTGTATGCAGTTATCCAGTTTTTCATTGCTGTAACGACAGCCAGGGGCAGTGCCAGGGTCTGTGACGACAGAAGTGAGTGAGATGTTCTTCTGCCTCGTTTGATTCCCTGTCAAGCTTTCCAGCAACATTTTCCTCATCTTCTGAATATTGTGGAAGACACTCAGTGCCACCTCGTACCCCCAAGAGACAGAATTGGAGGATCCATTTAAGCTATGAAGTCTTTCAGAGCCAAATGAGTAATTAGTTTAAAGCCATTTGAGGCTGTAGATAGATGTTAGCAGCCAAAGCAGTAGTCGTACAATCCCACAAATCTGAACTTCGTGATGTATTCATTAGGCATGCTGTGTTCTCTTCCACTGAATGCTCCACTTAACTCCCTGGTACAACGCGCCTTCCGCATCCTCAGCATTTCTCCGTAGCCAAAGCCTTTGCCTTTTTGCTGTCAGGATGTCCTGCATGGGAGTCCATCACCCAGCCATCGATGTCTTTGATGAAAGCACTGGCCTATGCTGCAGTTTCAGTACAGTGTGATCCTGTTCCAGGAACTTTTGTTATATAACAAACCACTCCCAAATTGAGTGATTTAAAACACTGTTTATGTTGTTCTTGAACCTGCGGTTTTAGCGGGGCTTAGCAGGGTCAGCTTGTCTCTGCCCCAGTCGTCATCAGCTGAGGACTGGGATCATCCGAACCTTGTTCTCTCGTGAGTCTGGGCATAGATCTTTTTTTTTTTTTTTTATGATTTTATTTAGTTATTTTAGAGAGAAGGGAAGGAAGGGCAAGAAACATCCATTGGTGGCCTCTTGTATGTGCCCCAACTGGGGAACCACCTGCAACCCAGGCATGTGCCCGGACCGGGAATCAAACCAGTGACATTTTGCTTTGTGAGACGATGCCCAACCAACTGAGCCATACCGGCCAGGGCTGGGGTTGATCTTGACTGTTGCCTGGAACAACTACATATTGTTTCCATGTATCTTGGTTTTCCTCGCAATATGGCAGCAAGGTACTAAGCATGAGGGGCCCGAGAGAGAGAGTCAGGCAGACTCTATATTGCATTCTATGACCTAGCCACAGAAGTCAAGTAGCATTGGTTTTTCTGCACTGTCCAGGCAATCACAAAGGCCTTCCCAGGTTTACTGGGAAACGAAGCACACTCTCTCTCTCTTGATGGGGCAGTGGGAGGGTTCTGGAAGGGAATGGGGGACTAGAAATATCGCCATGGCCACTTTTGAAAAACACAGCCTAAAGTGGTGTATTGGAAAAAAGAGGTGTCACTTGGGAGGCAGGAAACCTGGTTTTTGAATCCACCTCTGCCCAATACTAAGGGCATAAATGGTCCTTTGTGTGCTTATCTATAAACTGGGGGACACTGAAGCTGACCCCCTGTGTTTGCGCTGAGGATTCTGCAGATAAAATATGTTACATGTGCAAATGTCCACCAAGTGCCTGGTGCAGACTGGACGCTCAGTAAATCTTCAGTGAGTTGGTTTATTGAATCGGAATATGCCCATTATTGCCATTATTTAGGTTTACTGTGTCCTAATCTATGCCACTGAGCACATCCTTGCTGTTTTTCATGAATTTTCCACTGAGTCGCAACATGCTGCTAGCCAAGGAAGGTCAGGGAGGAAACAGATTAACAACATCTTATACCACAATGTCAAAATACTTAAAAGTGTTTACAGAGCTTGGTGACACCTAATGAATTTAAAACGAAACGACTGGAGCAGAAGTACAACTATTCGTGTTCTTCTAAGGTTGAGCAAGGGCCTTGATGTTTTATGATTGTTTTAAGGTCCATTAATCGTTGAATCATGAGACCACGGGGGGAAAAAATGACAGCTTTAACATCCAGGGCTCGGGTTTATTTTAAATGGTTTTGCTTCTAGACTGCTTCTAATTAATAACAGTGGCTAAAACCTGATTCACATGTGGCAAAAGCAGGGTGCCGTGGGATAAAGCAACTCAATGTCACACAGGAGCATTTATGCTTTCTAGAAAGAAATATTTTTTTAGATTGAAGGGTCCCAGCCTGTAACAGCCACTAACTGATTCTCTGGGAGAAACTCAGGGTCTCTTCCAACAGGCCTGAGCAAGTCTTAGAGCTATGTTGTTTACTACGGAGCCACTAGACACATGTAGTTATTTCAACTTAAATGCATTAAAATCATATAAAAAATTTTTTTGAAGAATCACTTCCTCAGTTCTACAAGCCACGTTTCAGGTGCTCAGGAGCTACGCGTGGCTGCCATACTGGCCAGCAGAGACAGAGAACGTTTTCATCGTCGTGAAAAGTTTAATTGGACGGTACCGCCTCAGAGGCTGGGTCTGCATCGTTTCCTTTCCATATTTGCTCCGGGGTTAAAGTCAACCAGCCTGAATGTTCCATCTTCCCCCAGAGCCATGTATGGCTCCTTCCCCGATTTCAGAACCTTCTGAGGCCTGGGCCCAGCTGACTGGAGCTCCCTGCAGCAACTCTCCTGCCTTTTTGTTTGTTTTTAGAACCCATGAAATTCATCCTCAGGATCATGTCCTCTGGCCTCGTCTCTTAACCTCTTTCTTCTGTGACACCCATAAGAACTGCCAGTCTTCCTTAAGATCAGTGATTCACCCCTCTGCACTGTAAATTCACTCGGGACCCAGGAGTTACTATAAGGTTTCTTCAAATCCATATGTGCTGCAATTATGCTATTCTGGATGGAATAAATAATAGGTCTTATTGTAGATGCAAATAGTTTGCAGTTGTGGGAAGTTGTTATTGTGATGTGTGAAATAGAAATTCATTTTAAGAGTATCACTGGCCCTGGCCGAGTGGCTCAGTTGGTTGGAGTGTTGTTTCTTACACCAAAAGTTTGTGGGTTTGATTGCCAATCAGAGCATGTATCTGGGTTGCCGATTTGATCCCTAGTTGGGACATGTGAGGGAGGCAGCCAGTTGATGATTCTCTTACATCCATCTCTCTCTCTCTCACCCCTCATTCTGTCTCTCTCTCTCTCTCTCTCTCTCTCTCTCTCTCTCTCTCTCTCTCTCTCACTGTCTCCCCTGCCCTCCTTCTCCCTCTCTCTTTCCCTTTCTCTCTCTAAGCATATCCTCAGGCAAACATTAAAAAAAAAAAAGTATTACTGAATTCATAGTAGCACTGTACTTAGTCAACTAATGGCTCCTACAAGTGTGATGTCTGTGAACTTCTGATGTCATAGAATGTGCTCTCATTCTAGAAAAATGTGCAACCACCAGGGGAGAGAGACTGAGGTCCATTCATGGAGTTAGGAAGTGGACATTTCTTCATCAGTGCCTCCTTGATTTAAATATAAGCTCCAACAGATTAATAAGCCATCGCTTCTGATTTTTTTTTTTTTTTTTTGCATGAAGCCAAGCATTGATCCCATATAATCCTCACACCAGATCTAAGAGGTCAATATTAATATCACTACTTCAAAAATGAGTAAACTGAGGCTCAGAGGATCCCGTCTTCTCAGCGTCTTGTGTGTGGTCTTGACCACCAACCTCAACTGCTCCTCCAGGTCCACCCATTTGCCGCAATGAGGGCCGCTCATTTGAACAGATGCAATATAATTGTGTGGCTTGGTGGAGCCATTTGAGTCTGTTAGGCCATTAGCCAATGCCACCATTAGGGAGAAATGTCGAGCACTTGATCTAAACGTACTTAGGAAGACTCTCAGGACCTGATGGATTGTTATGTGGACTTTTATGGCCCCACAGGTTGTAGGCTTCTTTCTAACGCTAGCTAATGAGCCCCGAGCACCACGCGCACTGAGGATCCCTGGTGCTCCATGCGTGCAGAGAGCAATTCCTTCCCCTTTGCCCCTGCTCCCTTCTCAGAGGCAGTCCCAAGTCAGGTGAGGAAATGTACCAGTGCTTCTCCTGCATGGTTTGCTTCAGCCCGTGTGCCCTGGTACTTGAAATGAATACCCAAGCAGAATGTTTTAAGAAATCAGAGGTTTTTTTGGGGGGAGGATGAAGGGGATGGGCCATGAGGGCACAGGGGAGGACAAAAACCAAAGCAGATCCACAAACGGGATCTAAAAAACCTACCATGGTACTCTGGGAAGGAAAAATCGTTTTTTGAATGAAAATGTTTTTATTATATTGCATAATGATTTGCTTCCCCAGCAGGTAATTTTCAGGTTAATAACCTGAAGCCCACCCCTCCATCCCAGCTACTCTGGGGTCCCCTGCCACTATCCCTTCCCACCTTCCTTTTGTCTCAAATAGGCAGAAGTCTGGCTATTTATGTATCTGTTTATTTTGGGTGCCTCCTTTTCTTTTCCTCCATCCATCAGCTTTTCAATAATCCCAGAGACTTAATCCAATGAAAAAGGGCTAGTCCTAGTTCCAAATGCCTTCTTGAAAAAGAGCAAATGGGTCTGCTAGCAATCTGCCTTGTCTTCGTTTGCTACTGCAGGTAGGATGGCAGATTCCTAAAACTTAGTTGGAAAAGAAAGAAGGAAGGGCAGGACCGTGTGCTCTGAGCACGCAAGTGGTCCATGCAGGAGCTCTCTGGTGGCTGGCCCCCGTGGACCCTTTGTATCCTATTTATCTAGCAAATCTCCTAACCCCAGAGAAGCATTAAGAACATGGATGCCCCGAAGGGAAAGAGTTGAGGACTCATTCCCGTTGCTTCCAGGTAATCGGATCTCTCAGGCTCTTACGCACATTTCCAAAGCCCTTACCCAGAGAGTTCAGAGTACTGGACAGGGAAGCCCTCGCACCGTTTTATTAGAAGGTCCTTTCTCTCCTTCAGAGCTGTGGGTGTCCTCTGCCCTGTGCTACCAAACTACACTGAAATGCTTAAGAAATATCTATCAAAACAGCTTTATTTCCAGTCGATTTGCACTTTTCACCTAGATCTCTTAAGTAGCAGCCAACCTAAGAAATATCAGGTTCTGCCCAAGCATGTACCCTTCTACATACATTAAACTAATATGTTTGTGTGCACATGGTAGCCACAGCTGCATCCCACATTTGAGAATGGCAACCCATGATAAGCCGTCAAACATGGCATAGCAGAGGAAACACCGCTAGGAAGTATGGGCCTCCCTGTATCACTCGGGGCTCTTGGAGGCGTATTTACCAGCAGAAGGAATTAACAGTCAACAACTGATTAACGTATCTTTCACTACCACCATGACTTGCCTTGACAAATTCTGCAGCAGCCGGGAACGTTCCCTTCAGCTGTTCCTTCCCAGTGACTCTGGCCTGCCGAACAGGACATTTGCTTCTAATTGTTAAACCTGCCTAATCCCCACTGAAGTGGGCCGTGGTATCAAGTGTGAAGAGGGTGGGGGCATGAACTAGAGCTGCAGTCCTCTGAAAAAAGAACTGTATTAAGACTTTCTTCTCAGAGATAAACCATCTTATGCAGGAGGAAAAAAAAAAGTCTCCATAGAAAAAGACAAATGGCAGCCCAGGATCCAAAAAGACAAGTGCTCCATCATTTTGTCATACAGCCAAGAGAGACACAATGCAGCACAGACTCCGCCTTCAGACACTCAGAAGGTCCCCTGAGCATAGCACAGGCTTCTGACACCTCGGTTCTATCTGGTGAACCTAAGACTCTGAGGGGCTGTCTTGGTTTCTAGTAACGCATTCTGTGTTGCAGAGGTTGACCAAGCAAGGGACAGGCAGGCAGTGTGCGCGTGTGAAGTTCTGGCTCCTCTCCTCTTCGGAATTTCAGGGGAGCACACGGGAACAACTGATTAAAAAGTCTGAAGGGACTTCGGTAATCCCCAGTCTGGGGAAATCAGTGTCCAGTGACATTCTGAGACATACCAGTGTGGACACGTGTGCTCACGAATGGACGCATTCAGGTGTATATTTCTAAAGAATTCTGAAATCGTCGATTGACTCAAGGTCCTTTATTCTCTCTTGATTCATAAACTCCCTGGGTTGGACTTTCCACTTTGGGGAATTATATTTACTAGTCCATTCATGTCACTAGCATGCTACCTAGGGACGGTCATTGTGTATGTTCCCAACATCTGCTTTTCTGTCCCCTCCCTCCCTTCCTTTCTTTCCTTTTTATTTCCTTTTCCATTTTTTATCTTCTTTGAAATCAATGCTAAGTTCTATTACTTCTACCATGTTGTGAAAGAATAGTGAGACACTTGTGTTCTGTGCTGTTGCAATTTGCATGCGCATCTTTCCCCCTTAATTAGTTGACACTTAATTCTTTTCAGAAAAAAAAGTATTCAGCTGCTCAACTTTACTCTTCATATTGCTTCTGAGTTTTGCTATTTTCTGCCATTGAGCCATCCACCTCAAAGAGGTATTTCAGGCCCTCCGTACTTTTCATTGACTTTTTTTCCTTGCTTTTTCTTGCCTCCTGAACTGTACGTTTCTAGCCCTTTAAAGGGCACTCAGGCTTTTAAGCCTGGAAATCAGCCTCCGTGCTTTCCCTAATACGTACCTTTCAAGTGTTAGATTAATAACAGTTTTATAAGGTGTTGACCAGAACGCACTGTGATACTTGAGCTGAGTTTTGCCACGGTCCAGGATAATCTATTCTAGTTTCAAGGAAAACACATTTTGTTTCTGGTTAAAAGAGATACAGTCATGTCCCCATTACTTTCCTGTGCTTGGCTTTGCTGGAGCCGATGTGAGTAGGGATGGGGAGCGGGGGTGAGTGGGGGTAGAGGGGTGCTGACCCTGTCCATTGTAATCCCAAGGTCTTCCCAACCACAGCAGGAGGCCTCCTTGGAGATCAATCATATTTATTTGGTGTTTGTTTTCTACCACCTAATACTTGTTGCTTTCTCTTTGTCGCTGTTAATTTTGTTTGTCATATGTCAGACCAGGATGAGTGAAGCACATTCAGACAACACTCATTTTATTTTATTTATTTTTTTCTTCCTTCCTTAGTCACCACCTTTGCTAATTTCAGGCGGTCAGCACATTTGGCAAGTTTGTAGCTGCTTGCTTGAGCAAGTCATTAATCTATATTAGGAAAGGAAGAGCCCCGATTCTAACCTTCTGAGGCTGGCCTGCCCCCACCCCCACCTGCAGGGTATTTTCTCTCTCCCTTGGTTTAGGAACTTGTTGTTTCTTTTAGGACTTTTCCTTTTCTTTTTTTGCTCCAATGCCTGCCTCTGAGCACACCACCCTGGCAACACTGGCCTAAGCCTTCCGTGCCCCGCGGGTGCCATCACAAGAGCCCATCCAGCTCTGTGGGTCCGTCCCCTGACTGCCAGTGGACCCAGGTACTGGGAAGCCATTCCAGTTCTTTCTATGAGACTTCCAGCAAAAATGCGCCTCTACTTCCTGTGTCTTTAAGGCAATAATGTTTCACCTTTGTGGAGAGTCATTTCCCGTGTCCCTCTTCTTCCTTTTTATACTCCTGTTGAAATATCTCCTTTTTATTTTTTTTTCTTGAAATCTTGAAATGAATGTGTATTTTCCATTTTAATTGGAAAAAGCTGTGGTAAAAACAGAAAAGATTTTTTTAAATTTATTTTTAATCCTTAGATCCTCTATGTTACACTGTCAAAACTATCAGGAAGTGGCCTCTCTTGAAAAAAAATTAAAATAAGCCTATATTTTACAATATTGGCTTTTCCACACGTATACAGAACAAAAGGGGTGATAGCCGTGGGTGGATGAAAGTGTCAGCATTCTTTGCTAACAACTGTGATTTTGAGATGTGCACTCTATAGATTACATCCAGTTCTTCCTACGGAATCATGCACCACAGACCTGGAAGATACCAGGGAAAACAACTGGGCCAGGGCATTCCAAACCAGTTCTCACTGGGAAAAAGTTCTACCTCCAAAAAACACCTGACGTGGCACGCCAGTATGTAAAGCATCCCAACCGATGTCTCCGTTTGAGGTCGGGAAGCACAGCCATGCCCTGCCTACTCAACTTCTCATTTGCCTGTGCAGTAGGGTCCTCAAGACCCCTAAGGCCCTCTAGATATGGTTTATTCACTGTTCCCTTCGTCCCCTGTAGACCCTTCCTATCCTACCTCAGTGTCCCATTAGGCCAGCGGCCTCAATGGGCTCTCTTGCCCTCTCATCCTCAGGTCAGATTTAGCAATGATGGGCACCAGCAGGAATTAAGAACAAAGCAGGGCTAGGCTATTCAGTCCCCAGGCTTGCTCACTGCAGGGCGTGGGTGGACAGCCTCCCTCTACAGAAGGTTCCCTCTGTTCAGCTGTCAAGGGTGGGGAGCTCTTCCCACTGTTTCCTACCCCAGGATACTGCACTAAACCTCACTGTTCGTCAGACCCTACAACGACCTCTGCAAACAGTGTCTTTATTAAAAGCTCCTCAAATTACCCATTTAGAGTGTGCCATCTGTATCTTGCCAGGATCCTGACCAATAGAGACAATTTGAAATCTTAGACCATGACCATCTCCTTGCCCAATGCATAAACTTTCATCCAAAACATTTATGAGTTTTATGGGTGGAGGGAGATTCTGGAAGAAGACCCTGCTGAGTTATGGCACCTTTTCCTTCCCTTGGGTTTCCGGTCTCTCTACTCTTTCTGTTCTTTTTTAAAAATCTGGAAAGAAGCGAAAGAGCTAGATGTGCAACTGTCAGTCTGAGGCCAAGGGCAGCTGCAGGCAGACCTCTCTGCCAGTGTTTAAATGACCCTTATCCTGCTGCTTGGCTGCCTACTAGTCCATGCTCACATCTGGTTCTGTCGGCGCCTGAATGTATCCTTGAGAGTGATTTTGAAGATCCCTTCAGCGCCTGGAAGCTCTCTCCCCAACCCACTCACTGACCCTGCTCTCTCCCAGATGTTCCCAAATCCCCTAGGTGACCTTGTGTGTCCTTCTTGGGATATTGCTCAATCACCCTAGGAATGTGAGGCCATGGGGTCCCAGCCAGGACATGGCAGAAATGGCCATGTCTGTGTTCTGCCTTTTCCCTGTAGAATACTCCTCGAAATGAAGGCAGAATCCAGTGTTTGTTGTTTTAATCAAATCTTGAACTTGACCCCTTTAGAAAAGCCCTTGGATATAAAATAGATGTAAAATGGGGGACACTGGCTAGGTCCAGGAGGCGAGAGAAAGAAGGGACCGTCTTCTCCTCCCAAATCTGAGTTCCCAAGAAATACCACTATCTAAATGCTCACTTCATTTCTCCTGATATATCGAGGACTCCAGATGTAAGCTCATTGACAGTCTTGGTGTGTGCATCAGTATTTGTGCTTTTAATAGATATTGCAAGTGTGTTTAATGTGAAAATAGAAACGAAGGGCTCTTAAAAGAGCTTACTCAAAATCCTGCCAATTACTGAAGTCTACCAGACAAGCAGGAGCCACTCTTTTTTTTTTTTTTTTTTTTTTTTTTTTCTGATACAAGGGGGGAAAATGTTTTCACAAGAGCCTGGCCCTTTGTCTTTAAAAATATGCATCTCTTGGGTACTGGGCTATAATAGTAAATACAGATGCAGCTATGTCACATTAAAAGACAACCAAATTCAGTGCAATGTTCAGGGCACGGTATGTGACTTGGAAATGCATAGTTTCATCTGAAAATGTGCAATCACTATGAAGAAACTGTTTCTGGCTCTGATTTGGCAGCTCTGTGTTTGGTTTCCTGAGAAGGTAATCTTTAAGTCAAAAGTCACACAGTGCCAGCACGCTCATCTGTGTCATCTATTTTAGCTTCCAAAATTTCTCATCACCTGGTTACAAACATCTGAAGGTAAGAAAGAGCCAAGATTCCATTGCAAGTCCTAAAGTAAGTTATTTTAGCTAGAAGCAAACAAGTAAATAACTTGGGCCCAAGCCATTGCCCAGACCGGTCCTGAGCTGGTTTGGGGTCTGACCAAATGTTTGTGATCCCAGTCTGAAGTAACTTTGGAAATGCAAAGGTCAAACTGCCCATAACCCTCTGCAGCCCCTCGTGGAGCTAAGGATTTAAAAGTTGCTTAAACCTTTTTCCTGTTGCCAGGTTTTCTTAAACATTAGCTCTGTTCCATTCTTCCCCCACTCTGATTCGCAAAGAATAGGGAAGCTTAGCCAACTGCAATTTCAAAGTATTGCCTCTTAAGCCCAGGCCAAGTGTGTAGACTTGATAGAATTCTGATTAATGCATCTTATTACATTAATTTTCAGAGGAACCCGAAGGCATTTCTTCTCTTCCTAGCGTAGCCTGGCCTGCCAGAAGCATTTGTCCACTTAAAGAGCTAATGTCTTCAGCTACCAACAACCATAAAACTGAACATCTATCAGAAGAGTTGGCTTTTTTAGATGCGCAGAAGGCACAGTACAAAATAGATATAGAACTTGGCTGAACTTTGCTTCAAATTTGCCAATCAAAACTCACACGCTCATGCCAAGTTGGCTACAGAACCTCTTTCTTGGAGCCAACACTAATTATATCAACAAAGAAGTTCAAGTTTAGCCCCTGTTAAGTCCTGCACTTGTGGGTGTCAGGGATGCATCTTTCATGTGTAGACAAACAGGTCCCACTTAGACAAGCTCTATCCTATCTCAGCTTCCTCCTAAAGCTCCCAGGAAGTTCTCAGGTCCCAGCCCTTTCTGTTCCTCTGGGCCATGCCTCTCTACCCTCTGACTTAGATGGAAAAGGTCTCCAGGGAGTCAGTTGGATTGCCCCAGTGAAAGGTCAAGCCTTCTTATCATCATAGTTTTCTTTAGAAATGAGAAAACTTCTCATTTGGGTTTTCCAGGGAGCCAACTCTGAAAGGATGTTTATCTTAGGCTTCACACCTGTGGAATGAAGCTGGCGTGGATAGAGGGAGAAGTTGAGCTGTGATGCAGCTGGACAAAGGTCTCAGCCAAGCAGAGGTCTGGACCCAGCAGTGTCAACCCCCATTGGGTTAATATGGCCAGGCCTTTACACCCCTTCCTGACTCGTCACTGGGTGGATTGCCCAAGGAAGGATGTGACCTTTCTCTAGGAAGGATGTGACTCTCTGCAGTTCAGACACTCCTGCGGAGGTTGACATCTGAAGGCCATATGCCCTCCTGAAAGGGAGTTCTGAGCCACACACCAGTGACCACCCACTTTCCAGCATGGATACATCCCAGCTGCTGCCCCACGTTCTTCTCTGCCCCAGCCTTCTCACACCATCACCTCTTACAGCACACAAAACTCTGCCCTTTGGCTCACGGTCAGTAGGAGCTGTTCTGCAACGCTTGTTAATGCATCCCTGACACCCACAAGTGCAGGACTTAAGAGGGGCTAAACTTGAACTTCTTGAAGTAGGATAGACAGCTCTGGAACAAGGCAGACCTGGGTTGGAGTGTTGTCTCTACCACATAACTAGCTTTGGAGCCAATTCAACTGTTCAGGGCCTTAACTTCTTCTCTAAAATGGAGTCAATCATACTTAATTCCAAAGGCTGTTTAAAGTAAGTGAGAATATTGGCAGAAATTCATTAACACAGAGAGAAGGACTATAAAGTAGAGGCTTAGCTTCTGAGTTAAGAGCAGCGTCAGGAAGCCTAGGCTGCCATCTGTTTCCTTAGTTGAAGTTTTGGGGCCAGTCACTTCATCTATCTAATCCTGAGTGTGCTCCGCTGTAGAATGAAGGCTTGTGAAAATCATATGAAAGTCATAGTGGTGAAGGGCTTAGCAGTGTACTTGACCCATGGCCTTCTGTTGCTCATCCCATAACAAACCTCCACTTTCCTTGTGCATCCCCTCCCAGTGGGCTGGCCTCTATGGGTTCAACTCAGTCCTCTTAAACCTCTTCAGATTCTTGAGTGAGATGAGCCACGCTCAGCAGGCAAGTTGTTGTACTAAATGACCCAATTATCCATCATTTATTTATATCTC
Organism: Furipterus horrens; assembly: GCF_987537825.1. NCBI lineage: Eukaryota > Metazoa > Chordata > Mammalia > Chiroptera > Furipteridae > Furipterus > Furipterus horrens. Next base: position 23,118,305 of record NW_028327183.1, read on the forward strand.
CAAGGTTCTTGGGGGCTGCAAGCCCCCAGCCCGAGAAATAATGGTGGAATCAGACAATACGCAAGGGTATTGTAGGGGACACCCTGTTGTTCATAAGTCACTTTTCCATCTTTAAAAAAATGTTCCAAACTACTGACCTGAAAAGTTCTACTTGCTCCCTTCTTGATAGTAAAGTTGACCATTAATTGCCAACAGAATCCAGGAAGTTTTGGGGAGGACCAGTGGGGCAGACTCAGGATTAGTGTATCCCCCACCCCAAGAAATGCTGAGAAGCTCGATGCAAATAAAAATACCTTGACTAGTCCCATTCCCTTCTTTCCCCCCTTACCCCCCACCCCCCTCCCCTCTGGTCGCTGTCAGTCTGTTGCTTGTTTCCATGCCTCTGGTTCTATTTTGCTCATTTGTTTTGTTCGTTAGGTTCCTCTTATAGGTGAGATCATGAATGACCCATGCACAGGGACAACAGGGTGGGGATTGATTGTGGGAGCAGGGGGCAGGCTGGGTGGAGGAGAGCAAAGGGGGAAAATTGGGACAACTATAATAGAACAATAAAATATTTTTTAAAAAGACATGGACAAAGATTTTAAAATAAAAAAATAAATAAAATTTTAAGAAAAGAAAACTACCAGGCCTTTTCTCAAGAAAGTGCCTCGTGTTTTATTATAATATAAACCATTCTGCCTATGTGGGTTTCCTAGAGCTGTTATAACAGAATACCATGAACTTGGTGACTTAACAGAAATTTACTCTCATAGTTCAGCAGGCCAGAAGTCCAAGATCAAGGTGTCAGCAGGGTGGGTTTCTTTGGGGATCTCCGAGTAAGACTCTGTCCCATGCTTCTCTCCTCACCTTGGGTGGTCGCCGGCACCTCTTAGCATTCCTTGACTTGTAGACGTGCCACTTGAATCTTTCTGTTCTCATATCACCTTTATTTCTGTGTACTGTGTGTCCTTTTAGTCTTTGATGACATCAGTCATTGGATTTAGGACCCACCCTGACCCAGTATCTTCTCATCTTGATCCTTATCTTAACTACCTCTGCAAAGACCCAGTTCCCAAATAAAGTCATATTCTGAGGTCCTGGGGGAACACGGATTTGGGGGAACACTAGTCAACTCACTATACTGCTTTACACACATGTGGCTCATTTCTCTTAGCCTTTCTCCTATGTGTCTTCTATGTGTCAGGAATTGTGGTTTAACATCTACTCACCCATCCCCTATGGCATTTCTACCCAATGAGCAGAAGAATAACAAAAAGTGGGGAAACTGAGGCCCCAGATATGTGTAGACTGACTTGCTCCAGGTTACACAGCTAGTGAAGATAAAGGTGGGTTGAAAGCCAGCCAAACCAGCTATGTCTGGCCTTCAATTTATCCTCCCTCCACCCGCCCACCCCATGGCTTCTCGTTCTGAAAACCCAAGGGCAAACAAAGTAAATGAATTGCAGGATTGTGAAATGCTGTGGTCCTCACCTTTGCACATTGTATAATCTTAATAGCCACCAGCTTTTTCGCAGTGCAGTTCCCAGGAGGGTTGTACATTTCCAACAGGGTCACAGGGTCAAGCTCAGGTGACTGGCAATATTTTTATACCCTATGTTTATAACGTTTAAGACTTTTAGAGTTGCTTCTGGGAAGCATTGAGGTGTGTGGCCTTTCACATATGAGGAAAAAATGCAAGGGTAGAAAAAATGCTGGCCAGGACTTAAACATGTTTCTCTATTTCTAAAGCCGGGCTGAGTCTTTGAGAAAATGCAGAGCACAGTGCCAGGCACAAAATAGATGCTCAGTAAATATTATCTAAGATTAGGGCTTCTGAGTCCAAGGAGGACCATTTCCACCTCCAACTAGACTTTTAAGTATTAAAATAAACTCTTTGGTGTCTTGAAATTTACTTGAAACCACTAAAATTTCCATTTCCAACTAGAGTTTTAAATATTTTGGAACTAAAATCTTCAGAGTCTAGACATTGACCAGAACCAAGAAGCAGTTTTCCAAATGGGTGGCACATTGTTTTGAATCCTTCCATCGCTTTTCCTGCTGGAGGAAATAATAAAATACATTGCAGGGCCAAGGCTTTTTATAGGACACCCTCGCTGTTGAACAGGCACTTAGCATATTTAAGTTGTAATCCAAGGGAAAGAATGTTGGGAGAGATTCCTAAGGAAGCCTGTTTTCTCTTCCAGGATGTAATCAAACTGAAAAGTAATCCCTAAAGGGGAACCGTTTGTAAATTAGAAAGGAAGAGGGGTAGTTACTAAAAAGGAACATGGGAGGGGGCAGGGGAGAGCAATGGGGCTGGAGGTAAGGAATTGGGACAACTGTAATTGAACAACAATAAAATAAAATAAAATAAATTTAAAAAAGAAAGGAACTTCGCAAGAGGGCTCCAGGAAGCAATAGGAACTGGAAAAAGAGAAAAGAGGCTTGCATGTTGTTTGTAAATTTGTGAATAAATTCTGTTAAAGAAATATTGGATTCATATTCAACTTGAAAAACAGGGAAAGGCCTTTTATTGCCTGCTTAGAAGTTTGAATACACTTTCAGTAGCTCTTCGTTATCTCAAATTAAATCTTAAATTGAGCTTGTGGTTCTGTGAATTAATACTCCGGCCTTTCAGCCCTGCTGCTGAGGTCATTCAAATCTAATGGTGGAAACGGTCACAGGGTCAGCCCCTAGTCGGTGCTGTATAGAAATGCCTTAATGATGCCGGCAGATGTTTGCATTCTGCAACTGGGTCTGCTGGGCAGTGGGGGGCTGAGGGAGGAGAGGGGCTTGATAATCACTTTATTGTATCAGGGGCCTGTGTGAATGAGGAAGTAAGAAGCCCACCCCATCCCACCATTCCACATTAAAATGGGAGGCAAATGCGTCCTAAGCAGAAAGATGTAGAGAAGCCACCATTGCCTGCACGTTCACCATGGTGACCCACATCTCAGGGTGGCACAGAAGGAGGTGGGTCACCTGTCCATGTAATCACATGCATCATTCTACAGATCCTCTGTCCCCGAGATAAATGTTGAATGAAGGCATCACCTAGGGTATAACAGACATTGTTCAGTAAAACAGCCCCAGCCCCCGGTGTCAGGGAGTTTACTTAAATGTTCGCACGCATCCACGCAAAGCTGGGCGTTTAAGGAAGACTGCAGGCATGCTGATATGAAATGTACAAGAACATGCGCTTTTCAAGGAATTCCTTGACTTTGCTTTTTCTCCCTCTGCCTCAGACTCCTTTTCTCCTTAAGTAGAATCATGGAGCACACTCTCTATGGGCCAAACACGGAGCTATGTTTTTAAATGCTTTACTTCCCTTCATCTTTAGGACTAGCCAGACAAGCTCAAATGATTTTCCTACCATTTCATAAATGGTGGAAGGTAGCCAGACAGCTCGTGGTAAATGGCTTTGTCAGAAGATTTGACCCCAGATTTCTCTGGTCACAAAATTGCCATCCTTTCCAGGACCCTGGCTGCACTCTCTGTAGGGGCTACAGCAGATTCATCTGCAAAGCACATAAGCATTCATGGAAAGTGTAAATAAGTGAAAGAACCTAATGGCTGATCCTCTCTAACAGTGAGAATTGACACTAGCTGAGCACTGGCCATGGGCCAGGCTCTGTGTTCCATCAAGGCGGCCTCTGAAGGGGATGGAGTCATGGTGGTCAAGCCCATTTTACAGATGGGATAGTAAAGGTCAGTAGTATAAGCTCCCTAAAAAAGTGGTGGAGCTGGTATCTGTGTGATTCCGGGGCCAGGCATATAATTTCACAGATCCTCACCTATTCTCTATATTTTTTTCCCCAACACATCTCTGGCTCCATTTTCAAGCAGGGAGACTCTAGGGCAGGAAGGACCTGGAAAGGTGAGGTCCAAGAGGACAGATAGAAGCCACATCCACGGTCCATGCTGTTACTTTAGGACAGGAGCCAGGCTCACCCCTGCCTCCTTGTTAGAAGTGGGCTCTGGGCAGATTTATCTATCAGCATGAGGGGGCTGGGCTGGCTGACATGACGGGGGACAGAGTTGCAGTGGAAATTGTCAGGTCATGAAGGGGAATTAGCTTCTGGGTGTCAGTAGGTGCAAATTGCTGCAGGCGTTGGAGACTGGGAGCCCTGGTGTCTCTATTAGCTCCTCAGGCCATGAGGCCTTAATGACGCCCCTGCCAACAGTACAGGAGGCAGCCAGTGACAGTAGGAAAGAGGGCTGCCAGCTAATCTAATGTGAACACCCCACTGGGGGCCTGGGGCCTGGGGACACCAAGGCCTGGCTCCTGCTCCCTGTCACAGTGACAAAGATGACGACAATAAAGGAGCAGCCCCTGGAGAGAAGAGTGTTGATCCAGGGATGCAAAGCAGGAATCACCCCTGTGTGCGGGGCGGGTGCTGAAGGTGAGAGAAGAGAGGGGAAGGGTTGGGACACGCACTTAGGCAACGCACGCCATGAACAAGGTGCTGACATCATCATCATCATCATTGAAACTGTCATCTGCAATCTACTGGGTATCTACAATATGCCCAGCACTGCACTGAGCACCTCTCATTATCATTAATATATAGTTTTACACCATGATTTAATTTATAGCAACGCATCGTATTTATTAAGGTCCTACTGTGTGCCAAATGCTATTAGACACTTATTACTGTGTATTAATAATAAACATAGTACAATCTATCACCAAACTCCATGCTAAGCTTTTCATTAATATACTATATTGTATGCCAGTTATACGCCAATTATCTTGTATTAATTGCTATTATCATCACAGTCTAATCTACCAACCCTATAAAGTGGGTACTATTTTATTATTTCTGTTTTACAAATGAGGAATTTGGGACTTGTCTGGATTGGAAACCAAGAGAGAAATAGATGCTCATGCCTCTGTCCTTTGAGCAGTGTTTTCTGCATCCTATACGCATACATCTCTTTAATTCTAAAATATAGATGTGGAAATCAGGAGCCATAGAGGTTAGGGACCTGCCAAAGCTACAGAGCTAGGAGTTGCAAAGCTGGGATTGAGACCCTTGGCTCTTTCCCCTGCCTTGCATGACTCTGTGCTCATGGGCAGCTCCGGAATATGGGGCTGTGGTCTCAAAGGCTGGAGGGGCAGCTACTTTGAGGCTTCTGGCAGACGTGGAAATGGGCTTGGAGCTCAGCAGGACCAAGGCCCAGCTTGTCCCTGGGGAGAAGAGGTGGGGTGGGCTCTGAGGCAGACTAGAGCAGAGGTTCTCAAACTTCAGCGTGCTCCACAACCCCTTGGGGGCCGTTTCTCTGATCTCATCTCAGTCATTCTGTCTAATTTAGCCGATCCAGGATGGGACCTGGGTATCTGGACGTTGAACTGGCAGCCCAGAGGTCCTGATGCTGGCCATGCGCAGATCACATGTTAAGTAGGTCTAGACTAAGGGTCTGCACACTGTGGCCCAAATCCAGCTGACTTTCCAACTTTAACTAAATTGTTATGAGAACAGTGTTGCCTGATAGTCTACCTTTCATCTGCGGCTGCTTACGAGCTTCACCAGCAGAACTGAGTAGTTGTGACAGAGACCAACCGGCCCACACAAAATATTTATGGTTTAGCTCTTCACAGGAAAAGTCTGCCATCCCATGGTCTAGAGAACTTTCGAAAGGCCCAGCTGTGTGGGGCACAAGTAGCAAAAATTAGAAACGACTATTCCCTTGGCCTGTGCCAGAGTGTGAGGATTTTGGAATCATGTCTCATTCAATCTCCTGACAGGTTTATGAGCCACCGCCGTCCCCAGTCTAAGGAAGCTGAGTCTCAGAGAGGTTGAGAGTATCCCCAGGCTCCACAGCGAGGGAGGGCTGGAGCCGGAATCTGAACTCCCACTCCCAGAGCCCCTCCCACCCATGAGCACCTGTTTTAGGATTGTTTTGTGAATGAGCAAAACCAGCACCCGTGCCACCCAGCCTCCTAAAACCACCACCTGACATGCACGGTGGGCAGAGGTGAAATGACGTGAGGTCAGGGCTTGCTCTACAATCTTCAGCAGCATCAGCTCCACAGCAGTAATAACAAAGGAAGAAGGGGGAGGAGAGAAGGAAAGAGAGAAAAGAAGGAAGGCAGGGAAGGAGGGAGGGGGGCATGCAAACATCGCAGTAATTTTTGTATCTAGATGATAAGTATATGCGATTATATTATTTTTCTTCTGTGTATGTTTAAAAAAATTACAACAAACATACCTGTATCTGTCATATATATATGATCTTAATGTCTACTTACTCTTAAGAAAGTAGCATAACATGGCTGGGACACTCTCATCTCATTTCCCTGCCCCCTCTCCCACCCCATGCCACTATTATTTTTTTCTTTTTTTTTTTTAATTAAGAAAATGGCAGCACTTATCTATTTTCACAGCTTCCAGAAGAGACCTGAAAATTAGAGTAAACAAATTACCCATTACCAGGGAAGCCCTGTGTCTCGCCCGCCCCTGCCCCCAGCAGATCACCCGCATCTTCTTTCACCTCTAGGAGATATTCTCCAAGGTCACTAAATTAAGCCTTCACACAATCGAAAAATTGAATCTCGGTACATCTATTTTCCTAACAAAATTTCCGCAGTGCCGATTGGGGCTGACAGGTGCGACCGTGCAGCTTTCTGGGCTGTTCAGGTCGATTTGGCAGAGCAGGACAGCATCAGCTTGTATTGGAGGGAACATCTGAGCCGCGCGGGGCCCCCTGGGAGTCAGAGAGTTCCTTCCCTCCTTGCCACTGTGAATGACTATTTCTGTCCTTCGCAGAGCTCCCTTTCCTCCTCCTCCTCCAGCCCCGTCCTCACCCTCTGCAGCCACCAGGTCAGGTGCCTCTTCTTCAATTATTTATCAAAAGGGCCACTGCAATCATTGCAAACACATTTAGGAGTATCTGGAAACCGTGTTTGTTTCGAGGGCACTAATGATGGAGCCGTGATCACAGTCCCTGTCAGAAGGGAGGGGCAGGATGTGATCTTTTGGGAGTGGAGTCTATGAGGGAAGGAGGGGCTTCACTCCGAGCACCCCCGGGCCTTGCAGCGGCCACAGTGTGGCTGGCCAGGGGCTTGCGGCGGTGGGAGGCACCCAGGGTTTGGAGGCTGAGGACCTCAGCTCTGTGGTTCCCAGCTCTGTGACTTTGGAGGGCATGTCCCCTGTCCAGCCTTTATGCCTTTATCTACAAGCTGTGTCTTAGCCAGTGCTTTCGACAGAGAACACACGTGTGCTCCTGGGGGTCTAGGTGCCTCCTGCCGTGGTCCTGCGTGAGCCTCTAAGGTTGACCTTAAAAGCTCCAGGGCAAGTTTGCAACCTACTCAAAATATCTGTCTTCACAAACATGTAAAAATGATATTCTGATTGACTTAGCGGTGAATAGAACTGAGTTTATCCTATGGCCCGGAGTACCCACTGGCACCCGATCTGGGAGCCCAGGTAGGTGCACGTCCGCAGCAGCACAGTGCCAGTGTGGGTGAACTCCATGGCAGGAGGCAGGCTGCATGCTCGCTGGGTGTAAGAGCTTGGCCAGGTCACCCTAACCTCTCTCTGCCTGAGTTTTTTCTCATCTATGAAAGAGTGATCATAATGCCATCTACCTTTGTAGGAGCATTGAGATGACCAAATAAGATAATTCTCTTAAAGCACAAAGCATGATCCCTGGTATGTAACAAATGTTCAGTGTTACACCCAGACACTTTTCACGAGCACCTGTCTGTACATATCAGTCTATGCCAAGCCCTAGCGTGGAAACTCCTTGAAAATACAGGAGCTGGTAGGAGGGAAAAGTCACGCTTGGCAGGTCCTAACACTGTTGGTCCCTGTGTAACTTTTGTGTTTCAAATGGCCTTCCTCTTTTCTTGCTTTCTTAATAGCTTGTGTGTGACATGTGTCTTTTTTCCTGGATTCATATACTCATCCCTAGGTCTTTGTGGCAGTTATCTGTTGCTGCCTAACAGATTGCCTGAAAGATGTGATGGCTTAAAACAATAAACATTTAGTATCTCACAGTTTCTATGGGTCAGAAATTAGAGAGTATCTTTGATGGGTGTTTCTGGCCCAGGGTTTCTTATGAAGTTACAGTCAAGCCTTTGGTTGGGGCTGCAGCCTGGGAAGGCTTGAGCGGGCTTGAAATCCAAGATGGTGTACTCATGGGGCTTTTGGCAGGAAGCCTCTGATCTTCACCATGTGGGCCTCTCCAGAGGGGCTGTTTTAGCATCCTCTCAATATGGCAGCTGGCCAAGTGCGTGCTCTCAGATGGAGAGCAAGGAAGAAGTTACAGTGCCTTTCAGAGAGCAGTCTTGGACATCGCCACTCTCAGACACTGTTCTGTTCATTGGAAACTATCTACTAAAGACAACAGTTAAGGAGAGGGAGCACCTGGCTCTGCTACCTGAAGGGAGGGTTATCCATGAACTTGCGAGAATGTTTTAAAATCACCATGATCTTCCACTTCAGTATGCTCCGGCTCTCTTGAACACCTGATTGGTTCACTGGTTCAGCCCTTGTCAAAGGCATGAAGTGTGTGTGGGGGGTGGCGGGGGGCAATGCATCCATCCCTTCTCTCTGGGTCAGCAAAACCACCACCTTTTCTCAAGTGCTTGTGATTGGAGAGTGGACAACCCAAAGGAATCCATTTATAACAGTGGGGTCACAGAAGCCAGCAGGTGACAGCAGGTGAATGGAGGAGATAACTTCAGAGAGGGAAACTTGAACCTGCTCAATCATATTCCCTAGAGCTGCTCTCCAAAGACAGACTGTATCCATTTATAATCATTACAGTGGTGGCTTTTGAAGTCACCAAATTTTATTTATTTGTGCTGCTGAGAGCAAGAAACTTGCCTTTAAGAATCACTGCTTTGGCCAGTATGGACAGTAAGTAACCCCCTTCAGTGTCTTTAAGTGAACATCAGTGGGATACAGAAAAGCAAAGCCCCCAGGGTCAGCTCTCTCTCTCTCTCTCTCTCTCTCACCAACTCTCAACTCCCAGCCTTTCCTATACCCTGCTTCTTCCTCCAATATAGCCATGACTTTTCCTCTTATTTAATAGTCTATCTCCTCCCACCACCTTCTTGTCCTCTTTCCCATTCATCTTTACTGTGAGGAAAGAAAATTGGGTTACGGTAACTACAAAGTACAAAGGCAGTTTCGACACTCACTTATTTACAACCCCATTAGGCTCTTTGCTCCTAGGTCTGAGTTTCCATAACTTCTCCTTTGTTCCTTTATTGCACACATGTGTTAGTGGTGTGTGCGGAGGAGTCCTGAATGTTTGTAAAGTGTGTAGAGTTTACCCAGTGATTTCCTGAACATTGTTACTTCAATGCATCCTCTGTGAAACTGGGTATGATTATACCCATTTTACAGATGAGGAAATTAAGGCTGAAGAGGGTCTGGTAGGTTACCCAGAGTCACACAGCTCCTAAGTGGAAGAGGTGGCCTTCAAGCCAGTCTGCTAACTCATCAATTTCATGTTTTTCCCATCATACCATGCGGGCTGAATATAAGCTCTTTGACACCAAGCTTTCTGTCTCACTCTGTCATACCTGTTTGGCTTTGCCTCATTGTGTGTATACAGTACAGTAGTCCCTCTCTATATCGCGGTTCACTTATCGCGGCCTCACTGTATCGCGGGATTTTTTTAAATATTATATTTAATTATTTATTGCGGATTTTTTGTTATATTGCGGGATTTTGTGGTACTGTATATGTATCTTGTTGAAGTTATGTAGATTTAAGAGTATAGAATAAATGTAAGGTTCCTACTTCGCGGGAGTGTCTAGAACGTAATACCCTCAATATCCCAGGTATTACATTCTAAACCCCCCCCGCGATAGGTGAAAATCCACGAAGTAGGAACCTTACATTTATTTTAGTATTTATATATATTTTAAGGCTTTATAAACCCTTCCCGTACACTTATAAACCATTCCCAGCCCCTTATTAACCTCTCCCACTCCCTTATTAACCTTTTCCACACTTTTATAAACACTACTTAGGTTCTTAAACATATTCTACACTCTTAAACCTATGTAACTTTAACAGCATACGTATACAGTACCGCAAAATCCCACAATACAGCGAAAAATCTGCAATAAATAATTAAATATAATATTTTTTAAAATCCCACAATACAGTGAGGCCGCAATAAGTGAACCACGATATAGAGAGGGACTGCAGTATTAGGTTCTTGGAACATTTCAGCTGAATGAGTGAGTGAATGATGCCATCAGTCAAATCACAGTGCTGCACCCCAGAGTCTGGTTCTCGCACGTTCCTTGAGCAGGGTAGTCTGGAAGTTAGTATTGTGGGCCCAGTAAGACCAACGATATTGGAATAACAACAGGATGCAAACACTTCCCTCTTCTCGTAAATCTCGTACATCAGCGTTGTCTGTGCTGAGCAGGGCCCGCGTGTTGTGGTAGCAGACGCTAAGAGACCCAGAGGGCTGACCTGGGACTGCGTCCCTCTTGACCTGTGCTAAGTCTGCAGAATATTTAAATAGAGAGTTAATTTATAAAATGTGCTACAGGAAAGTTTCCAGGATGGCTGCAGACCCGTCTCATAAATTGGCGCAAACTGAGTCTAGCTTTCTCTGCCCGTCATCTCCTAGGTAAACCAAAATTTATTGAGAGGTGTAGAGGCTGCCATCCAAAGACACATAGTAAATGAGAAAAGAGCATCCTCAGGAGGTCTGTAAACAAGGGTGTGAAGGCTGGCAGATACAACAAGGATCCAAAATGCAACATCCTGTTGCCAAGGACTCAGAAGTACAGTCTGGTTTGTTGCAGATGGAGACTGGGTTCCTGGAGCCCTTGTTTAATTCTTGAACATTCCACCAACTCCTTAATAGCCTAAAGAGTTTGTGTATTGCAGAGAAAATTTATGGTGTGAAAGAATACAGAAAAAGAGGGGTGCTAACCTGGGTATTTTACATATGTCAAATTATTACACTAGTTTACTCAGAACCAAAAATTACGAAATATGTGAACATGAATCTTTAGTTTTCACGATTATAATGACTATTTACAATAAAGATGTGTGCATACCACATTAGTTAGTCTGGGCGATCAGGATGGCCTACTGTGAACCGACCGTGCACGGAGGATGTTACCCACGCAGTCCCAGTCCTTCTGAGGACCGACCTTTCAGGGGTTCTGGAGGTTGTTGTTAATGGGCCCATTTTACAGAGACAGAAAGTGACTCCCCAAAAAAGAAGCCTGAGAATGTTTAGCCACGATATGGATTTGAATCCAATTTATGTCATTTTTCTCACTCCAAAGCTATTCTTTTTTTTTTTTTTTTAATCCAACTTTGCCTCTCATGATCATAACAGTCTTCTTAGTATCTAGAAAGCAAGAGCCAGCACTCTGGTAAAATGTCTTTGCCTAGCCAACTTGCATAATATTTCGATCTAGCTTTTATTCTGTTAGGCACAACATTCACAGTGATCTGCACAATGCCCTAGGAGCAGATAGAGGCTCTAAACCTACATATTGATAATGGTCAAATCTTGCAAAGGCAGCCAGCAACAAATGTGGTTTTACATGGGAAACATCCTTTAAAATAAAAAGTGTCTTGAGCATATTGGTGAAGCAGTTTTTTTGTGAAAGAAAGAAAAGGCAGAGTTAGGCTGGACACATAATCAGAGCACTTTAAAGATATTCACACAGTTTTTCACACACAGATTGACTTAGGACCTCCTGGCTAGACCAGTTATTATGACTGCACTTTATGGAGGAAGAAGCAGGGAAGTTAAGTGACTAGAGGGAGAAACTAAAGTGTAAAAAATAAATGGGATGCCAAAACATTGCTAGGAGACAATTAGAAAAATCTCTTGGACCTCTTTTAGTAAGAAAAGAGGCAGACTTCAAATCTTAAATAATTCAATATACTTAGTTGTTGCTTCTGACTGTTCATGAAGGTAGAGATCTCAGTTATACCCTCAGATATATGTGAGATGGGCAACAAGAAAACATAAAATTATGTTACTGCCTAAACTGACATGTCTTTCAGGCCTTGTTATTCTTGTTGCCTTCGATGTATTTCAACTCCAAAATACATCGTGACACAAAAAATTGTGTATTCAGATTGTTCTATTGATTTGTTGGGAAAGTGACCTTGTATGCACACATGAAAATGAAGAGATCTATACTCCCTGGCCTCCGCTTTGTGAGGATGTGGGACCAAGAGCGGATAACATGTATTTGTTTCACGTCTAGATTGAATCTTCCTTTGCAGGGATGAAGGGCACCCAGCAAGGGCTTCTTGTAAGATTATTCAGGGTGGGGATGTGGGAGCTGAAGTAGTGTTTACTTTGTGAAAGCCGGTGGCCCTGGCCAGAGATCGAGAGAGCTCTTTGCAGTTTGGGCAGTGGCTCTCCTGGGACTGAATTTTCGTTGGTCTGATTCTGGCAAGGGCTCACTGCCACAGAGCCACCTGAGTGACAGCTACCGGGCTCTAGGAGGAAGGGGTCCTGCCTTGGTTCTGTCCGACATCTCTTCCTCCAGACATGCCCGCCAAGTCGCGGATGGAGACCAGAAGGGAAGGACCGGAGTGTTGCTGAGCTCTGCACTGCGCTAGGTAGGACCTTGCAAATGCAGCCCCTCACTTAGTCCTCGAAACAATCCTGGCAGTGGGTGGCATGAGGCCATTTGCCAGGTACAGGATATGAGGTGCAGGACCCTGGAGCCGCTTGCCTAAGATGAGGGAGCTGGTGAGTGGCAGAGATGAGGCTGGAACTGAAGATTTCTGATCTAAAATCGGGTCGACTTAATTATTGTCTACAGCCAAAGACCCTCTGATTTGGGTCCCTAAGCACAGGACTGAGATGAAATAGAATGCCTTAGCTTAAAGAGACAGGCCGTAGATGGGCTTTTGCCAAGAACCTTTATTTCTTTTCAGATTCAGGGGTTGGCAGAAAGAGATGAAAGATGGAAGGTGAGGTGCAGTAGCAGAGAGAAAGGGGAGAGTGGAGGTTGTTCTCCAGAACATAGAAGCTGCTTCTTCATCCCACACAATAGAAACCAGAGCCCAGAATACATTAACGAGAAGTTCCAGAATCACAAGATTGCTCTTTGCTACTTAAGGAGGTGGGGAGAAGAGGAAAAAGAAGAAGATAAAGAAGGAAAAAAAGAAAAAAAAAAAAAAAACCAGCAAGCACGTGGAAACTTAAAAACTGGTTAGCTATATGTAAATGACTTTTATTATAGCTGCCAGGCGAACCAGAAGACTTGAGCTGTGTAAAATGTCACCTGCTCTTATCACGGTTCATGGAGATTACCTTTCAGCACGAGTTTCATTTTCATTTCTCCCAACACTTGGAGAAGTGAACAAGGCAGGGACTCCTTTATTTCCTAATCCTCTCCAGCAACTCGCTCCTTCCTCTGTGTTTTGTGTCATTCTGTATGATATTGCATCAAGGCAATTCACGGCCGCGGTTGAACCAAAAGCAATTTAAGTCAAAAATGGACAAATATGGATGTCGTTTATAAGGCTTGTTCAAAGGCCTTTGACATCACTCAAAGCCTGAATATGTCTCAGGAGTGAGACACTTTTTTTTTTTTCCCCCAACAATGCAAGATTGGAGATTTAATACAGACCGCTTAGTGAGGCGTCTCCGTGGTTCTTGTCCATAAACCATTTCTTGGAGGAAGCAAGTCATTTAATTAATTTTGTGTTATGTCCTGAGGAAGAAGGAGAGAAAGAGATTGAATGTTTAGAAACCAAGGTAGATTCCTAAGGTGAAATTATATTTATTATTTTGATTCATCTGCAATATTAATAACCACATGTGATATTTGGGCATATCACATATGTAGTCATGGTGTTTTAAGTGTTACATTTATTTTAGTAAATTTTCATAATCACTCTGCGTAGATACAGCTGTAAATATAAAGACAAGTGTTCTTGTCCCGTTTTATAGGTGAGAAAACTGAGTCTCAGAGACCCAAAACGGCACGAAAATCTTGAGTGAGAAAGTTCACTCCATGTGACTCCAGAGGTATTTTAACTACACCGTTCTCTAGTTTTGAGAACAACTGGTAAAATTAGAAGCCAGGAGCTCTGTGTTTGGCCACATGCCTCCCTCACTAGCTGGGGATGCAGGGTGGGCTGGTGGCTTGGGAGCCTCCTTGTCTGACTCCATCAGGCTGTGCTTTGGAAGATAGTTTTTCAGGTTCTGTGGATGGTGGGGAAGCAAAGGCAAGAGCAACCCAGGGAGCTGAGGGTTTGCTTCCCAAGAAGCAAGGCCAAGTGCAATTGGAAAGGTAGGCCAGTTCAGCCATCGCCTTGCAGAGTGGCAAAAACCCAGGGACACAAACACTCCACAAACCCCTGAGGGTCAAGACAACATACATCCCAGGAGAAGAAGAAACTTGAGCAGTTCATAGATTAAATGGCGGAGACCACTCAAGATGCAAGTGAATCTTAAAATAGTGAGGCATTACACACACGTGCACACATACGCAATTAGAATATTTTCTTTGGTTTCAAAAGGACTGTAGAAGAATAAAAAAAGAATCCCCAAAGGCTACATACCATATGATTTTATTTACATAACATTCTTGAAAGGACTAAGTTACAAAAATGAAGAACATATCAGTGACTTCCAGGGATTAAGGAGAGGCAGGGTTGAACAGGAAGTGTGGGGTCTCTATCTTGACTGTAGCAATGTCAATTTCCTGGTTGTAATATTGTACTAGAGTTTTGCAAGATATTACCATTGGGGGAAAAAGGGTAAAGGATGTCTGGGGTCTCTTCTTTATTATTTTATACAACTGCATGTGAATCTACAATTTTCTCAAAATTAAAAGTGTAATTACAAAAATTAGAGAACATACAGGAAAAATTCACCAAGAAGAAAATTTAAATCACCCATAAGTCCTTCACTCAGAGAGAGTCATCATTTCTCTCTCTCCCCCTCCCTCCCTCCCTCCCTTCCCCCTCAGCCTCCCTCCCTACCTCATCCATATAAAATGGAGAGGTTTTAAAATGTAGTTACACCTTGTCAATCTCCTGGTTGGTAACATCTCACCTTTGCATCTTCAGAGGTCTAAAGACTCTGTTTAAACCTATTGCTTGGGCATTGACTGTGATGAAAAGACAGCCCGGAGATCCTCCGTCAAATGGATGCATTTTATGTGCAGGGCTGCAACTCCACCCCCCGCCCCTGCTAATAGATGTTAAGATTTTTGCAATAAATATTACTTATGGCTGTTAATTGAACTGCATCCCAGATTGTCAGCATGTGTTTATTTTCTCATTTTAATTCATCTGAGTTACCACAGTTATAGGGAGAAGAGGGCAGAATAAGTTCGGTTGGGTGAAGGGGCAGCTTATTGTTATGTAATCTACATTCATGGTTGATGATCCTGGCAAAGGGAATCTTTGATTGGGGACAATAAAATGGGGCTGAGGAAGAGATGGAGGGCCATCTTGAAAAACCCAGCTCCCAATACCCCCCACCCCCACCATGGTGCACCTGACATCATTTCCACAAGTGTCTTTGCTTTCAGGCTGCTGGGAGTGACCTCCCAACACCAGGCATTAGCTAAGTTTCAAGTCAAGTAACAGGGGGAGAAAAAAAAAATAAAAGTACTTTTTTTTTTATTGTTGTTCTATTGTTACTCCTTACTAGCTGAATGACTTGGACAAGTTCCTTCATTTTTCTTATCCTTCATCCCTTACCTTTCTGAGCCTCAGTTTTCATCATCTTTCAGTAAATGAGTTACTGGGTGTTTGGAAATTCAAATGAGTTGACGCATGTGAACGTGCTTTGCAGATACACAGTTCTATGCAAGAGTTAGTTGTTATCATTATGGGATGGAAGGAACCTATTATCTGCAGTGCCTTCTGGCTGACCCTCACTATGTGCTCATAGAATAATTTTTTAACATAAGATAATTACCATTGCTAATCCCCGCTGTACACATTCCTAACTCTGTGACACTGAAGGGAGTCTTGAACCTCTCTGGGTCTTGCTTTTCTCATCTCCTGATCTTATTTTAAAGAGGGTGTTGTGTGGATTAGGTTGGAGAAGGCATAAGGCTTTGAACATAGTAAGGACTCAATATGTCTTTGGCTGACTAATTTAATAGCTCTCCAAACATTCAATGCAAAAGCACTCGCGGCTGTGCAATATGGTTATAACGAAGAGGGATGATGGCATGGCACAGTGCCATGATCAAGTGAAGCTTATTACGTAGCTTTTCTACAGAGCCAGTGCTTTATTTTGCATTGCTCATACTGGCATTAAGCAGGATCCCCGGGCAATCAGTTGGTCAGTCTTGAAGCTCACTATCTAACCCAGTGTTTCCCCATCTGTAACATTCCTGTGAATCACCCAGGCCCCCAGGGTCTTGTTAAATGCGGATTCTGGTTTAGTAGGTCTGGGTGGGCCCTGAGATTCTGTGTTTTTTACAAACTAATGAGCTCCCAGGTGGTGCCAGCATTACTGGTCCAAGGACCACACTTGGAGTAGCACATGTCTAGATGTAGTACTGTCTACTAGGGAATCTTTTTGAGATTTGAGGAGACATTTTTGATGGTGCTGGGGTTCCATAAATCCACCCTGTGATGCTGTAGACAGACCAATGCAATAAAGAATTGCCTGAATCTGGGTAACTTGTACATGCCGTTTATGTCAGTCAAAGATGTGTTTGCAATGATCTGAGCCCAGAATTCACTACGCTTTGCCCAGAAGCACAATGTGTACTGAATATCCTAGAAGTGCAAGGACCTCCTAAATCAAGGGAAGATTGTATTGTGTTTGGCTCAAAAGCTGATCAAGATTTGTCTGTCATCTTGAAAAATCGCGCAGTGCCTCCCATAGTAGTAGTTGGGTCACCATAAGACGTGATTTGTCTACTTTTGTAGTGTTATGGTGATTAAATAGGGGTGTGCTGGGGCCACCTCCTTCCAACTCCTGTGAGCAGATCTAGCCTATTTCTTCCCAGTTCTGCATCCATGACATCATCCTGGCTGCATGAGATTGACCACAGTGAGAGTATTTACACCTCAGAGATTGGCAGACACTACAGATCAGGGTGTGTGTGCACGTGCATGTATGTGTTTCTTTCCAGAGAACCGGTTTGCTAATACAGGCTATTCTGTATAAATATATATCTAACACTTAGTTCAAAATGCCAAATAGAACCCAAACCTGAAAGTAGCTGCCAACACTTGACTGTCCCATTAAATGCTTCTGGTGTAATCTTATCCAAGCAGTTAACTTTTTAAATGCATATTGTTTGATCAATTATTTTTCTCTTTTTTATATTATAGCTAGTACATTATATTAATTTTTCATTAATTGTGTGTGTGGGTAGGTTATGCTATTTTGAATTTTATTTCAGGACCTTAACAGAGAGTTACAAAATATTTAGTTTAAAATGAGGGTCTTGGGTTGCTGGGTGTGAGTGGCATTGATCTAATTAACTGCGAGGCAGAGCCTATAGATACATGGGAGACTTTTCCTGGGGAGAAGGGATGTAAGAGTCACATTATAAAGTCAAGTTATAATCAGCATCTCCCCTTCAAGGTGCCCAGGAGAGGTATGTTTTAATCTGGGACTGGAGTGAGCAGCATTGTGTCTCATAAAATAATCCCAGGGGAGTTCATTTCACACAGATTCAGCCATGCAGGAGTTGATGTTGATGCTGAGGAGCAGGAGGAGAAGGAGGAGGAGAAGGAGCAAGAGGGAGAGGAGAAAGACAAAGCTGGAAATGGGTTGTACAGGACCTAAGATTATTGGAAAAGGTGTTTAAAATACAAGGAGGGTTGAATACAGGCTTAAAAGAATGTTTTTACCCTACAAGGAAAAAAAATAGAATAGAAACTTAATTTTTGCACACACACACACACACACACCCTATGACGGGATTGGCAGGTGGAGAGGCAGTTTTTAACAGGCTGTTTTGCCATAGCCTTCTGTTAGGAGCATAAGTGCTGCAAATATTGGGCCTTAGCTTTTGGCAATCATTCCTCTTTTTAATTTTTTTTGGCACCATAGAAGTGTTTCCATAAATAGTGCATTTAATGGAGTGTATTACTTTATTACTGTCAGCTACCATAACAGTAGAGGAAAATTCAATAAACGCAAAAGCTAAGATCCGAACGTAGAAGGCTCCTAAGTCCACATCCTTCACCTTGTACAGTTAAGCTGTTGAACCTTTCTATTTTCTCACCTGTGAAATTCTTAGCTTTTGGGGTGGTGAAGGGGGCACCCACTTCAGTGCCTAATTGATGGTAGATGCCCAACTAAATTTAGGACGCGTTTATTATTACGGTGGCTGTGTTGTAGACTTACAAAGCCAAACGTTCCTTCTGTGTTACTGAGGTGTGAATGCCTGGCTCAGGGGCTGAGACCTGCCTAGGCTTTGGGTATTAAGCAGCCCTTGCACGCAGCAAGCCCACGAACGGCGTGTGCTTCTTTGCTGTGGAATAATTGGAAGTCATTTGCTCAGCTAGAGCAGGGAATCCAGCGTAAAGGAGGAAGTAAAAATAAAAAGGCATAAACATGTGAGAAAGTTAGCAAATCAGAGTAATTGTAGAGCAAAATAATTCATTCTCGTTCCCTGGCGCAGCGTGGATGCAAATGCTATATCATTAAGTAAGTCCCCAATACAAAGGCAGCCAGCATAACTGTTGCATCAAATATTTACCCAGAGCCAAGAGCAAAATTTTTATTATGTTTTTTTATAAGTTTGATTTACTAACCTTCAGTGCAATCCCTATTTTTAGAGGTTGGCTCGTATTTTTAATTTGTTTTCTCTGAAGCATTGAATCCTTACTCGTGTTTCAGCTGTCCACTCAGTTCCTAATGGCAGAGCAACACTGAAAAGCATAATTACATTTCCTAATTATGTGTAATTAGGCAAAACCCAGATGATGTATTCAATGTGCTCTCAGAATAGCCAGGGGTCAAGGACTGTTGGAATTCAGTAACATTTTTATAAATAAGCTGGTGCGTTATTTAACGCTGGGGCCCAAGGTGGTGCGGGGTGCCTTGCAGACCCATATAACGGTTGAAATGTATATAGAATTCTATTTAGCCAAGTAAAACTATCACTGGTTCCCCACCTTCCTACCCTATCCCCCTTTTTAAAATCAGGGTTTAGATTTGCTGTTCATAGCCCAAGAGAGGCCCTCTAAACTCAGAACCATAAAGTTCTGCTTACTGACAGCCTAAGTGATTTTTTTTTAAAAGCTTAATCCTTTTGAAACATGGAGAAATAAATACATCCTCTTATCTTCCATATGCCTGGGACAGGAAATAAATTCTTATTTTCCCGCAGTGTGGTACCAGTGGGCTACAATGAATAATTTGGGCCGTCTCGCTGAAGATAATAGGGAAGCCTTCTCTATTACCAGTGATAATTATGAATCTCATAATAGAAAACATCCCGAGCCCGAACATCAATCAGGGAAGATAAACAATGGGAAATGATAGGTATACAAAAGGGAAAATGGCAGCCGCACGTATAGAGGGCAATACCGCAGGATTCTGGCGGGGTTATAAATCATCAAGTCAAATCATTTCCATGCAATTAATATTCTCAAATTAAAACATTGGTTTTTAAAGAAAGATTTTGCAGACTGTTCAGCTGGGCAACTGGCCACCTTATAAGATTCATCCAGGAACCCCAGAGCTACCCTCTGTCCTGAGCCTTGCAGATCTCTGGCCAGAGTTGGCTAACTATGTCACCCTGTGAGCTGGCCCAATGACCTCATTCCAGTTCACCCAGGACATACACCAAGAGGTCAGAGCGAGTAGTGGCTGACCCTTAGAATCTTTGGCCTTCGCAGGATAACAAAGACTTGCCCATTGAGGCAGGAAGGCTAACTTTCTTTTCTTTCCCATCCTAAAAGACTGTTCTCAGCCATGCGGACACAGCCCAGTGACGCGCTTGGCAAAGCTACAGACAAATGGAAAACCTTCGTTCTGAAGGGTCATCGTCTCCTCCTATTTAATAGCCCTGCTTTCATGCACTTTCTTCTTATCTTGCTGTCATTTTCATCAGGTTCCAAAGTACTTGGATGGACTTCTTTAAAGAAAAATAAAGGAATCCTTTCCTGACAGTGAGGAAACACTGCCTGGGAGTCTGCTGTTGCAGCTCAAAATGAAGTTTAAGACTGTTTGGCTAATTTATTTACCGCATTATGTGTAAAGACCAGTGAGATTTCTGTTCTTTCTCATGGATCTGCATGCAGAAATCCATTGCCCGTGGCCCATTCTGACGGGAGTCAAATAAAATCTCTCCATTCCTCCCCTTATTTAGGAGCGGGCCAGAGATTTGAGTCAATTGTCAAATATGTCCTAAAGGCCACGGAATGTGCTCATGGATTTTGTTTTATAGGCTTAATATAATATTTTATAAAACATATTTTTAAAGAAATGTATAATTTTTCCCCAAAGCAAGGGTTTTCCCATGCCATATAATTTGCTAAGTGTGGCTTTGCTCCATTATAGCCCATAATTTAAAATCAGCTTCCACAAGGCAAAAAATAACTCCAAGCTATGATTAAGTAGGTAATGGACAAGGTAACTAATACCCCCTGAAGGCTGGCCTTCCAGACACTCATTTTAAGTGACAAAATGGTTGAAGGTTGAAATGTGGAGTCCTGTACTAATTTACCTGAGTTGTGGGGAATCAAGAAGAGACATTAGAAAGTGGCATATCTGGGCAGTTAGCACACGGGGCTGAGCCTGGATGTTCGTCGTGTACATTTTAATGAGCCTGTACCTCGTTTTCCCCATTTAAAGTAAATGGGTTTATGCCTAATTGTACCGCCAGGTTTTCCCATAAAATAATTCTTTTGGAAGGGGTGTCCTAGTCCAGTCTTAACCAATTCTGAGAAGGTGGCTGGGGCAGTGTGGATGGGGGACAGCACAGCGGGGCAGAAGAAGCACAGACTTCAGAAAAAAGCAAAAATAGAGTTTGAATTCAAACAGCCATCAGGAGCTGTGACGTTGGGCAAGTGCTGTGTGTGTGTGTTTGTTCTGAAATAAATTTCGGCTTACTGGAAAGTCACAGAAATACACAGAGAGTTCCCGTACGCCCTTGATTCATACAGCTTCCCCTAGTATTAACATGATACATTTTTCCACACTAAGAAATTAACATTGATACATTGCTATTAACTCAACAATTAAGCAACACTTTATTTGCATTTCTCCAATCTTTGCACTAAGGTTCGTTTCCTGTTCCAGGATTTAACCCAGGGTCACACTCTGCATTTACTGGTATGTCTGCCAGTCTCCTCTGATCTGTGGGTCTGAGACATTTTCTTCATCTTCAATGTTTTTATTGTTATTTTTATTACCTTTATACTTTTTGAAAGGTCTGGTTAGTTATTTCATAGAAAATCCTCAATTTGGCTGTTTTCTCCTGATTAGACTGAGGTTGTGCATTTTAGGCAAGAATACACAGAAGACGCAGGCCCTTCTCAGCCCATCATCTCAGAGGGCACATAGCATGAAAGTGTCTTTTTACTGGTAATGTTAACCTGATCTCTTGGCGAAAGTGTTTTCTGCCAGATTTATCCACTGGAAGTTACTCTTTCCCCTTTGTAGTTAATAAATATATTGGGGGAGAGACTCTGACTATTTCTCCTCAAATTTTTATCCACTAATTTTAGCATGCATCTATGGACTGTGCCTGCAACAATTAATGCTATGGTGTTCTAACGGTGATTTTCCATTTCTCTCATGACTTCTATATTTGTTAATCAGAATTCTTCTCTACAGAAGGCTGTCCATCTTCTCTACTTGTTTTTTAAATCACTTATTCATTTATAGCAGTATGAACACATGACTATTTCTTTTTTATTCTATAGATCATAATGCAATGATACTGCTACATATTTTGTTGCTCAAATTCTTTCAGCTTTGAAAGAATTTGGGAGCTCTTTTTATTTTGTCTCCTGTGCCCTTTCTTCATGCCCCGTCCTATTCTGAGCACTTCTTTATGTTTTGACACTGCAAGATGCTACAGGCTCATCTTGTATGTCCCTGCCCCCATCTTGGAATTAACTACTTTTCCAAGAATCCCTGGTTCCTTTTATTGGGGAATGGTATTTAGAAACCATGGTTTGGGTGCTAGTTGTGCTCATCGTTACCGGGGTATCGTTGCTTCTAGCGCCTCTCAATGGACAGTTTGGAAATATAGATATGTATACTAACTCATGCATGCACATGTATCTGTTTCTATATCTGTCTGTATATATTGCATAGTTTAATGTATTTATATTTAAGTAAATTGTATCATTTTTATACATTTATGGTATTAAGTACATGTAATGTACATATGTATATATTTGAAATATGAGTTTGTACCTGATTCTAATCCAGTACCACTGGGTTTAGTCTTTCTTTTCGTGGGGTTGTTTTTTTAACCATTCTAAGTCTCATTTTCTTCTATAAGATGCAAATAATAACAACCACACTTCAGGGTTTGGGGATGATGTGGTAGTTTGTGAAAATAGTAATTATTAAAAAAGAAACAAACATTTCTTTCCTCCACTGCTTCCACACCTATCCTGTATGATGTTGCTCATTCTCCTATTAAGAGGTGGCATCTTTTTCCCCACCACTTGAATAGGGTTGACCAGGTAGCTAGCATTGGCCAATGGGATCTTAAGCAAAGATGATACAAGCACTGATATGACAAGCATTTGCCTACTGGTGCTTGCCCTCTTGCTGCTTCCAACCCTGAGACCATGGCATAAACAAGCCTGCTGGAGAATGAGGGGCCACATGAAGGGGGCCTGGGTGTCCTAGTGCACAGCCTGCCCACCTCCAGGCACATGAGTGAGGCTGTTCTAAAGTCATCCAGCTACCGGCCAAGCCACCGGCTAACCCCAGATGCTCTGCTGAGCCCAGAATAGATTGTCAAGATAATGTATACCAGAGAAGGAGCCCAGTCCATGCACAGAATTATGAACTTTTTATAAGAAACAGTTATTGTTTTTTACTCACTGAGGTCTGAGGTACTTTTGTTAAATAGCAAATGCTAACAAATATAGAAAATTTAGAGTTAATATATGAAAAACAAATAACACAGTATCTCTTCTGAAAAGTGGACTTTCAAATCAATGCTGTTTTTAGTGATTGATGTTGTCATCTTGTGAAAAACTTCAAGTTCCTTTTGCCCTCTAATACCTTCTCAACCAATCTAAGTGAACTGTGTTGGCTAACTGCTGGAACCAGTCCTTTGACTAGATCAATTCCTTCAAAAAGAACCACTGTTGCCCTGGATGGGTGGCTCAGTTCTTTGGAGCATTGTCCCGTGCACCAAAAAGGTTGCAGGTTTGATTTATGGTCATGGCACATACCTAGGTTGCAAGTTCTATCCCCAGTCATAGCGTGTACAGGAGGCAGGCGATTGATGTTTCCCTCTCACGTCAATGTTTCTCTCTCTTCCTTTTTACTCCTTCTTTCTCTAAAATCAATAAATATATCCTCAGATGAGAATTTAAAAAAATAACCACTGTATAAGTGTAAGGCTCCGTGTACTTTGCTCACACCAAGGTAGAGAGACAGGGCTCAGTAGATATGGAACATCAGGGAGAGCACTGTGGGCCCTAGGGAATGGGAAATTCTTTATCTGCTGTTGCCTAAGGGGCCAGGAAGTCTGACCTGGTGCAGCTCTAGAGGGGACAGGGGGAGGGGAAAACAGAAGAGTATCTAAGCAGGCCAAATTTAGCCTAATTAACAGATTTGCCTAGGGCTGACCCCGAAGCAGAAAGTGAAGCCTCCATCGGTCTGCTCCCCTCCGACCAATGAGGTAATGATGAGGTTGAACCACCAATTCTCACCCTCATAGAAAAGACCCAAAATAGATGGGAGTTATACAAAGGGACCCGCACATTTCTTTTCTCCTCTGAGATTCAATATTTCCTTAATGACCTGAAGCACCTGTTTAGCATAGTTTTTTATCCTTGCAAACAAAGTTAGTGTACTTCTGTTTCTGCGAATTGCGATCATAGTTCCATTTAGCAGTGAAGTTGCTGAGAAGCATTTACTGAAATAACTCCCAAAGGCACAGGTGCATTGAGGAGCAGTAGGACAAATAGCGTCTACATTGCGATGGGCTTGGTCACGGGAGGAAGGCCAGCCCTCTTGGCACAGCTGCCCGGCGCCCACTTGGCATCCACAGAGCACATAACCTGTATAGTAGCTCATCGTGACGTATGATCCCTGCCAGCTAAGCCACCCTTCTTCTCTCAGGGGTCAGTGCAGAGCTCTGTTATCATTGGGAGCAATTTTGCGTGACCACACTGCCACTGAGTCACCTGTTCTGAAGAACTGTGAAACCACATGAAGTTTTCAGAAACGATGCCCAAATTTTGATAAAGGCCTTCCTTAGACAATTTTAATGACAAAGCCCAATAAACATGTTTTTTTCTCTCCGGACTATATTTTTAATCTTGATTCAGTGAGCAAAGGAGAAAGTTTGAATTTTTTCCTACCAGATGCAAGGAACCCATAGAAAGTAGAGTGGGAACTTGGTTTTCATTCTACAGTTTCCATGTGTGTATAATATCAAACAGAAAATTATTTTAAAAAATACTAACAAGAAGGAGGAGATAAAATAATAATACTTACACAAACTATCAACTTTGATTAGCCTCATTCAAATTGCCTTCCCCCAATAATAGGTTTATTTTTTCTTTCATACCATTATTTATACTACATTATACTTGATGCTATATCCTGTTTTTCACTTAACATTATAACGTAAGTATTTTTTCCTATTATAACATAGTCTATTAATGTCAAACATCAGCTAGATAAAAAGCTATCAAATGATGGTTCTTACAGTTTATCCACTGATATCTATAATGGACATAGACAATATTCATTGTTTGTAGTTCTTTACTGTTAAAAAACAATGTTGCATTGAAACTCTGGACTACAAAACTGTTTATTTCCCTCTCCCTCACTACTTTGGACTCCTTATGGCCCCACCCTTGCCAAAGGCCATAAGCATCTCCATTCACTATTGTCCAAGCCTTAGGTAACCCTAACCCTCACCCAGGGTCTACGTGAATCTGTTGGATCAGTCAGTGTCTAGTGACCTGAAGGGTATGGACTCAGGGTTCAATTTAAAAAAGAATCCAATCTTATTGGAACAAACATATATTGATATCTGAGGTCTTTGAGCCTCAGCTATCTTCTAATGCTGATCAATTGTTAGTGTCTATTTGTGGTACTATGTTGAGTAGGCCTCTGAAGCCATATTGGCTCAACATAGATTTCTGTAATCAATTACCAACATCAGTCAGGAATGAGGAATCAGAGGATGGCCGTCCCATACATGCCATCCCGGTCTTGTCTGTGTAATGTTTTCTTTATAGTTCCTAGAGACACTTTTTTTTTTTTTTACGTATAAAATGTCAGTTATCTTTTGAAAGATGAGGACAGGTGTAGACAATAAAGCCAGGTCACTGACTCTAGAAGCTTGCCAGGTAGTATTTGCTTTGGCAAGTTCATTAACAATATTGAACCTCGCCCCCAAGCTCACTAACTCAAAAATTAGATCTGTTCACCAAGAGCAGTCCTTTCTCACAGGTGTAGACTCACAATAATCAAACTCATAGAGGCTGATATATAAACCAAGTGCCAAAACAATAATTTTCAAGGAGGACTATAACTATCATGTAGTTTGAAATGTTCTTGTTAATTTGACCAGAAAGAACAGTGTTTCCTTATAGGCAGAATTACAGGGACTGAACCAAGTAAAATTATGTTACTTGATGGGCAAGTAATTGAAGCAAAGGTCAGTTGGCTGGATGACTCAAATGCTTGGTTGCCTCAGAAGATAACATGCCTGCTACTTTGACAATAATGATATATTGCACCCTTGGTTAATGCCTATCTCCCCTACAAGGATGTGTGTGCCTTGTCTGTCTTGTTCATTACTTTGTCCCCTGACCTTGGGCATTCCAGGCACATAGAAATTCTCAGTATAATCAGGTAACCCCAAATACAAAGAGATATTTTATTTTACCAATGGAATACCCCAATTTTTTGTCCAACTGATAAACTTTAGGGGATGTAGATCAAATGTTCAAAAGTTTTCTCATAAGAGTTATTAATGTATTTTTACAAATAATCTTTAATTTTAGAATATTAAAGCTTCATCTCCAATTTTATGAAATAATTTTACTCAGACTCTTCCTTTTCATTTTCAAAATCATCATTAAACCTCGTTGGGAGCTATCTAACAGAGTCTTCCAGGCCTGTCAGCTTTATTTCTTCCCCAGCTATTTAAAATGTAGCACTTTTTGAATCCTGTGTAATGCTGGTCCACAATTAAGGTGAGTCAGCCTAGGTGCCCTTGTATTTCTTCAAGGCAATTTTTCATTTTCCTATCTGGCCCCCTTGGAATTAATTTTCTTGTATACTTCCCATTGGTAGGGCTGTCTAGGCAAAGGGGGAAGAGATCTTATGGTAGCCAGCCTCCAATGACCCTGGCCTCATGGATTTCATGCACTTGTGTGGTCCCCTCCTACTCTGAATGGGACTGACAGGGGAAAATGAGATAGCATGAAAATTGAGGCTAGATGACAAAAGACATTGAAATTTCTGTCTTTCTCTGAGTCACTCACTCGGGAAGGGGGGAGCTGGACACCATGTCATGAGGATGCGCCAACAGCCCTATGGAGAGGTCCAAGTGGGGAGGAACTAAAGCCTAGAATCAGCTTGCCAGTCATGTGAGAGTGTTGTCTTGGAAGCAGATCCTCCAGTCCCAGTTAAGCCTTCAGATGACCACAGCTGAAACTAAATGCAAGCCAAACTGGTGGAGTAGGCAGTTAGACAGGCATGAGCAGAGCAGAAATGATGGGCCAAGTACAAAATGTCACCACGGTGGAAAGTCCCAGGTGCCTAGCAATGGGCAAAACTAGAGAAAACAACTATTATACACTAGAATTTCAACCCAGGGGGACCTTTCCTCCCCTAGCATGTCACTAGTCAATCTTTAGACCCCCTTAGAGGAGGAACAAGAGGGCCAGAGAATAGCTTTATAGGATGCCCATACAAGCCCTTGCATGACCACTCCCTCAGCAGTAAGCCCTCAGGACAAGGAGGTTCTGATCAGCATTAAATACCCTTAGGAACAAAGCCTCTGGTCTGTTGACCACAGAGACAGAGTTTTGGTCAAACTAGAGATAACCTCTGGGCCTCAGGTGTGTTTCAGTTCCAAGCCCAGAAAAACAGCAAAACCAGATGATGTGACACCAGGGCTGAAGTCAGAACCAGATGCAGTGACTAATGATCCCCTGCCCTAGTGCCAGCCAATTGATAGAGACCATGATGCAGAAAGGTCGCCCCTGGAAAGCTGATGAATATATTCTATTGTGATCCTCCTCTGATAGCTCCCCTAAAATCCTGGCCTTCGGGAACCAGATAAAAACCCTTAAGGCGAGGGACTCAGTGCACTTTTCTCTCTCCCAGGTGTGTAACTCCTTTCTTTCTCCTGAGCTCCAGGAGCCCTTCTTTTGCGTCTGTAACTTGCTCCCTGAGTCCATGCAGCCCAGCTATCTCACTTCTTCTGCCTCTGTGCCTTTCTTTCTCTAAAAAAAAACTTTCTCTTGCGTTACAGTTCTTGGCTCTGAATTCTTAGCTGAACTCGAGAATTGAGGTCTAACTTCACTGGCAACAAAACCATGTAGCTAAACTGCCCCTAAACTCCTTATCCAAAACAATTGTGTGAAACAGTAAATACTACTGTTGTTTGAAGATGCTAAACTTGGGGTAATTTGTTACTCACCAATATTTCATATAGAGCCTATTTGCACTGCCTACGGGATGAATAATCTAAGAGTTTATTAGCAATTAGGAGTCCCTAAATGGTTTCACCTGTTTCATGAGTTTAAAAATTACACATTTGTGGATAGAAACTTTCCTGGGTTAATAAATCTGTTTTTCCCGTGCGTCTGTCACTTTCTCAAACAGTTATTAGTGGCAGGCTTCTTTCTTCTCATGATTAAAAGACATTTTGGAGATTAGTCAAGTGGTGCCATTTATACCTCAGCTCTGCCAAGTATTGACCTGCCTAACGTCACACCTAGATAATTAGTGATTTCTAGTTTAGTTTCCTCATCTGTAAAATGAGACTAATTCATATAGTTACTGTGGGGGTTTAAGATATATAAGATGTTTAATTCAGTGCTACTCATAGCCATGGCAAAAACAAAGTACATACTAGGTGGTATTTCCATTGTCATTTTCATTATCCTAATAACCATTACTTATTTAATTAATCAGAATCAAAATCCAGAAATCTCATTTCAGCCAACTTTCCATAACTCAGTTTGCTAACACCCCTTCTTGGTCTCTGTTATTTATGAATCCTTTCAACTGTGAGGCAGAATCTCTGTATGTTCTTCTCATCAAGGATTTTATCTAAAAACCTGCAATACTTCACCCTTCCCCCGGTGGATAGGAGGGGAGGAAAAATACTTCTGAAGCCATTTAGCCTGCAGTGTGACAGCGGGGAGAGTGTGGGGCTGGTTTCCTGTTTTGAAGCCCAGCCTGTAAGCATATACCCAGATCCCAGGGAGGTTCACACTGATCCCAGCCATGCCAGAAGCAGCCCTTGATGTAATAATTCAACAGCAAACCCCTCAGCAATGAGTCTCCAGGTAAAATGGACACTGATTGTCTCTGTATCATATGAAGATGCAGGCATCGATGCAATTTAAAATGCTTTCAGTATTATGAACGCAAACATGTGCCTTTTTATTCCTGAAAGAATTTCCAGAGTATTAGATTAAAAAATGAACAGAGGAAATGAAAAATAAAATTGTTCATTATACCAGCACCTAAAGATAATCACTATTATCACTTTGCTATATTCCTTTCTAGGTTTTTCTTGGCACATACAGAGTAGTGACTTTTTTGGACACTTACTTTATTTTGTATCCTGATACTTTTTTCCTCAATTAAAATTATTAACATGTGATTCTTTCTACTATACTTTTCAGTTTGCTTATGATGACTTTTTATTATTTCAGAATAAAAAATTTATTTCAGGGAAAATAAGATGTTATAGTGTGGGTAACTTCGTTATTTACGAGCAGTTGATCAAAGAGCATTCCTTTGTTCAGCTAAGTAAAACCCTTGAGTCTTTTAGCACTGAATGTTTGAAATTATCATGAAACAGGTTCTAATTTGGCAATGAATTTAGAAGATTAAGAAAACTCTCATTTAGATAACATTAGTAGCTTTCTAAAATATTTTATATAGTTAGTATTATACTTCCTGTCTGTGCATCTTTAAAACTGTAACACCTCATAGAAAAGCAGTAAAAATTACTGCATTGGGTTAAGATTAACCCCTAATGAAATTGTATTAGCTAATATTTAAACAGCTCTTTTTTTTTTTTTTTTTTTAATGAAGCTTTAAATGTGCATTCTGGATTTTATTTTCTTAGTGAACAAACTGCTTCTCAAATTTGGACTCCATTATTCCACTTAAAGAATCAGTACAATGTGTCTTCAATAAATCAGGACCATGATTGACAATCTACCTAGGAAGATTAGGCAATTGGGGGTGATGGCTCCCCCCAAATCCCAATAATTGCCTTTGTTCTTACAAGTGTGTTTAAATCTATTTCTGTTAATTTACAGTTTGAAAGGTGGGTGAGGAGCAGAGTTTGAAAAATAGATTACTGTCTTCATTAATACAGGTTTGACCTACAAAGTCTTCACGTACTTAATGATTAAAAACCAAAGTACTAAATAATAAATTATAAGAATTTATAGGAGTCATCATCTTGAAATTAGCTTACTGAATGTTCTTATTATAATAAATCTGAGTGGGTGTCTAATTTAGTGTTAGCTGACTAAAATTATATGTTGCAGGCAGGAAAAAAAACACTTTTGTTTGAAGACAAATGCAGTGAGTTTAATCACGGGTGATCTGAAAGGCACCTATCTTTCGCTATGTTCACTTCGCAGAAACTTTGGTGAAACTGGTTGAATGAAGATCGATTCCTATTTGTAAATCTGGCGGACAATAAAATTCCCCCAGGCCTTCGGTGATGTTTGTGTTAACACTTCCCGTGCAGAGCTGTAGGCCATAGAGACTGAACTAACAAAACAGGGAAGACAGCCTCTGCTCCCCATGTTTCGAGTCTGTATGGACCTTATCATTTTCTAGGTAGAAGGGTGTTTTTGTTTGGTAGGGGAAGGTGGAGGAAGGATGAATATTACCTATCTCTCCTCTTCTGTGTCTCCTTCCCTCACACTGTGTCTATCAGAAAGGATATTTCTAGCCATCTGACAGTTACTTCCTGGGCCTTCTTCACTCTGGGTTGGTCAAATCCGGTGCTAAGACCAGGGGCTACAGGAATATTTGGGACTCACTCCTTTCTCTCAGGTAGCTCCAGTCTTTTCTGAAAGACAGACTTGGGAACAAATAAATTAAAATCAGCTTTTTGTGGAATACTAGGTGCACATACAAGGTACCCAAAAGGGAGTGACTGCCTTTATCTCCAGTGGGGCAAGGTGGGTAATAAGCATAAGTTTCTTCCAGAAAAGGAAAGGCAAATAGGAGTTTATTAAGAAGAAGGAGTGTCCAGGAAAAATGTGTTTGGCAGAGTGTTCAGCACATGAAAAGTGTGCAGGGATGAAGCAAAAGATCCATCTGGGCCACTAGAAATACTATTTAGGGGGCACAAAGGGCCAGAACAGAGTAATGAAGGGTAATAAGGACTTGGGCTGTGACCTGAAGGGTCTTGCAGCAACCCTGGACTTAGTTTGTAGGAGACAGAGGGGCACTGGAGGCTTTCAAACAGGATTATAGTAACTTTATATTGAAGTAGAAATAGAATAATTCTCTTCCAGATATGATGAGAAGCTGGCATAGAATACAGTGATTTATTTTTCAAATTTAGTATCTTATGAGATAGAATATGAGAGAAAAAAAACACACACACATATTCATGTGCACATGTACACTTAAATAATTTTCCCCACATATACAGAGTTTTTGCAAATCTAAAAGAAAAATATGAACCTCCCAACAGAAAATATGAACAAAGCCGATGAATGGGAAATTCATTTAAAAAGATTGACAAACATGGAAAAGCCTCAATCCTATTTTTAATTCATGGACATAAAAATTAAACAATGAGATATTCTTTTGCACCATGACATTGACAAAAATTATGAAGACTTCCATGTTGGTGAGTATGTAGAGTATAAAAGGATATAAAGAAGAAATGTTGTCCCAAATCTGGTCTGGAATAGAACCTTTTTGCATGATGTAATTCACAGCTTCATTCCTGATAAATTGCTTAAGCAATTTTCTGATAAACTTTAATGGGATTAAGACTTGTTCTGAAAAATCAGTCACTCATCTAGCCAGCTGACTGTCAGTCAAGAGTCTAGGGACCTTAAACCAAATGTTCTTTTTTCTTTGTATGTAGCCTAACACTGACTATCTTATCACTCCATTTCCCTATAAAATGTCTCCACCAAGAATGAATCTTTGAATTGATCTGCTAGAAGCCTTTTCCCTTGTAGCAAAACTGCAATAAAACTTTGATTCATGCTCATAACTCGACTTTCTAAAAAGTTTTTCTTCACAGGAAAAAGGACATACACTATTAAAAGGAGAATAAATTATTTTTGGTCATTTTGGAGAGCAAGTTGGCAGTTTTAACATAAGTTAAACATACCTTTTGATTAATCAATTTCACTCTGAACCAGAAAATACAGAAATACTTGAATAAATGTCCAAGGTCTCCCAATTAGAAAAACGAATGATCTTTTTAGCATTATATACATATATACACACATAGGTTATTAATATATGTCACATATTATATATACACACATACACTTATTTACTTTTTTATTTATATATTTATTTATCCTCTGAATTTTGTATTCCTATCAATAGGGTAATGTTTAATTGAGTTATGTTTTCCAAAGCTTTAAAGTCTTCAGAGCATAGAAAGAAAGATATTAAAGAGATAGATCTAAATATACCTACTTGGACTATATATGTATTTATGAACCACATATATATATATAATGGCTGCCCATGCTACAATATTGAGAAAAAGCAAAATTCAGAACAATACATCTATTATGAGATCTTGTTTCTTCAAAAGAAAGTTATACATGTGCCTGAATATTCCGTGTGTATTTGCATAGTTTGTAATGTGATCTGAGATTATACTGATACACGTTAACAGTTAATAGTGGTAACGCCTTAATAGGAAGCGTGGGAGGTGAGAAGGTTTTGTGGAGGACAGAACTTTTTTTTTTCTTTATGTAATTCCATCATGTTTTAATTTTTTTCCATTTTTTGAAATTAGAAAAAAAAAAAAAGAGCAAAAGATCTAAATTGAACAAATATAACCGATGAAGTGGCCCCTGGACAGCTGGACCCCACAAGATTTTCATGCCAGTCAAAGACACAGGCACGCCAGCGGTGCAGAGAGGCAGGGGGCACTGACCTGGAATCAGTTCAGCTGATTTCTGTGTTCGTTTCCCAAACAGGAAACTTGGGATGAGGTTAGGGGAAAGGCAATTGGAAAAGGCGGGAATAAAAATTGTTTTTCAACCCCTGCTGATTGCCGTCCCTGTCCTTTTCTCCCCACCCCCAGCAATTTCTAATTAATTAGAAGGTCTGTGCCTTCCAGAAAAGAGCAGACATCCCTCAGGGAATTCACCAGGAAGAAATGGGGCTTGTGGTGAAAAGGAACACTTTTTATTTTTTTTAGTATTAAAAATTAATTAGAAATGGAATGTATTAAAGCTCATTTTTATCATCAGCACCCATTCCATAGGGCCAGTGACTGCTGGTAAAATTTCAGATTCTTTCTGTGACTCTAGATTTGGTTTTAGGGTTCAACATTTTATGTGGCAGCCCCGAAAACTCATGATTCTCTGTGATTCTGTTGAGTTAGAAGAGACAGTAATACCACACTAACAAATTTGTCCATGGCCTCCTGTGTTCGAGAATATAACAGCTGGGAAATAGAACTTGATAGTTATTGATAGTTGTTTTCAAAGGAAGAAAATCGGTGTGAGAACAGGTTAATGTGATATAATATTGAAAACTTATTTTTTGCTTTTTAAAAGACAGTATTTGATACTTGCCCTCTTTAAAAAATCTGGAAAGTTGTTGAGATTAAAATATCTGGAAATTGTTGAAAAAGTAGAAAAATTAAATGCACCATGTTTCCGTGGTCCCATGTTTTCTGGTCAAGGTTTTAACATCTAGTGAATGGCTCTAATTCTTTTCTGGTAATAATGTTTTGAGAATGATTTGGCTGTTGTTGGTTTTGGCTATTGTGTTATTATATTAGTTGGGACTCTCCAGAGAAATAAAACCAATGGGATCTATCTATATATAATATACAGAGATTTATTATAAGGAATTGGCTCACATGTTTATGAAGGACAAGAAATCTAGATCCAGGAGAGCCAATGGTACAGTTCAAGTCCAAGTCCAAAGGCCTGAGAAGCAGGACAGCTAATGTTGTAAGCTCCGGTTTATGTGTGAGTCGAAGGGCAGGGAAAAACCAGCCTGCAGCTCACAAACAAAGAAGCATAGAATGTATATTCCTCCTTCAACAGATTGGCTGCAGTCCACCCACATTGTGCAGGAAAGTCTGCTTTACTCCGTTTGTTGATTAACATGTTAATCATAACCAGGAGCACTTTTGCAGACACACCCAGAAATAATGTTTAACCAAATGTCTGGGCACCCCATGGTCCAGTCAACATGACACATAAGATTAACCATCACAGTGGTGATGTTGAATAAGATTTATCTTAGAAATAATGGGCCAACTACATATTCCCCTGGTAGCTTTCTTTATCAATGAGGCTCTTCAGACTCTCCAAGCCAAGTGTTCTTAAATATGGACCTTGAAGAAGGGCCCCTGGGGTGTCTTAGAATCCTCTGAAATAATATGCAACATTATACCTTATTTGCACTTTTCTGGGAAGAAGGTCCTTGTCTTTCATCAGATCCTCTAAGGGCCCATTGGCCTCTGCTGATTTAGTATCACTGCTTGAAGCCATCATTAGTCCTAGTGACCTTTCATCTTTCTGGCTGCCTCTTGTGAGGAGGGCCTAAAAGTGAACCTCCTGACTGTACGTTTTGTTCAGGCAGAGGTTAGGTCTGTTTATGCACTCAGTATCCCCGGAGCACAGCACGGTGCCTTGCACACAGAAGCTACTCAATAAATATCTATTGAGTCAACAAACCAACCAACAAATGAAAAAATAAGCAAATGGTCACTGTATCAGTTTTCTGTTGCTCTATCAACACATTCTCAGAGATTTAGCAGTTGCAGTGTGTGGAATGGGAGCCTGCCAAAAGACATATCCATGTCCCATGAATGTTATCATACAATATGTGGCCTGCTGTATCTGGTTTCTCTCATTTAGCTTAACGTTTCCAAGGTTCATCCATGGTTGAAAAATGTGTCAGTATCTTGTCCCTTGTAAGCTTGAATAATATTCCATTGTGTGAGTACACAACTTGTTTATCCAGTCCCCTCTTGATGGACATTTGTATTATTTTCAGTCTCTGATTAATATGAGTAGAGCTGCTTTGAACATTTGTTTGCAAGTTTCCACTCAAACAACTATTTTCAATTATTTTGGATATATGAGGTCTGTCTGGAAAAAGTCCAACTATTGTTAATATAACTAGAACTGTTTGTACGACATTGATGTAACCTGGCAGCCAAGGAGAGTGGCCTGAAATGCACATGTGTGAACAATGATGACTTCACTGTACTAGTCAATGAGGGCGGTAGATGCCATTGAGTGAAGGTGTGTACTGTGTGGCCATCGCATTCAGACTGATGGAGCGAGTAGAGCAACAAATTTGCAACAAATTTTGTGTTAAGCTTGAACTTTCCTCTGTGGAAACTATTGGGATGATTCAGGAAGCTGGGGCTACAGGCAACTGATGATTGGCAGTGTCACCAGGACAACATGCCTGCTCATGCATCATGTCTCATGCAGAGTTTTTTGGCGAAACATCAAATCACCCAAGACACTCAGCGCCTCCACCCCTATAGCCCAGATTTGGCGCTCTACGACTTCTGGCTTTTCCCAAAATTAAAATCGCCTTTGAAACGGGAAGAGATTTTGCCTTCAATAACAACAACAAAGAAAGGGAAGATATTTCAGACCATTGATGAGATTCAGGAAAATATGACAGAGCAGCTGATGGCAACTGGGAGAATGGTGTGAGGTCCCAAGGTGCCTACTTTGAAGGGGACTAAGGTGTCGTTGTCCTATGTACAATGCTTCTTGTATCTTGTATCTTCTTCAGTAAATATCTCTGTTTTTCATATTGCGTGACTGAATACTTCGGATATCTAGAAGAAGAATGGTTGTGTCATATGGAAATTCTACATTTAACGTATCAAACCCTCGCGTTAATTTTTAATGTAGAATATGTAAAGATTATACAAAATGGTGCCTTTTCACTTGACAGAATGTTTTTTATGATGGCAATTTTCACACCTCTCAGCACCTCAAGATAAAAATAGCAGCAAGCATACTAATTTGATCTTGGCTTGGAGGGAACAGACTCAGTAACACTCTGCCATGTTTTTGCCACAATACTTGCCTCTGGATCTTCCCATTTGGATGGCAGTGTGAGGTCACTCTCATGTCATCTATGTAGACCTTTGGACATAGCACTGTCTGAATGTGCATCATGACCTGGAGGATGTGGTTTATATTATTTTATTTTTTTAGTGAATTTATTAGGGTGACATCAGTTAATAAAGTTATATAGATTTCAGGTGTACAGTTTTATAATACATCATCTGTATATTGTATTGTATATTCACAACCCAAAGTCAGAAAACTATAAGACACTGAAGAATGAAACTGAGGAAGATATAAATATGTAGAAGCATATACCATGTTCATGGATAGAAAGAATTAACATCATTAAAATGTCCATACTTCCCAAAGTAATCTATAGTTTTAATGCAATTCCTATCAAGATACCAATGGCATATTTCACAGAACTAGAAAAAATATTTCAAAAACTTATGGAGAACCACAAAAGACATCCAACAGTCACAGCAATCTTGAGAACAAAGAACAAAGTTGGAAGTATCATGCTACCTGTCAAACTATACTACAAGACCAAGCAGATGGTACTGGCATAAAGATCAGACTTATAGATCAATGGAACAGAATAGAGATCCCAGAAATAAACCCATACTTTTATGGTCAATTAATATTTGACAAAGGAGGCAAGAACATAAAATGGGGTAAAGATAGTCTCTTCAATAAATGGTATTGGGAAAATTGGACAGATATGTACAAAAAAATGAAACTAGACCACCTTCTTATGCCATATACAAGAATCAACTCAAAATGAATTAAAGATTTCAATGTTAGACTTTAAACCATACAACTCCTAAAAGAAAACATAGGCAGTAAAATCTTGAACATTTCTTATAGCAATTTTTCTAATATATATCTTCAGGCAAGGGGAGCAAAAGAAAAAATAAACAAATGAGATGGCATGAAACTAAAAAGCGTTTGAACAGCAAAGGAAACTATCGGCAGCATGGAAAGACAAGCCACTGAATGGGAGAACATATTCGCCAATGATACATTTGATAAGGGGTTAATATCTAAAATTTAGGAAGAACTCTTAAAAGTCAACACACACACACACACACACACACACACACACACACACAATCCAGTTAAAAATGGGAAAGGTCCTAAACAGACACTTCCCCAAAGAGGACATACAGAGGGCCAATAGACATATGAAAATGTGATTATCACCACAGATCATCACAGAAATGCGAATTAAAACCTTGAGATATCACCTCACACCTGTCAGAATGGCTACCATCGATAAATCAACAAACACGTGTTAGCGAGGATGTGGAGAAAAGGGTACCCTCATGCACTGTTGGTGGGATGTGGTTTTTAACAAGGCTGGGTACAGCCTGCATAGCATAGGTTCAGGCTGTGGTTATTGAGGTTCTGCAGTCACAGCTCTGAGATTCCTGGGGTAGACAAGCTACTCGCACAGGGTCTGACACGTAGTAGGTAAACACTGAAATCGCTGAATCTTGGCTGAATAAAATCAGATTTGTGTTAGTGTTTCTTCAGAACTACATTTTGTAAAAACAAATGTTTTCATATGTTATGATAAACACCCTGTGTTTTAAAGTGGTAGGAATTGTGTGTACCTGCAGATGTGGGCATGTTTAAGACTTGGATTCAGGATGCAATCAGTTTTTTTCCCCCTGACTTTGATTCAAAGCCTGTCTCATCTTCTTTTTGTGTGAAGACTTGGACAATTTACAGATACTCTCTGAACCTCAGTTTCCTTTTCTACAAAATGACAATACAAATATATGCTTCCTTAAGATTGCTCGGAGGATAAATTTAGGCAAGAGTTGCACCTGGTCAAAATAGGTGTTCAACAAATTGTATCTATTTTTTTAAATAATGATTTTTTTTTTTAAGCTGAAGGTGATAGCATTTCAGGCAGAAAGGAAAATACAATCATACTAGTCACAGTGTCCATGAGTGTTTCGTTACATAGATTTTTCCATCTAGCTCCTGGTTAATCTTTTGCTTAATACCTGTATTAATACCCAAGAATCCTTCTGCCAGTCTCCCTAGTGGTGACATAAATCAGAGCCTGCAATTTCACAAGTGCCTTTCTGTACCTCCAAGAGTCTGCTGGAGGGAGGCATGGTCAGATTTCTAAGTGGTCATTTCAGCCTCCTGCCCTTTAAGAGCATGAGACATGATTAACCTGCCATAACTGTGACTCCTTCATTACAGGAAAGCTGTAGCAAGGGGAAAAACATTGAAACTGATCAAGACGTTCCATGCTATTTTTTTCTTGCACGTCAGCTGTGTGGGTGCCTCTTGTTCCTCTGTCCTTCAGGTTAGTAAAATCAAGACCAGTTGCTGAAGCTATGAGCCATCAATAAAAGTTAACGTACCACAGGAAATTGGAAGGGGAACAAAATCACTTAGGTGTTCAGGGCCACCAAGCTACCTGTGCATCCCCTGTGAGCTGGTCCACTCCTGGCAGTGTTTTTGTTGCCCGAGCTTACAACTCAGTATTATTTTGATCAAGGACATTGGCAGTAAATCAGGAATACACTGTTCCCAACCATGGCCTATCCAGGGAAGTAGGGATAGTCTGTGATGGGCCTCGAGGTAGGACCGTATCCAAATCACTGAGGCTTCAAGATTTTCTTCAAGTGGGAGGGTCAGTAGGTGACCACATGGAGCCCCAGGGCTTTGGTGCCGACTCTTTCTTTGGTCTAAAGATTCAAATATGTCTCCTGGGCACGGGGTGCACAAATGTCACAGCCAAAAAGTTTCAAATCTGCGTTTTGTCGTAAACACTCTTACTGAAAACTGGATCTAGTCCTGGATTCTGAGCTCAGAGAGGAGGAAGTCAAGTAAATGTTCACATTTGAAGAAGGTCTCTTTCCAACATGTACTTAGCTCACTAATGGTTAATAATGAGGGGGAGGGGTCAGTGACAAGAACAATGGAGAGGATGACGCAAAGAAAATATCTAATAGTCTTCTTCGCATACTGCTCAGAGGGGATAAATCAAGAATTGTAGGTACAAAGGAAAATTGAGTGGATGTCTTTGCTTGCTTAAAAGAAGAAAATAATATCATCCGCATGCATTTTCTGTTCCAGAAATGAATCTGAGGTTCATGCTCAGTGACTCTTCATAATCTGTAGCTATTGCAGCATCCAATTTAAAGGTAGAGGAACTGAGACTCAGAGAAGCTAAACAAGCGACTTCAGATCCTGGAACGTTAGACTGTGAGTTGAGTGTTGCAGAACCAAGTTTCTCAAGCTGCTCTTCTGGGATCCTTTCTAACCTCACTGCCCTGAGATGGCTCTAATCAAAAAGACTGGCCAAACCAAGAGTTGCAAGAGTATGGAAGAACTGAAACTTTCCAATTGTCTTTTAAAAGTTCAGTATATACTAATCATAGACTCAACAACTCCACTCCTAGGAATCTACCTGAGAGAAATGAAAACATATGGTCACCCAAGGCTTGTCTGTGAATGTTCAGAGCACCATTCTTCGTGGTAAGCAAACACTGGAAACAATCCAAGTGAGTACAGCCATACAATGGACTATTACTCAGCAATAAAAAGCAGCTATCTGCTGAGACGTTTAACAATGTGGACAAACCTCAAAATCATTATGCTAAGTGCAAGAAACCTGCCGCAAAGACCACACAGTGTACAATAATATTTATATGAAACTTCTAGAAAAGATCACTCTATAGAGATGGAAAGCAGGGCTGCAATGAGTGAAATGATGGACTGAAAATGGACATGAGGGAATATTTTGGGGCAATAGAAGTGTTCTCAGAGTAGATGATGGTGATGGTCGCACAACTGTATAAATTTACTAAAAATCTTGAAACTATACACTTTCAATGGTTAAATTGTATGATATGAACATTATACTTCAGTAAAGTCATTAAGAAAATGAATTCCAGGACCATTAAGTCAGTTGGCTGAGCCAATAGCTACAGGGACAAAGGAACATTTTCACTAAATGTATTTAATAAGCCACACTCTGCTACCACCTGTCCACCAGTTCAGCAGGAATTACTCGGAGACCGAAGAGGAGAAGAGATCGGAATCAACAGCCCTTGAGGTGAATGTTCACTGGCTCTGACGCACTCCACACACCCCAAATTCATGTGTCCTGTACCCGTAAAAAGTGACCATGGGAGCCTACCAGGGGGCAGAGGGGAGAGGTATAGCCACTGTGATGTGTGTACAGCCTGATTCTCTCATTCTTCTTCAGTGTGTCTTCACATCCCTGGGAATATGGGACCTCTTTTTTTTCCTAGTAAAACATACCTCTGCACCTGCATGCACAGTTTTGTAAAAAAGGTCAGGAAAACAAAACCAAATTTTTAAAGGAAGAAAGATACAATTACCTACAATTCTATCACTTATATATTTACATTAGTTTAGATTACATTAGCTGAGACTGATTATCTATGGACTAGTATAGATAATTAAAATTATATCTAGATTTTCGTCCACCATCAGCTGTCTTATTAGGGCCCTGTGGACTCTGGAGAGGGGCGGTGGTCCAAGGCTCCTTTAGTCTTGAGGAAGCCAGTCAAACTGGAGCCCTACCCCGGCACCTCCTCCCTCTCCCTAACACCCAAGCTGTGGCACCTCCATCCTCGCACAGGTTTTTCACACGCCCCGTCCTTATTTTACACTTGGCGGGACTAGAGCTATCAACACAGGTTTATACCCAAAAAGCACACACCCCTCCCCTCCCACCTCATCCAGGAACCATTTAGATCAAGGGTGCAGAATAGGGTTCATTTCATAACCCAGGTCAGGTTGCTTTAAACAGCCAGTCGCAGTGGTGTGTTGAAAAGGATTTTTGAAGCAGCATACCATCGGTTACGGATTTTTCAGTGTTTTTGTGGATGTGGGGAGTGGTGCCCTACTTTCCATGCATTCTCCACCCCGATTTAGATGAATTAGTGCTGCATAGTCGTAGATTTTTATTTTCTAAACAAAAATAGGAATTGCTCCCAGATAGCTTCTTAGCGGAGTCAAAACACAGCAGAGGAAAGGCTCAGCCATTTAGCTTTGGTGTGAGTTTGTATGTATTACATCGATTTCCATCTTACAGGGTCTCGTTTCTGAATAATTGAGGGGCCACCACATTTGGAGAATGTGGCGTTTGCCATTTACATCATATCTCAGGCGTGTGTGTTTATGTGGACTTACAGGGTTTGAGAGCCGACAGGCACAGATCAAAATCTCCTGGACTGATCTGTCTTCCAGTCCTCCATGGGACTTCCTACGTCAACTACAAACCATTGATCAAAATATCTACCTGTCACCTGTCCCTAAGTAAGACCAGGTCTAAGTGCTGTGTCAGGGCATGGCTCTGACATCAAACAGGGAGGGGAAATCCTTTACTTCTCTTAAACCAGAGGCAGGTGAGAGCTTTCAAGATTCTCTGCTTATGCACCCAGGTCTCTAGTTTCTGCTAGAGACAACAGTGGATATGGCAATGACTAGATGTGTAGACACATGTCATGTCTGTCCATTCTAAGAATTCTAAGTTTTTTTTAAATAAACTAAGTATTTATATTTTAAAGTAATTTTAATTAAAATAACATTACAAAGGAAAACATTAACATTTTGAAACTTACTAAATATGGTTTTAATACATTTCACTAACTGTAAAATACAAATAATTTTCTCAATACTTCAGAGAATTGTGTCTTATGCAAAGCCCATATTCTATATGTATATACAATAATTTTTCTCTTAAAATGTCTTGAAGTATAAATATTTCTATATATAACTTTATATATAAAACTATATACACATTCAGAAGTACAGGCTTTTTAAGTTTTAGATTCACGGGTCCAGTTAGAGGACATTTCATCTGACCTTCCCACTTTACAGATGGAAATACTGAGGTCCAGGGTTGACTAACTTACCATCACGTTGATGACCAGAATGGACACGGTGTCTCCTATTTCATGATTCAGTGTTGGTTTTTAGGTGCCAAATTGTCTCTATATGCTTCTTTTTTTAAATTAATCTTTTACCTATATAATTCCCCTTCCTCTTTTCTCCTAATCTCCCTCCTCACCCGAACCTATTTAACCAGTACTTATAAATCTGCAACCGCCTGTCCAGTTCTGCCTGAGTAAGGCTGCAGAAGTCTCAAGCAGCCCACCAGCCTGGCTCCTATAGACTCCTGCTTATGGTTAATTCTTCAGGGAAATTAATTTCTAGCTAAAACAGTTAAAGACATTACCCCCGGTTGCACATGGAAGCAACTTAGCATTTGCTGAATATCAAATGAATGATCCAATGGCCTTTTGACTATGAATGTGATAATTCCCAACATTCCTGTGGCTTTTTTTTTTTTTTCTTTAATGAGGCAGCCAGGAATTATACCCCAACTGCTGCCATGAGACAGGAACAGAGGGCGTCTCTTCCCCTGTGCCTTTGTCCTCACTCTTGCAACCTGTATGCACTGCTAAACTTCCTGAATAACCATGTCAGGGAGGCCGGAGGAGGGAGCGGATGAACTTGAGCCTGGGTGCCTGGTTAAAGCCTTGACGTGATGTCTGTAAAGCGCCAGGGGCACAATTGAATGGCTGGCATGGGCTTTGACTAAGTTCATGGCTGTGTCCACCACAGCTTTGGACGCTCCTGCACCTGGGTGTTCTGAGGTGAACTGTAAGCCACAAATGACAAGAATTCGTGAAGGGACCAAGTTCACCCTTGGCTGACTCTGGAGCCGTGGTGACAGCCCCACCTAAGCCTCAACTGAGGCTTATCAGAAAACCCATCAGGAGACAGGCTCCAACTTCTCAACCTGTTTTCTTCCAGTCATGTCCTGGGGAGAGGCTGGCTGTGGCCTTGCAGCCCTTTCCCAGAACGCCCTTCTTCAAAGGCCAGCTGGTGAGAAGGGAGCAGTCTGTGACCCAGGGCGCTAATCTCCATGCACCCTTCGCACCAGCCCCTGAGGTATGTTCTAAGATGCTCTATTGGGTATCTTATCCAATGAAGAATTAAAAAGGAAGAAAAGCGGAGTTCTTCTGTTCATAATTGCTTTTGGAGGCAACACAGTGAGAAAGTAACAGTGCAAACTCCAGAGCCAGGCTTCTTGGATTCCAATCCTGGCTCCAGGGTTACCGTAAGAGCTTGGCAAAAGTGCTTAATTTTTCTAAGTCTCAGTCTTCTCATAAGTAAGATGGGGATAATGAAAGAATATAAAGAAAATGCCTGTTGCCAAGTAAGCACCCAACGATTTTATGATTAATGCTGTTGCTAATATCATAATTACAAAATCAGTCACTTTGTTTTAAAGAAGGTGGTTAAAGGAGAAGCCGGGTCCAATGGTGAGACAATGAGTTAGGGTGGGAAATACAGAGACCGTGGTGCTACACAGACCTGGTGTCTGTGGCCCTGAGTAAGCGCAGTAACCTCTCTGAGACTCAATTCCTTTTTCTTTTTCTTTCTTTCTTTTTTTTTTAAGTGAGTATTAATTACAGTGCTATGGGGCACTTGGGAGGAATTCAATCAGTTCCCATTTACTTTCTCTCATTCATTTTTCCTCACGTCTTATCCTTGCGTGGAGCCCATGCTGGAAGCCACAGGCACACACTGTCCCCACCCGCTCTGTGAGTGCCTCCTTCTTTGTCCTCCACAGGCACCATCTTGGTTGTTCTTACCCTATTTAGCTCACACACAAGTCCCCATCCCAGTGCTGGTACTCTCCTGCTTCTGATCTGAGAGTCTTGGTTACGTGGGTGTATTCGGTTTGTGAAAAATTTGAGATGTACACTTATTATATGTCTCCTTTTCTGCATGTACTCATATATTGTGCTTCCATTAAAAAAAAAGATTTAGAAATCTATTGCAGGTAGAGGGATTCGAATATCATTAGTTGCCGACCTATGGCTCCTAATTGGAATCAAGAAGGGACTACCTCCTATTATCTGGGTTCTGGTCATCACCCTTCAAATTTACTGCCTCCTTAACACTGATTTTCTTTTTTAAATCATGGCACAAATATTTACCATCTAGCAGAAGCAGTTAGAATGCAAGTTGTCCAGCCAATTATAAACTTAGCCTTTGGGAGAGATTCATTCATTTAGAATACTTGGAGGGCTCCTTCCCCATGCCAGGCTCTGCGTTTAGGCCCTGGGACTATTTTGGGAGAAGAAACCATGGATAAGGTCCCAGTCTCCCTGGAGACTCCATTTTAGTGCCACCAGCAAAGATATAACATACTGCCCCGAGCAGTCAGCATTCCAAGTATTCTAATGGTAAAGAAGAAGACTCCACAGGAGCGTAGGGAAGCACCCAGCACTCTCTAGAAAGTGGACCCCTGAATGAGAGCTAAAGCCCGAAGAGATAAGATCGAGAGAGAGAGATGGGCTGGCCATGCGGGTAAAGCTGGCTGGAAAAAAAACAATGTTCGCTAAAGCTTTAGAGTCTTGCTGCTGTGTATTGCAGTTCTGGTTCTGCTACCTACCAACGGGGTCACTGTCAGGAAATCACTGAAGGTCTCTGAGCCTGAGCCAAAGCCTGCCCAGGGCCCGCTCCAGTGCCTGGCATGCAGGGACCACTAGATGTTATTAATGGCCAAAGGTGGCTGGATGCTCTTCACTCAGGGTTTAGACGGCAAGTGAGTAGAAGGCATTGGCAGTGGGTAGTGGAGAAAAATGCAAACGCCTTTGGCTGTGTCTGTACATAGAATATTTATTTATTTATTTATTTATTTATTTATTTATTTATTTATTTATTTATTTATTTATGGCTAAACTTAGTTACTCAATAAGGTAATCATCGGATGGCAGGATATCTACCTAACGATTCCAAGCATAACCTTGTACGTAGGAATGAAGGGACGACTGGAAGGGATTCCATTGGAGGTCTCTGTGGGAGGTGGTAAAATGATCCCTGGACTCCTCAATTAACCCAAGAGCTCCCCTTCAAGCACATGGATCCGCCTTAAAAATGCATGTATTTGAGCCGTACATCTCCACCCCGGTGGTTTCCCCTTCCATGAATGTCTTTCAGGAGTCAGCTTCTTAAAGGAATCCTCCCTGTGCTTCCAAGACTATTATTAATTCCCAGAAAGATCGTTTAAACACACTGCCTTTCCCTGCCCAGTATATTCAGTGGATTCTGTAGAGGATATGGGGCTGGTTCTTCACTTCTCAGTTTGAATTCAGGGATGCTGGAAGAGTGCATGAGATTTAGCAGCTCAGAAGACCTTTCGGAGGAAGAGCCAGCTCTAATTTTATTGCCCCATG
The DNA here is from genome assembly GCF_987537825.1 of Furipterus horrens. Classification (NCBI taxonomy): domain Eukaryota; kingdom Metazoa; phylum Chordata; class Mammalia; order Chiroptera; family Furipteridae; genus Furipterus; species Furipterus horrens. The sequence continues at coordinate 23,163,138 of NW_028327183.1, forward strand.
TTCACTGCTTCTACAGGTCTGTACTGCTCCTGGTAAATCAAGTAATAAGTTTCTGTTAAAGACCTTAGTGTACTGGCCCCAGTGACAGCAGTCTTGCTTTCTAAGCTGTTCTCTAAATTTATTATTCTCTTAGTTTATGAGAGTTTCATGGTGTCTGTTCCAAATTAGTATTTCTCTAATTTTCAAGTGTCTGCTCAACCTGGTTGAGATTTTTTTTATATAGCAATTCTATTTGGCAGGCTTTACATTAAGGGGGAAGAGTGTTTGGGTTGCTATTTAATCTTTTTTTGTTTGTTGTTTGTTTTGTTTCTTTCTCCTGTCTGTATAGAATTCACTTTGCCCATCTTCCTGACTCTTCATATTCCTTATCTCATGGTGGTTATCCTCAGACTCCCAGTCCATTTCACTAGCCACCTTTTATAGCAACTTAGGAAGACAGAGGCAAATCCATAAGCAAGACTTGGTTTTTCTAAGCCACCTGGCAGTTTCCTGCTCGATTACAACTCTGTACACCCTTTCAACTTGCTTGTCAGCCTGGGCTCTGCATGTCCTGGATAATCCTACAGTGAGTGACAGGTTAAAGGTTTCTAGGGCATCTTATTTGTTGTTTAAAAAATAAAACGTGTTCTAATTCTTTCTCCTGATACTCTTTAGCCTCTAAGTAATTGGGAGTAATTGGCCTCCCTTAGCTAGCCCTACAGATTTGTATTGTTTAGAGCTATGACCACTTTGGGTCTCCTCTCTTATTTTTATAAATAGACTTTGTGATTTTTTAAAAAATGCACTACAGATGGATAGCAGCCAACATCTCTCCTTTGTACTGAGGAAGTATTCGTATCTCAACTAGTTTACATGACTTCCTTGCTCAAACTACCTTATAATCCTTTTATAAATTTTGGTTTATGTTGTAACAATGAACAACACTTAAGGTTCTGTTTTATTCTTCATTCTTGCACCAGCTCTCTTTAAAAGCAGTTCTAAAACTTCCTATTTTAAGGTTATACCTACTCTACCGCAGTCTTAGTAAAGGCTATTTGTGGTCACTTTGGGATTTGTCTGGATTTTACTCTGCTTTCCTTAGGTAAAAAGGATAAATTTCCTGTTATTCTCATATGATAGAAACTCACCAATTCTCTGTGGTAATCAACAAACAGATTTTAAATGTTTGACTTTAAAAAGAAGGAGTTTCAAGGGTAAGATCTGCTGTTTTGTGAATGTCAAAGAAGTTTCTCATTCACTCCTTCCTTCTCTCTCTCCCACTCTCTTTAATTTGTTAATGCTTTTGACTTATTTTGCTTTGGATAATTTTCAAAGTACTGCTTCCCCCTAGAGATCGCTAAAAGGCAGGAGTTCTGGCTATTAAAGATTTGCCATTCTCAGAACAGCCCAGTTAGGGTACCCTCAGGTTATTTATAACTGGATTTTAGCTCCGAAAATTAACTAAAAGAAGATTAACCAAAAATCTAAAGGAAAATGCCTTAAACATCTCATCTATTATGCTGTGCTCAAACACTTATTTTCATCTTAACAGCTTGGTAAACCCAGTGGAATGCTCTTTCTAGTTTGGGGCATAAAATAAGATAACACTATGAATTCCTACAGGAAATCTTGTAACTCTACTTAAAATTAAGGCATAAAGTATGAAAATGTGAGTTTCCTCTGTATAGTCTTATTACTTTGCCTGTTAACTTAAATGGTTCCTATTACTGCTGGTTGGAGGAGCCCCAGGACATTTAAATATCTCTTCTAGAAACAAATCCTTTTCCTTAAAAGCCCTCCCAGGTCAGGACTGAGTCACGAGCTCAGATCAATAATGAAGAAGGCCTTAGCATTTAGACATTTTCTTCATCTTCTAATTTACCCAGATGGGGGAGGAAGCCAGGAAAGTTGGTCCTACTTTATCCATCTAGGACTCTGTTCGTTATATCCTATTTCAGGCTGATTAAAAGGCAAAGTCTTCACAACAGCACAGAAAGGCCTTCATGCCTGGCTTTCCTCCTTCTTCTCCCTGTGACCTCTGCCTCCTCCCTCGAACCTGCCTTCACCTTCTCTCCTCTTCTCGCATCTACTTCAGCCATTTCTCAAATATGCCAGGTGTGCTCCTGTCCCTGGGGCTTTGCCTCTGCTCTTCCCTGTGCCTGGAACACTCCTTTCCGAATTCAGGGCTTAGCTGGAACGTCACTTTCCCACTAACGTCTTTCCTTGCTACAGGCTATGAAATGGCACCCTGCCTCCAGACCCCTGCACCTCTCTCCCTTCCTCTGTGTTATAATACATCATGTAGCTGCAGACATAAACATCCATGAATTTCTCTATCCCCCTACCCTGTAGAATATAAGTTCATAAGTACTGGGGGTTTTGTCTGTTTTTCTCATTAGGGACTGGAAGAGAGTTCAGCACATGATTGACAATTAGTATTTGTTGCTGAATGAATCTAGAAATGTCCCTGGATATATAATGTCCAACTCCCTCTCCCACAGCAACATGGCCAGTTCAACATGCAATTTACAGCTAAGGCAAACAGTCCAAAAAGTTAAGTGACTCACATAAGATCCCACAGACAGTGAACTGGATAAGGAGGAATTCAAGCCAGTTCTGTTCAGTTCCAGATTCCCCCGCCTGCCTCTTCAATGTGAGTGACTTAGTCTTGTGTTTATAGACTCCCGAGGATCCTTTCTCATTTGTCCCTGAAACCAGAGCGGAAGCTCCCTGGAAACAAGGCCCGCTCAACACTTCTTAACATACTTGCTATGGGCTCGAAAAGTACCCATGCTCATGAGTTTGAGCATCACGGCCCGGCTCACGAGCAGTTTTCCTTCAGGGAGGCGGTGCTGTCTGATGTTCAGGAGGGCAGACGAGGGAAGGGAATCCTGAGCCACTCCCCACTCGCTGCGTGACCTTGGGCAGGGTACTTAGCCCATCTGAGTTACCATGAGTAGAAGTGACATGCTGAGTGGTGGCCTAGCATGACACTGAAAAGCATGGGCTCTGTAGGAAGGCCCCTGGGTTTTGTCATTAACTGTCACAACTTGGGGGCAAATTAACCGGTCTAAGCTTCAGTTTACTCCTCTGCTAAATGGGAATGATGATAATCCTAGGACTTCATAGGGTTTTTGGAAACATTAAATGAAATAAATAAGAAGGGCATGGTTCATTCTCTGAAGCACATTGGCACATACAAATGTTAGCTATTATTATGATTATTATTACACCTACTTCATAGGGTTGCCAGGAGATAACGTGTGTAAGGAATCTAGCACATTGCTTGGTACATGGAAGGCTTCAGTCAATGTGATCACTGTTACTTCTTAATTTCTTCTGTATACCCCTTCCCTCCAACACCCAGCAGTCTGGAGTCAACCAACCCTACTACTGACATTGCTTTCCTGAAATTTACTGGTACAAATTCCAACTTCTAAAATCCTAAGTATTTGCTCAGGCAGGAAAGCCTAGGGAGTAAAGTCAAAGAGGTTGAGGGGCAGGATCATAGCCTTCAGGTGCCTAGACCTCAGCTGCCTCTCCTGGAAGAGGGGCCAATGGCACTCTCTTGGCAGGTCGCTGTGCTAATGTGGGAAACGAGAAGCTCGCGTCTCAGTCTGAGACGTAGCAAATATTTGATAAATGCTGGCCCTTCTCATGATGACAGCCATGAGGGGGGCGATGCTGTACTTTCCAGTGTTTTATTTCAAATTTCCGATTAGCTTATTGATGCCTTAAGGGAAAGATTATGACTCATAAATTTTCAGGCTCTCCTCCACATCTAAAACTATACTGAACATAGAATCAACTATCAAAACCAAATTGACGATTTATCTCAAGACACCTAAATCCAATTTCTGTCCAAGAGGCACCACTGTCGTGCCTGAAAGAAATTCTTAACAGTCTGAAATCTCCAGGATCTCTCGTATTATTATTTAGTGCAAACCTCTTATTTTTCTAAACATTTGGAAATATTGTTCAGTGGTTTCAGTTGACCAGAATTTACGTAAAAATGTAGATAAAAGGGTGAAACAGATGACTTAAGTTGACGGTGCCATATGCAACCAGCCACATGCTTATTTTTGTGAGTAAGAAAACTGGGGTCTATTTTGTGGCTTATTTCATAATTTCGCAGAGATGTTGAATCAAACTGGGCATCATAAAAGACGCCAGTACCAAACAGAGACGTCTTTGCTGCATTTGCAGTTTTCTGTCTTATTAACATGAAAACACTCTGCATGGCTGGAAACATCTAAAGGCTATTTTTAATTTTATTTTCCATTACTTCACTCTAATGCTTTAAGCTGTACCTGTGGAAATTAGACTGTCACCTGCTTTTAGCATCCTGTTTTCTTTCGTGTTTGTAATGAAGCCCTCTGGGAATTGTGCTTTTACGAAAATGAGTTACAAATCCTCATTCAGTATACAAAAGTCTGTAGCGACTTTCCTTCTCTGTTTAAATGGTCTACAAAACAAGAAATAATTAGTCAAGCGCTATCGGTAATTAAGCACATAAGATGAACATTAAACAAACTGCAATCTTGCAGCATTTTGAAGGTGGATAGGCAGGTTTCCGTATTTGGAACCCAGCCAAAATGCCCATCTTCATTCCCTTTGCTCCTTATTTATTATTGGCGAGGGAATTTGCTTGCCTACCTTGCTGATGTATTCTCGCCGGCGGTCCATCTGAGAGTTCATGTAAGTGTGTGTGAGCCACTCTTTTTTGACAACACTGCCATTGGGAGTGGATGATTTCAAAGAATTTGCTATCTTGAGAGTGAAACAATGATGTGTTTCCCCAACATGATCATGTGTCTCGAAGTTGAGGTCAATCCACAATTCAGGAGACTGCCCTGCCTTCTTGTATGGAATATCTGCTCAGAAGTATCCATAACCCTGTTTCTGTTCAGAATACTCTCTCCTGTTTGATTCTTCAGGCTCTTTGTACTTTCTACATAGTCACTACTGCACAGACAAATGTCTGAAAAAGTTTGCAGTCTAATTTAGTCAGATTTTTCTCAAAGATGAGCACTTCTAGAAAATGGATTTGTAAATTTGGACTAAAATATATTTTCAAGGAAAATCAGAGGATCAAAGTTCCCAACTCATCTAGACTGGAAAATTAAACATTCATTCAACAAAGACTTTGGAGTGCTTATTATTTGATGCAAGAAGGAATAGTCCATATCCTGGAGGCAATCGCTGTCCAGATTTAAAATCAAGCCTAATTATGACTTGATGTAGAGTATTTTTGTCACATTGCATTGCATTCTTCCTCATCCCATGGTGTGAAGTCTTGATAGGCAATGTTTGTATGTACTGTGCTGGGTCTCCATTAATCACTCAAGAAGTAATAGAATGATCAGTGTCTTCTCTACCCTAAAATATTTCTTCTGCCCAGGTGGTTTCTATACGGATTCTATGGACATAGCACTTTTAATCGCGGTAAATAGCATTCTCCATTTTATCTGTGATTTCTTTTTAACTCTTCAAGATGAATATCACGAGGCCGTCATTTCCTAATAAGTGCATAGTATGTTACAGTTCTCAGAGCCTTTCACAAACCTATCTAGGACAGGACAGTATTAGTATCCCCATTTTAGAGCTCCTGGGTAACAGGCCCAGAGAGGTTAAGTGACTTGCCCAAGATGACACAGCAATCTGGCAGAGCCAAGATGATATTCTACGTTCTGTTTTTTTCATCACACGTGTCTCCCAGTATAAAGTACCCCAGGCCCCCTAGAGGTGAAGGGTCATGCTGACACCATGTATGTTAAATATCAAGTTTTTGCAAACCCATATATGTATATATATTTTAATGTTTGGACATCCATACAGTTAGCAAAGCTTTGCTGAGGGCCTGCTTGGTATGGTGCCGCAGACAAGACTGGGGCATAGCAGTGGGAGAGGGTGGGCATGCAGGGCACCTGCTGCCATGGCTGCCTTCAGCACAAGGACAGGAATCACCTTTCACTTTGGTGTCCCAGAGGCCCAGAATTGGTAGGCCTTCCGGACAAGATCTTTAATTCTTGGATGATATGACATCATGCCTGGAACACAAAAGGACTCAGGAAATAGTGACCAAGTGTTGCTGCTGTTGGAATTATTGTAGCCTCACCTCTAGGCTTCGTGAAGTTGGGTGAGCTATGTATCCCATGGGAGCCCTGTTTCTAGTCCATGAAATGGAGATGAAGCACACTAAATGCAATCCAATGATATCACGGGTTGGATTCTAAAGCAGAAAAACGGTGAAATCCAACTAGGGTGTATTTGCTTACTTAATAGCAATGTATCAATGTCAATTTCTTAGTTTTCATAAATGTACAATGGTCATTTGGGGTGCCAACATTAAGCGAAACAGGATGAAGGGTATGCAGGAACTCTGTACTATCTTTGCAACTTACCTGTAAAACTAAAATTACTCTAAAATAAAAAGGTTATTTAAGAAGAAAACCCTTAACTCATGATAATTATATTAGTTAGCTTATGCTGTCATAACAAAACACCACAGACTGTGTAGCTTAAGTGATAGAAAAGTATTTTTCTCCCAGTTCTGGAGGCTGGAAAGTCCAAGATGGACGTGCTGAGTCAGTCCCTGGTGAGAACTGTCTGACACGCTTGCCGGTGGCCATCTCCTTGCTGCGTCCTCGCATGGCAGGGAATGACACCTCTGGTCTCTGTTCCTCTTCTTATGATGATACGAGTCATATCAGATTATAGCCCTGCCCTTATGACCTCAGTTAACTTTTATATAAACTGGCATAATCATTCAGTAAGACTTGTTAACAATACTTAAACAGAACTAAGCATAACCATATCTGATCATCTATTATAGTATATGCCTGGTCAACATGTGTACATATGTTCACCATAATGCAATACAATTCCAAGAATATGAATAGTAGCATATTACTCATGATAACTCGAAACTGTAAACTACCCAAATGTCTATTAAAGGCAGAAAATGTAAATAAATCATGGTATTTTCACACAATGGAACACTGCACACCGTGAGATGAAGGACCCACTCCAAACCCAACTATATGAATTAATCTCGCAGATAAGATGCTGAGAGAAAGAGGGCAGATGCAGAAGAGTGCGTTCTCTATGACTACAAGCTCAGTAAAAGTGAACTCTCCATACCCTAGAAGTCATAGGTGGAGACTGGGCAGGGGCATGCGGGCAGCTCTCAGATGTTGCCAATGTTCCGTTAAGAAACAGGACAGAACTCCAGAGATCAGGGTGCTGGGTGTGTTCAGTTTGTGAAAATGTATTTAGTGACACGTGTGTTCTGTGGGATTTTTTTTTTTACTGTATATTGGACTCCAATAAAAAAGTTTACTAACACATACAAACTCTGATCTCATAGCTGTTGGGAAAATTAAATAAGGTAATGAATGGAAATCACATTCTGTACATTTCATTCTTTTTTCCTGCTCTTGTAAGTCTCAGTGCTTACCACAGGAGCCCTGCTATCGGCGAGTCATGGGGAAGTCATGCCTCCCACAGCACGGTGGTTTGTTCCTGACCCAGGTGGCACCCAGCATTCAATGGCAAGGGTTAGGACAGCAGCTGAAATGTTCAAGATCCCCTTTAGTTTGTGATGTGCATTGAACAGTCAACGAACTCTTCAAGGAGTTCCCTCATGGGGGGAGTGGGTAAGGATTACTAATCACTTGCCACCGCTCTTTACAGTTCTTGTCATTTGTAAATGGGAAAAGAGCACACGTGGTCACACACACACACACTCTTCCCTTCTTCCATCTGTATTTTCTTTACTAAATTATCCAGTCTTATAAATATTTGAATAACATTTGGGCAGGATAAAAATCTTTCCTGTCAGTTCAGTACAAGAACACTTTTTGGCTCCTGAGACCATAACAGTCAGATAAATTAATATTGATTTGTTAGAAAATAGTTTTCACTCTGTCTAAACATCTTATTCTGGGCTCTTGAACCAAAATTATGAATTTAAAAGCAGCAAAATAGTTCTTCACAGTTTTCCCAGTGAAACTAATTATGGGCAGATTGTAAAAAAATGTATTGGATGCAATTTCCAACATAGAGTCCTGCTAACCAAAATTCACAGAAACCAGAGGCTTGATGTCTGATTTATTTGAGCAAGTTGCAATTTGGTAGGCTGGAGAATCTATGTAAATAGTTTTTGCAATTTCCATAGGGATAACTCAATACATTAATATCTCACGTATGGCAGAAGATAAAGGGGGAACCTTTTTTTTTTTTTAACTGATAATTTATTTTACCTAATAGAAGGATCACATATTTCCCTTCTTGCTTGGGTCTATATTATTAAAGAACAGTTCACTCATTTACTACATAGATATGCACTATGAGGATTTTGACTGTATTTAGACTTGTCTTTTAATTACATGTATGTATAGGAGTGGGGATAGACAATTATATTGCCATGCCCATTTTAAACATTTGTGTTTTTTTTCTTTTATAAAAATATATCTATTTTTTGCCTCATAAGACTCTCAATTCACTTAATGCATTAGTATCCTATTTTATGTACTCAATATTACATGAGAGATAAATTCTAAATGTGATTTTTGAATGGTGACTTGGCAAAGGAACATTCCTCTTCTTTTGAACATTTAAGTTGTTTCCAGTTTTAAATAATACAGCATTGGACATCTCTGTGCAAAATTACTTATTTGAAATGCAGATATTTTCAAAGATAGATACCTAGAACTGCATCTTTCATCTAAACTGTTTTGAGAGCATTGGTCCATATTGTCCAGTTGCCTTCCAGAAAACATTATATATGTTATCAATAAAAACATACATATAAAATAAAAATATATATAAATGAAAAGAAAATATATATAAAGAATATATATATTATATATGTATATATATAAAACTACAGAGACAGCTATAATTAAAGACAAAGACTCTGAAATTCTGGTCCCCATCTACATCAGCTGTGTGTATGGTGAAGAGCTTATTCAAAGTCCTCCCTTTCTGGGAAAGCATTAGAGACTTACTGAATGGCAATGAACAGCTCTAAGGTCAAGGATGCTTTTTTTTTTTTAACTAGTCCACCAAAGCATCTATATAATATAAAAGCAAACATGAAATCCTAGAAGTTTATAGAGTCTGCTGGGTTGAGAAGGAGAAATTTCAGTTTTCATATTGTCAGTCTCAAGCCTTTTCTGAAATTGGAAGTGACAGCCTTGCCATGTGTGTATGTAATGTGTGTGTGTGTGTGTGTGTGTGTGTGTGTGTGTGTGTGTGTATGGAACCTGAGTCTAGTGCTAGGTTTGGGGAGTGAACTATTTTCTACCATAGATTAAGCCAAACTAGACCGTATGTCAGAAAAGAGTCTCAATGTCAACTTAATCCATTGTCATAGCTGTAAAGTGCTATTTCATTATACAAGCAATTCCCTTGCAGATTCCTCCTGACTCTCTATGCAGCTCAACTCTATTTTAATCTGTTGTGGCTTCCTCCCCACCTCTCGCCCAATTCCCCAAATTCTGGAATCATTACATATATTTACTTCTGGGCACCTGTTTGACATTTCCACCAATTATGAAAGTTAGACAGGGATGAAACAACGGCAACAAAGTGGATTTTGGAAAAAACCCCAAACCTTAAGAAATAGCTAGGGACAACACAACTTTCCAGAACATTTTAATCATTTTCTCTGGGAATTGAACAAGTGGCTGAAAACCCCAAATTCCACAGCACGACACGTGCGTATGTATGAAAGGGTCAGGTATAATGACATACAGGTGAACGTTATATAATAGCTGTGTTTGAATTCCCCCAAGTCTTTTAAAGATGAGGGTTTTCCAGATGTGACAAAAGAAAAGAAAATTTCCAAATCAAAATTCCCATTTGCCTTTCAGGATGTTGAATTTTCTCCACATTTGTGCAATTAAGGGTTTTGCTGAGTGAGCTTAGGACTCTGTCTCTTTAAGTGTTTAACAGTAATTGGTTCATGTCCTGGTGTTCATTGAAAATCCTAGACATTTCATGTAAAATCTTCTTAATGAGGGGATGAATTTTTCATTCACATTAGAAAGCTCACTCTGACAAACAATTTCTAAATAAAACTTTGGCGACCTGACATCCCACATTGGACTTGACAGAGAGGACAGGTGCATTAGAATATAACTGTATGGCGATCCTTCAAGCTGTCAGCCATGAATATTTTATTTCTTAATGAATCATCTTTGTGAAATGAACTTTCTTGTTGTAGTGTCAGTGCCATTTACAACAAAAAGCTGGCTCCTTTTAAAAGGTGAGCTCTGTAAAGATGCTGATGCCTGCATAAAATGCTTAACCCTACCTGGGGTGCCGGGCAGTCGGGGCTCTGCATTTCCCTTCCCTTTCTGAACCTGACTTGAGAACTGGCTTCAGCCTGCAGGGCGGGTGGAGGAGAGGGCTTCCCTTTGATTCACTGCTTCTCGCCCCTGAACCACAGTTCCAGGTAACCACCCAGTGGCAGCCGCTGGGGCCACAGAGTCTCTATTGTTCGGAGGCATCACTGCTGAGTCTTTTCATTATTATTTTGCGATCTGGTTGCTGTTAGCTGGTGCTAACTGGCAGCTCTAGGCAGGGGGCCGGTATCTGCTCCCAGCTCCTTTCTCTTGTTGATCTCAAAGATCACTTTTGTTTTGAGGATGCAGGAAGCTTTCATTCTGACAATAGACTTAAATATCTCCCCACTGAAGGAGCCAAAACTTATTTTTATGTCGCTGCGAAGAGTCTTCTAAGATCTTTCTGTGGCTTGGTGCAGAAACATTTTTGCTCATCTCTAGACCAACACAGACAACAGAACTTGTTCCCTCCAACCAGCCTGAGGTTAGTTCTAAACCCTTTGCTACTAACTAACTGGGCTATTGGTACAGTTGTTGGATGATGTTGATTTTCCTTTAGAAAAAAATTCGTGGTCTCAACTGTTCTTAAGACTGCCTAGTAATCCTGTTTACTTAGTCTGGTTTCTCTTCTCTTCCTTATAGTGGCTATTTCAAGCTTCTTCATTTTCCCCGAGCCCATAATTTGCCACCTTCCCGTGATGGCCTTACCTCTGACAGCAAGAAACCTTCACTGGTCAGTCCTTCAACACTACCCCTGACTCTCTGCCCTCAACTCCCCTCAGAAACTGGCCACCATTTACCCCTCTCCCGGCCTCCTTCCCTTTCTCAATGGAGAGGTCCTTCTTTGGATTCAAATCTGGGGTCAATTCTGCCACCTGTGCTGTGGATCCTATTCTAGATCCCACCCTTCAGAAGTATGGCTTAATGAAGTGTCAGGGATCTGTCCTGGGAACTGACAAATTACAACCATTATCTGTTTTTGTAAGTGACATGATAATGAAACACAGCCACGCCCATTCTTTTCTGTATTGTCCTTGGCTGCTTTCCTGCCCCAAGGCAGACTTGAGTATTTACAACAGAGACTGTATGGCCTAAAATATTTTCCGTTTGGCCCTGTATAGGAAACAGTCGCGGACCCCTGATTTATCCCACAGATCTGGGCCTGGACCTTGCAAACAGGGTCCCCCATCTCAAGGTCTACAATAAAGCGAAGCCCAAGTGAAATCCGTGTGTCTCCGAGTAGTGGGTCTTGCTCTCGGCAGCTGATGCTTTACTCCTGCAGCCTCAGATGTATGTCAGTGCGCTGCCATAAGCGTGAGACCTGGCCTGCATCCACGTGGCTCCGCGCAGGAGAACACCCGGCCAAGTCAGAAAGCACTGAGCGGGCCCAGAGGAAATGGAATAAGCTAGAAATTTGTTGTTTCCTTTTCATTAGGTTTAAGTGAGAATTATGTTTTTCAGCAAACTCTCAGTGTGGGCAGGTGAGAATTTTTGCAGGTATTATTTTTTCCTCTCTTTTAACTTGTGCAAATGCAGGTCCGTGTTTTGTTCCACATTTATTATGATCGCTGCCACCCAAGGCTTAAAGATACATTGTTCTCACCTTCAGAAAAAAAAAAGGGGGTTTCATTTGTAGTCTCTGAAGAAAGTTCTAGGGTGGATTTCCTATTACCTTCCATTGTTTGCAAGTCACCCAAATTATTTAGAATATGGTAAATATATACCATCTTATATCTCTTTTTCCAGAAAATAGATCTTTAGTTGTTCTTTTTTCCCCCCTCAATAATAGAACTTTTCTGAAATCTGAAACCAAATGACACAAAAACATTACTACTCCTGGGAAGACACCAACAACACACACATTTTTTTTTTCTAAACAAGAGCAGTGTCATATCAGTTTTGTTGCAGATACAGTGTGGGGACAAAGCACGTTTCCAGTAGTTTGTATGAAAAATAATACAATAATTAATAAATAATAATACAAGAAAAAACTCTGTTTCACATGCTTACAACTGTAAACCTACTTTTACCTACCCCCGCATACGTCAACACACATAAACACATTCGGTAAGGGAGACAAATTGGCTATTGCAATGTGATTGCTTAAAAAAGAAAGCCCTGCAAATAAGCGCAGATAAATACAAGCAAAAAGAAAGAAGGAAAAACCCTCTTCATACACTCTTACTTGACCTCTTGGTTCCCCATCGGTCTGAACCCTGGTTTTCTTACTGAGCATCTCCCCTGTCTTGCCTGGATCTTCAGAGGCTGCCCCAGCTCCAATCAGGACGGCTGGTCCACACGCCCTTGCCTGAACTTGTCAGGCATCCTGGCTTCCCAGAAATGGTGCTGAAGCTTTCACTTCCCTTTGCAACTAGCCCTTGTAGCTAGCTGCTCTTTGGGTGACGGGAGCTGAGGGAGAGAGAGAGGAGAAAGAAGGCGCCTGGATTTGGTCTGCTTACTCACCAGCACTTCCCAAATTCAGTCATTTCCCCGCCTAGCATCCTGATCGTGCCTTATCTGAGTATCACCTGACTCTTATTTATGGATCACTTTCTCAGCCCCTGTTTACTTTGCCTCAGTTCGAACTTTGGTCTTGTTCAAGGGAGCTGTGTCTAGGTTTTATCCTTTTTGGCCATTTCTCAGTGAAGTGCATTCAGAGCTATTATCATAAAGAGTTTAGACAGAGACACGTCCCTGTACCACCTCACACTGAATCTCTTTCCACTGGAGGAATGAACCCCTCTTGGGAGGAGGCTTTAAGAGGGAACACACGGTGGATTTCGTTCTTCCAAACTTTTCGTAAACCACAGGCGGCCTTTCCCAAATCCCTCCAAATGATTGCCAGTCTGTCTCACAGTGAATAAAATTTATCCCAGGGGGAATAGAAGTTCAAGTGGAATTTAAACATTTTTGCTCAGAAATGACAGTATTTAGATTAGATCCTCTTCTTTTATTTCTTCTTTCTTTCTTTTTTTTGCACCCTCCCCCATATACCCTGTTTTCCACCCCTGCTATATTAGTCCCATCTGGTATTTGAATAATAACATGCAATTTCAGATTTGGGGTCTATTATCTGTAAATCTCAGCATAATGCTTTCAACTCCTGCCTTTCTCCTGAGTTCATGTCTTCCTCCCCCCTCACCCCCAGCTCTGCAAGGACTCTAAAAGATTGCACTTCATTAAATTATTTGTATAATGAGTTCCAGTGACCAGGGAATACAGAGTTAAAAAGGTGATCTCGCTCAAAGTAATTAGCATAAGACCTGCTGGACCCTTAGAAGGGACTGGATCGTAATCAATAGCAATATGATTACACCCATGCAGCAATTATAAATTATTTAAAACACTACCCCTAGGTTACTGACTAGTTGCCTTTAAATTAAATTCTCTGTCAATAATTGATGCAAAGAATTAATGTGAGAACACCTTCAGTTACTGAAACTTTTTTTTAGGTGGCATAAAGTATCGAGCTGTTACTCGTCATTAGCAGCTGGGCTGTCTGTTTGCTGTAACACCCTTCTTTTCCAAATTTGTCAAGAAAGATTCTCAGATCTTGAAAGATGACAATAGATTCTGAACCTACTGCTGGATGATCTTCTAAGGACACAAATGCCCCTGTAGAAATGTTATATGTGCAGGCAAAAGAAAAAATAAATAGCCCCTCAGTAATAACTGATTTTAGTTCTTAATTTTCACAGCTGTATAAGCAGACTTGGTTTTCTTGATTACGTTTCAGTTCTTTGATATGGCCAGGAAAGGTTAAAGAAGGTCTTATCTACTAGAGAACTCATGGTCTATGATATTTAACCAGTCAACAATCTTTAAAAAAAATTCCAGGCCTACGAGAACATAAAAAGTGTGCCTTTGATACAGTGGGTTATCTTCCTTGCTTAATGAATGCTCTCTGTTTCTATGTAAACATTGTCACGTGAGCATCTTGTTTCTTCTTCCCTACTAATTCTCTGCTATCAATGAGAACAGTGGAATCTAGACAATTATGTGGGACATTCAAGGATTAGAAAAAGGTAGTCCCTTAACAACTTGGCTCCTGTCTGATTTCACCAGGCAAGAGGTGCCCAGGGGATGGAAGTGATGCAGGAGATGTGCTCCACTCCTTCCAGCTTTCTAAACCAGACCGTAAGCTTGAGTACAAAGCCTTGTAAGGTGTCATTCATGTCCTCAGGCTCCCACAGGCCCATTAACAGGCAATGTCCTTGACTTCTCCCTTAGGGGCAGGGAAACCCCAAAGTTCTCTGGTAACCAGAGTAAGGGCCCTCAAAGTAGACCTCGAGGATAGAGAAGCTTCAAGAGACCTCATCCCCATTTTGGGTGTGTAAACAGCAGTTACCCAGAAAAACATGGTGGCTCTGAAGATTGACCAGGCACCTCCCACACTGAAGTGAAATGGAATGACTCACTCCAAGACTATAACTTGAAAAAAAAAAAGGTCCCTCTTGACCCTCCTATGCTTGAAATGAGGGGTGACATTCTTTTACATCTATCAAGCCCCGGCACTGTTCTAGGCATGGAGTCAGGGCTTGAAAAATGTCACCCCCACACCTTTCCTCTCTTTTATCTAGTTTGAAAAGTTTAAGGTATCATAGTGGGTCTCCCATTTTCAGTATATCTTTTTTATTTTTATATTGTCTAGGTTGGCCTCGCTCTCTTATTTTCTTTGTCTTCTTAGGAAACCATCTCCATGCAAAAACAAAAAGCAGGAATGGGGAAGGGTGGGGTTCTGCACAGACATTTTCTGCTCCCATCCGCTCACTCCTCTGCGTCTCCCCACAGGGCTGCCATTTTAATGTCTCCTTGCAGCCATTGTCTTGTACACCCTTCCATTCTCTTCCTTGCCCGGGAGATTCTTTGGTTTGGGACACCACGCTAGTCACAGAAGGCGTTTCTAGCTCTTCTCTGAGCTCATCAGCATCCCTCTCGTTCCAGAAAACGCCCTTCCTACGTTATTTGGTAACGCGCCTTTCTCTGCTTCTCTACGGGTCACCCTTCACGCTTTCTGTTCACACAGGTGAGAGGAAACTCTTCTGTCTCCCCACAGCCTAGAACAGATGATCCAGACAGGCCTTTGGAGCTGAAGCACAATACTTTCCTGATGAAGTTGTCCCTGGCTGAGCACGTCTTGTTTGTGATGTAGTTGAGTGCCTGGCACTCCCAAATGCCACAGAATCATTTCTTTTGTTGTGGCAACTTTTAGTGTTTACTTTCACTTCCAGTCAGCTTTTATCTTTTAATTTTAGAAAATTACATAACACACACGCACCTATACACACACCTAACTGCTGTGTTGTTGGGTTAACAGGATACTTTGGATTCAAGCCTTTCAAGGTTCCTTTGTCAACTCCAACTGAGCAAAGACTACCCTTCCCTTTACCAACCGCACTATTGAACATCAAAGGTATTGATTTTCAATGGTACTTAAGCATGGAGATAATAAAGTCTTAGACTTTTTTGGACGGGATCCAATTTATTGTTTGTGACCAACATTTCTACTCGTTGGAAATGAGTAGACTTTGGAGACCAAGCTTTTCTGCTCTCCCTAAGTCATTGCCACAGACACAGTCGTCAGCCTGATTCTAACTTTTAACTCAAGACAATTGTTTTCTTTCTATTTCCATGAAACAAACCGATTCAAGTGTCTTGGGAGCAGCATTCTCACACCTGCCCAGCCTACTCGTGTGTTTCTCAAGGCTGAGTGAGACCATGGGAAGAATTGAGAGGCTGGAAGGGCACCCTAGAGCTAAACAGGGTTGAGGAAGAATACAGAAACTGTGCCTAGCAGATGTTTACAAGCACATGAACTTGACCTTCAGACCCTAGGATAGGCATGCTTCGATTTTCCACATTACACCCTTTTGAGAAAAATGGTGACTAATTGAGCATCGAGTGTAACTCACTTCTCAGAATTTTCAATCCAAAATTCACTGATGACTGGACTGATTATGATTACCATTGTTCCAGCAATCCACCCAGGCACCTCATTGACTCGTAATGCAGGAGGCAGAGGTCCTACGCATCCTCGCTTGCAGCCCAGGGAGTCTTGCTTCCCATCATGCCACCAGGTGTCTGTTTACGAGAACTCATCAGTGTTCTAAGTATTTGTCTTATCTCGGCAGTGTGATGAGGAAAATAAACTCAATGGTTTGCCTTAAATGTTTCCATTGTGAGGGTAGGTATTAGACATGTGCTAAAGTGCAATATCCGCTTTTTCAAACCACATTTCAAAGTTGATAGCATCACTGGACTGAGAACACTTTGTAAAAAAGCTGGGTTTACCTAATTAAGAGAAATAAAACCCGCTTGTTCATCAGTGGGTTGTCTTTCTTTTCTGTGGGTTTCTTTCCTTTTGTCGATTAAGTATTATTTAGAAGAGGACCAAAACCCCGGCACACGCGACGCCTTCCTTTCTGATTCCTGGTAGCCTGCAAACACAGTGGCTCACCTGAGAGAATGTGCGGTGTCGTCTTGCCAGTGGAGGCAGAGCCTCATGGCATTGCCTGTTCTGTCACATGGTGGGGATGACAGTGGCCTAGTTCTCACCACAAGGCTTTCATCCTGTGGCTCCTTGTGTTCTTCCGGTCCACCATTCTGTCAATCCTGAACTTTTTGCCAACTTTGCAGAGCACACAGGTGAAGACCTTTTGACCTTTAGATGTGAATAGGGAGCATTTGAAAAAGTTTCTGTTGAAACCTTTCCAGTTTGACAGGGCAAGCCCAAACAAGAAAGAGCTGTCATTATGTTTAACTTCTTCACCTACTATCATGCTGCCTGTTGATACTTAAAAAGCACATTGCTCAGGTAGATTGAAGAACACAAGACTTAAGTGTACTGCAGTTCTGGTGAATTCGGAGATTCTAACAAAAGTAAGTTTTCTTAAGAACCATGTCAATTGAGTCACAGTTCCTGGCTGTGTCAAGCTGAATGGTGTGCTCTCGTGCCAGGAAGCTGATACCCACAGTTCAGGAAAGCTCGATCTTGCTTTCACACCACCCCTGCATGCTCTTGAACTAAAATATAAACTCATGAATTTGATCCGGACGTGAACATCCCAGGCTATAGCTATTTGATTTGACACTTCCTTCAGGAAAAGAACAGTTATCAAACTTTCTATAGAAATTCTTTTTCACAGATGAGTAATCACCCAAAGATATTTCTGTAAAGACACTAAAAAACACCCAGGCAATTGCTCTTTAAGAAAAATATAGAAGCATTGGGTTTTATAAGAGGAGGAAATAAAAATACTGGTGGGAAAAATGTACTAAATTATGTTTTCGAGACAATTATGTATTTCCAGAATGTACTTACTCATTTAAAAAAAGTCACCAGGTTGTTTTCATAGATTCACTCAGTAACCCAAGAAATAGGAGCCTGGAAAATGGATTATGGAGTGACTGGCTTCCCAAAGCCATTCTGTGTTTACAGAGTCATCAGAATTGGGCTGGGGCTCCTGGTGGTAACAATGAGAGCTGGGGCCCCTAATAGTGTGCTGTACATCTTTCACCACATTGAAGCTGCATCACAGTCTTGCAAGGCCCATGCCGCTTCCCCGACTTCTTCAGCTGAAGAAATTGCTGAGGTTGATAATTAACTTGCCCAAGGTCACATTGTTAATGAGAAGCAAAGCCTCTATAGTGAGCTGGGACATCTGAGTCCTAAGCCCATTCTCTTCCCACAAAGCATGGTTTCCTCAGAGAGTAAAAAATAAACAATTTCATAAGTAATCTTAAAATGAAACTTCTAAGCACTAAAAGGTAAGGGCTGTTTTAGTAATAAAAAACTTGACCTGTAGAGTAACATGATTCTCTTGGCAAATGTGTGTGTGTGTGTGTGTGTGTGTGTGTGTGTGTGTGTAAGAAAAAGAGAGACAGAGAAACAGAGTAAGGGAAGAGAGAGCAGGAGAGAGGGAGCCTATTTATACATACACATATACATATATTATTGCGGTATATACTTTTCGTATCATAAAATTAACATATTTTAAGGGTATAGTTTTCTGGATTTTGGTAAAGGTGCATATGTACACACCCATGAAATCACCACCACAATTAAAATATAGACCATTCCTATAACCCCAATCAATTCCATTATTCTCATTTCCAATAAATCCTTCCATTCCCAGAGGCAAACACTGTTCTTATTTCTGTCACCATAGCTTTGCTTTACCTGCTTTAGAACTCCATTTAATGGAACTCATACCTGTTTTTTTGGTCTGGCTTCCTGTGCTCAACATCGTGTTTTTGAGATTCATCCGTGTTAATGTGCGCATCATAGTTTTCTTGTTCAAGGCTGAGCACCATCCCATTGTAAAAATATACTGCAATTCGTTTATCCAGGCACCTGTTGATGAGCATTGGGTTGTTTCTGTTTTGTTTTGTTTTGTCTTGTTTTGTTTTGTTTGCTATTATGAATAAAGTTGACATAGCAATTCTAGCATAAATCTTTCTGTGCACTTATTTTTATTTCTTTTTGATAAACACCTATCTCTAGAATTGGTGGCTCTTTTAATATGCATGTTTAACATTTTTAGATGCTGCCAAACATTGTTTAAAGTGGCTGTACCATTTTAAACTCCCACTAGGAGTGTGTGAGAATTTGTGTTGCTTCACATGCTCACGAGTACTTGGTATTTTCAGTCTTTTTAATTATAGCTATTCCAGTGGGTGTTAAATGCTCTCTCTCGGTGGTTTTATTTTGCATTTTCCTGATGACTAATGAATCTTTTTATGATCTTATTAGCCATTCATATGTTTTCTTTCTGTGTAGTCCTTGTTCACATATTTGGCCCCCCTTTTTTTTCATGAATTATTATTGAGTTATAGGAGTTCTTTATATGTTTTGGATACAAGGGTATTTTTTTTTTCATGTATATTAGGAATTTTCTGCTAATCTGTGTCTTCTCTTATCTATTGCCTAATGATGTCTTTGAAAGTGGAAAGTTCTAATCTTGATAATGTCTAGCTATCTTTTTTCTTTTCTTTTATAGTTAGCTTTTGTGTTCTCAGAAATATTTGCCAATCCTGAGGTCGCAAAGATATTTTTCTATATTTTCTTCTAGAAGCTCCATAGTTCAAGTTTTTACATTAAGGTCTATGATCTATGTCAAATTAATTTTTGTATATGGTGTGAGGTAAAGATAAAGGTTTATTTTCCCCCATATGGATCTTGTGTTGTTCCCTCTACATTTGTTGAAAAACTAATGTCCTTATTGAATTTTCATTACTCCTTTGTTGAAAATCAATTGGCTATATATTTATGAATCTATTTCTAGATTCTCTATTGTACTCCATTGATCTAATTTCTTTTCTTATGTCTATACCTATTGATTACTGTGGCTTTACAGTAAATTTTGAAGTTAGGTAATGTAAGGATTTTAACTTCGTTCTGCATTTCAAGATTATTTTCATTTTTCTAGATACTTTGCTTTTTCATGGAAATTGTAGGATCACCTTCCTGATTTCCTTTAAAAATCCTACTGAGATTTTATTTGGTTTGGTGTTGAGTCTATTGAGAAATTTGAGAAGGACTGAAATCTCAATAAAATTGAGTATTATAATCTTTGAGCTGGTATTTATTTATGTCTTTTTAAATTTCTCTCAGTTATGCTTTATACTTTTCAATATAGAGGTCTTGTGCTTTTTTGATTAAATTTATTCTTAAACATTTAGCTTTTATATAAATTATATTTTTTAAATTTCTCTTTTTGTTTGTTGTTAATATGCAGAAATAAAATCAGTTCTAGTAAATCGATCTTATATCCGGTGACCCTGAATTTCATTTGTTTCTTTTTTTAATATTCTGTAAGATTTTTCTACATTCAAATATAGTTTTAATTCTTCTACCCTGATTTGTTTTATTTTCCTGTGTTAACACATTTGAAGAGCCACCAGGAATGTTAAATAGAAGTGTGGAGAGCAGACAGCATTGACTTACTTCTCCATGCTAATTGTACGTTTTTAGTGCATGTTCTTTATCGAATTGAGGAATTTGCATTTATTTCCACTTTGCTGAGAGTTCTACTATAAATAGATGTTTAAGTATATGATATTTTTATTATTATTATCTGTGTATTGAAGGGAGTTTAGCTCCTTGGTGCTGGATCCTGACTCCAAATCTCTGAGCTGCCTAGAAGCATGGCAGGGTGAGCTGTTTATTTCTTCTGAGTCAGTTTCCTCATCTGTAACTGGAAAATGCATGCACAGACCTCACGTAGTGACTGACACAGGGTATGCACTCCATTAATGTTAGCTATTCTCTTAATATTATTGTATTTATGGAAAAATGGGGTTTATGTTTTAGCATCATGAAAAACACTTATCCTGAGCACTGAGAACTTTACCTTTGTCATCCTCTGTCAGCTTTCAAGACAAGATATAACCACTAGTTAATTGATAGAATTTCACAGGCACTCAGAATGAATCTACTGTTTCACATTCCACTCTTCTAACTTTAAAAGTTTAAGTAGATCTGTTTGATCCCTGAAGAACTAGCTTTAAGATGAAAATCTTTTATATTTGTTCCGTAGCTTGGAAAACTGGCGCATGGTCTGTTTTATTCCACTGGCTCCTAAGGTTCAGGTATTAACATAAATACAGCCCATTAACACTTGTTCCTCTCTGTCAGGACATAAATTAAGTCTGCAGGTGTTCCATGAAGCTGTACCCTTGGTACTAATTAAGCCTTGATAATTAGGTTTGTTAAATTCAGGACTTTAAGTTTATATTTCCTCTTTGGGTTACCAAGACAGAGATGTGCAACAGAGAAGCCCCCCAACACACACTTTTTTTTTCCTGCGGAGCACTTTGCTGCTTTTTCTCCATTTTATTTATTTATTTATTATTGATTTGAGAGAGACAGAGAGACATCGATTTGTTGTTCTGCTTATTTATACATTCATTGGTTGATTCTTGTATGTGCCCTGACCAGGGATCAAACCCTGCAACCTTAGTGTATCAGGATGATGCTCTAACCAACTGAGCTACCCAGCTAGGGCCTATTTATTTAGTTTTTAAATGAAAGAGTCACTAACAAACCCTTCACCTTTTTCCCAGCGAGGAATATACACCTTGGAGGAGATCCATACTCTTGTTAATGATGAGATTAAAGTCTTTTCTTCTGTTTCGTGTCAGTAGACAGCGTAGTGGAAAGTTCCAGCCTGGTTTCTCCATACACTGCACACGCCCAAATCTGTGCCTTACACTCAAATGAACTGTCACTCAAGAGCGCATGTTATTATCATTAAAAACTATGCACACAATCAGCTCAGCCCCCAAGAAATTTGTATTTTTTAACTTAAAAATGAGACATTTTTGATATTAGGAAAGTAGTCTTTTAACATGAAGAGATGCTCTCTAGCTCTGATAAAAATCACAGCTCTTCCTGCTCTCCCCGGAGTTTTTCAAACAGGCGTCCTTATTTGGAGGGCTGGGAGGGCATTTTGTGGCTGTCAGGTTATTTGCAGCCAGTACACAAACCACAAAATCATCTAATCAAAATAGATTTTCTCTCCAGTTCATCTTTCCTCTTTGGTTGCTTCATAAATCTGTTACTCATCAGATCCTGTGTTTGGTGAATGCCATTTTTCATTTCGAATAAATGGAATCATAAAAACAACTCTATTAGCGCTGCTTTCAATAATATTCATGGCGCTCATACTAACTTAATAGCCTCGCTTCTTTTATTTGAAGGATATTAAATAAAATTGTACTTTTAATCAGAAGCATTTTTCTTTAAAAAACAGCAGTTTGTACTGTGGGAGACTGCTGTGATACAAATCCATCTTGTGTTTTCTTCAGCATCTGTGCCCCAAGAACACCAATGACTCACCTCCCTAGAAGAGTTCCAGTTTTCGTGAACATTCATATTTTGCAAAGAACGCCTTCTTCGGAGCAGGCCACTCCTCTCTCTTCTGATCCAACTCCTCTTTTAGAGTTTGGTTATGTCCAGAAGCTCCAAATGTCTCCTTCAAGCATGGGATTCAAAGTCCAAAGTGCAAGACTCGGCCCCTTGCCCACCCCCTCCCCCACCCACCCACCCCCACCCCATGATAGCAGGAGAGGAAGGTGACCCAGAGGTGAAGAGATGGGCTTGGAAGGAAATGTTTTAGCAATAATCCGAAGGCTTACCTTTGTTTTGCTGGATGTGGGAGCGCCAATGATCAGAGGAGGATGTTTTTGCAAGGATAGACAATTGAATGACAGTTTTAGAATATAACACGTGATAGAATATCTTTAGAGAGCCCTCTTTAGATAGGAACAGGGAATATTTGTTTGAATTATTCTTTTTCTCCTTCTTCCCTCCTCTCCTTCTGTTCTCCACTTTCTCTTTCTTCTTCCCCGCCCCACCCCAAAACTAGCTGGTAGTTGGTGTTCTGAGCACAGTGTACAATTGAATGCTGTCACTGCTCAGTGCCCTGAAGGGAAGACAGGAATTCCCACAAGCGTCACCCACAAATCTGAGTGGCATCAAGCAAGCAGCGCCCCTCACTTTGGGGAGGCAGGAGATGGGGTGGGGGGCGTGAATTCTCTTGGTGAAGAGCTACGTGTTTGCCACCAATTTCAGGGTGGGCTAGCAGTTTGTACCTCCTATGGGAAATGCCAGAGATACTTCTCTTCTTGAAAATCAGACCGTCTGGGAGCAGACCCAGTTATGTTTGGAGCACTTTTCCACGCTGCCCTGTGTCAACAATGTAGCCTCGTTACTTTGCATCAAAACCCCGCCATGTCCCTTTATATCTCTTCCAGAGCTGCTTGTCCAGCGCGTCATTGATACTACAGGGAGGAATGGTACTATTATTCACCCAGCGAAGAGTCACCGCTGATTAATTAGCTCAAGGATGAGGGATTGGTGACTTTTTCCCTCCGCAGTGGAAGCCCCTTGCATCCCACAGCTCCGCGTGGGGCAGGGAGGGACGGTAAGGTCAGGAGGTGGGTGAAGAGCAGGGGTCAAGGCATCTCAGCATGTCAGGCAGCTTGTTCACCTGCAGCACCTCAGGCTGTCCCCAGTGATTGCGGCGGGGGCTTGGGCCGAGCTGCTCCCCAGCACAAAATCTGACACCGGCTTCCAAATGCTCTCTTGCTCTCTTGGGCTGCGACCCGCGTGCCGTGGCTAAGCCATCAGGCCGGGCTCTGCAGGGACTGCAAGACCAAAGCCACTCAGTATTTCCTGCTCAGTGAAAAAGGCCAGCTCTGTGCTTAGTGGGAGTCCACTTTCCCTCCCACTGCCTTCTAAGAATGAAAGCAAATCTGGTGTACTTCCCTCCTCCCCCACTAGCCTCAGCATTGATTTGCATGGCTGTTTTTTCCATTCCATCTAATTTTAGCTTCCTGACTGAAGACTGAGGGAAAAGTGAGTGACTGGATAAGTTTCTCCCAGTGCCTTGCAAAGCAGGAATCCCACAATCCTGTGTGTGCCCTTTGGGACCTACCAGGAGACCTCACTGCAGGCACATGGCTTCTCCAGGCTGCATCTCCGCCTCCCTAAATGAAAGAGCTTGGATAGGTCACCTGCAAGTTCCTTTCTAGCTCAGTCAGGTGAGGGGCATTTGTAACATAATTTGTCTAGTGTGATCATTGTTCATTCAGCACCGATTGAGAACTTGACTGTGTGCAAGGAGAGGTGCTGGGGAGCCCAGATGAATAAGGTGATATGGGGGACCCTAGAAAGCCAGGCTTGGAGCTCAATGGAAAGAGGATCTATAAACCCCGCTGGCGTGATACAAAACAGAGCCAGGCACTAGTGCTACCCGAGACGTGAAGGAAGGGCTAAGAGAGGTTCGTCCTAACTGGAGATCTCAGCCCTTCATGCAGGTACACAGGAAAGGAACTCTGTGGGAATTTCTAACCTGCTGCATTAGCTTTTGAGAGATGACAGGAGGGATAAAAAGATCAATAGCGACCAACACTAATATTTTTTTAAGCATTGAAGATTTTTGTTTCTTTATAGTAGACACTTTATTCCAGAAGCATGATGCTTACACAGTGTAAGCCGAGGAGGAAAGGTTTATCGGTTTTCCATCAGTTGCTTTTCTGGCTTTATGTTTCCATTTTCTGCTTCTCCTCCATCGACAGCAGAGTGAGGTAATAATATTGTCAGTCTCCATGGTGTATGTGAGGGTTCAGAGATATTAACATGTGGAAAGGGCTACATGTGTCACCTGGAAGGTGGTTATTGGCCAATGATTGCTCAAAAAATTCCTAAACCAATAAGTATGCCTTGCTATTACTACGGATGTATGCAGTGATTTAACCAACACACCAACTATGTGTTTATGCTGCTCTTAATTCAGTATAAGCCAAGTGTGGACGCCGGCGTGGTGACAGCAGGGCCCTAGGATTAAACCTGGTGCCGTCCCTGCCTCGCTCTTCATTATTCACTTTTCAGAGCCTGTTTTCTATAACTGCAAAATGAGCTTGATAGTAACAAGGCTGCTGAGATTCGGGATAATCAAAAATGGTCATTGTGATAGCATCTACCATGTCCTGTCTTGGCTTCCTGTGATGTGCCAGGCACTGGGGAATGTTCCATTTAATTCTCAGAACTCTGGAACTAGTGTTATTCTCAGTTTACAGAGGAGGATCAGAAGGTGCAAAGTAGGTCACATAGCTAATGAGGGGAGATTCTCTGCACCTGGCAAATGGTTAAAGCCCCATAAGTTATCACCATTACATCAACAGAACGCTTTTATCCCATTGGTCAACATTAGCTCGTTCCTAAACATAGGGAACAGGGGAAACCTTTGTGTAGAAAACTGTCATTAAATTGGCAACAGACACAAAGTCAAACTATTGCTATGACTTTTCTTTGAAGCACAAGGTGCCAATGGCAGATGCTTATGACGTCATCGCGTAAATGGCTGTCTTGGGTAGGTTGCTAAAAACCACACGTTTCCTTCATCAGGTTCAGCCTCCCTCCCAGGTGTCTGTGCTCCGATTAGAATGACCACGTAATTCATCATTCAAACTCAGACACGTTTGAAAAAGGGAGGGGCGGGTAATTATACTGGGACCATGGGCCTAAATCAGGACATCTGGTCATCCTGATGATTACTCTCTACTTACTGCTTTCTACAATTCTGGAACCTTTGCATCTGACCATTTTGTCAACTTTTGGACCTATGTCACTGAATTCTTCTTAATTTAGTGGGGAAAGGGAATAACCACCTTTTTCTCCTTTAAAAAAAAATCAACTTCTTATTTTTTGTATTATCTCTCTTTTCTGCTCAATGTTCTTATTGGTTCTCGGTATTATATCTTCTGATCTTCCTGCTACCTCCCAGTACAGCACCTCATTCTAGAGGGTTATTGTAACTATATAATATATATATATATATATATATATATATATATATATTGCTTACTTTTAACTGGAATTGTGAATGTCTGAGACTTTTACTGTTATGCTCAATTTAAAAATGCCATGCAAGGAGGCCTTCAATGGCTCTGGCTATGACTGATGCTCTATAAGGGATTGTACCCCTGGACTCCAAGCTGCTGCATCTCACATGAGGTTGATGGCAGGCTCCAAGAGAAAAGACAAATTGCATCCTATTTTCAATGTGTTGGGTCCATACATATTTGCTTCCAACTAGAAGAAAATCTAAGATAGGAAATTCTTCTCTAAAAAAAAAGGAAATCAAATGACTGCTGATGGCCCCCTAAAAGAATTTTTCCTTTCATATTATAAAAGGATGGGCCATGAAGTTAAAGGTATGAGCCATCTGTAAGAATAGCATCCTATTTATGAAATTCATTTTCAAAAGAATTTCTTAGGAAGATGGGTCACAGGACTCTCAATTTTAAAATGTTAGTTCTGTAGGGGAGTGAAAAGTTTTCTTCAGCCTTCTTAGGGTCCTTGACTGGGTCTGAAAATTAAACTGACAAAGACAGGTTAAGGGAAGAAAAGCATACAGATTTATTTAACATACCTTCTGTGTGACACGGAAGCCTTAATAAGGAAATTAGACCCGAAGGAAATGTAGACGTGAGTATTTCTGTGCAAGGTTTGATGGAGACTGGGCAGTTGTGGATGAATGGGATCAGTTAAAGTGTATGAGTAAGTGCAGTAAACTAGGGGACCCCTGAGATTCTTCTCTTTGTCTTCAGAGACAAAGATGTTCCTTTTCTCAGGGTATAAGTAGTGCCCCGTAATGTGAAGGTTTCCTGAGAAGGGGGGTGGAGTCAGAGCAACCTTCCTATTTTTGCTGTTTTCTCAAACTCCTACTTAAAATATTTATTATGCCCAGGTGCCATATTTTAGGGCAGCTTCTTCTGAACCCCATCAGTTTCATCAAATACATTTCCACCCAAATTGCTAAAACTTGGTCCAGATTATTTTCAGCCATCCCAGACCCCTCTTCTAATATATTAATTAACTAAAATTTCAAAGGTACAGAAAGGAGGAATAGCTTTGTGCTGGGAACTTAGCAGTGACTCAATAAATGTTTGTGGGATTGGTGCATGGATGAGTGAATGAATGAATGCAGACACAGCCTACAGTATCTCTGTCTCTGTATCCTTGATTCCTGGCCTGGGGTAAAGTCAGGAGTCTGAGGGTAATAATTCCTTAAACCAAGGATTCCTCAGGGAAGCTTCAGCCATCTAGGGACAGCCGGGGTAATAGCAAGCACCAGCGAGGTGAATTGCATCCTGGTGACTTTTGGAGACAAAGCTATTTTGTCTGCACTAGGGAGGAGTGCGAGGAACAGCAGAATTTAGCTTCAGAAAAAAGCCTCTTGGCCTTGAATGGGATGACTTTGTTACTGGGTGAAGCTAGCCCAGCAGGAAGGGCACTTTGATATGCAAATGTGGCCTGATAAGGATTTCCTCTACTTCCCCCCCACCCCCAAGCTGGCATTCTCTTCCAAGGAAGAGGGTCCAGGCTCCTCCCGTCCGTCCGGAGGCCTGCTCTGGGTTGTCTTTCTTGGTTTGCATCCCTTCTGCTGTCCTCTGCAAAACCAGGCCCCCGCTGCCATATTGCCCACTGCTTCTGAAGAGAAATAGATACATACCCATCTTTTAGGGGCTGATGGAAGGGGGAAAGGGAAGAACCTGGAGCAATAAAGAGCTCAGAACCCTGTGGTCAGCTTCAGGAGAGGCAGAGGTTTCCTTTGGATCTCTGTTTGTGGAGATACGGGAGGGAGTTTACTCCATCCATGTGAGTGCACCAACTCGAACCCCCCAAAGCCCCTTTAGCTCTTCTCTGACAAGGTCTGCTGCCACTGTATCAGGGTGGGATAACATGTCCAACTTCTTGATTGCATGGTGCTCTTTGTGTGTGTGTGTGTGTGTGTGTGTGTGTGAATAAACAGTACACAAATAAGCTATTCGCAGATGGTGATAGGTGCTATTTAGGAAATAAACTTGGGCCAGTTAATTGGAGGGGGTGCTGTTTTAGATGAGGTCTGGAGGGCTTCCCTGGGCAGGTTCCATTTCCCCAGGGTGAGGATGAAATGGCACTGGTCTGAGGGAGACAGGAGAGGCTGCACCAGGACCGGCACCTTTGCCGGCTGCCAGGGGCTGTGGGTCAGGGCCACAGTGAGCAGAGGGGAAAGGAGAGGAGGCTGGGAGCTGCTCACGCACAGCTCTGCAGGCCTTGGGAAGGAATCTGGAGTTTACTCCAAGTGTCCAGTTGTTTGGATCAAGCCTGTCATACTAACACTACTGCACTTGTCGTACCCAAACTGCAGTGCAAGTAGGCTTTACAAGCTTCCGTGCCTCAAAGCTCAAAGTACTACTGGGGCCAAATGAGTACCAACTTTGCTCTTTATAAACAAGCACTCTTTTGTGTCCCTTGTCTCGTGTGGTGATTCAGTATGGCCAACAAGAGATGGGCACTTGTACAGGGGGTGGGGGGAGGCTGAAAAGCCAGATCCTTTTTGGTGAGCATGGCCTTCAAGGCTCGTGTGCTCTCTGTTCAGCTGTTATGATTTTTATTAAACTTTATGCCCCATAAGCCCCACAGAAACAGGGAAAGTGAACATCCATGCTATCACAAAGTGTCAAAACAGGAGCCGTATTTCATGGCTTGAAAAGTACCCCCCATTATCCTCTCGCGAGTCCTGAGTGCCTTGTGGTTTTAACCCTCATCCTCCCTTTTGCTTCGAAGGGAAACCCACCTTTTGGTGCTGAGGCCTTCTGGAAATGCTCTTCCTCTTAGGCGAAAGTCCCCTTTCAGAAATCTAGGCATACGTTCCATTTTCTGAAAGGATGTGACCCTGACATTCATCAGCCTCTGTGCCCATTCTTCCAATATATTTCTTACCAGAAACACATAGTTCATTCTCCAAACAAAACCATATGCAACCTATTTTAAGTGAGGCACGTGGGTTGTTTCTCTATGTGTCAGCTTGGCCCACATCGGGAGAGACTGGCTCACGAGCACGTGAGAAGGCCCATGTCTGTCTAGGAATAATGATGCCTACTGCTGGTCAGATGGTACCTTGCATGCCTATCTCCAAGGCATTCATTTAGCAAAATGAGATATCAAGCTAATATTAATGTTATTTCTTTCTGAGGTTTCATCCTCTCTCCCAGGTACTACAAGAATGAAATTCCACCTGTATTTTGTGTTAGGATCAAATTTTGCAGTCTATAGTCACATTTGATTTAATTGCCCAAGAGGGCCAGGTATCAATCATTTATGTTATCTTTTTTGTTTATCGATTGATTTATTGGTTTATTTGTATTTAAATAGGTATGGTAGTCCCTGGTTTTGTCTCAATGTTCCCTCTAGCCTCCTTTTATAATGACATTCCTTCACCCCTTTGAGGTCAGGCATACAAGGTCTGTCCAGAAGGTATCCAGCCATGTAATATGAAAAATAGAGACATTTATTGAAGAAGATACAAGAAACATTGTACACAGGACAATGACACTTTAGTCCCCTTCAATGTAAGCACCTTGGGACCTCACATAGTTCTCCCAATTGCCATCAGTGGCCCCATCATATTTTCCTGAATCTCATCAATGGTCTGAAATCTCTTCCCTTTCAAAGGTGATTTTAATTTTGGGAAAAGCCAAAAATCACAGGGCACCCAATCTGGGCTATAGTGGGGCTAAGTCACCTGGGTGATTTGATATTTTGCCAAAAAACTCTGCACGAGACATGATGCGTGAGCAGCACATTGTTGTGATGAAGTTGCCAATCACCACTTGCCCATAGTTGCAGCTTTCTGAATCAGCCCAATAGTTTCTGTGGAGGAGTATTCAAACTTAACACAAAATTTGATGCACATTTGTTGGTCTACTCGCTCAGTTATTTTAAATGTGACGGCCACGCAGTACACATGCTCACTCAATAGTGTCCACTGCCCCCACTGACTAGTACAGTGAAGGCGTCATTGTTCACACATGTGCATTCCAGTTTACTGTTCTTGGCTGCTAGGTTACATCTATGTTGTGCAAGCCATTCTTGTTATATTAACAATGGCTGGACTTTTTCCAGACAGACATCATAGATGGGGAGATTTAAAAGCCAGCACATGGTGATTCATTTTGCCTAACAATGTGATCATGGACACACTGGTGAGATGGATCCTTCCTCACCCAGGGTCCCCTGAGTGATTAAAATGAACACGGCTCTCTGCCAGCCTCTGCTGGGCTTGTAGTATGGGTGAGAATTAAGCTTTTGCTGAGTTGGGTCTCTGAAATATGAGCGTCGTTTGTTACTGCAGCAGAACCTCGTCTATCCATACTGGAAAAAGTACACTTCCTATTAGTACAGTGTATCCAGGTCTTTCATTTTCAGAGCAACATTGATGGTTTTCATTCAAAAATACTTTACCTGTCACAACTACCTTAATCACCTATGGGACCATGTTCCCATGTCACTGTACGGCTGACTTTTACAATAAATCATGAATTTGTAAAACTTATGCTCATGCCATTCTATCAGGCATGAGAAGTAATCTTTTGTGTTCCTTGATGGCCCCGCTCCATCTACCCCAGCCTTTGTATAGACACAAAAGTACCAGAAATGACAACGGTTGAAAGAGAAGTAGGAGGAGATACAAAGAGAAAAATGGGCATCTCTTTTGGCAACTTAACAAAATATGAGTCTTAGGAACGTCTGTCCCCAAGTGCAATGCTGTAAGAAGCACTACAGCACCACTTGTTCTCAAGCTCAGTGTGCGCAAGAATCACCTGGATGGAGCTTATTAGGCACGCAGTTAACCAGCCCCCACCTCCAGGGATTCTGATTCAGTGCAGAAGAGGAGAGGGTTGGAAACCTAACCTAGATGGGTCTGTGGTACTTACACTGGAGAACAACTGCACATAGTAGTCAACTGTGCTGGCTTCTAGAGTCAAAACAATCTGGATACTGAATCCAACTATAGTCTTTATTAGCTATGTTACTACAGGCAAGTGTTCTAGTGTTTCTGAGCCTCAGTTTCCTCACCTGTAATGTGAAGACGATAGCATTACTAATAGCTAGCACAGAGTCAGCACAAAATTAATGTTAGCTCCTATTTGTCTAAACTGAACAGAGCCCCAAAATGTTTTAAGCCTTTTCTATTATTAACAATGGTGATAATGGTTATATTAATTGAAGACTCATGTGGGCCGGACACTGCTACGGATTTTACTATTTTACACATATTTGTTTTTTTGAATTCTTCCAACAGCGCTGGAAGGAGATTACTGTTATTTTCTGCATTTTTCAATAGGTGACAAGTCTGAGTCCCAGAGAACTTGCCCAGGGTCACATAGTTACTCGGTGGTGGTAGATTGAGGGGTTTTCTTCTGTATTTTCTCCCAAAACCACTTCATGGAACTCCCTCAATTGTATGGTTGGTGATCAAGAAATGCCTGTCTCGCCTGTCTCCCTCCATGCCTTGTGGGAGGCTTAACCAGCAAGACTATATGCCCAGCACTGTAATTTAGCATGGCAGTGGGATTTAGCACCTTGTGGGATTTTATTTCTTATCGTCTTATTTATGCCTCCTTTAATTTTCATTTAAGTTCCCCTCTGTAAGTCCCTTCAGCTCTCATAAAACTTTATGGTCTTTACTAGCGATCAGGCAATGGTAGAATTGATTCCCTAAAACCAACTTCTGGTCAAGTTGTGTAATTCGCCAGTGATGGAGCCTGAGACAGTAAGAGACAGGCTCCCCCTTAAGAGGTCAGACATATTATCATTGGTTGATGCTGTATTTTTAAACCACCGTCATCTTGGAAAACTCTATCCATTAGCAAGAGATCAGAGCAATGAAAAACCTCAAAAGGTCACACAGTCCATTCTGAGGGCGCGGCAAAGAACTTGGCATCTCAGAAGGTCGATCAGCCTTCTAGCTCTGGGGCTGTCTGAGAGCACAACAGGTCTGATTGTTTTTCTTTAGTGAATTAACCCATTGGATTTCAGCCCTAGCTTTCTCTTCCCACCTCCAACATCCTATGTTATATCCTGCCGGAACAGATTTTGATTGTGATCACATAATTGCTGTAGCCAAGGTATTGTAAGGGTGTCTGAGACCCTGAACTTGGAGAGAGGAGGCTTGTGATTACTCTCTTGCTTGTAGCTTCAAGCAGGCAGAGGCCCTTAACACATCACCAAGCCATTTCCCTCACTCCCTGGCTCACAGCTACACGACATTTCCCAGCCTCTCTGGTGTTGGGTGTGGCCGCGAGACTGAGTCCTAGTCAATGCAACATCGATCGGTATAAGGGATGTTGGCCCCTTCTATGTCTGACACATTAACACCTGCCACGCACAACGCTCCGTGAGAATAAATACAACATCCATCACCTCACCTTGCCAGTTAGGAAGCCACACATTAAAGATGGTAGAGCACAGCATGTAAAGAGCCAGGTCCCTGAGTCACTGCATGGAGCAAAGCCACCCACTGATCAGGAATACCAATTTTGGACTTTATGTGAGCAGTTAATCTTTTATCGCATCACAGCAACCAGAGTGACCATGACTAACATACATGCTCATACTGCTATTTCTGACAAGAAGTTTTCACTGATATTGCTGGTCCATCTGAGGAGCCTGAGAGGTTGAGGCTTCCCAATCGAATCTGAAAGCCGGGCCGAGGAAGCCACCCACATTTTCTCTTACATTTCATCCCCTTGTCCCAGCACTTACCACTCTCTAATGTTATCCATCCATTCATTGCTTATTTGTTGGTTTTGTTGTCCCTGCAGAGCAGGGACCTCATCTGTCTTGTTCACTCCTATGTCTTCAGCAAAAAACTAAAATAAATGAGATACAAATTCTGCTAACCAGACTGATGAGGAGAGTGAGATCTGGATAGGGCTGGATGCCAAAGGTCAAGTGTGGAACAGCGAAAGATGAGAGGCTGGGATTTAAGATTTCCAATGTGGAGAAGATCTGGGTGGTGATAAATTCTGGGTCACTGCCCTGAGGCGGGGTGGCTGAAAAATAAGGATGAAGGTCTTGAGAACTGAGAAGATCAGGGAGCTAAGGCTAGGAGATTGGCTGGGTCCTCCAGGTAATGAAGTTGTATAATAAAGAGAAGATTGCAATTTTATAAGACTTTTCACATAAACAAATTCACAAATCAATAAAGGAATTCACTAGCTGTTCTGATATTTATTACAACAGACATGTTCAATGGGGATTGAGTGGCAGCTTGGGCTCATGTTGCAATTAAAAAATTGCTCTTCAATTTTCTTCATGCCCCTCCCCATTACACCTGAAACCAAATTGTGATTCATTTGACTTGTGTAGTTAAGAGGGTTTCCTTTACAGACCCATTCCAGACATTCAGCATAGAACCTAGTTACCTAGACTTGATCTTGGCCGACTGAATTCATAAGAACTAAATATTGTATATCTGAAATTCAAAAGACCCCTTTTGTGAGAGCCTGGGAGGTTTGTTTTTTTTTTTGTTTTTTTTTTTTCCATCTAAATACCTTAATTGTTCCTCTACAGGGCAATCATAAATGTAAATCAACTTCATGTGGCTGATTGCCAGGGATGAGTTTGTCTTCCTAATGATGCTAGCCAGAAAGTCCTACTCAGAACGTCCTGAGAAAATGCTACCCTGCGGTTCTATGCACCAAATGTCATCAGGGTACTGGACTTTTCATATTTTAAAACATAAATAATTACACTGTGCTGTTGCTGGTTCCTATTCGCAAAGTAACAGATGATACATCTATCATTCATCCGCTCAGAAGACAAACCATTCGCCCACCGTTTGGGAAAGGCGCTGGTCTGTGTCTCCCTGACCAAAACAATTCTTTGAAAAAAATGTCTTCACAAGCTCGCATCCCATTTTCTGCCTTGATCAAACATGTGCTTATTGGAATAATTCCGAAAGAGAACTTGGTATGGTTCACAATTGTATACAACTCTCAAATCTTCCACTTCCGATTTTTAATCTCTGTCACACCAGCTTTATAACAAGATGAACACTTCAGGAAGAAGAATGGAAGCAGTCTGAATTTTAATTTGCTATTTCTTCACACACACAAAACACCCTGAGCTCAATCAATGCCCAGAAATGAAGGCCAATAGATAATGATAGCAGGGCCTCATATTTCCCCCCTATTGTTTCAGACTCTAATTAGGAAAAGGGAATTCGGGAGCATTGTCCTCTTCCAGTGTGCAGACATGATGTTATCATCGTGTTTACAGGGGTGGTCGGGTTCCCGGGCCAGTGTATTCCCGCACGGGTAACCGTCCCATCTTGATAAAACAATGCTCTTAGCAGGATCCTAAACACGCTGATCGAGGAAGACCGTATGCTGACGGCAGGGAGGAAGCAGCGTGTTAACAAACAAGTTTGCAGGCCAGGAAGTTTTAATCAGTTCTTTCTACCACAGGAGGTATGATGGATGGAGGCCTCGTTTCAGAGGGGTTTCCTTTAGATAAAACAATAATACCATGCTCTCAGGAACCTCGTTCAACGGCAAAAAGCTGTGATTAATCCACCAAAAGTCAAACATGGGAAGACTGGCAAGATGAGATTATTTGCGAGTATAATTAGCCACAATTATCACTGAAAGGAATTTGAGGATGGGGTGTGGGATTCTACTCTTAAGGGGAAAAAAAAAAAGACTTTGTAAGGGAGAATTATGGGTAGGGCCACCTTATACTTAACTATTTAAATAATCTTGGAGATTTTTTTAAAGTGAAAGACACTAAAAACAATTATTTCAGGATAATAGGGCATAGATTAGGATTATCCCAGACCCGTAGGGATGACTGATCATTCTATTAACAAGAAGGCATAATATTTACACCTTTGAAAAGAGCTGAAGTGGTCATGCCTGGAATAGACTCTAAACTAAATCTCTGCTAGAGTCTGAGAACGTTTGTCCAATTATAATAATTCAGAGTCAAGAAAATAGTTCCCCCTTTTCCACTGTGGAATTGCCAGTGTTGGGTGCTTTCTATTGAAGCTGAAAAGAAAATTCACCCCAACATACTTAACTAACTGGAAAATATAGATGTGACAAGGAGATCAGGTAAAGCTTGATCTAGGGGCCAATTGGTCAGGACCTGATTTCCTTCTTTTCATCCTTTGGTTTTATTTCCTCAGCATTGACACCATTTCTTAATTAGGAAAGGCCACATCGTGCAATGATAATGATAGCCCTAAAATTAAGCAAGGAATACACATAGATCAAGAAATACTGAGAACATAGTGGGATCTTATACCCACTTCCTATTTTTCTTTTCTAAAGAGCCCTTTCTGTATGTGTGTCTACAAAACCATGGTCTTCTCTGGCTTCATCTTCTGTAGAGTGCCACGATGGTCATTTCCTGGTGGGGATGGAGCCAGGCTCGGCCATTCGCGGTGGCACGGCCCCGAGCCTTGTCTTGATAATGAATGTGTTCAGAGGCCCCTTCAAGGACAGGCTGGCTTCTGTGAAGACTTCTTTACTTCCAAGATGGGCTGCAGTATGCTGGCTACTATTTTGGGTATTTCTGGAAGTATTTCGATAGTATTATCAGTTTTATTACTAATGATCATAACAGCTAATGTTGATTGAGGTTTATGGCATCAGCTCCTGAAGGCACCAAACCTATGTTCTCATATCCCCAGGCCCCAGGGGACTTTCCTTTCACTATCCCCATTTTAGAGATTAAGAAATTGATGCTCAGATATGTCAGGTTCCTTGTCTAAGCTCTATCTCATGGAAGCTTAATTGGCTTCTCTCTTCCATTTTTCTGGTCCTACCTTATCAGTGCTTCCAAACATGGCTTCCTTGTCGCCTTTCCAGAGCTGCTGCTCCAGGACTCCAGAGGGGAAGTTAATTTTGTGACATGTGGCAAAAAGGTCGTAGCCTTCTGATTGCACCCAGGGCAGAAAACAGATCGTTAGTCTAAGCTGGGCACAGTCACGATGACACTTCTCATGCACGTTGAAGTTCAGTCCTAGCAGCAGCAGCCAAGGGGCTGTTCCTGTTGATCATTTCCCGCTCAAAGTAAGAAGCCGCCTGAGACGTACACTAAGCCCAGTGGTAGAGAAGTATTGACAGTGGCATGAATCACAACAGGAGCAGGAGCCACAAGGACTAACGCACACCGAGTAACTACTATGTGTCTAGACTCTGTACTGTCCCCTTATGTACATTCGTTTATTTCAGCCCCTCATCAGTTCTGTGTGGCAGAGGACCCCTTATGAGACCACTTTTACGGATGAGTAAGCAGAGGCTCTGAGAAGTTAGACAACTTACCTAGAGAATTCGTATCCAGTCAGTTGATTTCAGAAACTTTGTTTTTACGTACTTGGCTCCACTGTGGGTCATAAGATCATCACTGGGAGATCCCCTTTGAAAGCCATCACTGCCTTCTAACACCGTCATTCCTCTTATGAATCTTTAGTTTCTTACGTGGGGATTCTGGGGATACAGTGTGTGCCAATGTGTTTGCAATCCAGCCTGTGCCTTTGGTTCTGGTTGTGTCAATGCCCACTCCTGGGCTAAAAAGTGATTTGGAAACAGACCCACAAACACATAGGCTTACTTGCTGTTTCCCTCCTTCTCACGCTTTTAGAAAGCAATAGCTGAGGGCTACCGTATCAGTCAGGATAGACTAGGTATGCTGCAGTAACAAACAGCCCACAATCTCCACGGCTTACAGAAACAAAGAGAGTCATTGTGCACAGCACAGACCCACCAAGAGCTGGCTCCATTCTTCATCTTCTCCATTCCTGGACCCAACCTCTCTCTAGGACTCATTTCATAGGGGAAAAAGACAAGATGAGCTCTCAAAGCTTCTTCCTGGAAGTGATATCTGTCATTTCAGCCCTCCTTCATTGACCCAAGGAAGGGAACTCTAGGCAGGGGTGTAAAGTCTCTCTCTGGAGTGAAGAGTAAATAAACATTCACAGTAACATTTTCTCCCATGGTTGTTAAGGTGACATTTCTTTTTTACGTCTCTTTCCTACCTTGCTGCCCCATATCCTAAGGGCATTGGTACCAACAGTTTTTTGAACGTATAGTTCTTACTTTTCCCCAAAGCCTGGGTGACCTGCTATCTGCACCCTCACCCCAACCCTCAAAGTTACTGTTTCCGTCATGTTCCCTGCCCTTGTTAAGTGTTAACCCAGATTGAAATGCTCCTAATTTTACTCAGAGTGCAAAGAACACCTAGGTCAGAGGCTTGCCCTAACTTGAATCACCTCCTCGAAACCTTCCTTTGTCTTTCAGAGAAAGTAAAGAGACAGAGATAGAGAAAGTGTGACCTACTTTTTTATTATCAGCACCATTTCATCTGCAAAACACGACTTTACTGATTAGGCTGAGCATGAAAATAAAATGTTTTCCAAAAGACCTGGCTTTGACTGTCGTGAAGAAGTCCGGGGACTCGTTCAAAACTCTGATGAACCCTACAAGCAAATGGTTCCAATTTTTTAAAACCATTATTGACTTCCAAATTGCTCTCACTGTCCACAAATAATATGTGGTACTTTTCTACAAATATCAGCAGCCAGGTAGGACAAAACCAGCTCCCAGACTAGCTGTTTGCTTGATATTAAGCTTTGCCAGTCCAATATAGGTCACATTTCCAACCAGATTTTGTGCTTATCTCTACATTACACCTTGTAGCACGGGGGAAAAAAAGAGCTTCTTGACATCTTTTTGAAGAATGGCGCTCTTTAAAAAAACATAAGGGAACTTTTTTTTCAAACACTATAATGAGGGTATTCAAGTCTGCAGGCAAAACAGAGCTGTTTGAAAAGACATTAGCCTCGAAACCGCACTGTGCCAGAATGGATACAGCGACGTCAAAGTGCTGCATTTGTTTTGCCATTACTTTTCAGTGACTAAAATCGTTTGCTAATGAAAGTTCTAGCTGACATAATTTCAGCACCTGCCGATGGAGGCAAGATGAGTTCGCTGGCCAGGAGAGATGCAATAAAATTGGGAGAGTAAGTATAATTCTGAAGCATTTAAACTCCCAAATAATAGTAACAGTACTTCTTGATACCTTATCATTGGAAAAGAAGGGTAGCATTTTTCAAAGAGCTTTCACAGTCATTACCTTAATTAAGTCTCATAATAACTTTGTCATTTAGACTGCACAACTTACTCAAATCCTCATTTTACTGATGGAACTGGAGCTCAGAGAGGTCATGTGGATCCTGGGTATCTGCAGGCCATGACAGAGAGAGAGGTATGCTCTTCCTGCCAATTCTTTCTAACTAATGACTGCTCCAGGAAGCAGAGTAAGTGGCTTTAATTTCAGTGGGGTGTCAGGGAGATGTAGGGGACAATTGCAACCTGGAAGACTCGATTCCCAAGACTGTTTTCACTTCTGACACCAACTGCAAGTTTAAGGGGGGGGTGGGCAGTGTCCCCAAAACCACTCTCAGACTTCATAATGTACTGGAAGGACTCACAGAATGCACCGCATGCTGTAATATCACGGTTACTGTTTATCACAGGGAAAACATACACGTTAAAATCAGCCAAAGGAGGAGACGCACAAGGGCTGAGCCAATGAAAAGGGGCAAACTCAAAGCTTCCACTGTCCTCTCCAGTGAAGTCAGGAC
Organism: Furipterus horrens; assembly: GCF_987537825.1. Taxonomy (NCBI): domain Eukaryota; kingdom Metazoa; phylum Chordata; class Mammalia; order Chiroptera; family Furipteridae; genus Furipterus; species Furipterus horrens. The sequence continues at coordinate 23,201,455 of NW_028327183.1, forward strand.
ACATCACTTTCCTGGTATTGATACCCAGGGATGCCTGCCTGAGCTTCAGGCCTCAGAGATTTTATTGGGGCTTCATCATGTAGTCATGATTGATTGATTGATTGATTGATCATTAGCTTGCTCATGCAGTTGATTTCAGCTTCTAGGTGAGCTGATACCAGGTGACACATTGTCCCCGTCCTGCCATGTCATTTGTCTTTCTGGAATGACCAGGCCCCAGCCTAAGACTATATGATTGTGGTCAGTCCCCACCCTAAAGGATATTAATAAGACTATATTCAATATGACCCAAGGCCTCCAGATTGAAAAAGATACTCCTCTCCGTTGTGTATTCTGCATGCATTTAGTGATTTTTTTTTTATTAGGAAAGGCTCTTGCAGGCAGTGGATCCCAATCTTCCTGTTTGCAGAAGCGGAAGCCAAGGCTCACAAGTCTGACCCAAGCCAGAAAGCTGAGGAGGAGCAGCTGGAGCTGGACCTTGGGCATCCCAGTGCCAGGCACCATTACTAAGCTAATGGCCTATGTGCAATGAGGGCGAGTTAATTGTACTAAAAGCAAGAACTTAAAGCTAAGGTTTTATTTGACTAGAAATATCAAAACCTGTAGAGAAAAAATATTCCACATCCAGGAGCCACATTCTCTCTGTTCGCCTTCCTCTCCTTCTGGCTACCCCCACGAAAATAACATCATCATCACCATCATCACCATCATCATCCTAATGATCATCATGACCACTGTCGTCGTCGTCGTTGTCATCGTTGTCATCATCATCATCATCATCATCATCATCATCATTTCTAGCCCAGACCATTCCAGAAATAATGTGGTCATTTTCTCTTACATGAGCCCTTGATTCATCTTGCTAGTTTTTTAACCCACCTTTCCTAATACCTAGTTTATATAGCAACTGTTTCAGAAAATAACTTTGGAAATTCTACGTATAAATGTAAATTTTATCTCACAATGTATTAGCGGCTTTTATCCAGAAATCTCTTGAAAGAGGGCAATGTTTCCCTGTTCCATGGATCAAGTAGTATATTGCTTTTTCCTATTGGAGAAAATCAGTCATGTGAACTTTATTCTTCCATAAAAATTAGTTTTTAACTTCTTCAGAAATGTCAGAGAGAGGATGCGGGGCGTTCAGAAAGGGTGGCCTGGGCTGGTGGGGAGGAATTACGAGCCCACAGACAAGACTCTGGTCGGAGGAGAGTCAGCTAGGCCACTGGAGAAAAGCACCTGCAAGGTCCCTGAAGGGAGCCTGATGGCCCCGGCCTTGTGGGATGCTTTTGACTCGAAGCTAAGAGTTCACAGGCATCTCAGCAAGGAGCTTTCTGATGTGGTTAGACACACTTTATAACATTTTAAGATGAGCAGTGCTGTTCTTCTTTCTTTTTAAGTTTGCTTTTGGGGGTTTGCTTTTGGAAGTTTGTTTAAAAAAATAGGATTTGCTGTCATCATTTCTATGAAGAAATACATATTGATTAATCAGGATAATGACATAATGGATGGATTCCAAGTTTTGGGGCCAAAGTATCCCACTGAAAACTTGTCTTTGCCACCTACTCGCTGACTGTCTTTGAGTGAAATATTAAAACAGTCTGCAACCCAGATTCCTTATCTGTGAAATCTTTCCATGGTTTTTAGGAGGATGACAAAGCAAATATTGGTAAAATACATGCCACGGTCCTTCTAAGTATTTAGAAAGTATTAATTTCCATCCTTAGCACTAGTCATCCAATGTTTATTTGTTGGTTTCTATGTGTATGCGTGATCATTTGTGCCTTTAATAAGCTTACAGTACGGTCATACTGTGCATTTTGTTATATGATGTCATCTGCCTAAGTGTTCTTTAGTAGTCTGTGTTTATCTCTTTTAGATCACTTTGTTGCAATGTGGTTTTTTTTTTCATTTTTGATGTTTTATTGTTTGTGCTAATACAGCTGTCCCATTTTCCCCACTTCGCCCCGCTCCACCCATCCCACCCCCCACTCCCATAGTCAATCCCCACACCATTGCCCATGTCCATGGGCCCTTCACGTACGTTCTTTGACTAATCCCTTCACCTTCTTTCAGCCAGTCCCCACCTCCCCACCTCCCATCTTGTTGCATAGACCTATGAATCAATATAGATATCACTTAATGGGCTCTCAATGTTTATTTTTTAAAGTTGTGAATAATTGTTTATCTCCGTCTTAAAAAATCATGCTCAGCTACATGACCAAGGCTGATCATTACTGCCACTGGGTGGCAGCATACTGGGATGGAGGAAATAACCCCTCAACCTCTCAGAACATAAACATGAAGTTCTAGAATGGCATCAAATGATCCATGATCCATGATCTTCCGTTACTGTTTGAAAGGAAAGCTCTCAGGAAAAATATGTCAGTAAAGTCTGGGGCCGTAACTGCCTTCCTTGGTGTTAAGACACACCCTTACACTTCTAAAGTGACCTGCTCTGAGCTCCCGGCATCTTAACCGGGAACTCATTTGTGTGTGTAGTTTTCTGCTTGTTCCCACTGGGGAGCCATAGCTATAAACGGAAGGGATAATATTACAGGGAGGAGATGCACATTTTTAATATGTTCATGCTCCACCAAACTGTAAAGAACTCTGTTTCTCAATGAGAACCAGGCTTTTACACATGTCCTCTGCCAGAGGTTTTAGACGGGGATTCGCCACCTTCAAGAACCTTGGTAATATTTTATTTCTCTTGGAGAGTGAAGATGCTGCTCCCTTTTGCAGGGGGACACTTTGGCCAACAATAAAGCTGTGCTTGCAGGGAGGCAGCCTGGCTCCAGCCCTGGCCTTGGCCCTGGCCCGACAGGGTTGGTCACTTCTTGATTCATTTGTTCTTCATTTTATCACAGTCTCGCATACCTCGGAAATGAACGTCAGATATGGAACCATTTCCGACCATGTATGCAACTAGACAGAAAGAACTTGAACCAAGAGGCAGGGGGGAGGGTAGCAGTGAGGGGAGAGCTAACTATAGATTATGGATCCTATGATCGATTAAAGGGGAAAGAGAGCGCAGGTAAGGAGAGACGTGTTCTTAATAGACATTTAGAGCCCATTACAGAATCCTAAGAAAATAAGCATGACCCTTACAATTTAAATGTAGTCGTCTGTAATTTCTGTTGGTTACTTAGGTTGTCAGTTTTGGGACCATTTGCCATTGAGGGACAAGAGCACAATGAAGTTCGAGGCTTTTAGACACCCGCTGTCACTCACTTTGCAGAAAGCAGACATATTCTCTTCTCCGCACATGTGCTGTGACTGCTGGAATAGTCTGTTGGTTCACTCATTCAACGGGGCTGATGTTCAGGCCACTACCCACTGTTAACATGTGAAAGCCCTGCAGTGTGGCCGATAGTAGCAGTCAAGCCTCCCTTGATCCAGCAACTCCAGGCTTCCAACCACCATGGCAGGAGCCTGTGCTCTCATGTGAGAATGTTTACCAGTGTATGTGTTCTGATTGGCCAGTGCTTGTGCCATATAGACTGTTGAATGTTTTGAATAGCTTGGCTGCATCCACAGATGCTTCCGGGGTCATGAGTGATATGCTAGGCTGGCAGTCGCTGCGTGATCAATACACCCACAGCTCCTGCCTGTGGAGAGTGTATGTTCTAGCGCAGATAAGAGAGGGTTAAAGTAATAATGGCCACAAGGTGTTCAGGGAAGGGTGTGAAATACGGAGATTCTAGGTGCTAAGGAAAGCATTTAGCGGAGCAGTTCAGTGGTCAGAAAAGCATGGGCATAAACCCCAAGTAAGCCAGTGACTTCTGAGGCCTGGAGAAGTGGAGGAGTCTGAAAAAGGGGCCTCTGGTGTTAGGCACAGGTGTCTCCCCTGCTCAGCCAGTCTGCACCCTGGACACAGGCCAACCTGCTGGTGTCACATCTTCAACCTCACTCCCCACTGCTGCCTTCCAGCAAGCTGTCAGGAACTTCCTTGTGTTTCTGGAAGACTTGATGGGAGCAGCCTGTGCTTCTGGAAAGGAACCTGGGTCTGGGCAGCAAGAAAACCAAGTGCCAATTCTGACCTTGCTCCCAGCTAGTGAGGGAGGGCCCCTGGAGCACCTGCCCAAGTCTGAGTTTTCTCCTGTTTAAAATGATCCTTGTCCTGAGGAGGGTGAAGGGAATTTATTACCTGGGAACAGGATTGGTAGAGCCTGGCTGATTGTTACCATGATATAGAAACCACGTAAGTGTGACCCTAGAGGAAAGAGCAGCCCACCAGCTTTCAGCAGACCTGGGTCTCAGTCCACTTTTTATCTGGGTGACCTTGAGCAAGTCTTGTAATTTCTCTGAGCTTTGGTTTCTTCACATGTAAAGCAGAAATAATAATAACAAGGCATACTTAGTGGAGTGTTTAAAGAACTATATGGGATGCCGAGGCTTAGCAATGTGTTTGGTACATAATAGACCACCGATAAGCATTATTATTTCTACCACCATATGTGTCCGTTTATGTGTCTGCTTGTAAGTTCATCGCAGCACAGATTCTGTCTTTTCCTCCCAGTGGCTCAGCATGCAGCCCAGAGCCTGACCCAAGGTGGCACTCAGTCGCTCTTTGATAAATACTATCAGTTATTTAATCTCTGAAACCATATACAGTAAATACTAGCACTGGGACTCCATGTGTGTTGACATACCACTTGTGGTTGTGTGTTCTCCTTTAAATAGAAAATTGAAGAAAAGAAAGGTAATTAAGGCCTAATTATCAGGCTAAATCAAGCACATATTTGTTGACCTTCCTTGATGCCTAAGCTTGTATCCCTTGTGTCTGACTTCAGTTTCATTTCAGTGCTCCAACGTGCAGGAATTTGCCTGTGTCCCCTTGAATAAGTGTCTTTCTTTGGAGCAGAGATTAAGTAGGGATTTCTCTTACTGTGTTTATTTTTCTTTCTAACTCTCAAGCTCATTGAATTATTCTTTTGCCCAAACACTTACATATTCTTAGCCATCCCTTTTGCTTAAGTTTGCAGAGATTTGTGCTTAAAACTGAATAAACAGCCTCAGTAGCATGTGTGGTGTGTGTGCGTGGATGTGTGTGTGTGTGTGTGTGTGATATGAATTCTTGCTAGAATGCATAAACAAAAAATCATAGTCACAGATTCTGGTCACCTAGACTTCAAAAGCCCTTTGTCTGTGTGTATTTACATAATGTAGTCTCCATGTTTGGATTTTATTAAACCCATGAGTTTAATAATAAAATGTTTTGGACATATGCTTTTTCTACCACTTCTCTTGTTCCGAATATTTTTTTTTCCCCTTTTGAAGTGAACACTGACTTTTTGGTACAGATAGTTGATGCTTTGGGGGCCTGTTAAAATAATGGTAAATATGTTTTCTAAATAGATGAAATTTAAGAAATTTTGAGAAGAGGTTTGTTTGATTTATTGGGAAAAAAAATGATAGGACACACAAAATGGGAGCACATTCGGTTTTCTTTCTCCAACCCTTTTATGGAACGCATTGCTGTGTTTCTGTGATGCTGTTTGTAAAACACAGTTTAAGTGATCGTGCAGCCTCAGTCTTAGAAATTAAAAAGCTATAAACTTGAACCCGAGCTTCCCTGTCAAAAGAATTATAATGTGTTTTTGCCCTAGGCTTCATTCAAGTTGAATTTACAATATTTTTTTCTAACAATAACAACAACCCAAAGTACCCCTTAAAGTTGAAATGTTTGTTAAACTTTATATATATGCATGCATATAAATGTACTGCTCTGTATATATAATGTACATTCACATATACTTACATTAGATTTTTAGGGAATTTCCTCTTTGCTTTCAAATAATTGCACAGAATATCCAAGTAGACATCATGTGTAAATAATCAAAATGTATTTAACGCTCTCTCAAAAAATCCATTTAAGAATAAGATCGTGGTTTGGGGTTGATTTTCAGACCATGAACTGAAGTATAAATATTCAAATTATTTTCATAAACTATTCAGTTCTGTTGTGCTTTTATGTTATCACACAGTGAATTTTTTGTATTTAACTTTTCTAGCAGTTCTCTTTTTTAAGAGCCTCAAGTGTCCTATAAAAAGCAAATACTTGAATTTTCAGTTTGGAGGTACTACATATTTTTCCTTCTGCTTGCCTTATTTTTATAACAGTGATTTATAAAGACATTACTGAAGAAAAGGAAAGAAGGATTTTGAAGAGGAACTGCTGTATAACACTGCTTAAAAATCTATTTCCAATGCTAAGGAAAGAAAAAATATCTTGGCATCATATCAGAGAGTGATCTGTGATCTGAGAGAGACGGCCATACCTTGAGTGACCATCTTCCAAAAATATTACATTGTGGAGAAGGAGGACAAGGGAACATTCCAGACTCCATGTCCACATCTGGGGTCTGGGGGAGCTTTGAGGGGGAGGCTAACAGGCCAGCCTGGACTGCTTGTCCATGCTGCCTGCCAGTGGGAAGAGTCTTAATGAAGAAGACAGCTTTGAAAAGAAAGCAGAAGAATGAGGTTCCTCGGAGTCTGTCTGAGGAGACCAGAATCTGGCCTCAGGCAATGCAGTAAGCCCCAGGAAGACAGGGACTCAGGAAATGCCATTGTGCAAGAATTGCTGCTTGTCCCCAAAATCTAGTTCACCCTTTCTTCTTAGTAACAGAGTTTTCCAAGGGATATATGATGATTCAGAATAAGCATTCCATGCCCTGACTTCCCTTTCAGCCCTCTGTGACCATGCGGCCAGTTCTGGCCAATGAGGTGGCAGAGAAGCACCAAGTGGCCTTTGGGGATAAGTCATTAGGGAAGAATCACACCTCTGGCCTCCTTCAAGCCCCTCTCTCCCTTCCTGCTGTGGGGGACGCAGCCAAGGCGGCTGGCAGGGGACCAACGTGGCAAATGAATATGGGAGGATCCTGGGTCCCTAAAATCATAGTGATGATTATTACTAGGTATTTTTTGCACAATTTCTTTCTGGCTGAAGACACTATATTTGGATTTTCTATTCATTGTCCTCAGTCCTGTTAAATAGACTGATCAAGGACAAACAGCAGAATGAAAAAATGAGTGAGTAAAACGAAAGACAAGGAGTAACTGAAAAGTCCTAGGAAGCTTCCAAGGAGCCTTTGAAGCTTCCATCACACTCATATTTGTTGAGCACTCACTGTCATGGGCCAGTCACTCCCCTCGGCCCTGAGGTGACAAAGACAAGTTGAACCACAGTTAAGTGCAATGGTGACGTTGCGATGAATGATTTCTGGTTCCTACCCAGGCTCCATCGCTAACTAGTGCCCTTATGAACCCGGGCATGTCACGAGCCGCCTCAGTTCCCTCGTCCATAAAATGGGGATAGGAAGCTCGACCTCCCCTGGTTGGTGTGGGCATCACGTGAGAATGTGCACATAGAATGTGTTGCACAGTGACTGCATATGGTGGATAAGAATTTAATAAATTTTCATTTTTTTAAAAAAAAGGTTTTATTATTGCCCTCGGGGAGCTCACAGTCTCTGAAGGCAGACAGCTGTGAGAACATACGTAGACTGTCCACACACTCAGGAATAGTGAGGAACTGGCAGGGGTCTAGGAACGTGATGTGGTAAGTGACCTGGGACCCCAGTGTACTCTGGAGACAGAGAAGCTCCCATCCCTGTTTGGAAGGGACAGAGGTAGTCAGGGAAGTCCTCCTTTTACTCGGAGACCAGAAGGATGACTGGATACCTGCCATGAATAGGAAATGAAAAGGGTGGAGGAATGAAGGAGGGAAAATGGCTAGTACCTAGACCATGTCAGCTGAGCCAGAAATGAAATATCCAGCTATCCATGGCCAGACCATTTTGCAGAGCTGCACCAGTCAGGTCAATGGCACTACTGGGCCTCTGCTTTGGGAACAAAAGTGAGGATATGAAAGCAACTGGGATGTGATTTTTGACCTTGAGAAGCCTGTAGTCTAATAGAGGAGACATACATAAAGGTAATTTAAGTGTAACATAGCACAGACCATGCAGTATTGGGATCATCTACCAGCCTGACTGGAATACAGAGGGGACAAGTGTTTCATTTTGTCCAGCTGGGCAAGACATTGCAGAACGGTTTACAGAGGGAAAGGCACGGAGGCAGACGTTTAAAGGCAATTCCAGGCTGGCTCTACAACCTGGGTTGTTGGTACATCCAAGGGGCTTGACACCAGCCCTCTAGGCGGAGAGGCAGCCGTTTCTCTGAGCTACTCACAAAGTGCCGCATCCAACTCCTCATGAGAAATGGAGGTGTCTGGGTGGGTCCACCAAGCAGAGGTTTTTCTAAAGTGACCGAGCAGTGACCTAAGGCCGCCCTTGAGACAACCCCAGGTGCCCCGCCAGCCGTTTTCCACGCTAGTGTTTTTCTTCGTATGGATGCAGCCTATGTCTGGACGAGAACATGCTGTGTAAGAAGGTTCTTTTTCACTTCACCCCTCAAAATGTGCAAACCAACAACCACAGATAGATCCCAGATGCCGTTTTCCTGCTCTCTCAGACCTTGAAGTGGGCCCTGCCAGCAGGCACACCTGCCAAGGAAAATGCTGTCCTCGAAATGTTCCTGGCACCGTTTTCAAGAGGTGCCGACCAAGCGCTGGAATCGCTGACCTCCCTGAAAGAGAAGCCTGCAGCTGTGGCCTCCGGGGTGAATTCCCCTGGTGGGAGGACCCCATGGAATTAAAGCAGACTTAATCCACATCACAGAGAGCTGGCCCATCACTAGCAGCTGGAGAAGTGGTGGTTTCTAGGAGGGACCTCCCCAGAAGGGAGATGACTCAGGCCGCTCCCAAACCCTTCCTGAAGACCAAACAAACAAGGTGAGGGGCAAAGAGACATTTGGTGGTCACCTAGTCTAGCCCCCAAGTCCAGAGGACAGATGTAAGTTATATACTGTCACTCAGCAAGAGAACATGCTGACGGCCGAATCCAGTTCCCTCCTCTTTGGTTGGACCATCAATGTCCAAAGAGCAGAACACGTCTGCCCACACCTGGCAGGGCTGGCCCTGGGAACAAGACTCGTACGCACTGTAAGATACAAATCTGGGTCAGAAATCAGGGCTTGGGAGTCATAGGGATCAGTTGCTCCCTCTGAGTCCTTCTCCCATGGATATGCTTTCAATGATTTTTTTAAGGTGCCATGTTGCCATCAAGGTTATAAAGACCAGGGTGTTAAGATAGGTTAGGTTAGGATAGGTTAGAGGAAGCAGTGAGAACTGCTTCTTTGAAACACCACTGCTCAGACCCTGAGGCCCACGGCCAAAGTGATCAGAGGGTGACATCTGTCTCCACATGCTGACCTCCTTCCACCAACCACTATGCAGGCCTGTGACACGGGGTCATGTGGAGAGCAACTTCTATGTCAGAACCAGAAATTTAAACTCTGTTTCATTGGCAATGGGGCCCTGACATATTTTTTTTATAGGGTCATGACGTGATATCAAGTGTGTTTCTGAAAGATTTAAATGCAGATACACACACACACACACACACACACAAGATATCAAGGCAGAAGAAGCTAGAGGCTGAGAAGCAAAAGGTTATGATCATATTTTAGTTGAGAGATGATGAGGTTCTAAAGTTGGTTCCTGCGTTGGAGTGAGAGTGGAAGGGGTGGGTTGAGAATGGATAGTGGTGATAAGTTGAGAGGACAGCTGACTGGAGGTCGATGGTAAAGGAGAAGGAAGGAAGCAATGATGGGTCTTGGTCTGGGAACTAGGAGAATGATGGTCCATGAATGGAAATAGGGAAGGCAAGAATAGTAGCTGGAATTGGGGAAGGTGTGAGTTTAATGGTTGACTTGTGCTATTTGCAGTGGGTGACCTCCTTACCTGTCACCTAAGTCCCAGTTCCTTGCACAGTGCTGCAGGCTGGCTGCATATAGTGCTCCATTCCGTGAGAGTTTTCCCAGGGCATATCCTCAATGGCTTTGAACCTTTTGAAAGACCCTGAAACCAACCCAAGTTTTCCATTATTTCCCCTCCAGAGCCCATTCTGCTATGTGCTTACCTACTCACCAGATAAATAATGACTACGTGAGTGAATGCTAGCAGTTGAAGCAAAGCATTAAAACCCATGCCAGGCTTGAATTTATTATTATTATTATTATTATTATTATTATTATTATTATTATTATTATTATTACTATTACTATTATTATGCTAAAATACACATAATGTAAAATATACCATCTTAACTATTTGTAAGTGCACAGTTCAGCGGTATTAAATACATTCAACTCTCTCCGCTATCCGTCTCCAGAACTCTTTCCGTTTTGTGAGACTGAAACTCTATACCTGTTAAACGATAACTCTCCGTTCTCCCCTATAATGTCCTCAAGATTTATCCATGTCATAGCATGTGTCAGAATTTTCTTCCTTTTTCTTAATTATTATTTTTTAAATCTTCACCTTATGATATCTTTTCATGAACTTTTTAGAAAGGAAGGGGGAGAGAGAGAAATGTCAGTGTGAGAGAGAAACATGGATAGGCTGTCCCCATACATTCCCCGACCAGGGATCAAACCCACAACCTAGGTATGTATCCTGACCGGGGATCAAATCTGAAACCTTTAGGTGTACAGGATGACACTACAACCAACTGAACTACCCAGCCAGGGCAGAATTTCCTTCCTCTGTAAGGCAAAATAATATTTGGTTTTATGGATATACCACATTTTGCTTATCCATTCACTTGTTGACGGACACTTGCTTCCTCATTTAGCTATTATAAAGAATGCTACCATGAACATGGGTGTACCCGTCTTGAATTTTAACTTGCTTTCTGAGTAGGGCTTCCACAACTGAAGAACTTCTCAAATTGTGTGGCAACAGGGTCCATAGGCTGCAAGGGTTTGGAACGTGTCTTGGTTGTACTTTTCCCTCTTGGTTTGGAAACCAGCTTAGCCGAGACAAGGAGAGATTTCTGACAAGAGCTCAGCGATTAGAGTTGCCAGCAAATGGCTCAAGTAGATCAACCGTAAGTTAAGTAAGAAAAAGTAAGTGCTACTGTTTGAGGTATGTGCAGGGTATGGTTTTAATCCATCACTGTCAGGCTTATATAAAAGTCCAGGCTTCTGTAACTCTTTAACTTGAAGTATTATGGGGTGTCACATGTTCACTGAAAGCCAAGAGAAGCAAGGAGTTTTGTTCATGGTTAAATCTTGTAAAGATGCTTTTAAAAGCATATTAATCCATTAGTAATCCATTTGGATTTTGGAATATGGTCATATATTGTTTGGTACAATATATACTAAACTGAGTCCTGGAAAATTAAATGGAAATATGGTTTTAAACTACAGGAACTTTAAAGCAGTCTCTCAGTAATGCCTTCTCATTAGTCATCCCTGTTCCCATATTTTAAAACATTTTTCTTACATAAAATTTCCATTAAGAGGGGTACATCTATGGGATGGTTTTGTGGGGCTAGGGGAATTTTAATTTTAGAAGCATTTCAAATTACCAGAAAGTTACCAGAGTAGTATGAGCAACTTTTTACCCTGATTCACAACTACACCTGTATTTTTAATTACACTAATAGGACACAGGTATAACGATTGCATATTAGCAAAGTGTTCTTTCCCTTTGAGTGTATGCTTTCTATGGTTATGTAAGTGGCATGGAGGGGCTAAACATACATTTATTGAGCTTTGTAGCATGCCAAGGTCTCTGTTAAGCATTGCCTTATATGATTTAATTGCTCTTATATGAATGAATCCTCCAAGTCCTCTGATGAGTGTTATTACCCCCATTCTCCTGGGTGACTTTCTCAAGGCTGGGCAGCCAGCAGTGGAGCTCAGATTCCCACTCCAACCCTGTGATTTCGAATCCTGAATCCCTGAAATGTCTTCATCTGACTTTGCATGCCAGGACCTTGCAGGATACCAGGAAAGAGAGAGGATTGCTCTTTTGAGAGGAGTGAAAAATATTAAGGCAGGATTTCCACACACATGGAAGTGAGCTAGAGACACGGCATGGAGGGGGAAGACAGAAGGAGGTCAGCGTTTGCCAAACATGCCCCTTCAGGCTACTGTAGGGACCATCCTCCAGAGCTTGACCTCTACATCAGAATTGGTGTATATCCCCGATGATGTTCACTGAGGTGATGTTTATCAAACGTGAAGGATCAGCCAAGGCCATGTACATGGAGAGCTTAAGGACCACCTTGTGAGGCAGGAAGACCCTGAAGGGCACGAGCTTTTACTTTATCCATTGTTCTGTCCCCAGCAGCTGTCCTGGTGGACCCGATCCACTGATCATTCAGCTGTTGGAGCTACATGTCACCTTAGTATTCAGGATCACCATCAGCAGGATTCTCTTAAATACAACAAATATTAAGTCAGTTCTGGGCATTGTAGTTCATTCATTTATTCATTCATTCCACAGGTATTTATTGAACACCTACTATATATATAGCAGTGAAGGCAGACGAAGGCTTTGTTCTAGTGCAGTTACACAGTCAACAAATAAATGAGTGAGCAAGATACAGGTGAGAGAGAAGTGGTGGAGATATGGCCAGTTATACTGGTTAAAGGGACAGAAGAGCCTGGGACTGAGAGTAAGCTCATTTAATTTGGGGATCAGGAAAACTTTTAATGAATCTGAGGTCTGAATTACCAGAGGCAGCCAAGGGGGTAATGGAAAGAAACAGGTCCAGGTAGGGAGAACAACAAATGCCCAATGCCACTTTGGTACAGCCTGAAAACAGAGAGGTAGGGCATGAAATGTAACGACATGGATTTAGATGGAAATCTGATGAGGTTGGCGGGGTAGGAAATTTGGAATGCCTAAGTACACCGAGCGGCTGCTGGAGGGTGATAGGCAGACAGAGGCCCCACTGGATCTGCTGCCCATCTGAGTGGACTCTAAGTCATGTCCATGCTGGTCATTGCCAGTGCCGCTCAGCATGTATTTGCTGAGCATCTTTTGTCTGTCAGACACTAAATTGGATGCTGTGCTTTAAAGATGAGTAAGAGATGGTACCTGGCCGGGAAGGCTCCTGCCTTGTCCTTCTTTGCGATGTGTTTCCCTTAGGCGATAATGCATGATTCTGCAATTGCTGGGTACATTTTTTTAGAATATCCTGTCTGTGAATAACTTTTATTCTTGATTCTTTTGATTCTTTATTCCTTCTTTGGCATCTTCTGGTGGCAAATGTTTATCCTTTGAAGGTAAACTTAATTTTTTCAGAAATGGACAAAAGTTGTTTCAAGTCTAGTCTAATAAATAAAGCAGATGATTGATTTTTTAGTAAAACAAGGAAATAAAGCTGATCTGTTTTTGTATGTGCTTCTAAGATAGCCTAGGATACCACTGTATCAAATTGTCAAATATCAAATATCAAATTATCAAAATGAAGTTCTTTGAAACCTAAGTGTTTAGATGTTAGAAAAATCCAAGTCTACTGTGGAAAATCTCTATTTTGGGGTAACACTGCGTCTTTCAATGGAAACCTTTAATTCTCCAAATTCCATTCCTGCACATTACTTCCCTGTTCCTTGCTTAAGGTGACATGAGTCTGATCTTTTCAACATAGAGGTATTGTTACCTTGTTACTGAGCAAAGCGGGGGCTCTTTCACGTGGTGCCTTGGTGTATGACCCAACAATTAGTGTTCAGAAAAACAGGTCTTTACGTGTAATATTCCAACTTCGTGGGTGCACCCCTGCTCAGAGCCCTGTTCTCCCATGAGACCCAGCACTTCCCTTGCTCCCCAAAAGGCTATAAGCCAAAACCAAGCCCATTAGTTCCCCCTTCCTTATCTGTCAGCTCTCTCCTTCAGGATCCGTGGTATATTGTTGTCAGCCTCCATATAATAAATAGTTCAGGAAAGCATGTGCCATGTTACACTGGATCATGGTGAAGCCCAAGAAAGGCACACGTCCTAAGAGAGAGTCCTTTCTGTATGTCCCGAGTTCGAAGAGTCCAGACAAAGTCCGTGTCTGCAAGGCAGAATCCTTGATAACTTCTGCGTCAGCTTGAGCAGGCATGACCAAAGCAGCAGGCTGCCTGCTTTCCTACTGGCCCAGGCTGCATGGCCGAGTCCTGGCTACAAACTGCATAGCTGCTTGCTCCTTCTCACATGGCATGGCACACCTCTATCAGATTCCTCCAACATAGTCCTCCAACACAATACCTTTCTCAGGTTCTTCTATCCTCACATCACCCTTGTGGCTCCTCCCACCTGCCCCTTTTCACATTACTGAAGCCCTCCCTTTTAAACCCTGAAAGTCAGTACACCTTTTGCCCTGGGGCAGCAGCACAGCTATTATCTAGCTATCAGCATGCCATGGATATGCAAAGTACCTTAAAAGGTGTATTATTTCCTTTCTTGAGCCCCCTAACCATGGACTCTGAGGACTTTGACAATTCTTCCCACTCTGTTTCAGTTTGGATGCCGATTTTGATGCTTTACATACTTACATTGAAGCTCCCTGAATCTTGTTGGAAATACCCAAGGTTATCCTGTTCAGTTGCCTTCACTCACATAGGACATTCATGGTCAGACCATAGAGTCCACATAGCTGGAAAATTTTAACGCTATTTATATATATTTTTTTAAATTACAGGCCAGAAGCTTTTAAAAATAAACATTAGTTTCATTCCATTATACAAAAATGCATTTGAGGTGATCGTCATTTTATGTGGGCCATGGTCTTCCAAGACTTGGGACAATAATATATTTTTTTCTATGTTATGCAAATATATGCAGATTTTTAAAGCATGCATACATGTATTACACACTTTATAAATTTGAGTAATAGAAATGTTTGTGTGTATAAATAGATAGAATAAGGAGTATACATTTTGTATAAAATAACCTCTTTGGTATTTGTTTACCCTGATTTTTTGATTTATGAGTCGTCATTGCTTTCTATAGAAGAAGAAAAATAAATATGCAAAACACTGGTAGACTTTTAATGGGGTTACTTCCCATCTTAGCTCAGTGTTTCTCCACTGAAGCTGACCTTGAAATTGCTTTTTAAATACAAGTCAAAATATGCAAATTCCAGAGTATCGGGATGAGTATCCTATGTTAAGAGTTCTTTCGAATTCACATTTTTAACATCATTTCCATCTTACATCCTGTGCTTTATCTGCTTCTTAATCCATTAGTATCCGAGTGGTGGGCATATGGGTTTTCTCAAATGCAGTAATCCCCGCTAAGATTAAAATACCTCTAAACATGTGCATATATGTTTTTTTTTTTAATGTAACTTTATTTCCTTTTTAATGGATAGGAAGCGTTTCATGCCCAGCAGGTTTAATTTCTTTCCTTTTTAGTATCCATGATGCCAACACACTGTGTGTCATTTTATCGTCCCCTTCATCCTGTGTCTCCGTCTGTCATGAAAAGGAACCTGATCCCAGTCTGACATACGACTTCAGTCTGCGCTGCATCAGTTGTGTGTTTGTAGTCGCTCCTCCTCTCTGTGCTGTCCATTTCACTGGATCCCAAGGAAGTCCCTCCTGTCTGTCCCCTGATTATGTTTCATATGAGTTGCCCGGACCTGTGTGGTGTTGGTATGTATATATCATGTCCCCCTCATTATGACCAGAAACACTCACAACCATGAATTTCACTGAAGTTTATGACTGGTCCCCGACTGCCTTCACGGGCACAGAATCCTCTTCTGGATGCGTTCTTGCAGTTACACAAGCAAGCAGATACGCTGAACCAGTGCGTGAACGAATAGGAAACATCCCAGTTCCAAAGGATAAATCTATCATGTGGTGGGGAAGGTACTCAGGCAAAACGTTTGGTTCTGCGGTCCCTTGGAGGATTGGGCCCGTGCTATAATTAATGCCACTAGCAGTAAAAGGACATTAGGGATGTCCCGCATGTTGATTATCTCTTCATTTTGTTTATCCAAGTTTCGCGGCCTTGGAAGCTCCGTGGCCATTGCCAGAGAAAGCCCTGGAGACGGAGCGTTAGCTGCTGCTCCCTCATAGCTGCATCATTACCTCGCTCCAAACAAAGTCCTTTCTTTTTTTTTCATTTCTTTTGTTTTTTTTTTTCTGGTTTTTTTTTTTTTCTTCTTTTTTTGTCAATAGAGGATGAAAACATTATTGGATTCAGGAGTTCATAGTAGTCCTGCATGCAGCTGGGAACGAGGAGGATAGATTTATGAAATGGACCATTTCAAATGGCATTATCTTCCCACAGTGAGGCACACCTTTCATAAATCATAGGAGAGTGCTTGGAAAATAGAACATTTATTATTTCTGCACTACATTGTATTTGCATCCTCCAGAATCCTAGGGAAGAAGAAGAAATTCTCAGATTTCCTTCCCTGGGTTTGAAAAGGCCATTAATCCCCTTACAGTGAAATTATAAAAAGAAGAAAAAATGTAATAAAACAAAAGAGTACTTCATGTAAGTCAAGGATTATGCCTTTATTAATATTTTTTAAATCGTGGTGTGTGTTTTTTGTTTTTGTTTGTTTGTTTATTTTTTTGGCTGCTTATTTGGGTCTGTATTTGATTATGGCATTAATTAAGGTCTTTGATTTTATTTTTCACAGAAAATATTGTGCCTTACGCCATAGGCCAATGTAGATGGATGTGGCTCGGCTGGGACAGCAAGTGGGCAGGAATATTGACTGAGCTTTTCTTTCCCAATCTCTGCCTTCTCCCATCTGGGGGTTCATGGTTAATTATTCTGTAGTATGCCCAAGTCCAGATTATGTATGTTTGTGTTTCTAGTAGGCTAATGTAATTTGCAAGTTCTTTGTGTGTCCTTGATGTCAACTTTCAAGTAATAGTCAATTCTCTCTAAATAATTAAGCTTCCTAAATAACTTGAGCTGTTTCTTTGCACAGCCAGGCCATCTTGCAGAATTACCCTTCATTGGTAAGGAGTAAAAAGTCATCATTCTGATTTAAAGTCAAGAGTCTTCAGTCCAGTCTACTATGTGTCTAAGGTTCCTTTATTCCCTGGACGACAGCCTGGAGACGGGTAAAATGTATGACAGCAGTTTGAAAAGTTTTGAAAATAAGTTTATTTTACTTCCCCCCACTTCCTCCCCTCACCCCTCTAAAAATAACGTTAAAAATAGACCTCTGTAACTTTGGGGGTGGGGGAGAAAAGAATGAATAAAATCCTGCTAAAATACATTCTTTCAGACAATTAAGAAAATGAGTTAACTTTAAGGGTAGCTCCTTCTCAAAAGTTTGGGACAATTTTTTTTTTTCCACATACGTGACATGCCAAGATAAAATTGAATTGAGTGAACACTTAAGAGGACCTTGAACTTGACTAACTGAACTTGATGGTCATCACAAGACATGGGGTGGGGGTATAGCTCATTTTTGAGGTATTTTGAGAGATCGTTCAGGCAAATATGAGCTAGAAATTGAGAAATCAATCTATGTTCTTTTCTCTGGTTAAATACCATGAGTGATGTTCTTTGCCTGTGCATTTCCTACCTGCTCACCCTCTCTTCTCACCTAAGGAAATAAGGTGTCTATTTGCATATATATAATAGAACAGTCTTTGATTTGAGTCAGACAGATACAAGCCCTTGGTTTGAAGCCTGCCTTCATGTTTTCTTGCCTCTCCTGTTTCCTGTTTTGTAAATGAGGACAATGATGGCAACCGTTCAGAATTTGTGTAAATATTTACCTAGATAATGAATCAATCTCGCAGCACATAGTAGGTGCTTAAAACAGATCATAGATACTATATATCGAGGCCTTTCTATATGACATGTCTTTGGTTTTGAGATATGCAACCTTTAATCTTCAGAACAACCCTGTGACATAGGCATTTTTGTGCCCATTTCCTGGATGACAAGACTAAGGTATGGGAGTAGAAAGTCACTCACCCAATAAAAACCAAACCCTGTACCAAAACTCTGGTCTCTTTGACATCAAAGACTGTACTCATACTCACTCCATATTAATCTCCCATAGCCCTGTTTCCAGGACTGTGGGTCCTTACCCCAGGTCAGATAACTTGTCCAAGACTAGAGAACTCAAAGAGGGAGAAACAAAGGAAGACTCAGGCACCTGAACTTCAGGTGTAGCTGAGTTACCAGAACTTCTAAGCTATATGCATCTAGAGCTTCATCAGAGCAGTCTGGCTCTCATGATTTCTGACACATCATAGATGGATCAGCCCTAGAAAACAAGCAGATTGGAGGGAAATGGCTCCACTGCATTGCCTTTGCAGCCTCAGACACAGCTGGAAAAATCCAGAAAGAATGTGGGATACCTGAAAAGTAGCTGAGTGTGAACCAACAATTAAAGGAAGCCCAGCCAAGACACCCAGCCTTCCTGCAGCTTCCTCTGGATTCCATTTGAAGGGAAACTTTCCTACCACTGCTTGGTGGGCTCAGTAGCTCTCTGATGGCTTGCAAGTGCTAGTAGAACTTCTGAAAGTGTGTCCTGCGGTCTCTGAACTGAATTACTGGCCACTGGGAACCCGGAATCTGTACTAGCTAAGCCCTGCATTGCTGAGGTCCACAGCCATTTCAACGGCTTGACTTGCTATTGTTAAAGCTGATCAAGAGAAGAAGGTTTGACACAAAAACCAAAACCAGGATATATTGATTGCTGAGAATTCTTTTCGAGTTTCTCTTGGCTGTGGTACTGTCAGCCCATGATAAGATTGTTGTTGAGTTTGGATTGATTTTTGTCTTTCAAGAGTCAGCACAGAACAACCCTTTCTCTGGGTCATCTTTTCTACCCCAGCCCCATCTTTCCAGGTAGAGTTGACTGACCTTCATAATTGAAATTCTCTTTTACTTCATCAGCTTCTACAGTTTTTAGCCTCTATCACATTGAATTAAAATTATGTCTTGTCTGGTTCATCTACTAGGCTGTGAACTCCCTGAAGACAGGAACTCTCTGTCTTACCTTCCAGGGTCTGAAGATATGTTTGTTACATCAGGTGAATGGGGTCTAATTATAAACTGGTGAGGTGCACAAGGAGCACAATAATATGACATGCAGGACATCTACAAAAGCTGGCAGTGGAAGTATGTCATTGTCTCTGTTGGATTTGGCCTGCTGTAGCCAAATCAAGTTGTGGTCTTGAGTTTGGTGTGCATCCATGTAACTGCTCTGAATTCAGTGACTTCTTCTCAGTTTGCAACTAGTGTGGAGTCACCAATCCATTTTCTTGTGGAGCGTTCCAAGCATGTGGTGATTGCAAATCACAATATCCAGGGCAGGCCAACTTGGACCGCATTGCTGCTTATGAACCTGGCCCTTGACCCATACAAATAACTGAGTACGGCCCTGGAGGGGAAGGTGAGAAAGGCCTTGACATTTCCATGTAGCCGTTTCCCCAATAATTTAGCTGGATCCGGAACACAGGAGGGAGATTCTGTTAGAAAATGCTTTCCCTGAATGTTTAAGTGAAAAACAAATAATAAAGGCAACAATTCCTCCGTCCTTTTCCATAGACTATCAAGGTATTCTCTGGTCAGTATTAATTTTTAAAGGAAACGATATGAATTGAGGATTTGAATCTGTCATTTGGTTGATTTTTAAAATATATATCATCTCGATGTGTGGAATGAGAGAGTAATTTGTTCATATACTTGTGATGTTCACCCTTTCCTTAATTTTAATGCATTCAAAGTGTTCAGGCCAAAAAGATCGAATTCACGTTTGAAAGCCTGTACCCTAACCAAAGTTTTTTATTCGTTTGACCACTATTTTCTACATCTCTTTTGTGACTTTGTTACTTCTTATTTACCCTGCCAATCCTCCCCAAACATCCAGGCCTTTGTGGTTTGTAGTTTCTCCTCCTTGTTGGTTTGGTTCTGTTCCCTCTTTAATCTGATTACTGGTTTTATTTCTAAGGAGTTTGTAAGGTTGACATCTTTTTATGACCCTCCTTTGTGCCCAGCCCCCATTGTCTTCACAGACCTTTGACTTGTTTCATCATTACTTTCTAAAATCCTGAAAATTCTTTCTTTAGGCTTCATTTTCTATGTGCGCTATGCACTTGCTAGACAGAAGCTGGCTTTAATTAATAGGAGCTGAGCATGGTGTGTGGGGACTTTACCTCCTAGCACTCAATATGGGGGCCAGTTCTGGCTCTTCCTTTAAAATCCCTTGTGACCTTGAAGATGTCATTTCATTTCTCCTTCTCTTAATTTTCTCATCTGTCCCTTCAGGCCAATCAATGTTTGCCCCACCTTCGTCATGGGCTTGTTGGGCATCTCAAAGAGTAACTGAACTATATAGCACTTTTTTTTTGTTTTGTTTTGTTTTTTTGTTTAAAATTTTTTTTTTAACAAGGTTACTTTATTTTATTTTATTTATCTGTTTTTAGAGAGAGGGGAAAGGAGAAAGAAAGGGAGAGAAACATCACTGTGCGGTTGCCTCTCACACGCTCCCAACTGGGGTCCCGGCGTGTAACCTAGTCATGTGCCCTGACTGAGAATCGAACCAGCGACACTTGGTTCACAGGCTGACGCTCAATCACTGAGCTACAGCAGCCAGGCTCATACAGCCCTTTCAAAGTAAGCTGTGCTCTGGAAACATATGGTGGTCTAACTGGCTCCCTTCAACGAGGTGATGATTCAAGAAATTTTTCAAATTAATTTTTCACCCCTCCGCCTTTGAAAACACTGATACATTCGTCCTATGTTCTCTTTCTGTATTTGAAGAAAGAGTCAGCGGTTCCTAGACTGACAGGAAACAGCCCGACCAGTCTTTTCACTTATTCACCAATGAAAAAATGTCAGCGTTCAGCCCCGAAGAGGTAATTTCTCTCTCTCTTCAGCCAGGGCACAGGAGAAGTATAACGATTACATGTCTCCACTCTGCAGACATGTTGCAGGCCTGGGAAACTGTGGGTGCGCTTATTTTTCAGATTGTCAATGGAACTCGGGTGGGCCCTGTGGATGAAGCGGTCCGCGGAAGGTGACAGTGGGCCCTGGAAGGGCTGCAGAGCAGAGCCAGCCTCACTCGGTGGGGGGGTGGGGGGTGGGGGGATGGGAGCTGGGGTGGTGGGAAAGGTTGTCACACGTGATGACGCTCTCCAGGTTGGTGGGCTAGTTCCTGTGCCTGGAAGATGCAGGTGAAATAAAGCTTCAAGAGTCAATTCCACAGGCATTTAATGAGGATTATCAAGCAGGAAATTCACCCCCACAGTCCCTTTTGCCTCCTTAGAGGAGTGAGTTAAAAAAATAAAATAAAAAGGTTCTTTGACAAAAATGCCTTACTGCTCAATAAACCCCTGTGGAAAAAAAAAAAAAGAAGGGGTTGGGGGAGAAATGCACATTAGTCCTCCCATTAAAAATAGATCAAAAAAGTACCCAAAAGAAAAAGCCCCACACAATGAAATAAATGAGGATGGTACAACTGGAGGCCTGCAAATGAGTTTGCTAAATGTTGTATTTTCTCAGGCCACTTAAGAGTTCTAACTTCCTGTGTCGGCCCAAAGCGATAAAGGCAGAAACACTGTCATTAGCTTTAAAAACCTTTTTTTTTTTCAGCCCTGAGCCGCATTTGTTTATTTTCTTCTCCCCCCGCAGCTGTATCCCTGCATGTATCACCGCACAGGTGCCTCTTGCTCCTGAGGGTTAACTGAAAGGAAAGGCGTGAGGAGCTGGTGCCTCTGCCTGCTTCAGGAGTGGGGTGGCAAACCCAGTGAACGCCGAGGCCAGTGGGAGCCCCGCCTGAGCTGTCCGTTAGGGCACTTCAGCGTGGCTCCCCCAAAAGCTGGGGTGTCTTCTTATGCCACCCTATGACCAGATAACCTGTGACCATAGTAAACCAGAGGATAATCCTTAGCATCTTTCAATAAAGTAATTACTCCCCCCTCCACCACCACTTAGCCCCTTAAAAAGAGCTAAAAAGAATGTGGCACCTAGATGCTATTTATAACAATTTTTACCGCTTGCCTCTAGGGCCTAAATTGGAAACCTAATTTTAGATCCATAAAAGCCAAAATATGTGTATAAAAAGCCCCCAAATAATCCAGGGAGGCTCATAAGCGTCCTCCGAGCAGGTTCAGGTTGATTTATCTCACTGAGGATATTTAATTATGTCATTGAAAAAACACCGGTAATTAAATCATTATTTCTTAGGCCTTAGGTCCAAGGACATTCTAGAGGAAGTAAGTCAAAGGCAGAAGGAGGAAGGAACTTAAGAAATGCAAGAGGGGCCAAGGAGCCTGCAAAGCTTGTTTAGAGGAATGAGTGCAGGCTGTACAATTAGAAAGAGTGGAATTTAAGTCCCCGTGAGCATTTGTGGGAGCCTGCAGATGCTCCCGAGCCCCTCTGAGCCTTGATCTGCACACAGTGGGGGTCATCCTGCCTACCTCCTGGGTTTGCCCTGCCACCGGGAAATGCAGCCCTTTGCTCCTACCTGGCAGGTAGTCGGTTTGCCCACAAGCCGATGCGATGCTAGCTATTATTTATTCACTGTGATTGTTCAGGGGACCTGTCACTGTGCCCCTCTTTCAGGAGTTTCCTGACCGACTTCATGATGTTGCATAGAAGACTCACACCTAACAGATCCCAGAACTGGTGTATTTTCTGGGTGGCCAGACTGAAAAGATGCACATTCTTATGAGAGAGTCAGAAGTCAGTCTCTAATGGCATTTTGCTTTAGAAACCCCCCCAGTCCTGCAGAGCCCCAACCCCCACGACAGCTCTGTCCCCTGTTTTATGGACGCCCACGACAGCTCTGCTTGATTCCCTCTGCCTCCTGATCTCTCCTGATGCATCACCTGCTTATGAAGCAGCATAAGCCTCGGGAGCTCCTTCTCTGGGAGAGGTTCCAGCACCCACTTATCAGGGGAGCCCCCACCAGGGCCTGTTGTGGGCCGACCTCTGGTGCCCCTGCTGTTGCTCCCATGGTTATATTGTGTTGCATGACAAAAGGGCCTTTGCAGGGATAATTAAGGTAACTAATCAGCTGACTTTAAAATAGGCAGATTAGTCTGGATTTTCAGGGTAGGTCCAACGTAATTGCAGGTGCCCTTCAGAGCAGGAGAGGAAGGTGGACGAGGGAATCAGGGAGATGTGGCAGAAAGGGGGGCAGAGAGATGACAAGCATGAGAAGGTCGTGATGTGCTCTGCTGACTTTGAAGGTGAGGGACCCACGTGGCGAGAACTATGTGCAGCCTAAAGGAAATAGGGACCCCAGCCCTATAACTGCATGGAAAATGGGGCTTCCAAACCCAGGAAAACGGGATCTTGGTTCCACAACCGCATGGAGCTGAATTCTGCGGGTAACCCGAGTGAGCCTGGAGCAGATTCTTCCTCGGGGCCTCCAGATAAGAGCCAGGAAGGCTGCCCACTTGGCTGGGTGACACTCGGCCTTGTGAGACCCCAAGCAGAAAACCCATCTGAGCCACACTGTGCCTGTACCCACGGCAACGGTGAAATAACCAACGGGTGTGTTGTTTTAAGTCGACGGGAATTGTGATGGCCACGTTACAAAACTGATACAGTGCCCGGGGCCTTCCGTGGGGTGGGTCTCACTCAACCAGCCCTCAGTCTATTTAGCTTTGTTCCCAGTACATCTCAGCCTTTTCCCCGTTTTCCCCTCCCGAGAGAAGCTGCTCTCCTCACTCAGCTGAATTGCTTTTGTTTGATTATGAGTGTGTTCAGAGTCATACTCAGCCTAATTATTGCTTCTGACTCACCCCTACACATAATGTTGTATGTCATGCTGTACTACTTTTAATTTCACAGATGAACACATTTCTATTCTTTTAATCCCCCCCTCCAAGTCTCGTGTTAGCGCCATCTGGACAAAGCATTGAGGTGTAGGTATGACTTCTCCTAAACTGAATGCCACAGCTGCCCTCGCTTCACCCCACAGGGCAGAAACGACAAGGAAGAGGTTTTCCTCTTGAGTGACGAGAGCCTCATTGTGTTGCACCCATTGTGCTGGACTGAGAGATCTCAGCTGGGGATTGCACTTGTCACTCCACATCTTTATAACTTTTTGGTGCTCGGACCTACGTCCTTCGTAGTAACAGCAATGCTTACTTAGTGTTTATCATTGGCCAGTCAAGGGATCTGCTCAGAGCGTTTCATGCATTCTTTAACTTCATTTCAGTACTCCCATTTGGCAGATAAAAGGACTGAGGCTTGTAGAATTTCCAGGGCTAAGCAACAAGTCCAGCTTAGCAATTAAAGGCGGGCTATGGCGCCAGGGGCCATGCTCTTAATGACTGGATACTGACTGTGCTTTTGCTTTGGTTTGGTTTTTTTGGTTAAAAAAGAAAGATGAAATGATCCCATTTTCCCCATCTTGATAGATTATAGGTTGCCTTTCTTATTCCTCCTTTTCCAATATTTTCTCCCCGTCTTTGAGTTGAATCTGTAGTCTTCATCTCAAATGCATTACGTGGGGGCGGGAAAGGTTGGGGGGTTTAGTCAGCCAATGGTTATTTCCTGGAGGAAAAGGAAAAGAAAAGTGCACCACTTTTTAATGTTTGTTACTGGAAAAGCACAGTGGTGTGCCATTGTTCTGAGAGGAAGGGGCTTGTTTATCTTATCAGCTCCTGGTGAAATAGGATATCGGGAGGAAAGCTAAGTTATAGCAGGTGCACTTGAATTTGAGAAGGCGAAACAAAGCAGAACCCTGGCTATTCAAAGTCTAATTTTTTTTTCCCATTCAGACACATCACACACACATATACATGCACACAGGTTTTGAGTATGAGAATGTGTGGATTTCTAAACCCATCAATGATTAAACTTAAAATGACTTCCATTATATGGGGTAAATTTTTGGCTGCGGAAGTCTTTATACTTTCTTTCTGCAAGCCTTTTAATAATGGTTCCTCTTAGGTACTGACAGTGATGAAATTGGGAGTTTCAAAAGAAATTGAAAATGATCTACTGGCATCATGCCCAGGACTTTGGGAAACTTGAAGAAGGTTGACATCTTTGGGGGAAAACAGACTTTCATGGTTACGGTTCTGATCTGGCTCCTCTTATTATCGTGCCAGGTGTTTGCCAGGGGTGTGGTAACTGAAGGCCAAGGAATTCACTGGGGAGACTTCTTTCCAACCCTACTCCAGCTCTTCCCTTAATTTCACTCCCAGGCAAGATGTAGGTAGGGTGATAGCATTTATAGGTAAGCAGTGAGGGGAAGAGACAAGATAAGACTCAAACTTTTCATTTTTATTTTCAGTGGTGAATGAGGGCAGACCCACCCCAAACTGGCTTAGGCCACAAAAAGGAAATGTATCATTTCCTGCAACTGGGAGGCTAAGGGGTAGGTGTGGCATGGTTTGACCCAGGTGATCAAATGACACTGCTGTAACTCTGGTTCTTGCCATCTTTCAGCTATTCTTTCCTCTGCGTAAACTTCATTTTCAGGTAGGGTCAGCCCAGGAGGACAGAGGTGGCCAACAGGAGCCCACCTCCTTCATGTTCAAGGAGCACTGCTGGGAAAGAGAGGTCCAGCTAGTCTCACAGTGGACTCTCATTGGCTCTTAGTGGGTCATATATCAATCTCTGAGCCTTCACTTTGACCCTGTCTGGACCTGGAATGAATGCCACCTTGCATCTGGGGGATGGGATCAGCTTGACTCCAGCCACATAGATTGTGGGGGATGGAGGGAAGATGGTATGTTATTATAGGAAAAACTAAGATGGACATTAACACTTTGAGTGCCAGTGTCGCTCCCAGAGACTTTTTTCAATGGCTATAAATGTAAATAACAATGAAATAATTCATATTTTATGTTTTGTTCTCTTTTTTTTGTACCTCAAGTTATATATTGATATAATTTTTTTCTCTTGTTGATCCACATTTCAAATTATGCATGGCACTCAAAGGGTTAAAAAAGACAACATCAACAGATCTCCATTATAGCAGCTATACTGCTACAGCAATGCTCATTGCAGCAGACCATGACAATCTTATGTGATGTTGGTCTTAGTCTAGAGTCATCCCCAGTGGAATTGGGGACGATTGTCCTTTGAACATGGGAACCAGCTAATGGGAACACCAGGCATGAGCCTATAGAAGGGGCAGAGGGATGGACATACACGTGACCGTGACAGCGTCCAGCCAGGACTACAGGTGGCAGGAAAGATCTGAGCAGGACAGGAGGCAATTCCTGGCACCAGCACAGCAAGGGCAGGTAGCAGCATTCTTGCCATGGAAGGGGATGGGCGCCTTTGAAGCCAGCAGGGAGATGGTACCCCTCCATGACATTTTTCAAGTGCTGCCAAAGGGATCTTGAAAGTCAGATCTGGATATGCCATTTCCACTCCTCTGAACCCCAATTAAACCACATGCATGACTTTCTAGTGCCCTCAGGATACAGATGGACCCCTATACAACTGCTACAACACCCCCATCCAATGATCTAGCCCCTACCTCCTTAGTCTCATTTCTCACTGCTCTCACCTTAATTCTCCACCCTCTCAGCACCCTGACTTCCTCTCAGTCCCTGGAACTTTCCTTGCTACCTCCTGCCATTGGGCCTTGACGCATGCTCTTCTTTCCCCTTCTTTTTCTCTGCTCATTCTTTGTGTTTTGACGTAATTGTCATGCTCACCGGAAATACCTCCCTGACTGCATGAAACTTTCCTATATGTTCTTATGGTTCCATACATTTCCCCTTAACAGGAAGGCATTGAGCTATGGTTTTACTTTTTTTCCCCCACTTATAAATTTCCGTTTTTCCCACTAGACTATCAGCTCCTAGGCCACCTACTGGTTTTTGTTCACCAACGTAACCCTAATGCCCAACGGAGGGCTTAGCTGTCAATACATGCGTATTAAATGAGTGAGCAAGTGAGTGAGTGCGTAAGGTACGTCAGTGGTACTTCTCGGGGATTGCAGAGGGAAGCAGGAACCAAGGGGGAGCCTGGAACCAGACTGTAGGGTGCGTGGGCCTGCAAGGGCTCAGCAAAGGCACACAGCGCTCATGACAGGTTGCTCATTTCCCTGATTTCGCTTTGCTTCCCTGGAATTTTTTTCAGTAGTTGCTGTTGGTGGTGGTGGTATTGATGATTGTAGTGAAACTGACCATATACTAACCAGGCTGACTGTTTAATTCAACCATAGACGACCACTCTTGACACTCAAACCTCTTGAGTTAGTGTCCTTGGAAACTTCAGCCCCTTTTCTGATTCAACAGGGTGAACATTGTCCAAGTATCGTTCTTTGGACCTAGACTGGGGTGACGTCCATCTTTGGTCCAGATAAGATAATGGATTCGTGAAACACATCAACACTGTAGGCACAATTGCAGGACAGGGGAGGGCATATTTAACCTACTTTAAGGAACACACTTTTTAAGGGCTTTGCACACTAATTGCATGCAAATGGATGCTGCTAATTGCAAACACAAGATTCAGACATTGTCAAAGTAGAAGCCTATTCATCAACAGCTCCTTTAGGACCCTCTGCCGCACTCTCTGCCATTTAAATTGATGTTTTACTGTGCATTCGACCATCCTTCTTACCCTCCATTTGCCATTGGCTTTCTCCAGATATTATTGCCCTGGGAGGCTGAGGGCAAAAACTGTCCTCTACACTTCCAGTGCCCAGCAGGTATCTACTTCAAAACAAAGATGCTTATTGAGGTCCTCCTCTGCCAAGCATTGCAATGGGCAATGGCAGTGGAGAGTTACCTGTGTGAATGAATAAACTATTTTCTGGAATGCTTTGCTCTCCTCACCCTCTTTCGGATTGGAGCCGGCCCATCTATTCCAGCTCAAATTCCACCTTCCCTGAGGTGCCCTGCTGGATGTGATCCATCCACCCCTCCACCCTTTCATAGGATTTTGTCTATTGCATTTATTTGGCACCTTTCACTTACTGCCTTATATTGTATTTGTTTTCATTCATTAATTCAACAGTCATTTACCGATTGCTACTGAATAAAGGTGTCTGCACAAGATGCTACCGGGGACAAAAAGATGGACAAGACATGGTCCTTGCTTTCATATATTGTTTCGCCTATTCAGCAGCAACATATGTCAGGGCACGGATCATATCTTACTCATTTTCTATTCATCTCTTCTTTTTCTTTTTTATAACCCATAAAAAGGCATGGCAGAGTAGGTATTATTGCACATTTTTTTCAATGGATGGGTGGATGGATGGATGGGTGGCTAGCTGGCTGGCTGGCTGGCTGGCTGAATGGATGGACAGTTGAATGGTTGGATAAATGATGCATAGATAGATGAATGGTAATTTTTTTTATATCTTACTGAAAATCTGTAACGATATCCCATTGGATTTTTAGAACTAGCGTAGCTGCCCAAATATCTGATTTCCCTTATGTATTTGTTGAGCATCAGCGGTATGCCAAGCCCATGCCAGGAACTGGAAATAGACACATAAATAAGAACAATTAAGATACAGACTCTGGCCTCCAAGACCCTTTGAATAGGAGTGTAGGCACATAAACAAATTCCTTTAATATGGGGGTTGAGGATGGTTGTGGGAACAAAAATAAAAATGACAAAGTGCTAGAGGAAGCATGGATACTTGATGAGTTTGTTCTTTCTCAATCAGGGCACTGCAGAGAGGGGATGACAGTCGAAGGCTGTATAAGATTTTTCCCCATGGAAGAAGGAGATTTGACAATCGGGGTGAGGAGGAGAGACCACACACGCAGACACCAGGGCTAGCTCTGAGGCAGCTGGAGGGCTGGCTCCCAAATGGTGCGCAGCGCAGCTCCACCAGGGGGGCCACCCGAAGTCCCTCACATCCTAAAGTCAATGTTTTCCACATGTACAGAGGCAGTGAACGGGTCAGGAAGCACACTGAGGGGTGAGTGGCGTGTGCTGTGGCACTCGGATCAAACGAGGCAAGTGAGAGGCGTGAGTTCTAGAGTCCCAGGGAACTCGGGCCAAACGAGGCTCGGTTTTACTGGACGTGTGAGCACAGGCTGCGGTCAGGACAGCATAGAGTTCTCCTCGCGTGGAGACATCATGCTGGAGGTATAACTGGACATTCTTTACCACAATACTTTTTTCAAATATGTTTCTTTATTAGACTGGTTTTCACTTTTTTTAACAGACTTAGCTTTTTAGATCAGTGCTGCATTTCCAGCAAAACTGAGAGGCAGGTACAGAGTTCCCATGTCCCCACTGCCCCTGCACGTGCATGGCCTCTCCACTGTCAGCATCCCCCAGTGGAGTGGCACGTGTGCCACAGCTACTGAATCTGCATGATCCACTAAAGTCCACAGTTTCCATCAGGGTTCATGCTCGGTGCTTGGGTTTGGACAGGTATATAACGTCATGAATCCTTCATGGGGTCTCACAGAGAGCAGCTTCACTGCCCTGAAAATCCTCTGTTTTCACTTTTCTTCTTTTTTGAGCATGCATCCAAATTGACTTCATGTGTCTGTGTTTCAAAAGTGTCCCACCGACAAGACGTTTGGTGTCTTCCAAACGTTGCCCCAGTTCCCCGGGGAGAAAGAGAACAGTCAGCAGAGGCTGGGCTGGGGCACTGCTGCCATTTTGGAAACTGTCAAGGGGATATCTCCAACACTCACAGTTCTGAGAAATAGGGTCTTTCCTTAAGAAAGTGTGCCATCGCTTCTGAATAATTGCTGTCCTTCCAGGTACATGAGTATCTTCGACAAGAACAAATTTGCTGGCGGCCTGAGGGTTCTGTTCAGCCTTAAAGATCTCAGCACTGTAATGTTTGTTATCCTTGCGCTTTATTTAATAGACCTGCCTGATGTGACGTTTTATATCATGCTTCGTTCCTAAGTGATTTACTGCTGGGGAGATAATAAACAGTCCAGGTTTATACTCAGAAAGTCAAATACACCACGAATGTTGTGTGCGGAGGTATTTTCAGTTAAAGAGGCAATACTTTCTGAGATGGGGGCACGTGACTTTTCCAACAAGCCACACCATCATCCCTGTCTGTGAGGAAATCAAGAATTATGCTGACATGCCAACATGCATGACGACCACATGAATTATCTGAGAAAAACTTAGTACCTAATGATATTCTCATGAGCTCACAGGAAAGAATTATATTCACTCGAGCTAAGGGTTTTTCTTTTGTTCTTTTATTTATTTATTTTTTTTTACTTCAGTTGTAAAAACAATCACAAATGCAAGTGCTTCAGGCTTGAACTTGTCAACAGTCCGTGGCCCACTGTGGAGATAGAGACATCACCTGTCTTTGGGGCTGAGGTGCCAGAGCAGGTGTTTCTGTGGGAACGGGGGTCTCAACCCACTGCACACCTTTAATCTTAGGTCTTCTTTCTGGGGAAACGTCCGTGATTCATAACTCAGTCACGTTGCTGAGAAATGTCTCTTCAGATAGATTCTGTCTCTCAGAACTTAAGTCAAGGGATTTTCAAACAGTCTCTTGATTTATATACGTGAATGTCTCACTCAGGAAAAGAACTTTTATTTGCAAGTACCCTATAAGCAGGGGCCGGGAAGAAATAATTAGGACCCTCCTCGCCTTTTTCAGTCTCAAAGATTCCCCTGCACAGGTGTGGGTGTGAGTTTGCAGAGAAGACAGTGGGGTGGTCTGGGGGGGCGGGGCCATGATTAATCCCACACCTTCCCTTCCTTTTGTTTGTGCAACAGCTCAGGGCGCTGTCACCGCATCAGCACATTTTGTTGCAAATCTCAGTGCCCTCTCACTTTCGTTTTACTTAATGCGTTTCTCCATTTTTCCAAGGCCACAGGAGCTGCTTTCTTGTGAGTGGCACGCCTGCGTCAAATAACTAAAATTGCCTGGGTCTTGGATTCTGAGGCTTCATATTCTCCTGTATATTATTTGGTCCTATTGTTTCTTAACTCACTCATCATTCACACAGTGAAGGAAATTCCGTTTGGTCCTTTTAAGGCCTCCAGACTGGCTGACTTAAACACTCAGCCCCAGTTACATCGGGATATTTCGGTTCTTTATTGAAATGGTCCTTTTAATGTCATCTTTAATTTAATCAAATAGTGTCATCAAAATAACATTTACTCTATTACTGCAAATTCACTGCATTATTAACTAGTGTAACTAGACAAAAAAGATGGTACAAACCCCCATGGAAATATATACTTACTGTAAAAATGGATACAGTTCATAGATGTTCTATATTTAATTTGCAGTTTCAAAGCACTCTCTATGGAGAGGTTTTATGGTTCTGAAATAATTTAAAAACACACTTTACTACAATCCATAGCAGGTAGATTTTTTTTTTTTCCAATTTGAGAAGTTATGGTGCCTTGTACCTTCCATAGTATCCCAAACTGTTTTAAACAGAGATGTACCTCTCTCTCATTAGAAATGGGGCTCCATCCCCACACCACAAGTGAGTACAACCAAGGACTCCCCATTTTTTCTTTGGTCCTGTCCAACAACTCAATTAGACATAGCATGGCCGCTGGGACCCAACAAGCTTGATGAGAAATAGCAACTCATTAATGGATAGTTTGACCGGAAAACAGGTCATGCTTGGGGCAAGGGATGAAGGGTAATGGGGCTGTGTAACGCCACAATTCTTTCTTTGATTCAAGAGGAAAACGTGGACTGGGAGGACAAGAGTTCTGGTTTCATGGTGTTGATGAAGTTATTTGCTAAGCCTTAGTTTTCTCGTCAGTGAAAAAGGGGAGTTCTCGGACAGCAAGACACTTACTATCAAATTATCTAATATTTTTTAAGTGCTTGTCTACCCACTTTCTCTTTAGATCAATAATACCATTTTCCAATTAGATTTTTTTTTTTTTATCAGAACTTGCCACTAGCTATTTCTTTGTGAAGTATGTAGGTACAATATCAACAGAGCATCTCTATTTCAACATTTTCATTCTTCTTCCTACCAAGAAATTCTATTCTTGAAAGTGTATTGGAGAGATATAGAAATAAGGATATTGAACTAAAGTCGTTTGTTTTCAAAAGGCAAATATTTTTTACCTGTTGCTGTCTCTGCCTCCAGCCAAGCATTATACTATGCCAGCAGATAATAAGTACAGATAAGTTCTTGGTCTCTGTCTTAGGGAACTTCACTAGTTGGGGACACAAACACTTGAGAAGAATGGTAAAATAACTCAGACATTATAGTAGAAGTCTCAACAGGGCTAACTATTCATCTGTTTGTCTGTCCACCTGTCCATCCATCCATCCTTTCACCCATTTAACTGTCCATACTTCCATCAATACTACCATCCCTACTTTCATCCATCCACCCATCCGCCCATCCGCCCATCCACCCACCCACCGCTAGGACATCAGAACCATCAGTGCTGAATCTCAAGTGTTATGAAGGCACATGTTTTGATTGAAGATCAAAGAGCTCATCAAGTTCTCCAGAATAAAGTGGAGGTCCAGATACTGATGAGACCCCATATAAATATGACATCAAAAAGGCTGCAAGCCTTACTAAGGCCAGATGCACATATTGATGAATCTGGGACAAGTGAGGGGAAGATGTGCTCCAGCTGTGGTTCTCAACCCTCCCAGAATCACCCGAGGAACTGTCAAAAAGACCTGATGTGTGGGTTCCTCCTCTGCGGAGTCTTATTTAATTGAGTTAGGGGGCAGTCTGGGCATCAGCATTTTTAAAACCTCCCTAAGTGATTCGAATTTTCAACTAAAGTTGGGAGTAAAAGCCGTGTTTGAGGGATGGTCTTTCTGGATGACTAAAGGAAATGTCAGCAGTGTCTGTGCAATAGGTGTACTAGTTAATGGGTACACAGTGCATGGGTGGCACAGACTAGGTTAACAGAACACTGGTTGGGTCAAATGTCCTTGGGGTGAGAAGCAAAGGACTATGCTGTTGATCACATAGCAGAAACTGGACTGGGGCAGGAAGATCAGTGCCAGCCACCCACGTTTTGCTTTAGAGAATCACTACTTGACTTGCAATGTTTGATCCCCAAACTGGTGACAATTTGGGTCGCAGATAAAAATATCCCTGCGTCTGGCTAGGAAGGTCTTCCAGGGAAGTGCTTGCCTTGTGGTACACTCAAAAACAAGCCATTGTTTGTTGCTGAGTGACTAGCTGACGTTACTCATTCTTCAGTTATCTGATTTGTTCTCTAACAACCTTAATACTTAAAATGAAAGGAGACTGTTCCCCAATGGAACTCACTCACTTGCTTTAGGTTAAAGACATTGAGAATTGCAACAACTATCTCATTTTGTCACAATTTTATGAGGAAAGGGCATATTTCCATGATTTAGCAGGTATTTATTGAGTCAGGCACTTTCAAGCACAGAACAGATCCAGTGGTGAGAAAGAGAGAAACGATCTCAGCTTTCTAAGATCTTACTATCTGGAGGGACAGACAACGAAATAAGGGAACTCAATACAGCACAACAATCATAATGATTCTGTGTGTCATCAGCCACTGGGTGTATGAATCTCTGGCAGAGGTATATAGTAGTGAATCCAAAAGGAGCATATTTAGCTCTGCAAGTTCTTTTCAATTTAGTTGCTTTATTTTATTTTATTTATTTATTTTTTGTAAAACCGTCATAATTCGTTATGGAATCTCTGCCTCAGTTGTTATGTCTATTACACACACACACATGCACATACACACAGATTTTTGAAGACTTTATTTTAAAGGTCAACAACTTAAGAACATTCAGCGACTGCTTTGATACCCAAATCCCCTTACTTCCTGAAAACAGTAGAAGCCATGGTGTATTCTCCAGAGTATCTTTGGGGGAAAGAAATTACTTATGATTGGATGTCTCAGAAATTAATCAACTCCACAGATGTGTGCTTGCTCACCTGCAGACCCCTGAGACTCCCGTGTTCTCAGATAAAGGTACAAGTTGTCTGGAAAAGAAGACTCAAGCCAAGCATTAAATAGTTATGTTCCCGATCACATTCTCCCTAAATTCCAGGGAGTCCTTCAGGCAGGGTTGGTGACATCTGAAAACAGATTTACCGAGGTTAATGAGAAAAACGGGGAAATTACCATAAGTGGTATTTTGAATGATGATAATATGATTGAATTGATGATTATGCAAATAAAAGTGGCTAAGTCGGTGTGGCTGTCTGTAGAACCCGATGTAAGGAAATTTTGTCTTTGATCACTAAAGAAAGTATAGTTTGTTGCATGACACAAAGAAGGCATTCAGCAGATATATAGTTATAGAATGGTAAATATATGGTTCCATGTGTGGATTGATGGATGGATGGATGGGTGATGGGCTGGTAATGGGATGAATGAAAGGGCCTGTTCCCCTGAAGAGGCTCTTTACAACAAGGTTTTGATTAAATCTTTCACTTGCAAGAGAATCCCCAGTGTGAGTTTGTTAAAACAAGAATATTCTGGAGTATCACTCCCAGAGATCCTGATTCAGTATGTCTGGAGAGAAATGTGGGAATCTGTGTTTTTAAAACAAGTTTCCCATGTTTTCATGGTATGAGCAGTCTTGGCCTCCTGGACCCTAATTCATCTCTGTTTCTACTGTCTTCTGTTTTATTGATTATTTGGAAATGGTCATGTAGCTCCATATTGCCTATATTCGGGAGGTACTGCTTTCAAATTTACATCAAAGGCAATGTGGAAGGGGTTGGGAAGGGGGTCTCTATTGTTAGAGACAGTTCTCCTGTCTCTCACTAGGACCTCCTTTCAGGATGCTCCAGAGCAATCCTGGATGTGCCTTCTACTTGTGACCCACTGGGCCAAGTCAGGAGGAAGATTTAGAAAAGATTGATCTTGGGGTTTGAACAAGAGAGGAGAGGTTTGTCTTCTGATCTACAATGTCTCCCAGAGGAGAGCCAAGACTTTTATGAGGACATCCACTCTGTAGGTGATTCTCCATGTAGAATGATTTGTGGGTGGCATCTCCTTTCTCCATTTCCACAGCTGAATGTCACACCAGAGGGCAGAAATTTGGAGTCATTGGGGTACCCATTTTTTTTTTTTCTGTAAGAAATCAGACTGTGAAGGAGGAGAGAAAAGGCCCAAGTTTTCTGAATAAGGACTACTAGGTGGCTAGGAGTTTGACACATTGGTGATTTCCTTGTAGGCCCAGTTTACTCCCAGGGATGACAGTCATTTTTCTAAGAAAGTGAGATTGCTTCACATTGTGTTTAAAGGCTTAAGTAATGTATTCTGTCAGACAATTCTCTGAAACGGTTTTCCAAGTGAATGCATCAGAAAGTGCCCAGAAAAACTGTCTGGCACAGAGAAGGGGGGCTTTCAGACATGGGAGCTGCCTGAATCTGACTCGAACTTGAGGTGTATCCTACATATGGTAAGATGCATGCATGTTAGACAGGTCATTTAATTTTTAGTTATTTATATACCTGTGTACACACCACCCAGATCAAGACAGACAACATTCCCAACCCCCAGAGGCTTACCTATACTCATTTCTAATCAGTAAATCCCACTGTCATCAGGAGCTGGCCCCTCTTCCCATTTCCGTCACCATAGCTCTCTGCTCTCGAGTTTTACACAAATAGAGTCATGCAGGATGCACCCTTGGGTGTCTGGCTGCATCTGCTCATCATTATGTCATGGGAGTACCCACAGTATCTCCATCTTCTTTATTGCTGTGTAATAAGCCATTGCCTCCACCATTTTATTAAAAGTTGAAAGAATTGTAAACATCCATATAGCCATCACCTAGATTTGACAGTTAACATTTCTCTCTCCTCGCATTTTGTCCAGATATCCTTCCCTCTCTCCATCCATCAATCTATCTCATTTTTGATTTATTTCAAAATAAGTTGCACACATCACTCACTTGACTCCTAAACACTTAAGCAGGTGTATCATTATTGCATTACTAGACTAGAGTTTGATGTTGGCCTATGGTTGTTTTGTTGAGGGTATGCTTTTTAAAAAAATAATTAGAGCAATGTAACCATAAAGCTGACTTGCCTACGTTTACAGAGACAGTGGATCCACCCTGAGTTGTGGCTGACTCCAACGCCAGTTTGCCAGCATGCAAGTCACTTGAATGTGTTTTAAAATTTTTGCCCATTTCTCTTATTAGCTATGTGATTCTGGGCAAGGGGGCTAACCTCTCTGAACCTGAAATTTACCCTACAGTAAAATGATGGCAATAATAACAAAGACACGGAGTTATTGTTGAAGATTGAATGAGATTTTTAAATATTTAAGGAAACACCCAACTCGTTGAGATTCACAGTCTAACAGTTTCCACTAGAAAATTCTGGACTGTCAGTCTACAGAACAGACTATGTTACTCAACCCAGTTTTGTTGTTGTTGCTATTGTTTATTTTGGCTTTGTCCTTGCTGAATTGTGATTTGATTCCATTTAAGCAGCAATCTCTGCAAACACAGACACTGCTCTTCTCTGTCTCTTCACTCAGTGATGTTATAATATCTAGAGGCTTATTGATTATTTGTTTGATTCTATTGTGAGCACCGGAGCAGTTCTTAGATTAAGACTATTAGATTTTCCCAAACAGTATTGCTGTGGTTTATACAATTGGACAAAACGGGTGATCTAATTTGGACTCAATTTGCTCTGAAGTAGAGCTGGGGGAGGGAGGTGCTGTGATTTGGTTCTGAGCCTGAGAACAAGTAGAAAAAAGTGATCTCCAGGTGATATCTGTGCGCCTCATCAATTCCGGATACACTGTGTGAGCAGATCTGAGCATTCAAACTTTTTTGCTTGGTTTCTTTTCTTGTCCATGAGCGAAAGAACCTAGTTTTACCTATCCAACTGAGATATTAAACCCACTGATATAATTTATTTTTCCACATGAAATACCTCAGAAAAAAAGTACCACATTGAGTTTTCTTGAGACTCTGTGTTAAAAGACCGTGGGTTAAGAGGAGATAACAGCTATGCCCCCAAACAAATCACTTCCTGATAGCTGCTTTGGATGGAGCCAAATGGAAAACTCCGTTTCTTTTCTTTCCCACCCTGGCATCTTGAACCTTTTTTGGTCATACCATCTATAGAAGTTTCAGCTCTGCGTTTTACCTTAACATTATAGCATAGTTCCGTGATATTATTGGCTTTTCATGAATATCATTTTAATGATGGCTGTACATTCCATTTATTGACTATTACTGTAGTTTATGTAACCATTCCTCTAATATTGAAAATTTAGATGGCTTCCAGATTTTCCTTATTATAAATAAGGCTAAAAAATAACCTGTGAGCATTTTAGACTAATAAGTTCACTATATTAATATTTGACTATTATCAAAGATTAGATTTCCAGAAGCAGAATTACTGAATATAAAACATACACTGTTTTAAGGGGCATAAGTAGATTGCACAGTTATTTTAATGGCCTATCAATATCATTGAAAATCCCAAATACTACCTGTTCTTCTTTGGGGAAATTACTTATCCTCTCTGTGCCTGTTTCTAGATTTGTGGATGGGAAAAACAATAGTGCCTACTTCACAGCGGTACTGTGAGGACTGAATGAGTATATGACATGGACTTGTGTCTGGTATGTAGTGAGGGTTTAGTAAATATTATGCCTAATATTAACCACTAGTATTACCTCAGTGAAGGAAGGATCTATGAAATACACAAAAAATCACCCAAAAGCTTTCTTTGATCCTTTGTTTCATTGTCTCCCATTCTAGAACTTTTCCCCACAGTCACTCACCAGCCCCTGAGATACCCCATATGTATTTTAGTATATTTCCCCAAATGTAGCCACCTCTCTGAGAAGCCCATTAACACTGAATGGTGTCTGGAAGGCAAGAGGCAAACTCATGAATCCAGCCCTGAACAAGTGGGAGGTGACCACTTCTGCCCACCTCGGTTTTCTAAGACAACTGACCCTAGGAAATGACCAAAACTGGAACCATACAGGTTTGACTGGTGAGAGTCGGGTGGGCATTAGGTCCCCTTTGATTGGATGAAGGGTCACCATGAAGGTCAGGAGCTAACTCAAGAGCTGGCTACTGTAGTCAAAGGCACAGAGTCCTGAGTCTAAGGGCTCTATAAACATAGGAAGGGCAGAATTGGAGACAATGCGAGTGGCTTTGCATGCATGGGCCCTACTGTAGCACCCTGTGACACAGCAGCAGTGGGAGGGGACAGGGAGCCTTCCCTGGACTCCCCCCCCCCCCAGTCGTGTGTTCTCACTTCTCATTTAGCGTTTGCTTAACCCAACATACTAAAAGTGTGTGTGTGTGTGTCCGTGTGTGTCTGTGTCTGCATTTGTGTCTCTGTGTGTCTGTGTGTGTGTGGGTGGTATCCTTTTCCCCTGAGTCCTCTAAGAGCAAGACTCTTAGCATGATGCATGGTCCATAGGATATGTATGACCCTGCTGTGTGGAGGAATGAATGAGTGACTGAAGGAATGAGTCGGTTATTTGCAGAATATTCAGAAACTGCACCCTGTAGTCCTACCCATCTTGGCCCAATAAGAGGACTGTAACTGCCGATCCTAGGCTGGAAACTGAGCTCTGAGCCATGACCATTCTGTGTGCATGGACAGAAAGTGTCATGGATAATTTCCAGAGAGGCCAGGTCCTGGTAGTGGCCAAACAGTTTCCCGGGGAATTCTCACCAACATTGAAAAAGTGGGGCAGCCATCATAATTATGGATGCAATTATGTCTTATTGTTAACCATCACAAGCAGAGACAGAATGATGACTGTGACCAGTTTGCTTCACATGTAAACGTTGACCTCAGAGCAATGGCGGTTGGGGGTAGGGGTACTTCTTCCAAGGACCTTGTTGGTGGTGACAATAAACACTAGCCCCAGCTGCCAAGAAGGCTGATAACGGGAGAGCAGAATATGTCTTTTCTTCTTTCTTCTTTTTTAAAACCATGCTCATTGGTTTTAGGAATCATTAGCATGGTAAAGATTAAAGCTATTGGAGGAGATAGCACAGATTGTTTCATTTTATTATGTTCAATTGGATTGGATCCGAGCCATTTGCAAAGTGCAGTATTACCATAAGAAGGGACTTGGAATGTTTGTCACATAATACCCCTTCATGGAGAAGGCAGTTTCTTAAAATTAGAAAAAAATAAGACTTGAAATAGTAAGGCTTTCTTTTGCTTTCTAAGTGCAACAAAAAAGAACTCTCTCTACGTCCAGATGAAGCTAATGAGTGGCCCAGCTACCTGGTTGCAGTGGTCTTGTCTTTAGGTACTTAATTCATGGGACAAAGTCAAGAAAGTAAAGCTCAGGACCCCTGTCCTGCTCTTTCAACCAGAGCCATGCTCCTCTTAAGAATCGTATATTGTTGTAGTATACCTAAGATACTGTTCATGAAAAGTGGGGGTTCCTGCTGTTTTAACAACAATAAAAAAATAGTATTTTGAAAACATTATACTAAGTAAAAGATGCCAGTCACAAAAGACCATATGACTTCATCTATATGGAATGTCCAGAAGAGGCAAATATGTAGAGACAGAAGGTAGGTGAGCAGTTTCCCAGGGCCGAGGGGTCATGGAGAGATTGGGACACCACAGCGGAGGGAGCAAGGCTCCTTTTGGGACAACAGAAATGCTCTAAGGTGGATGCGGTAACCATTGTAAAGCTCTGTGTCTAAAAACTACTGAGTTGTACATTTCACATGGTGAATTGTATGGTATGTGAACAGTATCTCAATAAACCTTTCAAGCACAGTATGAAAACCATGATGCAATTCACCCATTCTGAAGCTCAGGTGTCCCAAAGGTCCCTATTTAAGTGTGGACTGGGACAAAAACCCAGGTGTGGCCTGAGCAGCACACAGTGGAATGGGCCTGTCACCTGTACCCCAAACATACTGTGTCCTTAATGCTACCCATGAAGCCAGTAGCCCTTCGAAAGCCACATTGCTGTGTTGACTTTCAATCCTATAATCGCACTTATGTCAGCACTGGTATAATTTTATTTGATTCCCTGTCTCTGCCCAATACAATGTAAACCTCCTTGAGGGCAGAGTTTCTCGTTCGCTCTGAGTTATTTTTGAATAATATCAATTACAATGACCTCAGGCCCAGCCAGGGTACTTGTTGTTCAGGACATACCATGAAGATCACATGATGCTAGCTCTAGGCTGCTCACAGTTTATTGGGGGAAACTGATACCATCTAGTGAAACCAAGGAAGATTTCACCCAAGAGCTTATGTTTGATCTAGGGCTTTCATGATACATTGAAGCTCACTGAATATAGAAGCAGAAGAGTAAGACATTCAAGGTAGAATAAGCAGCATAGGGAAGAGCTAAGAAAAAACATGACGTAGTGCCAGAAATATGAGAAATTAGCTAAGAATTAATTTGAGACCACAGTTTAGAAAGGTAGTATGTCCAGCACTGTCATGGAATAGTGTATACTGCTCTGTCACCCCATGCTAGTCCTAATTCTTGGTGACAACTGAATTTATGAAAAAAGGGAGTATATTGGTTCATGTACTAGGGAATCTTGGAGTTATAGTTTCAGGCATGG
Organism: Furipterus horrens; assembly: GCF_987537825.1. Taxonomy (NCBI): domain Eukaryota; kingdom Metazoa; phylum Chordata; class Mammalia; order Chiroptera; family Furipteridae; genus Furipterus; species Furipterus horrens. Next base: position 23,241,705 of record NW_028327183.1, read on the forward strand.
CTGGATCCAGGGGCTCAAATACATAATCAGATTATCTATCATTCCATTGTTTGGCTGTGGTGGTTTCTGTTTGGCTTAATTGCATGGCAGTTTTTTTGACCTGGTGGGAGAGATGGTTGCTAGAAGGACCAGAGGCCCATTCTCATGTAATATGAACAACAGCAGGAGACTCTATTCTCTCTCCAGAATATATGTATCCCAGGGAAGATTCTAGTCCAGATGAGGTAACATGCTTTAGCTCTGATCCAATCGCTGTGGTCAAGAGATGGGTTATTTTAATTAGCTGGCCAAGGTTATGTGCCTACTATTGTGGAAAGGAAATAAAACACTCCGATTGGCCCATGGGATCAAATGGAGTAAAGTGTGCTTTTCAGAAGAATAGAAGAAAAAAGAGGGACGAGTGTGCTGTATGGGCAAAAACTAAAGTTAACCACCTATGGCCCCTAGGATTTTCTTTTTTTTCTAGTTCAGGCATTAAGCTACATTGCTGGTATCCTGTTCTTGTGATGTTGGATTTCAAACCTTAGCTGAGGATTTTCCACACACATCTGTTTAACTCCACTTAGGTTAGACGATTAACAAGAGGGAAATTATTCATTTCTCTTCTCTGAACCTCAGTTTCCTCTTCAACAAACCTGGGATGATAGTGCGGACGTTGTAGTCTGTTTATGAAGATCTGTTGTAAATATCAGGTACACACTCAGCTTCTTCCCAGGCAAGGACGGAGTTTGTCTACCTGATGTTCACACAGAACCTCCTCCGTCCACCTGTCATGTTAGCAAACTCCGATCTGGCTGGCAGGAGGCATCCTCTTATAACCAGCAGCCTCACACTGCTCGGGAGAGCAGGCTGTTGTGCTTGTACCAGGGAAGGTGAGGCTCGGGGCAGGTGGCAGAGCTGCAATGTTTCCCGGTGAACCAAGGCTCCCTGGACATCAGCTGCCATGCTCGGAGGGGTGTTCAGACAAAGAGCCGAATTTATATTCATGCAATGTTGCTGTTTGTAAAATTGAATACTTAAGACATCTGCTCAAAGCCTCGCATTATAAATGAATGGAAGGGATCCAGGAGTGCTTTATTAGATGGGAGCTGTTAAGTGAGCACCACGTATTTCAAGGCAGGATCTTAATGAGACATTATTTATATCTATAATATTTTACAAATTAAAAGCAGCAGAAATAGTCATCAGAAGGATGTCAGCAAGCAGGAGTTAAAAAAAGAAAAAACCTGAAGCCTAGAAGAGGGAGGCCAATCATCTGATCATCTCTGGGGAAGAAGGGGTGAAAAAGTAGCAAATGTACCATCATTGGCAGGTGTCTGAACATTCCGTTGAAATTAAGTGGCACGTGCCCTGCAGTAGCCTGGGTGCTGCACAGCCCACCCTGTGTTTCTGCATTGGCTGTCCAGCCTGCTTTTCTTCCCCTTTCAAGCTCAGCTATCTCCTCCCTGACATTGGGTCACCCATGGCTCCTCCTTTAATATTTCCTTTTACTTTAGTTCATTATGCTCTGGGATTCAGTGGAAATATAAAAAACATGGTTCTTAATTTTAATTAATGGCAAACTCAGAACAGGCCCATTTAATAAATCTGTTCTCTGAACTTAACAAGTCTCCTCTCCTGTAAGGGTCTCCTGTCATTTTATTAATGCCAGAGCCTCCCAACTGAATGGCTGAGTAATTGACAAAAACTGCAGGTAAGTCATGAGACACAACGTAATTGATTCATCCGATCCCGTCCCCAGAACTCGCTGAAGAGTTAATTATTTGTCCTGCAGTTGGGACTCAGCTGTTGTTTCCACTGGGATTAAACAGCTGTCAGCATTGTTAATGACATCGAATTCATGCATTAAAATCCTCTCATTCCCTTCCCATGGAAAGTGGGGTTTCAGAAATCTCTGCCACATCCTTTTTTATGAGGAAGTGAAAATCCAGGAAAAAATAACGGCCCTTATTACAAAACCACAGACCAGAGCTTGTGTTGATGGAATCTCCTAATGAGTAATTAAGCCGCTTTGCAAGGTCGGGCTGTCACGTTGGCATTCGGATGCCTGCATTCCGGGGTGGAGGCAGCTGGGTAGCCTGGGACGGTGACACGGAGAGAAACCTAGAATTCTTCTAGAACTATCTCTACTTTTTCTTAACAACGCAAAAACAGAGTTACTACATAATTAACCAACCAAAAGTGAACTTTTGTATGTTCTCAAAAGTATACCTGCCAGTTTCCAGTTTGTTCAAACATCTGTAATCACATGTCTCATCAATAGGAAGTCCCTGCTCCTTTTTTTTGTTTTTTTTTTTTAAATTTCCTTTTATTTTTTTTAGGAGAATTTTTCTTTCGGAGTCAATTTCCCAAATTGTAGGAGAACAAACTTTAGGGTTTGTTATTGTTTTGAGAGAGATGGTTTTGTTTTCCAAAGCACTGTCTTTAGCAAATGAAAGGTTGAATCCAGAGTTTGATTGAGAAATCTGTCCCTGAGGAAAAAGTAAATGAAAGTATTTCTCAGTGTCTTTGGCAATGGGGATTCCTCTGAAGACAGGGGAGCAGGGGTGAGAAGAGGGGAGCACAGCACCGGAGCTCTGAACCTGGGGGCCCCCCCTTCTGCTGGCAAACAAGAAAATTTTCTGTCTCCAACTAGGGGAAAGGACAGGGGTGTAGGATTTTGCTTTTTCTTCACCGTATTTGTTTCATTTCACATTCCTAGTCCTAGAATGATCTCAGGATAATTGGATAGTTAGTTCCCTTTCTTTCCACCTCCCACCCCCACGGAGACAAAACTCATGCCATGCTTACGTTAAATGTTTCAAATTATTTTCTAACATGTTTCACCTTTCTAAAAAACACCTTCAAAAAAACGTTCTGTCCGCACTTTTGTGGCAGGAAGGGCAGGGTGACATTCGACACCTGCAGGAAAACTCAACCTGGGAATACCAGGATTCAGAAAGAAGGGAGCGAAAGAGGGAAATCCAGAGCAGAGGAATGAGGAACGAAGGCAGGGAAAAGGGGGACGCAGATTCATCCAAGGACCAATTCTTTTAGAGTTGTGCTAGAGAAAGACCATCTCGAAGGAGCCCACAGAAGCAGGGAGGCAATGCAGTTAAATAAATAACCACCTTCCAGCCCAGATAATAAAATACGCGAGTTTTATGTGTCACATCAATAAACGTGTTAATTGAACAACACATGGCTTCTCCCCTAACACACACCTCAGACTTCACTCCCTTTCCAGAGAGACTCATCGTAAAGGAGGAAATCACTCAGACTCAAGTTCCACAGCAAAACAAGGCTTTCGTTTCCAGAACCAGGCCCAGGTGTGATGTGATGAATCCATCTTAGTTAAGATTATCGACTGAAATAAGCCACATATTTTTTTTAATTATTTATTTTATTTTTAGAGAGAGAGGAAAGGAGAGAGGGAGAGAAACATCACTGTGTGGTTGCCTCTCACTCACGCCCCCAACTGGGGACCTGACATGCAACCTAGTCATGTGCCCTGACTGGGAATTGAACCAGCAACACTTGGCTCATGGGCCAATGCTCAATCCACTGTGCCACAGCAGCCAGGGCCACATATTATTTTTTAATGTGATACACAAGGAATTCTTTTAAGATTTAGTTTTGTTTTTGATTTAGCAAAAGCCTAATATTACTGACTCACAGGAAGCGTTACCTGATGGAAATCGCTCAGCCGAACTATATGATGCTGTTTGCAGGTACCCCTTGGCCAAACCCCAGGACCCACGCTCCGTCTGTGATGTGGGGTCCCTCCGCTCTCTGCCCTGCACAATGGGATGTTCAGGGCATGACCTCCCAAGGCCCGCAGCCCAAGCTGGGAAGCAGCGGCAATTTATTACCCTAGCTTCCCTTCCACAGGAGGCCCAGGGAGGCCTTGAATTTCGCAGCTGCAAGTCAAATTCCACCCGCGCAGTCACGGAATTTAATGAGGCCTCTCTGGACATAAAGAGAGATGGACATTTCTAGGCTTGCTGGCTGGGCTTCCTAAGCCCCTCCTCCTCTCCCCTGATGAGACCTTCATCGAAAGGCCTCTGATATCATCATGGCTGGGTCTCTCCTTTTGCTTTATCATTCTGCGTGTCAACCTCAGACCTGCTTCGCCCCCCAGAATTTCCTCCAGAAAAAACAAACAAACAAACTCAACATCGTTCAGTTTTATGATACAGTTATCATTTAGTGAGCACTTATAAGAATGAACTCGTCTAATTCAGGACTTCCCAACTGGGGCTGATTTTGCCCCCCTTCCTCCCCAGAGGACCTCAGGGAATGCTGGAAACATTTTTTAGTTGTCACAACTCGGGAAGAAGGGCAGGAGTAGAGGCCAGGGTGCTGCTAAACATCTTGCAATGAACAGGACGGCTCTTGGCAACAAGAATGATGCAGGTCCAAACGTGGACAGTGCGGAAGGGAAGAAACCCTGGCCTGGAGTGTTCCGCAATCTTTTATTTTATCATTGCCTCCCACCCCCAGCAGCCTTTTCAGATGATTTTCCTGAACTTTTAATACCACAGATATATATATATATTGCATATCTGTTCCATACTGTCTGCATATCTGTGCTTTACACAGTACAAGGGCAAGCATTTCCCCCCACCTTTCCCACCCCAAGGACCAATCCCCCACCCCCGCCCCGCCCCATGGTGTCATCTGCCCCGTTGGGCACTCACAGTCTAAGAGGGGCTTTAGCCGTGGGCAACTGCGCCGATCTCGGCTTCTGAGCAAGGGACTGTAGTGATGGGATTCAATCTTTTTTTTTTTATTATTTTTATTTTTTAATTAAATCTATTGGAGTGACACCGGCTCATACACTTGTATAGGCTGTGACAAGCCCCCGGGCTCCTAGGTGTGTGAGGTGCCTCCCCATTAGGACTTCTGTTCCCACTGTGTCAGCAGCCACGGCAGCCACCTGCTCCGCCTCCCTGTGCCCCTGCCACCCTTCGTCACTTGACGACGTCCTGCCTTTTTAGCTGCCAGTGCTTGGGAACCTTTGTGAAACCTCTCTGTGGAGACGCCACTTCCTCACGGTGGTGCCTTCAGCCAGGTCCCCTGGGCTGGGGTCCAGCAACATGAAGGGATGCTGTTCCACCTGAGTGCAAATTTCAAGGTCGTGTCTTCCTCGTCCACCTTGGGTGGCCTGCAGAGCTCCTGGCACGGACTAGGCGCTCGATCATTACTTCTTGGGTGAGTGAGTGAATGAATGAATGGATGAAGAAATGAATGGATGAGGGCTTTTCTCTTTGCAAAGCTCCTTGCACACCTTAGCCAGCATCTTGTGAAACACGCCTACTTCTTTCTGATCTCCATTTTTAGGTAGTTTTGAAATGAGAACCAATGAGGCTGCTTTCGCTCTTGCTACGCTGGGTCTTCACACACTCGCAGTACCCGGGGCTGTGTGCTCCGTCTCAGATCCGGAGCACATGGTGTGCGTGGGCCTGTGACTAAGAGCCACACCACGCAGGGCGGAGGCAGCCTGGGAAGCCAGCAGAGGCAAGAAGTTTCTAAAGAAGGGACCCAGGAGGCAGAGATGAGTGGCGTGATGCAGGGGGCGGAGCGTGCTCCCTCCGCTGCAGCCCCATCCAGGCCTCAGGGGTGGAGCCAGGGCAGGGGTTGAGGTCGGGAATCCTCAGCTTGTTCTTGCAGTGGCCCCGGCATTGCCAGACCTAAACATCCATACCCGTGAGGTGGCTCCTGGATTTGTGTGGCTCTGAAATTTAAAAAAATGTAAAGCGAAAACGCCAGGGCACGCTGGGAGCTCAGCAGTGGTTACTTCTCTTTTCCCTACTTCAGGTCTCTGGACTGCAAATTCCGCTTCTAGTTCTTTCCATGAGGCCGGTGTTAGTATGGACATCTCAACCCCTGGTTCAGATGTCAACGCGGAGGCAGAGTTGGGCTCTCCAGAGTATGAGCCCCCCAGGCCCCACCCCACGCCCCCCGAAGGGGAAGTCCCGAGCTCGGACTCCACACCTGTTTTGTGTGTGTTCTGTTGAACGGAGCACAGGAGCTCGTGGGAGATGTTCCTCTGGCCTGGGAACATGGCGTTTTCAGAGGCTCAGGCACACACGTCCACACCACAGGCAATCGCATCAGAGCTGTTGCAGGCTCCTCTTCCTCCCCTAAGAGGTATTTCAGGTGCCCTTGCCGTCTCTGAGTCAGGAGGTTGCCCTGAAGCACTCCTTTTGGTGAGACCCTAAATCTAACCACGGGGAACCAGGAGTCCCACGGGGATCCTCAGAGACCCCCAAATTCTCCAGATACTGTTTGTTACCTGATTAGCTTTGACCACAGAAGTGCTTGGGACGGCCCTGTTCCTGCCCTGTTCATGCTCCACCCCCACAAACCAACCAGACGCCAGAGGCCATAGATTAGTCCTCTTCCCTCCTGGAAACCCGCTGCAGACCTCCCCTCCACATGGGTCCTCACTTGGGGGAATTTTTTATTCCTTTTTTTTTTTTTTTTCTGAGGCGCTTATTGTACAATTTCCATACAAACAAGAGAGGCAGGAGAGAGGGAACAGAAGAAAGAAAATGGTGAGAGCTGAGCTGAGGGAAGTGCTCAGAGGAAGGGACGCACACTGTGGGGTCTCCACCTCGGGTGCCTGCCTGCATTGTGAGTTTGGGACTGACCTGCGGGACCCCTTCCTGGCCCCGTGGCGCACACACCCCATCCAACCCTCACCCTCAGGTCCTTCTGGCTTGAGTTCTTTCTGGAAAGCAGCAGGCACACAAGCACACATACAAGGAAACTTCAGGGCCATTTTGTTCTTTTTCATTTTTCTTTTCAGTAATTGAAGTGCAATTCACATAACATAAAATTGACCATTTTAAAGCAAACGATTCAATGGCTTTTAGTTCATGTTCACAAATGTATGCAACTACTACTTCTGTCTAGTTCCAAAATATGTTATCACCCCACAATAAAATCCTGTATCTACTAAGCACTATTACCGATTTTTTTTCTCCTCCCAGCCCGAAAAAACAGAGTGGGTCTCTATGAATTCGCCTATTCTGTACATTTCACATAAAAGGAATCATACAATGTGTGACCATTTGTGTCTCTCTTCTTTCAGTTAGCATGTTTTCAAAGTTCATCAATGTTGTAGCATGTACCACTACCTCATTCCTTTTTATGGCTGAATAATATTCCATTGTATTTTATATGCTTTATTGATTATGCTGTTACAGTTGTCTCAATTTATTTTCCCTTTGTTCCTCTCCACCCAGTGATTTCCCCTTCCTCAATTTGCCCCCCCCCTTGGTTCATGCCCATTAGTTGTGCATATAGTTCTTCTCAACCTCTTCCTGTCTACTCCACTCCCTCCTACTATGCTTCTTAATTCCTGTACCATCTCCCTCCCTTTTCCCACTTCCCCCTCCCCGCTGACTTCCCCCCAATATGGTCCCAATACCTATAATTCTTTTCCCACTCTCATTGCCTACTTACTTTGCCTTTGTTTCAATTCCCTAGCTTCTGTCGTTGGTTGTTGTGATACAGTTATCATTTTAATGTTCATAGTTTTGATCCTCTTTTCTCTTAAACAAGTCCCTTTAACATTTCATAGTGGTTTGGATCTGATGAACTCCTTCAGTTTTACTTTGTCCTGGAAGCACTTTCTCTGCCCTTCTATTCTGAATGACAGCTTCACTGGATAGAGTAATCGTGGTTGTAGGTTTTTGCTTTTCATTACTTTGAATATTTCTTGCCAGTTCCTTCTTGCCTGCAGAGTTTCTTTTGAGAAATCAGCTGAGAGTCTTATTGGGACCCCTTTGTATGTAATTCTCTTCTTCTCTCTTGCTGCTTTTAAGATTCTCTCTTTATCCTTAATTTTTGACGTTTTGATTATAATGTGTCTTGGTGTGGTTCTTCCCTGGGTCCAGTTTTTTTGGAACTCTCTGTGCTTCCTGGACCTGTAAGTCAATTTCCCTCTCAAGTTAGGGAAGTTCTGCTTCATTGTTTTTTCACATAATTTTTCAATTTCTTGTTCTTCTTTTTCACCTTCTGGCAACCCTGTGATTCAGATGTTGGCCCACTTATCGCTGTCCCAGAGGTTTCTGAGCCTCTCCTCATTATCCTCACTTTTCCTTTCCTCTTTCTGCACTGGTTGACTGTTCCTTCCCTATGTTCCAATTTGTTGATTTGATCTCTGGTTTTCTTTCCCTCACCACTAGATTCATATGTGTTTTCATTCATTTCAACAAAACTAGCCTTCATTCCCTCCCCATCTTGTTTAAAGTCTGCTATCAGGTCTGTAAGCATTCTTTTTTTTTTTTTTTTTTTTAAGTACATTTTATTGATTATGTGGTTACAGTAGTCCCTATTTTTCCCCCTTTGCTCCTCTCTGCCCAGTACCCCACTTCCCTCCAACAATCCCCCCCCTTAGGTCATGTCCATGGGTCGTGCATATAAGTTCTTTGGCTTCACCCTTTCCTATATTATTCTTAACATCCTCCTGTCTATTTTGAAACAACCAATTATGCTTCTTAGTCCCTGCAACATTTCCCCATTTCTCCCCTGTCCCCCTCCCAGCTAATAACCCTCCAAAAGATCCCCAGACCTATGATTCTGATTCTGTTCTAATTCTGGTTTGCTTAGTTGGATTTTGTTTTTATTTTTTAGATTCAGTTGTTGATACTTGTGAGTTTGTTGTCATTTTAGTGTTCATAGTTTTGATCTTATTTTTCTTAAGTAAGTCCCTTTGACATTTTATATAATAACGGCTTGGTGATGATGAACTCCTTTAGCTTTACCTTGTCTGGGAAGCACTTTTTCTGCCCTTCCATTCCAAATGATAGCTTTGCTGGATAGAGTAATCCTGGTTGCAGGTTGCCTTTCATTACATTGAATACTGCTTGCCAGTCCCTTTCTGCCTGCAAAGTGTCCTCTGAGAAATCAGCTGATAGTCCTATAGGCACCACCCTGTAGGCAACTCTCCACCTCTCTCTTGCTGCCTGCAGGACTCTGGCTTTATCTTTCACCTTTAGCATCTCAGTCATGATGCATCCTGGTGTGATCCCTTCTGGGTCCAGTTCGCCTGGGACCCTCCGTGCTTCCTGGACCTGTATGTCCATCTCCTTCACAAAATTTGGGAAGTTTTCCTCATTTTTAAAAATTCTTGCTTCTTCATTCTGCACTGGTTGACTGTATTTTTCTTTCTTATGTTCCAAATCATTGATTTGAACCCCAGTTTCCTTCCCTTCACCATTGGTTTTGTGTGGATTTTTCTTCCTTTCACTTAGCATAGCCTTCACTTATTCTCTTATGTGTTTGCCGTACTCAAGCATATCTGTCAAGCCTGTGAGCATCTTTATCACCAGTGTTTTGAATTCTGTGTCTGTTAGGTTGTGTATCTCTTCATCTGTTAGGTTGGCTATCTCCTTGTCGCTTAGTTCTCTCACTGGAACCTTGATCCATTTCCCCTTTTGGGCCATACTTCTCTCTCTCTTCATTCTGACAGGCTTCTGTGTTTGTTTGCCTCCGCATCCCAGGTAGAGCTGTTGCACCTGTTACGTTGTAAGGGGCAGAGCCTTAGGGATTTATCAGTACAGGGCGACCTGTTTCACCACGTTGTGGTGCTGTATGTGGGGGAGGGGTCCGAGAGGGAACAATGCCACCTGCCCAGCACTCGCCCCTTTTCCTGGCACCTCTCCCACTTCCTCACCAGACTGGCGCCCCTCTAGCTGCTGCCCTGGCCATCGTTCCCAGAGTGGGTGAGTCTTTGGATGTTCTAGGACAGTGGGTGCCCTTTAAACGGACTCTGCTGAGATCAGCAGTTTCTGCCTCCAACCCAACCGCCACTGGTCTGCACAGTCTGAAGCAATAAGGCTTGATTTTCCCCAGTGCTGGGACTGTGAGCTGCGAGGTCCGGTGCAGAGCTGGGAACACTCCGCAGGTGTCCCTCCTGACTTTTTAAAACATGTGACTGCATGTTCTGCCAGCCTGCCGATGCTGCCACCGCTGCCACCACCACACAGCATCCTCTCCGCCCCTCCTATCTGTCCTGATGAGTATTTCTTCTTTATATCTTCCTTTGTCCCCACCCCCTCTGGGCCTCACAGATCAAGGCAATGGAGGTCTGCCTTCCCCAGCGTTGGAATCGTGAGCTGACGGGTTTGGTCTGCAGCCGGGGATGCTCCCCAGGTTCTTCTCACCTCCCCTTAAATATGGGTGTCTGTGCTTACCGCTGTCCCGCTGCCATCACAGCTTGACCTTTCCATCCTGGCTTTGCCCCTTCTACACGTCTGGACGAGCACCACTTCTTTATAACTTCATACGTTGGACTTCCATGTAGCTTTATTTTCTGGAACTTCTGGTTATTTCTGGTTTTGCAGCAGATGTAGTTGTGGAGGGAGATAGAGTGTGTCGGTCTAGACCTCCATCTTGGCCAGAAGTCTCCATTCTATTTTTATAATACGTTTTGTTAATCCATTCTTCCATAGATGGACCTTTAGATTGTTTCCACCTCTTGGCAATTATGAGTTGTGCTGCTGTGAACAAGTATTTGCTTGAGTACCTGTTTTCAATTCTTTTGGCTCTAGACCTAGCAGTGGCACATAGCCAGTGCTGGGTCACATGGTAGTTCTGTCTTTAACTCTTTGAGGAACCATCAAACTCTTTTCCACAGCAGCTAAACCGTTTTATATCCCCACCATCAATGTACAAGGGTTCCAGTTTCTGTACATGCCTGACAACACATGTTCATTTCTTAGGAACATTTTGATCTCCTTCTTGCCTTCTCTCTCTCTACATCTTCAAGCTGGTGACACGAGATCAGGATATGAGGACACACATGCCCACATGGGCAGCCTTGGTCCGACCTGCCCAGAGCTCCAGTCTCCCTTTTTCTCATAGAGATGCAGCATGTGCATCTTTCCTCTACAATACTGCTCAGGGCTCATTTTGTTTTATGTTACATGCATTGTGGTTTGTCCCAGAGTGATTACAAAAGGAATGCGTATCGTAGAACATTTGAAAACACAGACCAGAAACACACAGAGGTAGAAAAAAAAAAAGTTATCTATGGTACCATCGCCCAGACCCGTGGATGTATATGGCTTGATGTTGAGCCCCATTCTAACTGGGAGGACCCTGTGCCACTGGGCTTTCCTGAAATATGCACATGGTCTATGTGACATCCCTGGAGGGTTAGCCATCTGAAATGGCTTCACCCACACGTCCCAGAGCTGTTCCCTATTCCTTCTTTGGGATTTCTCTGTGAGCGCTAATGCTGAGCCATTTCATGCTCTCTATGTGAATATCCAAAAATGCCAAGAGAGGGAAAAAATGTCATCTGGGTCTTCCAAGCAGAGCGGAGGGAACAAGGACAAAGCAGGGAGGTGTCTGTGTAGCACCTACCGTATTCATTCAGGATGGTTTTCATACCGAGCGTCACTGAAGTCTACAACAGCCCAGAAAGGCAGAGAGAACCAGCTCTGTTTCTATGATGAGGAGCAGAGCAGGGGGTGAAGTCATTTCCCTGGACTGCACTGCAGATGGTTTGATTTCAAAGTCCTTGCTCTGCTTATTGTGCCAGATGCCACTCAAAAGTTAAATGACTTCTTCACACATCTGTGGATTTCAGTACTGCAGCCCTCTGTTCTGCTGGGGAGACGCTCACAGGACACCGACAGCCCCAGATTGTGCTAGGGAGAGATCTCAGATCCACCAATCTCTCACTGATGGACACTGGACTTAGGGTGGGTGAATCGTATCCTCTGCAGGACCTGGCCCCGTATAAGCGACACCGGGCTGAGGCTAAGCTCTGTGGGGTTTGGATTCCTTCTCCTTCATTGCTCCAAGGAGGGAAAAAATAAAAACAGCCTCTATCATGCATCTGCCTAAGAAATAGGAATGTGAATTTGCATTCCTTCCAACTTGTGTGTTTGCAAAATATAGACAGGCAAGTTTGAATCACTTTGACTTTGAAAGCATGATTTTAAGCAATTATCTAGGGAAAAAAATACCTCCTTCTCACTAAATAGGTCTGTCAAAAGGAGTCATAGTACAGTAAGCCATTGCTGGAATACACGTGTGTGCTGGTAAACCGTCCCCAACCAATTAAATAGCAAAATGTCGACTGCATTCAGGCCCTTCCTGGTCCACAGACAGACTTGTGTAAGTTCATTTTCATCGTGGTGTGTGTGTATCTTTAGACCTGAACTGACAGATTCCCACAGTGAATCGAGTAGGAGTTATCAATTACATGGTTAGCTAGGCGCTGCCGTTGTATGCTCTGTGGCTTCCTGACAGCAGCAGGCAGAAAAGGAGGGAAAGGCTAATATTTCTGGTGCAGAGGGACTGTTAATATTTTAGACTGGGCTCCTCAAATATGTATGTTTATTTAGTTAGGAGAAAATGTGTGTTTGAATCCTGCAAAGCCTAGGGAAGTTTGCATTTATAAATACTTATTACCATAATATTCTCTTCTAAAATAGATTTTATTTATCAAATGAATACCCTTCTGAGCTCTCTTTATTCTTCCTGTGATGGATAAATTAATTTCATCAAATTTTGAGTTCTTCATTGTGATGCTGTGAACAGTGATTGAAATAATAAAATTACCCAGAGCAGATTGCTTATAAAACCGTTTGCAATTGGAGAAGCAGTAATTGGGGCTATCTTTGCCTTTGGCTACAGGATAATGTATTCCTTTGTTTTCCTTTGCAAAATATTTACTATCAGTTCTCCTTTAGCCCGAGTGGGATCTGGAAGTGGATTTATCTTTTATTTTTGTGGACTGGAGCTGAGAACGGCTCTCTAAAATATATCTCCCACTGAGACATCAAACTCCACTAATAGGGATTTCTTCACAGAATCACAGAAACAGAAAGAGCTGAAAGATGTACCATAGACTCCTAAACTATTTACACTTAAATGAAAGAACGAAAAAGTGTCTGCAGAGGAGCTGTGGGACAGCAGGGTCTGGAACTCATTCCTGGGTTTGGGTTCTTTCCATGGGTGGCATCCTTTTTCCCTTTCCTTTTTTCATTTTTGCTTAGCTGGTCTAATATCTATGTTGCCAAAGATTTGAACATCTGTAATTGATTGTGCTAATTCTCCCAAAGTGAGGGTTAAATGAGGGACTGGCTTCACTATCCACCCTAAAGTAGATGGGCTGAGGGCAAAGCCTGTAGAGTAGGTTATAGAATTGAAGAGTCACAGGTAACACCACCTGGGAAATGTCCAGGTGTCCTGGGGAGAAACCAGCTGGAGCAGTACTTTTACAAGAGGTAACTACTTTAAAGCAACCTGATACAAGAAGCTTACACATGTGGCTTCAGGGTATTTTTAGAAAACACTTCACAAAACAAATTATAAAAATGTTAGAATTGAATTTTTTCCCTAATCAAGAACTTAGTGTCAAAAGTACCAATTATGATTAACACTATGCAAAGAGGCTGCAACTAAAAAGCTGTAATAATTTTAATATAGTGAAATTGCCCCATGTGTTACAAGATGGTCATTGTACTAAATATTTGCCCAGAACAGATTCTTAACACGTCACCAATTAGAATGAAAATAAACCTGCTGTTACACGGCATCCTTTCTTGAGTTGAGTATTACATGATCTTCTGTTATGATGGATATTCTTTTGGAAGGATAACACATTATGTGTCTATCGATGAAGAAACCAAGTGTTATACCTGTGAATTCTTTTCTGATAGGGAAAGACCATGAAGCTGTGAAAGGAGGAGGAAGGAGAGGCAGAATAGGGCAAGTTAGAATCTTGGAATGCGTCATCTGGCTAAATGTTCACCAGCCTGTTTCCCTTTTCTCCTGGCCGCACCACTAGATTATATTTCCTAGACTCCCTTGCTCTTAGATTTGGTCATGTGACCAAGTTTAACCAATGGATAGAGTCCCAGGATGGGACTAGCCTGGGTCCCTGAATGACTGCATGGAGCCAACCTCCCTCTGGTCAGTAAGACTTTGTAGGAATGAAAGATAAGCATGTATTGTTTTTAAGCTTCATTGGTTTTGAAGTTTATCTGTCACAGCAGATGGACTTACTTAGCTAATACAGAAAGGTGGAACTGGTGAAGCAGTCCATCTTTTTCGAGAGCTGTCCCTCATCTGATTTTCCAGTGAGTCCAACATAACCACATGCCACCTGTCCTTATGCCATGTGTGCTTTTGGCAGAGGCTGGACTTCTTAGGAGCTTTAACAGATAAATTGGAAGTCCTTACCCAAAAGCAGCACCTCTGAGGTCAGGACTTGGCACACTTTTTCTGTAAAGAGCCAAATATTTAATATTTTATGCATTGTGGGACATACAGTCTCTATTTGGGATTACTCAACTCTGTCATTGTAATACAAAAACAGCCATAGACAATATTTGAACAAAGGGACATGTCTGTGTGCTAATAAAAATCTATTTACAAAAACAGGCGGCAGGCTAGAAAGGTCCCATTTGCCGATATCTGCCCTGTGTGGTGACTCATGTTGTCAGGGAGTCCTGGCATCAACTTTTTTCAGGGTGATGTTGACATACTTCTACTCAAGTAAGTCAGCTGGCTTACGTAACAACATAGAAGCTGACCCCCAGGATCCTTCTATCACACAACTCTCCATGTTTTTATGAGTACTCAGTATTGGTCAGATATTCCTTGTCTGCTTTCACGATTTTCACTGTGGTGTCTGTGGATAGATAATTGGCATTTTGGGTAATGAGCATGTGCAGGGGGTGTAACAGAAGGGAGAAACAGGAAAGAGGGGATCACGTGGAGAGTGGTGGAAAAGAACTGGTATTTTCTTAATAAGTTGGTTCATTGAGATTCCAGTATTCAAGTCTACTTTTATTTGTTATTTTAATAGACTATGTACTGGTATTTGGGCACAAAGAAATAACCCTGGACCCCACCCTCCACCACCACTCTGCCAGGAGCCGAGCTCTGGCCACCCATTTTTTGGACTTGGTGATTACTTCAGAATTGCTGAACACAGATAACTACAGCCCCAGCAGCAGAGGATTCCATGACATGCTCATCTGATTCCTTCCAGGACTTAGCTCCGGAGAGATCTCTATTTCCTGTTGATCATGGGGGTTTTCTGCACACAAATGCTCTGTTCTGTCACTCTGTCACAGCGCATTATGTCAGGAAAGAGGAAACTGTTCCTCCTGTAAATCTATGTCACCGGCACACAGGGTGTTGTGTTGCGTTGTCTTGAATGTGGCTTGTCAACACCACAGGGCTAATGGCAGTGTCAGGGCCCCTGTGCCTCACATCACTTCGCATCTCTGGCTAGTGCGGATCTCCCTGTCACTGTGGGAGTTGCCCAGGCTACATTTAGAGCAGGCACGTGATTTACCCGGATCCTCGGGACACTGACCACTCCAGCAGGAGTGCAGAATTGGCAGCTGATGCCTGAGTTCCAACTGGCTGCCTTCTCTGGTTCAATCATCCAAGATCCATCTGACACAAAGACCTTGACTGGCCGAGGCTGCGGATGCTGTGTCAAATGGTCATGGCTCAGAGCCAAAAACGCATTGTGCTGACCTCCAGTTCTCCTTGAGGAGTGGATGTGAGAGGCACCCCAGGGTCAGAAGGACAGCCAACATAAGCTTGTCGAAGGTGGCATGGGAACGTGGGGGAAATGTCAAGATTAACTGGGGCTTAGGGAGACATTTACCAAAAGAGGAGCACACACCCCTGGCTTCGTCAGCATTTCCCCAGGCAAGATGAGTCAAACGTTTATATTTTTACATATGCAACACGCTTGCAATTTTCAACCTGAGATGATGGAAAAAAACTTATTGAAAATAGTTAATCAATTTTACAAAGGAGCCATAGGTAGAGGCGCTTCCAGACCTACAGTTTTGAAAGTCACCTAGAGGATACCAGTCTGACTCAGAGCTTTATGAAGGCACATTCCTAATAGGCTCTCTGGGCTCCACGAAGAACAATTGGTTTGGACATGAACTGGTTTCTGTTTTTAGACTGCAGGCCCACAATACCTTAAATAGGTTGGGGCTGTGCTGATTTTACCATTCTTTGCATTTCAGTGAATTTTCTTGGTATGGTTTCACATACGTGATCTGCAGAGATTGAGGAGAAATGAGAACAGGAACGGCAAACCCGCAGTCTACTTGACATCATTCCCCAGTTCTGGGTCCATGGCCGACATCATTTGTTCATCGATACGCTCCTTGCTTCCCAAGCGTGCATATGACTCCCTAATCCCAGTTAGGTCAGTGCTCCAGGAAGCTGTTATCCAATGACCAGTGCTGGTGCATATGTTGAAGCTTGTTCACCGCCCCTTGCTGTCTCAAGAAGAGATCTGAAAGTACAGCCATTTTGATGGGTTTCCCCACCTCCTCCCCAGCATTATGTGAGAATCTTTATTTTGACCAGTATGTACAGTAATGTCATTTTTTATTAAAGATTAACGACACAGGGATTTGATGGATATTGCTTTGATAGCATTCATTGTGCTAGGCATAAGAAGCTTCAGGATGGACCGGAGATGACCTCTGACCTCAGGGTCTCCGGAAAACACAGTGCGTTAAGGTCATGCTTCAAAAAGGATGGTCCGGGAGCACAGTGAAAGGACTCTTCTCCCAAACCGAGCAGGGAGGAATCAGAGAAGTCTTCCTGGGAAAGTGTTTCTGGGGCTTCCTTAGAGGACAATCCACATGGTTATTCAAGTACAGCTTTAGAGCAGCTTTCTGATTGGACAGCATCATAAATATTGGGCTTCAATATTTACAATTTCTATTTTCTTAAAGCACACAGAGGCTCTCTTAGAGTTGTTAGGTTCTTACATCACAAACCAAAAGATGATTAAATTCAAAAGTGGCCGGTGCTTATTAATCTAGCCCTGGGTGTACGGTTTTTAGTTAGGCACCTTGATCTTTGACCTACTGGTGGCTTTCCTTTCTTTTCTTTCTTCCTTTTTTTTGACACTGTTATTTTCTACCTTGTAGTGAGAGTAGGTTGCAATGAATTTGAAAATTAAAACATTTTTCAAGCAAAGGTAGGGTTTTTCAAGTTTATTCACACTGCAACCCTTACAAGTTATTTTATCCCCCTTTCAAGCAAATCTTGAAAGGATGAGACAAATGGGTTGTGAAACCGGAGGGTATCTCATTTTTTAATCCATTGTTCTGGTGAGAGTTCAGAGCTTCCCTATGAAGCATATGGGTTGAGAAAAATTGGAAAAGGCCTCTTCAAGGACTTTTTCTTATGCTCCCTCATGTTTCAAGATGCTTTCGGTATGACGGCACATATGTCTTTATTTCTGTATGTGGGGCCCTCCATGTTCAGAAGCAAAGTGAAGTGAATTTATTCTGTGCTAATGAGAGAGCTGCCGTGTGTTGGCCCAAACCCTCCATGTCCTTTACTCCTTGTGCTACTGAACTCGGCAGCTCTCTGAAAATGCACTCTCCACAATTTTCCATCAGGACTTACCCCGATATTTAAATAGTGGGTCCAGCATAATGGACTCCGCTACTTAGAGCATGGTCCAAATGAAGTCAGAGGCCCTATTCCGTCCCTTCTATATTAGTGTCGGTCCTGGCAGGAAAGAGTGACACACCCACATTGGGTAATTTGAGGAGAGTTTAATAAAGGGAGTTTTTATGAAGGTGGGGTCAGTCATAGAACCACCACAAGAGATAGGGAATTTCCCAGGGACAGGAATGGCAGTGGCTACTGCCATCATGGGCCTGAGCAGTAAGGAGAGAGAGCAAGTACTGGAGCCAGGTGAGGGCGTCAGGAAGGGGAGGGCCCCCTAGCAGGAGCAATATCCTTTGGTGGAGGAATTCAGCCCACCTGTGGTGATTCATCCTTCTCCCCAGGAAAGGCCCCAGGATAATAAACATTCTCCCCTATTATTCAAGCCCACCTAGAAGGCAGATGGTAAAAGGAACTCATTGACATAGCTCATATTTCCCAGGCATGGAGCTGAGCGCATAAGGGTGGAGGAAGAATCTGGAAGATTCCCTCATCGCTGTCCAGTTAGCTTCTTCCCAGAGAGACAGGGCACTGGCCATAGTCTGCCTGACTCCTAGCCTGTTGTTCCTCAGCTGTGTATTGTGTCTGTCACCAGGGCCAGCATGTTTGTACGTGGGTATCAATTTATTACTGCCCCGGCTGGAAAAAATAAGCCCAATGGGCAGTTAGGCAAAGCAGATGTGTCGGGGGTCTTTTTAGCTTTGCGTGAAAGGTGTTGTTTTCCACCAGGAAGTAGCCTGGAAGGTTACCTGGGTTCTCTGTAAAAGCAAGCAGGAAGTTTTCAGTGCTGAGTTTGATGACTCACAAAATGTCATTTAATTTACAGAGCTTTGGGACTAACAGTGACTCTCTTTTTTTGGGAGGGGGGCAGGGGACTAATTTAACAAAATCATCAGTCTATTGGGAGCTCTGTCAATACAGGACCCTCCCAGTATATTTCTCGAGTTTATAACTAATTGAGAATACTGTTCCATCTTAGGCAGCGCCAGCAACTAGTCATCTTTCCTCTTTGAGTGGTTTTAAGAATTCTAATTCAATTAGAAGGCCTTCCTTTTGGTTTGATCCATTCCATATCGTGAACCAAATAATTTAACTTACCCATATGTCTGATGACCTCTCCTGTTTGCTCAGATGCCTGAGATAGAATGTGCCTAATGTAATCAGACCACACTGCAAGATCTGAGCAGCACTATAAATATTTCATCCAGCCAACCGGCCCACACCTGCCTTTAGGCGGGGCATCCCGGTCCACAGTGTAAATGACGTGCCCACCAGTCAAGTGTGGGCAGCAGTAGGTGCTGTGCTGTTTAGCTCCAAGGGATTTGAACGGAGAAACACAGAAAAAAGGGACGCCAGCTGGAGATAAATACTGAAACAGAGAAGTCTTGTGGATTCAGGATTGAGCATCCAGTTGGGACCCTATATAAAGAAGACTGATGGGGAAAAAGGAAACAGAAAACTGGCCAGGAGAGAGGATTACAGACTAGGTGTTCAGCGAGGAAGTAGGGATGTTGAGAGGAAGGAAGCCAGAGGAAGCAAAGTATGACAGAGGATGTGTGTGTGTGTGTGTGTGTGTGTGTGTGTGTGTGTGTGTGACAGAGAGAGAGAGACAGACAGAGAGAGAGACTGAGACCAGCTGACTCACTCAGACGAAGGACCCCCATTTGCCACCCACCGCCCTGGTTTTTAGTTCCTGCTCTATTTCCACAGCATGGGGAGTGCTAACCTGGTTCTGGGGGAGGTGACTGTCCAGCTTCAATGAATTTTCAGAATTCTGAGCTACGAAAGGTCAACAGCTGTGTTATTACAAACACTGTGGAGTGTGTTTTATCAATGCCCAAATGCACATCACACTGACAACAGCTCTTTGTTAACACTGGGGAGCCCCCACAGCCCCAGGGTAACTGCATCACCACCCAAGATGTGCGATGGTTTGGTATACAGTCCAGGGTACAATAAAAAAAAAAATGAAAGGAAAGAAGAAAGGTGGGAGGGAAAAGAGAGGAAGGGAGAGAGCAGAAAGAGAGAACGAGAGAAGGGGAACAAAAGGAGGAAGGGAGGAAGGAAGGAAGGAAAGAAAGATCTGGTTTCAGACCTGCCAGGACCTCTCCACTCTCTTATAGATTCTCTGTCACTGTCTTTCTGGTCTTTGTCTCTGTGTTTGCTTGGCATCTTTTAAAAGGAGACAAAACAGGTGATGAACATAGTGTGAGTGATTTTCCCTTAAGAGAGGTAGATGTCATGCTGAGAAAAGGGAGCAGATCTCAAGGGGAGCTTGTCTCGAGACCAAAAACCTAGGAAGGACAGCTTCTTTGGACCTCAGTTATTTCATTAGATATATAAAGTGCCTTTGAAAAGAGCAGGGTGCTCTGGGGACAAGTCAAAACATAGCAGCCTTCAGCTTCCAAAGAGAAGTGGAGATGGAACTGTGAAGGGAAGGACTTTGACTTTTACCAAGTTGGTGACAACAGAGTCAGCCCTTAAAATCAAAGTCAGAGAAGAAATCTGGAGACAATCTCACTGCTGTGCTTGAAATTCACCCTGAACTACTTCTCAGATGGCTTTCCCTCCCTCCCACATCATATAAGAGCCACGGGGCCTGGAGCCAAGAGCATCGATTGTTGACTCCACATTAAGTCGAAGTTTCTCCATTCTCCAGCAGTGGGGCCTTGGGCAGGTTCCTTTACCCTCAGAACCTCGGCTTCCTCTTCTGTAAAATGCATGCCACACAGTGAACACCTCTGAGTACTGATGTGAAGCTCCAACAAGGAGGTGAAAAGTTAGTCTCCTGAGGAACTGAACACAATCCCTTGCCCATGTAAGCATTCGGCAGACCTTGGCTATAATTGCCATCTCTGTCTTCATCATCATCATCACCCACTTTAGGCTCATGTCCATGGGGGCCCCAGAATCTTGGGACTACCTCCATTAAGTCTTTTTGTTCCCACAATACCTGCCACAAAGCAATCTCAATACATATTTGTTTGTGGATGCAATGGGAAAAAAATGAAAACCAGGTGATCAAGAAATGCCCCTTTAAAGATCTCCTCCACTGCCTGTTTTTCAGGGATCTCCTTTCTCATTCACTCATTCATTCATTCATTCTTCATTCATAAAACCTACGTGCCTACAATGTGCTAGTTACCGAAAATTGGCAATGCGTGACTGGTAGCCCTGTCCGTGAGGATTTACAGTCAAGGAAGCCTGCGTGGGATTCTAGGTCGTGATCTCCAGTGGCGTCCAAGTTTCTCTTGTCTTGTGTGCTTTCCTCTCCCTATTCTGCCTGGACAGTGCTCTGTACAGCGATAGCGGCCTACCAAAGCCGCACAGGTGCTTCCATTTTTAGGAGTTTCAGAGCAAGAATGAAGTCTTTTTATTTTCATCTTGCTCATTCACTTATCCTCTCCTTGATATTCCATTCCCCCTACCCCGAAGTCACAGGTCAGTCTTCTCTTCAGACGCCAAAAGGGGAGAGTCCTCACCCTTCTCGACTGGCTCTCGGGAGTGGTCAGCTGTTTATAGGTTGATACTTTGGTTTGGCCACCATATGCCTTCCTGTGTCTTGGTATTCATTACTTTCAAATGCTGCATTAGCTCCTTTTTTTAACCTGTGACTGCACTTCGACTTCTCGTGGACCTTTGAACAATGAAAAGCCTCCCTACTCATGGAAGTCGATGCTTTTACGTTAAAGCATTTGGAAATCCAGCCAATGAGGGGTCTTGGAATAAGGAGACAGCCACCCAGCTTGTCTGATCAGAGAGAACAACACAAATGGTTCATGGGACAAAGGAGATCAGGGCTCGAGTGCCTTCTCCTGCTATGTCATCATTGCATCTGGATTCCCAGCCCTAAGGCCCGCATGTCCCAATAGCTTTCACTGGCCATGACATTCAACCAGGAGAAATGGCCACAACGTTCAACCAGAGGGAACAAGACATTTGGAAACACAGAGAACCCAATACACCGCATTTCCCATCCCTGTCCGCATGGATCTAAAACTTCAGACACTTGTGAGGTGTGGGAGGCCAGTTAAAACCCGCTGGGCTCAGACAGGCTCGTTTCACATCAGAGGTGCCTCTCTGTGAGTGTCGTGTGGTGATGTGTGCTGGTGTGGAGTTCATTCCTCGTCGGCGAGAATGGGAGGTTTCGTCACTGTTCCCGTGATTCCATCCTGCTGACTGTTATCCAGGTTGGCTGAGGGTGGCCTCAACCCCAAACCAGCAAGGCTACGCAGAGCAGAAAGATCACTTCACCAAAATTGGCTGGAAGGTCAAGATGAAGCAGGCCCGGCAGGGTCCCCCTGACTTTGAGGGACGTGTCCTCTGAATGCTCCTTGAGGTATAAAAATAGCCCCGGAGTCTCTGAATGCAGAGTTGGCTTTCTCCCCAAACCTTATAAGTAGGCAATCAGGATTTAACAACCCACAAATTTCCAATTTTTTAGTTTATGAAAAAAAATATATACATATATTTTTACCTCAGTAAGAGACTCATCTTAAAAAAAAATATATCATTCAATGACTTCCTCCCTCTTTCCCGATGAGGAAAACCGGACTATTTATGCTGCATTTTAGGCTTTTTTTTTTTTTTCATATATAATTTTTCATATAAATGCACATTTTCCCCTTCTTTCGGGGCGGAATTTAACTTTTGTGGAAATGTGATGTGTGTTTAAATGACCAATTTCATAGGCAATATGTCTGATAATTGTGGAGAGATACTGAGTTAACTTGTAGCAATGAGTTTACGTGACAAAGGGAAATCAGTTTGTTTGCAGTGAGCAGAGGATAAGGCGTGAAACTTGACTATTTGGGGGTGAGGGGGAGGCTGGGGAAGGGAGGCCCTGAAATTGCTTTTTATAATTAAAAAGGGAATCTTGGATGTTTTATATCTTGAATATTTACAATAAAACCTTTAAGTGCTTGTCAAGAGGGTAATGTGTCATTAACTGGGGACTCTGCCTCTCCTCTCCTCTCGGACATGACAGTGCGCAGGATAAGAGAAGAGTAATTATAGTTCAGCAGGGCTGCCAGGTGTGATAAATGACTAATCAGCACGCAGGAGCCTCTGTCCTCAAAGGAGGACTATTCCAGTGTTATCAGCTGCAGGCCTGGGTGTACGGGGCCCGGAACAGGGACAGGGACAGGACCTTGTGCCGGGCGGCTTGGCATGCCATGGCTGTCTCTTAGTTTTGTCAGTGGTGTCTTTGTGTGGCTGCCACTGGGGGGAAGGAGACACGCAGGGGCTCCAGCAGTCTGCCTCCTGCTAATGTTTATATAACACGCTCACCAGTCTCTGTGGCCCAAGGCCGGGGGTGGATTTGCCTGATTCAGGGGGTGGGGGGTGGCTTTGATGGCATAAGACCCTGTTAGAAGCTCCATTCCCCATGATGGAGCCGGCTGGCCTCTCCTGTTCCTTTCATGTCTGTTAGGTGTGGGCATTATTTGTAGTATATTTGACCACATCCCATGTAGGAATAATGCAAACTATTTCCCAGGCAAGCTGACAGCTCAGTCCTGTCCCAGGATGTACCCTGGGGGTGCACTGGACCGTTGACCGAAAAGTTCTTTGACTCTGCTCAGGGACAGGACACCTTTAGATTTGATTCATTTGCTCCTTATGAGCAGGAAATGGTACCTATCAACCTAGGATAGACTGTCACAGGGAAATTAATCAAAACCCCTTTCAGACAAACTGCATTACATTGATTCTTTCCTGATAAGTCCTTGTGCTTTATTTATTTATTTATTTTCTTCTCCCAGCATGGGGAAGGTTGGCACGGGAGTAGCAAGACCATTTTTAAAAAAATCATTGTAAAAAATGTTTTTTACATCAGGAAATAGGCATCTGAGTCTGAGGTGTGAAAAAGGACATAATGTTCTCTAAAAAAAAAAAAAAAAAGGAGGAGATAGGACGACACTTTTGATACAGAGGTTATTTTTATAATACTTGCATTTTTATCGGTTGACATATTTTAACAGGGAGCCCTCACTGAAGTCACAAAAATTATGACTCCAGCACCGGAGCTACTTATCTGACAAATGCAATGCGAAGGGTCTTGTTCTTATCAATGAGATCAGATTTCAAAAATGAATGCGAGGACCTAGGCGTTGCTTTGTGCACAGATAACCTTGCAGGCGTGAACTCCCAAACCGGAATAAAAGAATTCGCTATGAAATAATGGGCCAGGAAGCCCAATCACGTCACACTGTAATAGACAGTGGGGGGTGGAATCAAAAGAGGGAAAAAACTCATTTCATCTCAGTTAATGGCAGGGAAACGAAGGCAGAGAAGGACTTTGGAGCGGAGCTGGTATGACAAAGACCAGGGTTTCGCCGTGTCATGCACCATTTGCCGTTGCACCGGGGCTCTTTTCAGGAGCTGTGAAGCCATTATTATAATGTGAAAAAGGTGGAAAGAAATACTCCCTTCTGGACAGTGGAAGGGCAAATGAGGTGCCAGCTGTTTTTTTTTTTTTTTTTTTTTTGCTTTTTTTTTTTTCCTTTCTTTTCTTTTTCCTTTTCTCCCAGTCTTTCTCCTTTGCCTTTATGCACAATGTGCTCAGAAAGGGTTCGAATCCCCCTGGTAAAAAGCCTGAAGAATGCCAAGGAGTTCACTGTGCCCTTAGATAAACAGTTGTCTTGGCTCTGCTTACCGCCTTTTGTGACTTAGCTGGCTGGAAAGTATGTTCCGACCTCAGCTCCTCTCTGCTCACATTATTTTCAAATAAGGGAGTTCTAAGCCTGCACCCAGTCCTGGCTCCAAGTTTGCAGTGGGAAAGAGGGACAGGGGTACCCGGATGCACGGTGGCCAGCTTTCGTTCTGTCCGACTTCCTCTCGTGAGCCCACCGCTGACATGGGAGCCTATGGCCTGCCTCCATGGGGCAGGGCACAGAACTGGGAGATGCAAGGAAGAAAGGCTTCCCTTGTTCTGGTCCTCAGTCATAATAGAGACTGGCTTTTTCACAGTGCTCATTGGCACACCAACTTCTTTGTAAATTAGGAACCTAAGTTGGGGGCTTGGAGGCTGATTAAAATGAGTTTTTTTCTAACCACAAGACAAAGATAGTTGCTACTGTCTTTTTAAAAAGCAGGGAAGAGGGGTAGGAGGAAGAAAAGAAAAAGCTAAAACTCCGGAGTGGCTTGTACCTATGTGGTTTATGGGGCCAGCAAGATGACACATACAGCCAGCATTTGGTTCTCAGGACTGCTAAAGTGTGAAGAACAGCAGTGACATTCTTGTCTTCAATAAATCACAATAAAAATGTTTATGAACCCTGCAATTTACTGTCTTTTAAATGCAAATTGAACGGGACGCCATTGCAAGTGTAAAGGAGACCTGAGGTGGCCTGAAAGAATTAGAAAATGTTGCAATAGATTGTGTGATCTGAAATCGGACCATTTCCAAATGATATTGCATTTTTTACATCAGTGACAGTTTGGTCAATTTATTAATGAGACTGCCGTGGATCGCAGGGAGGCAGAGGCCAGCATCGCCTTAAAATGGTGGTTTTGAACGAATGATATCTGCATGTCACTGAAGGAAGAGGGACACTGGGAATTCAAAATCCAGATCCCCAAAGTTGTTTTGACCAAATGAAGGTAGAACGTGGTCCCTTTAGTGGAAGTCAGTTCACACATAGATTATTTTTTTAAATGAAACTCTCATGTTCTTTCAATAAAATCTCCATTTGGAAATTTTGAAGACTCATGGATAGACAAAGTGACCTTGACAAGGGCAGAATTTAGCCGTCCTACAGCTGAGCGCTCCCTGAAAGGCAGGTCTTCCCTTACAGGTTTAGTCACCATGTGAAGGTTTTCTTTCTACCTTTGTAGGAAATGCCAGGCAGAAGAGGGAAGCAGACAGGGTGTGACAGAATCCAGGTCACGTCTTCCAAGTCACGTTACGTTGGTCAAATTTTTTATCATACTTGATCCCCAGCTTCCCCACCTGTAAACTTGTTTTGGGTTTGCAATAAGCTGATGCACATGTGAAGGGTCTACCCTGTGGGTGGGGATCCCGAATTATTAGCTCAATTTCCCCCTTTCGCCTCTCTCCCCACACTTTTCCATTCTCCTTACTAATGTGGAAGGAGAAGAGGAGAGGAAAAGCCCATGATCAGCTGACAGCAATATTTGGATGAGAATTAAGATCATGTTCTTTTGGGGCGATCCTAGTGTGCATCGCCTCCCCTGAAATGGGAATCAGGAAAACATGGACAGATACAGCAAAAGAAAGTCAATAGCCCATGGAAACAGGTTGCTCCACAATTCTCTTGACTGTTCCCTTCTTGCTTCCCACCTGCCTCTTACGGAAAACCCCCGAAGTAGGCACTGTTTATAGAGCCATTGCTGGCAAAACATTTCCCTGCTCTCCAACATATGTGCCGTAAATGCTGCAGAGCTGTGTCCTCACTTGCTGCTCCTGCAAAAAAAAAAGCATTTTGCTTGTTTTCAAACACAAGCGTCTCACGCGGATCGGAGGGCGCGGCGTGGATCTGTACGCCTTGGCAGCCCCTCGCTCAAATGTGCATCTCTGGCAAGTCGTGTCTGCTGAAAACACGCCACAGAGCGGGCTGTCAGATTCCGAAGCCATTATACCATCTGTTTCTCCCATCTTCTGCTCTTGGGCGCAGACATATGTTCAAGGGGTTTGTGTGCGTGTGGGGGGGGTGCTTTCTTCCCGAAGAAGCAGAGGAGGATGCTTGCGCCTGCCCACCTCTCCAAGAGATCCCAAAGCAAACGGAAATACAATTTTAAATGACTCCGAAGTCCGTGCTACTGGCAAGACATTTTTACAATCTGGGGTGGCCTCCTACAAACCAGCAGCTTCAGGGACAATGTCCCTTATGTGGGTGTAGTTAATCAAGGAGCTGCTGGGCCTGGATTTATTTTTATTCTTATCCTGGTAACATACAACAGATTTAAAAAGAAAAAACAGTCACTAGTGTATTTGTATACTCATCTGGGCCCCAGTCTCCTTATTCCTAATTTCTGTTTTATCTTTACACTTCCATAGTCCTTTGTTATTTCTGGCTTTTACTTGAAGAATAGTGTCTGCATTCTGTGGTGCCTATAAAATTGACTGGTGTTATTTAGATCACACTGGGAAGCCTAATGTGCAGTGGATTTGTACTTGTGTTTCTTTCTACTTTTCCCTCCCCTCCCCTCCCCTCCCCTCCCCTTCCCTTCCCTCTCCCCTCCCCTTCTCTCCCTTCCCTTCCATCCTATCCCACCTAGAGACCCTTCTTTCTACTCTTCCCCTAGAAGGAAAGACTCCGGCTGGCTCCAGGGAGGAAAACAATTGTAAGGTCATCCCGGCATGGGATAGAGACCAGAACAGATTTTCCATGCTGATTTCACGCTGCCTTCCCGGGAATTTCTGAATGCTTTACAGTCTCATGTTTAGCCTCCAGAATTCCTTAAGAAAAACTGCACAGTGTGAGTGAAGTGAGGCTATTTTTCTCTTGTGCGAGTGCCCCCGCGACGTGTGGAAGTGCATGTCCATGCGCCCTGTCTCATCTGGAGTGCTGGCTACCTCTCTGCCTTCTCCATGAGACTCTGAGCTTCCAGAGAGGAGGATCCGTGTGTGTTTGCACCCTGTCCTTGGCTGCACAGCAGAGCCTGCTACCTGCGCTGCAGGGGCTCCACACATGTGTGTGGAATTAACTTGGAGAAGTTGACGATTTTAAAGTCTCTTCTAATGAGGGACGAAGACAGAGAAATCGAGATGGTTAAGCACAGTGGTTAACCCCTGGAGCCCTTCTACATTCAAATCCTCGCTCTACATAGGATCTAGGTGCTATTAGACGAGTTAATTTAGTGAAGCTTCAGTTTCTTAGTACATTCAGTGGGTATAATAACAGTAATACCACCTTCATCTAAAATTTGTGGTAAGAATGGGGTGGTTTGGTGTGGCAGGAAGATGCCTAGCCCGGGGTTGAGCATAAATGAAGGGCTCTTTAATTGTCATTGATACGAGTTAATGCTCTGCAGTTTCCTCTTGAAATGTGGGAATAAGTTTTGCTTTGACTGTAAGGGCCTTCTGAGAACATCAATCTGACCCTTGACCTTAGGGTTCCTCTCTGAAATTCTCTCACGTTAGCGTCTGTGAAATCTGAGCACATCTCAGAATCCCCCCTTGGGTAGGCAGCAGAGATGCTGAGTTTCCTCATGGCCTCTGCACAAACTGACATCCAGAGTGCCAGCCACCAAACTTGCGAGTGGGCGTCAACAGCTTTGAAGAAATTCCCAGAAATGATGCTGGAGCACTCCACCTTAGTGGGACCAAATGGTGGCAGGGGTGAAGGGGCAGGTGGGGGCGGCCATATTCCAGAAGTGGGAAGCCAGAGTAGGTTTGCTCAACATAATTGCAAAGCCCACTCAAGAGCCCAGCACCAGAGGTTTTTCCTTTTTTTTAATGAATTCTTCTAAGACAGGCTGAATCACTGTGTTTTCAATGACACATAAACTGGCAGTGGATGGAGAAAGATGGGCGTCAGTGATTCAGAGTTAAAATGTTATTTAGGGGAGCTCTGGCTGGGTGGCTCAGTTGGTTGGAGCATCGTCCCATATCCCCAAATATTGTGGGTTTGATTCCCAATCAAGGCACATACCTAGGTTGTGGTTTCAATCCCTGGTCGGGGCACATACTGGAGGCAATGAACCGATGTCTCTCTCTCTCTCTCTCTCTCTCCCCTTCTCCCCCTTCCCCTCTTTCTAAAATCAATAACCACATCCTCAGGTGAGGATTAAAAAAACAAAACATTATTTATGGGAGAGAGAGACCCTTACTTAATGTGAAGAAGTATTAGGAATGCCTTACCATTTTTTTCTCACTTATATTTTTATTGCATGCACAAGTGTTATCTAGGACAAAAATAGACACCTCATTAAGTCTAGAGAGTTTTGTGATAAGTATAAACTAAAAAATCCTAAGTAATAAGAAAGCATGCCACCATATTTTCATTGACAGCATTGTTTTTTTCTTAGTGGAAAATAAGTAAAGTCACTTATCATTTTAGATTCAGTAAAGCACTGTATCTTATCCCCTGGCTGACATATTTAAAGGGTTTATTCATGCTCTGGGGATAAAGACCAGAATCTCCCTGGGGCTGGCCAAGCTCTCCCCAGGTTGGCCCATTTAGCACCAGCAGCTTGCACCCTCTTGCTTGGTTTCCAAGCCGCGTCTATACCAGCGCACCACAAACATTGAGCCTCACAAGCTTCTGCCGGTGCCTGGGGTGTTCTCCTTCCTCCTTGCGCTTTAGATCTCATCTGTGGTAGGCAGAAGAATGGCCCCAAACATGTCTCCCTTCTAATCCCCGCAACATGTATGTCACCTGGCAAACAAGGAGTTAAGGTTGCAGCTAGAATTCAAGGTGCTAATCAGATGATTTTACTTAAAATTAGGAGATTATCCTAGATTATCCAGCTGGGTCCAATATCACCACACATTTCCTTAAATGGAGAAAAGGAAGGCAGAAGCCATAACCAGAGAGAGGGCAGGATGAGAAAATCTTGGTTTGAGGGTCCCATCTTTGAAGACAGGGGCTGTGGCCATGAGCCAAGGAGTTCAGGCGCCTTTAGAAGCTGGAAAGGCGAGAAATCTGATTGTCCCCTGGAGCCTCCAGCAGGAACCGGCCTGCTGACACCTTGATTCCAGCCCAGGGAGTCTGCCTTCAGACTTCTGACCTCCTGAACGGTAAGATAAAGAATTCGTGTTGTTCTAAGCCAGTAAGTTTGGGGCACTTTAGTACAGCTGCTGCAGGAAACTGATACACCCTCTGAAAGCCCCTTCCTCAGGGAGGCCCTCGGGGCATCCTCTGGCCTCCCAGGCACTCTGCACCGCCACTGCAGTAGCAGTGTTTGTCCTTGTGCACTTACTTGCCTGATTAGTTCATGAACCCCTATCTCCCCCGTCAGATGCGAGGCAGGCGTCACTGGGGGTTCACTGTGATGTCTACACGGCACACGGCCCAGCACTGCCCTGGGGCCCAAGGGGAGCTCAGCATCTGTGGAATGAATGAATGAATGAATGAATGAATGAACGAACGAGTATATGAAGGAGTCCACGAACACATTAATTAATTAATGCACAGGAGAAAGAAGGGCTAGCCACTATCAACTTTAATTAAAACGCCTCTCCCCTACTCGGTGCCAGGGAGGCAGCGGCGGGTTTTCCTCGCTGCTGCGCACCCTTCTGACTGAGGAGTAAAGACGGTGTGATTCCAAACCCGCTCTGTGAGACCCAGGCTGGCAGCTCTGCCTCCTCTCCCAGGACAAAGGCCTCCCTCCGCCTAAATCCGGCACACAATCAGCTGCTCCCGGCTCCCCACCGCCCCATCTCAGCGGGAGAATCAAGCTTCCTATTTTTTTAAGGGATGCCGTTGAGTTTCTTCTGGTGGAGTGAAGGATTTGTAGCAAAACCCAGCATGTAACTCGAGTGTTCTGCGAAGCCAGATACCGGTGCCAAGCTAAATTTGTGTGTGCAGCTTCTGTTTAAGGCAATTATATAGTGTGTAATACCCAGTAGAGAAATTAAGTCGAAGTACATTTTGCCCATAGAGATTATCCTCTCAGTTGGATTTATTTTAAACAAGTTTTGCCCCTTAGACATTAAGGTGCATGCAATAAATCACTTATGTAATAAACTACACTATATTACGTGGGGGTGGGGGGATGAGCCCGTGGTAGGGGGGGGAACCTCCGATGGAGCAGACCCCAGGCAGGAAGGGAGGGAGGGTGGGGGCGGAGGGCGGAGGGAGGGGACTGAGGTGCCGCTGGAGGTTGGAGAGGGCACAAAAGGCAGCTTCTCCGCAGCCAAGCGCAGGACGCTGCTGTCGGGAGTCGCTTATGTAACAACTGCAGTGGTGTCGCTTCAGGAAAAGTTACGCAGCCTGTCTTTCCAGAGCAGACCCTTGGCCTGTCTTAATTGCCAGTGAGACTGGAAGTGGAGAAAAAGATGTAAGATTTTATTGAAGACGAGAAAATGGCGGGGGGGAGGGGGTGATTAGGGTACTTGGGAACCACACCACGTACCTGGGGGATAGCGATGGGATGTCCTTGTAAATAACGTTAATAATAATGAATACAAGACATCCAGTAACATTTCGGTCTCAGAGAACAAAGAATGGTTTTGAGTGCAAGTCTATTCCATGGAATATGTGAGACACACTGTATTCACAAGTTATTTATTCTTGATCCAAAATTCAAATTTCACTGGGCATCTTGTATTTGCCAAATCTGACAACTCTCACCATTGCAGGACGAGCAATGATTGTTATTCTAGCAAATGCATTATTTCAAGCTTTCACTTTGCATGCCACCCTTTGTTAAGCGCTTCATGCGTGTTCATTTAACTTCACAAGCAAACTCGGAAGAGGGCACTGTTTATTCCCATTTCACAGAGGAGCAAACTGAGGTTTATCAAGTTTAGATCACACCGTCATTTCTGTCTGTCTGTCAGGGGAAGGACCAGGCTTCATACCGAGGCCCATCTGGCTCCAAAAAAATGCGTGCTCGTCATCAGTAAGTTATATAACCTCTTTGAGATGCTGATTTGAAAAACAACTTCGTGATGAAACATGCCAGGGGAGACTGCCTGTCCTCCTTAATGGAGAAACGCATTAGAGCTCAAAAATCCATGCTGTTTAGGAAAGAAAAATGATACCGCTCAGAAAATCATTTAAAAACTTCCAGGCGCACATGCCTGGCTCGCCACAGCGTGCGTGCTGCGGGGCCTCGAAGCACAGGTCAGGAACGAGACTGGTTCAGACCCCGTTCTTTCCCGCAGAAGGACTTCCTTCCAGAAACCCCGGTCTGTGGGGAGCAAAGAAAAGCTACTCCAATTTACATGTTTGTCATTGTCTAACTTTGAGAGCCCAATAAAACCAAGCACTCAGTGAGGATCAGACATGAGTAAGCTGCTTATAATTTACGATTTAATGTAGCATACTGTAAAAATAGGCAATGCAACTGAAAGGCAATCAAACTCTATTGTCCCAAGGAACGGGAGGAACAGGGACGTGAGCTAACGTTTGCTGAGAGCCCGCTACATACTGGGAACATGACACCCATGGTTTCAGTTCACCCTCCCATTGTCTGATGCTGAGTAACAAAGTGCCCGCAATTTCCTGGTGGAGAATAACTGTTCTATTAGATTGCGTTGGTCTCTGGGTCAGGCTGTTGACTAGGGCTCATCTGCGGGAATCTCCTGTTCCACATGGCCATTGATTTAGGTCACTTGGTATTCACTTGGCAAGAGGGCCAGTCTGGAGGGTCTAAGATGGTTTCTCACGTGTGCAGTGCCCTGTTGGGCTGGCAGGGAAGAGCGGGCTCAGCTGGGCTCCGGACGGTGGTCCCAGGCTGCTTGGAGTCCTACAAGGCCACGGTTCCAGCAGCGCAGCAGAAGTCGCGTGACCTTTTCTGGCCGAGCCTCAGAAGTCATCCTATCCCCGTGAGTGCACAGAACCGTGTCTAGCACATCGTCGACTTGCCGTATAGACCTGTCGAATGCATACGTGCCTGGCCGTGCCAAACGGTGGGCCAGTACCGTGCATGCCACCTCCTCCAAGGAGAATTCCAGGGATAACAGAGAATCCATTCACGTCTGCCAGGCGGCTTTAAAACTTTTTCCATTGGCCCAGGCGTGGAGGAACAGAGCCGAAAGGTATGTGGGGGCAGAAAAGGCTGTGGTCCGAGACAGGCCCTGTTAGCATTGGCCCCACCAGCCAGGGTCAGCTGGTTTCCATTATAGCCCTGGCGTGGCAAAGGACGCCAAGTGACTGTGGGCACGCGTCGGCTCCCCCTCACCCGCCCCCCGGTCCCTGTGCTTGTGCACCCCCCTTCCCTCTTAAACATGCTTTTGAAGCCCATATGTTCCGTCCACCCCAACTGGTGTTTATACTAGTGCAAAGTGAGGGCGGCTCAGATTTGGGGAGTTTCACAGGAAGGTATTGAATGTGTTTTGAAAATACTTGAAAGTCCAGCTGTGTATGTTTTAGTTTTATATTTAGCCTTAAATTAGAGACTCCATATACCTCAGTAATAAAAAGGCACAGCAGGGACTCGCATGTTCCTTAGGTTTGCTGGGGCCTTGCGCCTAGGTGAGGTTTTATTATTCGTAAAATTTTTTAGTTGGTTAATTCCACAGCTTAATTCTGGCCTTTATGTGTTTAGAGTTCTCCTCCTGTGTTTCAGAAAGGGGTTATTGTTGTTTTTTTTCCCCTTCACTTGAATTTAATAAAAGAAGAGGGAGAAGGGAGGGGAAGAAGGAGGAAGAAGCACAAATTTGCACCTTTTCAAACCAGCCCCTGCGCTGGGCGCCTTAATGCAGTTAACCCTCAGCACACCCTCTGAGGAGGGAAACTGAGTCTCAGCAAGGCCGAGAAGCTTCCTGCCTTCCTCTGATGCTCTCTTGACACCAACTTTTCCCACCTCTAGCTAAGGTCCCTAAGGACCTGTCTCAGGCCAGAGTCCGAGGCTGCTTGCTGATCCATGGCAGAAGGAACACGTGATTCCCCAGTATCATGTCTTACCCAGGCTAAGGACAAAGCCACAGGAATAACGCAGCCTATAGTCCAGGGTGATGGCGTGGTGCGTGAGTGTCCTGGTGCTGCCGTAGCAGCGTGACACAGAACACATGCTTTAAAACACCAGATGCCCATCGTCCCACAGTTCTGCAGGCTGGAAGCGCCAAATCAAGGTGCTGGAGGGGCCTTGCTCTCTCTGAACACTCTGGAGGAGAAGTCACCCTTGCTTCTTCCCAGCTTCCGATGTTGCCTGTCAATCTTTGGCCTTTTTAAATTTTATTTTATTTTTTTGGCTTTCAGAAGCATCACTCCAAATATTTGTGAGGCATTGTCAGTTTTCTATTGCTGCTGTAACAAGTTATCACAAACTTAGTATCTCAGACAATCCAGATTTATTATCTCACAGTTCTGGACAGTGAATGTCCAACAAGGGTCTCGCTGGACTATGATCAAGGTGTCACTGAGGATGTGCTCCTTCTGGGGGCTCCAGGGAAGAATCTCTTCTCTTGCCTACTCACCTTCCAGGGGTCGGCACCTGGCCCAGGGCCCCTTCTCTCCATCTACAAAGCCAGCAGCGTCGGGCAGAACCCTTCTGGTTCTGTCTTCAGACCCTCTCTCCCATTTCTAAGGATCTTCGGGATTCCCTCGGGCCCACTGGATAATCTGGGATAATCTTCCTATTTTAAAGTCAGCTGGTTAGCAACCATAATTCCTTCGTAACTTCCCTTTGCCATACAACCTTACCCATGCACAGGTTGGAGGATTAGGGTATTGACATCACTGGGGGCCTGCCAGGCACTGTGCTGCGTGGAGAGGACACGACAGGTAATGAGACGGGCACAATCTTTGACATCACGAAGCTTACGTTCCACTGAAGAGCATTGAACAAGTCCACAAGCAAATAAAGTTATCGCAGGAAGTGGAAGTGGTGTGGGTAAAAACTAAAATGCACTGTGATGGAAAACAATAATGGGAAGGACTTGTCAGGGAAAGCCTCCTGAGGAACCCGAACGCATGGGAAAGGGCCCATCTGGGAAGGACCGGGCAAGGTGCTCCAGGCAGGAGGAACAGCAAACACAAAGGCCTTTAGATGAATCACTCTGGCTGTCACCTTCCACAGACTCCACTGCAGAAGGTGAGCCAGCATGGTTGTTAGTAGCTGTTGCAGGGGACCAGGAGAAAGGTGACAAAGGTCTCATGTGGCAGGCTGAATCTGTGTCCTCATCCCCAGAATGTGTGAATGTTACCTTACATGGCCAAAGGGAATCTGTGGCTGTGATTCACTGAAAGCCCTTGAGATGGGGAGATGATCCAGGTGGGCCTTCAGGTGTAATCACCAAGGTCGTTAAGGTAGAAGCAGAGAAAGATCTGACTAGAGAATTAGGAAATGCAGTGTTGGAAATAAGAGATGGCAGTGACTCGAGGCAGGGGCCATGAGCCCAGGAATGCAGGTGGCCTCTTGACACTGGCAAAGGCCAGGGAACGGGTTCTTCTCTAGAGCCCCCAAAAGGAACCAGCCCTGTGAAACTAATTTGGGGCCTCTGGCCTCCAGGTCTTGAAGAGTATACATTTGGGTTATTTTAAGACACCAAGTTTATGGTTACAGCAGCAATAGGAAACAGATATATCTTGCTTAGGATATGCTATTGAGGATGGAGAGGAGAGACCCAATTTAGGAGATCTTTAGGATTCAGTACGCATAGGACTTGGCCCAGTGGGGTATGGGGGTGCTGAAGGATGCAGAGGACCCAGGGTGATGCTGAGATCCCTATTTTGGGTGACTGAATGGAGGATGGTGGTGGTAACTGAGATGAGGAGGAGGACCAGAGGAAGGAAAGAGAGTTTAGTTTGGGGTGTGTGGAAACGGAGCCGAGAGGTAGCGCTCAGCAGGCCTTTAGGTGTGGGCATCTGGAGCTCAGGGGTCTTGGGCTGAAGAGCCAGCATCTAACATAGCGCCTAGAACAACTGAGACTCTCCCTGAATGAACAGATGGATTCGTGAATGAATGAATAATTGATAGTGATGTGGGAATTCTCTGTGAATGGTGGCAGCTCACACCATGAGACTGAAGAACATGGTTCAGAGGCCTGATGTTTCTGCTAAGCTTTCTGCTTAAAAATATATCCCATGAAACCCTGCCATATTTAAAGAAAAGTTCATTTTGGCCTCATTCTCTCTCCGCATCCCTATGGATTGTATCCTTTGGAGTAAAATATTTTATGGGCCCCTCCCTGGCTGTCCACCTAAGGGGTTGCCATGTTCAATGCTGGCAATTTCTGGGCCAGACAATGGTAAAAGTAGTTAGTACGATCACCAACATGTATTTACCTAATAAATAGGCTAAATAAACACTTTGCAATGATTACCTCCTTAATCACAGGGGAGATGGATGGACCTGGGTGGCACCATTATGCAATGAGGGAAGAGACTTAGTGAAGTAACCTGCCCTGTATCCCAAAGCTGCTCAGCAGCAAAGCCAGGATGCGACCTGAGAGCTCATTCCAGGATAAAGAAGCAGTTCGGTATTTATCATCTTACTTCTGTTAACAGAGAAAGTAAATCATAGTATCTCCTGCCCTTTGTCAGTCACTCAGCATTCCAGACTCTTCACCAAGAACTCTGCATGCAGCTTCTCCTCCTGACAACCTGAGGATGTAGTTACTCCCCTCCTCATCTGGGCTCTCTACGGTTGCATAACAGATTACCACAAATTTAGAGCTTAAAACAGCACGTATTTATTATCCCACAGTTCCGCAGGTTAGAAGTCCGGCTCAGCTAGCTGTGTCTTCTGCTCGGGTCTCACAAAGCTGAAATGGGAGTGTCGGCCAGGGCTGGGGTTTTTCAGAGGCTGAAGGTTATTGACAGAAGTGATTTCCTTGTGACTTTACAGCTAAGGTCACCATTTTCTTGCTGCTCATTGGTTGGGGGCAGTTCTCAGCTCTAGAGGATGTTGTCAGGTCCTTACCAAGTGGCCCCCTCTGTAAATGCTCTCACAACGTGGACCTTTGCTCCTTCAAGCCCACAGGAAAATCTGAATCTCTTCAGGGAGGTCCCAGTCCCTTTCCAGGAGTCACCTGATTAAACCAGACCCACCAGGATCAATTCCTTTCTGAGCCACTCAGAGCCAACTGCTTTGGGATCTTAATTACATCGGCAGAATCCCTCCATGTTTGCTGGATAGCATAACCCAGTCCCAGGAGCTAACTATCCCATCATATTCACAGGTCCTTCTACACTTGAGGGAGTTATCAGTGTGTGCATCTTACAAGGCAGGAATCTCGGAGGCCATCTTGGGACCCTGCCTACCAGAGTCTGTGGAAGTCCCATTTCACAGATGCTGAAACAGGCTTAGAAGCATTATGCAGCTTGCCCAAGGCCACAGAAGGACAGGGCTGGGATTCAGGAAGGTCTGGGTCCCTCAGACTCAGGAGCCCATGACTTCCTACCCCAGGCGGTATCACTGAACCCTGAGCCTGTTCTCCCAGGTGCTCCCCCACCCACCCACCCACCCCCAGCCTTCACCTGAAGGCGCTGACCTAGCTCTTTGCTGCCTCTGGAGAAGGGTAGGTCACAGCACCTGTCCCAGACTTTGTCCTCCATCCTCTCAGGCTTCCACCTGCATCCGCAGACCAGAAGGGAACTGAACAAGTGCCAGTACCTTTAAATGGAGCCACATTTGTATAATGAGCAGCACATGCACAGAAAGGCAAGCTAAAAATGTCCCCGACCTTCTAAAAACGGGACAAGTTGGCCAGGTATTGAGTCAGCTCCGTGACGTTAATGCAATTATCCTGATTCAGGATCACATTTATTCGCCATTAAACATGTTTTAACTTGATTGCAAACAAGCCTTGTATTATTTAAAGGGATTGACGGAGTTGGCTGAGGGAGGAGGTTGGTGCCAGCAGCCACCCTGCCCCTCCAGACTGACGAGATGGTCATCTCCGCTGCTAAAAAGGGCTGCTCACGACGTGGACTGTTTGGAGCTCTTTAATGAAAGCAGGAATGTGATGTGAATGCCAGTGCACCGGTGTGTTGCAGGTGATTTGAGCTCCAGAGCCTCGATGTTTGCCTGGCTTTGTGCAGATATGTAGGGGCTCCTGTGGCTGGGGCTGCAGCTCTCTGCTGCTGCGGACCCTTCCCGCGGCAAACATGCATCGATCTCTGCCTGAGTGCTGGGGACAGAGAGATGAGCAGAAGGGAAACCTGGAGTGGGGGAGCAAGAAAAACAGAACAAAAAGAATAAAAATAAACAAAAACATAGAAGCCAATCACATTTTCATGACAAGAAATGCAATAGTGTAACCAAGGTGCACGCTATGAGGGAGAGATAGAGACACAGGAGACTGTACCTAGCAGTGGGGTTTTAACCTCATCTGGGAAGGTTGAAGAAAGTGAGGTCTGAGCTGACTGAGATTTGGCATTAATCAGGTTAAGAGAAGTATTTGATAATTTGTCTATTAACGCGTGACCTTGGGCAAGTCATTGAGCCTCTCTGAACCCCAGGGTCCACTTCAGAAGAAAATGGAAGGGAAGAATAATGGGTCTTGAGCATGCTGAATATTAAGCAAGCTGCTCTCCCTGGCAAAGCTGACCTAGCCTTCCAGTCTTGCTTTGTCTTTTGAGTCTCTCTTGTTTCCTTTCTACCTTACTCATGCCCAGATTTATTTAAAAAAAAAAAAATTAACCCATGAGGCCAGTGTTTGTTTACAAGTCTGGCTTCCCTCGGAGGCAGCAAGAAAGGTTTTACTAAGCATCTGCTATGTGCCAGACAGGGCAGATGCTCAGAGTGAGGGGCTGGGGACTCAGATATGAAGAAAATGTCCAAGAGGAGAGAGAGTTGAATCAGGGAACAGTGTGTATTGAGGGAGGGGTGCCCACATGTCAAGAGGCCAGAGACTGGGACCCTTAATTCAGAGAGGGACCTGGAAGGGCATGACCCTTACCCTGTGACCCATGGGACCATTTGTTAATGGGTGGAGGGGAGGGCCTGGCTCCAAGCAGGGGTTCCAGGAGGAATCTGAGAGTGAAGAGGGGGTGCTCTAGGCTCTGGGGGTCCCCCAGAGAACAATGGAAGTAAAAGCGTCTGCCTTGTCAAGCTGGTGCAAAGAAACAGACAATGTATTATTGCCTTTCTATACATAAGTGTATTATAAATATGTCTTTATATATCTTTATGTATAGGATGATATGTCTTTATATGTAATTTTTGTGATTACATGTGTCTATATACACACACATACATACCTTTTTTATTCAAACCATCTAAATAAAAACTGCAGATATCATAACAGCTCACCCCAAAATTCATCAGCAGGCATTTCCTAGAATAAGGACATTCTCCCACACAAGAAAATGAACGCTATTCCAATGATATTATCAAACCTGCAGTCTATAATTCACCTTCCCCCAATTGTCCCCAATCTGTCCTTTATAGCTTTTGTTTCAGCTTGATACAGAACTCAATTGGAAATCACATCGCACTTAGTTTTCATGCCCCGCTAGTCCCTCTTAACCTAGACCTGTGTCTTTGCTATCATTTTGTCCTCATGACCTTGGCATTTCTGAAGAGTTCAGGGATCCCTCTCCCTGCTGTTTGAGAAAAAACCACTGTGGCCAAGGCTGGCAGCAGGGACACCCACCCAGTAGGTGCTCTCGGCCGGCCAGCACCACCCTCAGGAACTTCCTGCAATGGAGGGTGTCTCTTTCCCATACTGTCCTATGGGGCAGCCCACACCCCTAGTGAGCCTGGGCATGTACTGCTGCAACCGAGTGCCTGCATTTAAAGTTTATTTAATTGTAACTAATTTAAGAGCCACTGGTGGCTAGTGGCCACTGTGCTGGGCAGTGTAGCTCCAAGCTGAGAGGAGATTGGGATTAGTCACTGAAGGAGGCAATGAATGGAGAGCAAATGGAAAGCCAAGCAGAAAGAATAGCATATAAAAGGGGTTCAACAGTCCACAAAACGGGGGATAGGCCTGTGTTTTTCCTTCCCTGGTGGCCACCACACCTGAAATACAGCAGGCAGGCATTCAGCTTAGGGGGTCTCTCTCCCTCCAGATCACAGGCCCCCTCAATAGGTCTGTGGTGGACTGGACCACTCTCTGTAAGCCTGACTGAAGGAAGGCATAATACAAGTCCCGCCATCCAGCAGTAACTTGGTGGCTTCCTATAAATGCCCTGGGAAGTGTCCCCTCTACCCTGACACTCTTCTCCTGGCCTTGCCTTCAGGAACCCCTGCCCCTGGTGACCAGCACCCCCACTCCGCCCCCAGCCCCAGGGGATTCAGAGTGGGCTGCCTGGACAGCCTAGGCCACATGCTCCAGGAAGGACGAAGGGGCAGCCGCTTCAGCCCAGTGTGCAGGGTGAGGACCCCCTCTCTGCACCCTTCCAAAGGAGCAAGACGGGAGAGCCTTCATTTGAAAAGAAAAACACTCGTGCCTGTCCTCACCGGGTCGGCTTCACAGTCAGGCTTTTCTGGAACGTGTGGAGAGGAACAGCGATCTATCTGACTCCAGAGAAGAGCTCCCACCCCTGTCTTGTCCCGCCTTAGTCCTGATAACTCTTTCATCTTCCCAGGAATTTTCTACCCCTCCCCCTGCTTTTTTTCTGTGTGCTTTTCTTGAATAAAACACAAATCGCCTGTGAAGTAACGCAAAGCTTGGGCATTGTGACCAGGGCAACATAGACATGTGAGTTGCTGATTATCTTGGTTTCCACTGTCAACCCACTCACCAGGGCTTAAATCTCATAGCCCCTGGGCCCAGGTCTTCCCTGAGTTGGGTTCCCATTCACACGAATATATTAACCCACCCAAGCTGGCTTGGAGAACCAGTCTAAAATCAGGTGGGAGCCCCCCGGAAGCAAAGCAATTGCAGGTTCGTTTGTTACTTTTATTATCTCATTTCTCCTTATTGTTTTAGCCAAATTGCCTTCTATACGGGAAAGGTAGGGGTCATCTTTATTCTCCTCTGTTTCCCAGGCTGCCTCCTTCCCAAGTGTTTGCGATCGCATATTTGTCACTGGGTTTCTGGGTCTAGTGGCAGGAGGGCCAGAAACAGCCCCTCCCCACTGAGAGGCAAAGAAATGCTGTAAGGATTTTCCCCCTCCTCCTCTTGTCAGCTGGCACGCGACGTGCTTCTTGGGTAGTAATTTAGAGACTGTCAGTTTCTGAGAGCCGCTGGGGAGCTGAGAGATCGCCTGCGCTTCCTCACTCCGGCTCGAGCGGGGTCTGAGCTGGCAGAGAGCGAGGTCTCTTTCTGGGAAGGGATGGTCCTATTTAAGGAAGGCCCTGGGTTTTGTCAAGTTTGAAAGGTTCTCCACATCCTCCCGAGACGGTGGTCGTGGGAGGGGTTGTCATGACACATCGGGCTGGAGAACGCTGTGCCCGAGCGGTGATTTATACCAGCGGATACTTTCCTGGGGAGGGCTCTGCTGGCCGTCGGGCACGGACATGTTATTAATGGCTTCCTGTTTGCTATTGTCCCGGAATGGAAAAACACTTTGCAGCCTTTACATTTTCTCAAGATGTCTTATGTTTTCCTGGCTCATCCCTCAATTGTCCATGGTATGGAAAACGTAAATGTTTGCTACATGTAAATGTTGCTGGTTCAGGGAATCTAGCGTGGCTGCAAATCCTTCTAAGGTTTGCGATCCCCCAGATGTTTCCACCTGGAGAATCCCCAACTTGCTGAAAACAAGCTAATTCCCAAGCACTGCTTTTGGAGCAACTACTGAATTCCCGCAACTTTGTGTCCATTATTGATCACGCTCTACAGCATTCCTTCGAAGAAGACGTTACTCTCTTAATTCTGAAGCTGGGAAAACCAAGGTGCAGAAATTAAGTCATTTTCCCACCAGTGTATAGCTAACAAGTGGATTCTGACCGTTTGTGTGATTCCCAATAATTCTACGTGCATTCCTTTCTGTTCCCTACTTTTGTTCAATACACATGTATTCAGTTCTCTCTTACAAGTACTTATTTTGTACCAACTGTTTGGACCAACATTTAGCACTTAGTGAATACCCATGGTTGCACCCAGGAAGAGATTGTAAATGCATCATGAAGAACAGGAGAAAGTGTATCCTCCAGACAAAGTCATCTTCAAGTGAGCAAAGGCAGAAAGAGAACTGGTGATAGTGTGACGTGAAAAGAGCTGCCTCGGTCACCTACGGCCATCCTGAAGCCCTGTTCCCCAAATCTTGATGTATCAGAGGCCTTCAGACACTTCTGTCTGCCTGTCTACAATTTGCCCTGGGGTGGTTACAGTAAGCAGTGCTTTCCCTCGCTGTCTCCTGTGTTCTGGATGCTGGCCCAGGTCCTGGAGATAGAACAGGGACTAGATCACATAAAGGGCCCGAATTCGTGGGCCTTAACAGCTAAGGGGAAAAAGCAAGACTTTGGAGTCAAACTTTAGCTGCAAATTCTCAGTTTCCTTGCTTTTCCAGCTGGGTGACCTTCAGCAAGTTATTTAATTTTCCTTGAACTTCCTTCCCCCCACCCCCCTTTGTAAAATAGTGAACATTCAAGTGTTAACCTGAGTGTCTGCTGCATAGGAGGTTCTTGCTTTACTTTCCTTGTGATGACAGTTGCTTTTCCTAGGGGACAGGCACAGCAGACAGAGAGGGGCAGTACCTCCAGGTGAAGGCCTGGCTCAGCTCAAAGGTTGCGTTGCTGGTTGGTTTCAGGGCGTTCTTCTACAGCGAGAGTCAGAAACATATCACACCGTCAGGTTTTTCTCCATGTACTCCCCGAGTCCAGGCTGTCCTCGTGAAGCTGACAGTCACATCTCAGAGGCCCTGAGTGTTTCAGAAAGAATGGTTCTAACACCTCCAAAGGGGTCTCGTACAATATCGTTGGGGATTTCTCTTCCCCCTTCCATTGAAACTTCTTCAACTTCCCTCCCGCTGGGGGGAAGCAGCAGTGCTGTCACATTTGGGGGCTCACCCTCCTGACAGTTCTCTTCCCGTTTCAAGTTCACTGTCTTTTCCCAAGAGCAAGAATGCTCTTCCCCTCTTCCCAGGCCTCCAGGCCCACCGTGGCCCACCCAGGCCTTCTTAGAAGATTCAGGTCATGTGACCTGAATTTCGATAAAGTCCCCAGTTCTCATCTTTGTATCTTTTCTCATTCCATCATTATTTTCTTTTTTCTAAAATTGGCTCTTCTACTCCTGAGCTTTAGGTACAGTGGCCATTAGGGCCACGCTCATCAGTTAATTCTCCTGGCCGATGTGTGGCGTCCCGTGTTCCTGCTCCCTGGTCTCTGTCCGCGTTCATGCGCAGTTCGCTCCTACCGGAGAGAGTCCTTGTTTGCTCGTGCGCCCTCTGGCAACGACCCTCAGTACTCTGAAAATAGAGACAGTGGAGCATACATTTCCTCTAAAGGGGCACCCTTTTCTCGAAAACATGGGGTGTAGATCCTCTGGATGGTGTTGCTTCCAATGTTTAATTGAAAAGAATAATGTAGACACTAACATTAACCACGGGCTGGGTAGATCATCTGTCCCTATGTTAACTAGCTGGTTAGCTGGCCATCTATCCCATGCCCTGTCCACCCAAACTGGAGCTGGCCTGGAGCAGGGACCAGCAAACTGTTTCTATAAAGGGTCAGGTAGTAAATAGTTCAGGCTTGGCAGGCAATACGGTCATTGTTAAAACGACTCAACGCTGCCCTTGTAGTGCAAAATAAC
The DNA here is from genome assembly GCF_987537825.1 of Furipterus horrens. Taxonomy (NCBI): domain Eukaryota; kingdom Metazoa; phylum Chordata; class Mammalia; order Chiroptera; family Furipteridae; genus Furipterus; species Furipterus horrens. The sequence goes on from NW_028327183.1 coordinate 23,284,387, forward strand.
AGCCAAGTACAATGTATAAATTAGTGAGCAGAGCTGTGTCCCAATAACACTTTACTTATGGACACTTAAATTTGGATTTCGCATGTCATGAAGTTATATTCTTCTTTTAATTTGGGGGGAAGTGGAGGGAGGTGGGTATAGCCATTCTATAAAAGCCTTTGAGTCTTTTATTATTACAAGTTTTGATTTTTATATTTTCACAGACCTTATTTGCATAGCAAGTTTCAGGCGGGCTCTGTATGAACGGGCTGGTGGACTCGTCTTGGCCTGTGAACCATAGTTTGCTGAAACCTGGGCTGGGGCGGGGGGGGGGGGGGGGTTAATGTGCAAAGAAGTAGGGAAGTATATGTAGACATAAAAACCAGGTAAAATACAGTAAAATGCTTATCTGCAGGCCTAAGTATTCAAAAAGATTATGTATTTAGACTAAATATTTGGCTCTGAGTTTCCTGGTAGTCAAAGCAGAAAGGGAAACAGGCAGTTTACTGGCCATCCAAGCCAAAAGATGTCAATTCCTCATGGAAAGCAGAGTTGCCAAGGCCTTCAAGAACCTCGTGGGTTAAACATGGTTAAAAATTTAATTTTATTGTCCCCCCTTTATTTTTCCCTTACCAAGGCTAGTCTCAGAGTATTTGCTGTACTGTGCGAGATCAACAATCAACCATTTGCTGCTCATTGTAATGGTGTAAATTATATCTGACGGTTGTTAATTAAATACCTAGTCATGCTCTAGAGCCAAAGCCAAATAGTGCTCCGTAAACATTATGATTTGTCAGTAATCAATGTGATTTGTATAATTTGTGAGCAATCAGATACTTTATCCAAAAGCAGATTATTGACTTGCATGCCTATCTTGGGAGAAATTGCCACTTGGTCTGTGTCTACGCAGACCCAAGAGAAGAAGAGATTTGACAATGGTCTGATTAATTGAATCAGTGGTTTGGGGGAGTAGGCTGTCTCTATTGATCCAATTAAATAGATAATTGTCAGAATTGAGGTCATGTCTATAAGACACCACCATTTCAAAGCCAAAGAGATTGTTTCAAATATATAATGTTCACCCAATCAATGTGGGCTGCCTCTTCCACATGAAATCAACGAGAAAGTGATTGATTCTGTAGAGCTATAAACTGGGGTCTTTCCTATTTTCAGCAAATAGTTACATGCTAAATACAATGCTTTGAATTTTTGTTCCCCAAAGTCCCAAGGGCAGTGATTCATTATGCAAATAAAGAGGGATGGAAATATCCAAATCAAAAGTTGGAATGACACAAGACTCAAAATAGTCTCTTTTAAAGGAAAAAATAAAAACAAAGAAGAAGGCAAACTGGTACCCTCTGTATCGGTGAGCTCAGGAAACAGCTGCATGCTTGTGTTGGATAAACACGGGGACTCCGTGCTGTCTTAGGGGGTGATTGCATTGCAGGCACGCTGAGGGGGCAGACTCTAGCTCTTGGTTGCTCGAGTGGAAACGGAAAAGGGAAAAGGAAAAATGCTTGACTTTAACTTCTACATCAGATTAAAAACCTAGTCTCCCCACCAACTAGCTGATGATTTTAGGCAAGTTAAGCAACCTCTCTGATCCTCAGCATTCTTATCTATCTAATGAGGCTAAAAATACTTAATTCACATCCATGCCAAGCACACACTCAAGGTTGTTTTGCCTCTCACTTCTCTACTGATACCCGTGGAGGAGAGGGACCAGCTGCTGACAGTTCTCATCTGACACGTCGTGGTAGACATGCCTTTCTTATTTCATCTGCACTGTGTATGTCAGTCTTCACCAGACACCTGAGGGACACTTGCCACCACCAAGGGTGTTGCAATGAGCAATACCTGCATTGCACTGTGCCTCAGTTTCTTCATATGTAAAATGGGGATGATAATAATTCCTGCCATTGAGTAGTTAGGAGGATTAAATGCATCAGTAATACAGGTACGGCCTTAAAAGACAGGCCAGACACATAGAAAGTGATCTATAAATGCTAGCAGTTATTACCATCTTTTTTATTAGTAAATCATTGTTCAAGTTTGCAGAAAGAAACAAGAGGCATGGGCAGGGGGACTTTTCAGGCAAATAAGGTAATAAAATCAACAGACAAGAAAAGGGAAGGCACTATAATGAAAAGCAATGTGATACGGGGTTGGCAGGCGGTTGATGTCCGGATTCCTGCATCTTCCACCCTTGTCCCTGCTGTTTTGGACTCTCTGAAAATATGTGACCGCATTTAGGTTTGATGTGTTTAATTCTACCATAAAAGTATAAAAAGCAGGTATCCTGCTGTTGATAGATTTTTTTTAAGTGAAGGAATATGTTAATGAGCTGAGCAGGGAGCAAAGGGGATTCTTGACATCAAATGGTGGGTAACTAAGTAGGTCACCCCAAGTTATTCAGCAAGAATAGGAGACCAAGGGAATAGAGGAGCTTAGGAAACTTGTTCTCAGTGAGGGCAGAAGATTGTTTGTTTGTTTTGGTCCTGTTCAAAACTTATCTCTAAAGCTATCCAGTGCATGGCGCATAGGAGGCATTTATTGAAGGAAGGAAGGAAGGAATGAAGAAAGGAAGGAAGGAATGAAGGAACGAATGAATAATGAATGATATGTCTGTAAAGACAATGAAAAGACATCCTACAGATCTGTATGTGGACCAACATTTCTCAGGCACTTTGCCCTCCCTTGGTCCTAATTCTTGGAATATTTGAGTGCCACACAGTCCCCTGGTAACAGATGCAGAATGCAAAGCTGAGACTCAGGGTCCCTGCAGTGAAGTTCACACTCTGCACCTTTTTTTGTGCTATGGATGACCTTAGGTACCTAATGGAACCTATAGATCCCTTTTCAGAATAATGGTTTTAATTCATTAAATGTAATGCATAAGCTCATAAAGGAATCCAGTTGTATCGAAATACAGTCATTCAAATATGAAGACATGAGATCTAGTAATGAATGCTCTTCCTAATTAACCTGTGAAATAACACATCTAATGGTGGGTCAATGATCAAAGTAGTTGGTGAAAATGATATTTTGAGAGATCAGCTACAACTCCCATTTTATATGAAAATGCATGTTATTTCTTTTGTGACAAACTCACGGGTGCTTCTAATATAGCTGTTTGTCACCCACATGAAGAAAATGGTAAATTTCAGTTAGGGGTGAAAATAAAGATGTCACATTTTGCCCAGCTTAGGACACCCACACCTGCCTCTAGAATTGTACCCACAGACACACAGTTGGAGGGCCCGGATCCAGTTTGCACGTGTTCCATAATAATAAGGTGATGGGAAGGAATCAGCCATAGGTGCCGGTATGAATGGGGCAGGACCGATGCCTGAATTACAGATGCGTGGGAAGTTCTAACTGCAGGCACCTAGTTAGTGCTCCATAAACAATAGCGATTGTTATTGACCGGCTTCCATAGATGAGCAGGAGGGGGACAGTCAAAGGCAGAGGGTTGGGGATGGCACACGGGTGTCCATCAGGCAGCGGGAACCTCAGGTCAAAGGCGCCAAGGCCGGAAACAAGCCAGGGCGCTCCACAGTAGAGGGCTGGTCGCAAGCACTAGGAGTGTTCCACTGGTGTGAGCTCCCAGTGCACGCGGATGGCGAGTGCCTGGAACACATGGGCAACAATGGAAAGCTTGCTCTGATGCCTGTGAGGGAGGCACATGGGGGGGTGGGAAGAGAACCTTCCAGCAATCTGCCCCACAGCCGCCCTGGTCAGTAGCAAGCCTATCAGCTTATCTCTAATTTCTTGGACATGTCCCAGAAGCTAGTAAATAAAACTGTCTACTTTAAAGTTTGTCCCGGTGCCCTTTTACAGCCTTCCCTCCTAGGAGCTGAGCCCCATTATATTCCAAAAGCATATGTTCCCGACGATTGTTCATTCTCGTTCCAATAATATCTTTGCAGGACAAAGAGGCCCGGGGAAGGGAACATACTTTCAGGATGTCAGTCCCAGTTTTAATTACAAGTGTTCGTGGCTGTGGCATTCATGTAATTGGGGGGCTGATTTATGCCAAATAATAAGCACTGAAGTGAGGGACTGAAGCCCAAGAGGGAGGGGAGGCCAAGCCGAGGCAGCAGCTCCCCACCCCCCGCTCCCTGGTCCCCCGCTCCCAGCCTGGAATGGTGGCACTTGTCAGCAGCTTTGCTCAGAAGCATCCCAGGCTGGTGGAAAAGACAGCTGGAAGGGAGTCCCTGCTTTGCACTTTGTCACTTTGTGACCTTTCAGCAAGGTTTTTTTCCATTCTCTGAGCATCAGTGTCCTCAACTGAAACATGCATCTGTTGATAATAATACAATGGCGTAGGGTTTCTCAAAGATTAAGTAAGATACTATAGAGTTTAGCAGCAAGCCCAACATGTAGCAAGCACTCAATGCTGTTGGCTTATGGGAAAAGTAATAGTAACACCTACAGTAACCACAGTGATCATAGCAACAGCAATCATATTCAAATGTGCATTCAATTTAAGGAGAGGGAATGTGAGCAGGGCTTTTTCATTAGATACAGGACGCACACCTGACCTAATGGAAAGCTGGAAAGCAATTGGATAGGAACTCAGCCTCCCATCCTCTTCAAGTCGGTCGAGCAGTGTGATACAAAGAATTCCTCTTCTCTCTTTGCATCTGTGTATTGCATTTCTCTGTTGGATTCGGAATACTCCACAGGGCCCTGATCAGCTTTTAGCATCCTCTCTGTGTAAACTCTGGACGAGAGGAGGCATGTGCATAATTTCCTTGAGTAATTTACTCAGTGGTACCTTGGAGTTCTAGAGGCCAAAAGAGTGGGGGTGGGGTGGAGAGTGGAGTGCTCCTCCCAGAGTGCTCAGGTGGAACCAGCATGATTTCTGGCTGGAAGACCTTCCCAGAAGGGCCTCCTGTAAAGTCGGAAAGGCCAGTGACCATCTGGCACAGGCAAAACACATGCATTAAAAAGAAGTGAGGTTCCGGTACATGCTAGAGTGTTGCGAACCTCAAAAACAGTGTGCTGAGTGAAAGGAGCCAGACACAAAAGGTCACATATTGTGTAATTCTTTGTATTATATATGAAATGCCCAGAACAGGCAAATCCTTAGATGGGAAGTAGATCAGTGATTTCCAGGGGCTGGGTGTTCAGGAATGGGGTGTGAATGCGAATGGGTATGGGGTTTCTTCTGGGGGTGATGAAAGTGCCCTGGAATTGGGTAGTGGAGATGGTTGCACACCTTGTGAATATACAAAAACCTCTGAGCTGTCCACTTTTAAAGGAGTGAATTTTGTGACAGATGATTTACATCTTAGCTTCGTTTTAAAAAGGCGTGTGTGTGTGAGGCTGCCAGAGCTTGCCCCCATTTATCTAGACCTTGAGCTTGCTGGTCCTAGAGAGGAACTGCATAAACACACATGTGCGTATGTGCGTGTTTGTACACCCTTGCTCTTGGCAGCTGATTGGTTGCCTGCCCTGCCCCCCACCAGCCCATGGAGAAGAGCATCAGTGCGACCAGAGACGTACAGTGAATCTGCCCAGTGAACACGAAGCCGCCGTACATTGGTCACAGGGTCTAGTAAATGGAACTTTCCCACTGAGTGTTCTTGGGTGACATGATGACTGTCTTATTAAGCGTGTCCAAACCCTACTACAACCAGTCCAGGAGTCCTACCATTGGTTTCACCGAAAACACAGGCAGAGAGGAGACTGCTCCTCTAAGGTATTTACTTAGTCCAGAGAGGAGCTACTGAGTGAAAGAGCTGATGAAAAACCTCACATCGTAGGCTTCAGTTTATCATGGTTTCTTCACCCTTCCGCTTCTCTCCCTCATCCCCTTCCTTTCTTTCTTTTTTCCTTCCCTTCTCCTTTCTTTCCTCCCTCTCTTCTCATCCCACCATTTTTTTTTGTATTTGTTAATGAATTAATAGGTTTAAAAAAAATGCTGCTTCATTGTGTATTTATTTTGTTATCACACGTACATATGCCTCCACTAGAAGGCAAACTGAACAAATCCATATTCTAAACTTCCTTTCTTCTAAAGGAGGTTTAGAATTTATATTTTTCTTACATTATCTGGATGATTACATTTGCTTTCTTGCATAGATGTAGGCAAATGGTTTTTCCAGTTTTAGAACCAACCTCTACCACAAGAGCATTCTGAAAACTGGTGAGAGATCGCTTCTCAGTTTCCTGAACCTCTAGGAGAAATGTCCCATGTAAACTTCCAGACCCCACGGTGAAGTCAGGGAGAAAGACGTACCTGCTACAGATGCTGATGTATCTAAACCATGTGATGTGAAGAACGTTCACCATGTCCTTGACAAACAAGTATGAGAGAAGGTATATTTGAAGGTGGCCTGCCAAAGGATTGATTATCCTGGAAACAAAGTTTAAATATTGCAACTGGACAAAGAACCCAGCCACGATATCTGAGGATGGCAACAAGATAAATGGAATTGATTGATGAAGAACTAAGACTGTCCCTGGGGGCGTCAGACTGGAATTTTGGGTCGAGATGCCTAAGGGAATGTCATCCCACCCCATCACAGCTGGCCCAACTCAGCTGCAGGGTGGAAAAAGGATGCACACCAGCTACTGCAAAAAGCACATTCAGTCTAAACGTCCTCCCTACGCACAGAGCAAACCCAGAGGGTCCCGCGGAACTCTTCGGGTGCTCTGATGTGTGATAAGTGTAGTTAGAAATCACTCACCTGAAGTGGTACTATTTTACAAACTCGGGAAAGTGCAGGATGTTGACAAGGGAACAGGATACTCCTTAAACTTACATACACAAAGCCTGTGAACACCGTTTTCTTCCGTTGGTGGTGGTTTTCCCCCAGAGTTAGGGCAATATGCTTTTATATAAAATTGGCATTGCTAACTTTAGTGAGAAATTGCTTGTCCTTTAAACTTTAGGCATTGATGGACTTAATTATACTTTTCAACAAAATTTTGCATATTTAATATTTCCATTTAGAGCTCCCAGAAATCTCAATGATTAATTCTACTGTGGATTCACTGGTCTTTTAACTCTCTCTTTAGTATTAAGATTATAGATTCATCAAACATTGTTTGCTATCCCCAAATTTCAACAGTGTTTAAATCAAATAAAGAAATCCAAAAGGAAATATAAATGCACATAGTCATTTTAATGGTGTAGTTGGGCCAGGAGCCTGTATGTTTTATAATTTCTGCATCATTCTGATTGTGGGTAAGCAATAGCTATGAACCAGGGTGAGCACTGATTTACCCCATAATCCAACTAGATAATTGTTTGTAACATTGTATGTCTGAAAAATAACATCTGCCCAAAAGATGCTATTTATAAAAGTAAACTGTTACAAACGGAACTTAGTGTTAACCAGAACTTTATGAATAAGTAATGAAGTCTAATTTTCCATTATTATAGCCATTGTTTAAAAATGCATGTCTGCCAGGACATTGTAATGATTTTGTATTACTTAGGAAAACTTTATGATTCTCCTCTCTTTATTTTTTAATAATTACTTTATTACTCCTTCATTAAGGTTTCTCTCCTCCGGTGCACATGCGGACCTTCTGAAAAGCAAGCTCACAAATGTCGTCGCTGCATTTTTCTAAATTGCCCCCAAGACTACCCAGCACTTCAAATACTTTTCATGTCGCTTTTCCCCCAAAGCATTCACCAGGCTGCCCTTTGAAGTTCATGGGCAATCCCATTAGCTATGATGGTTTAAGGTCCCCACACAAACTGTCACAAAGGAGCTGACTCTGGGCTGAGTGTGATCCTTGCAGCAGAACATTACTAGCTCACAGAGGAGGGCTGCTGCTCCCCAGCTGCTTTCAAGGGTGGCTCCTCCAAAGATTATACATCCTATTCTGGTACAACACGTGTATGGCTTGGAAGGATCATGCGCCTGGGCCCTCAGACCTTGGACTAGAAGCTGCTCATGCTGTACACTTTGCTGTCTGGACACTTCCGGCCATTTTCAAACATTGCCAACCAGATTGAAGTGCAGACTCTGATATTCTGCAGAACCCAGCAGGAAAGCGTGTAAATCTAGGGTTTCTTTAAATGTGAAGGGCAGGTCTCATGTTATGCACCTTTGTCCTCTCCTTGGGGGTCAGGGGAAGGGTCACTTAGGCTTGCTGGAGCTTCTCAGCCGCATTTGTGCTAGGAGGCCCACGTGGCGGGTGTGGAGTGGTGGTGGTGGTGGGGCTGGCTCCGCTGTTTGGTGCCAACCAGTATACTGTGTGGCTGTCCCCAGCCTGGCAGTGCTGTCCTCTGGCTGTGTATTGCAGCCCCCAGGCCCTTCTGCTTTCAGCCTTCTCAAGGTGGTCACAAAATTAAAGGCATCAGACATTTCCAAGTGAGCTGAAGAGAGGGACTTGGTAACTTCTGTGGAATCCAGGCCCCAGGGATTCTCAAGAGTTTAAGATCATTCGACCGTCCAAATCCAGAGAGAAGGAAAAACCTACAAGCACCCTGTGGATTTGAGCCCTAAACTCAGTTTATGTGCACATACATGAGATTTTGACCTCTTTTTAATTTGTTTTTTGGAATTGCTATAAAATATATAAAACCAAATTTACCATCTTAACCGTGTTTATGTGCACAGTCCAGTGGCATAAAGTACATTCGCCTTGTGGTGCAACCATCACCACCAGCTGCCTCTGCATCTCCCCGAACCGAGACCGCAACTCCCCATTTCCGCCTGCCCCCAGCTCCTGGCAGCCACCATTCTCCTTCCTCACTATGAATATGACTTCTCTAGGGACCTCAGAGAAGTGACATCATACAGTATTTGCCTTTTTGTAACTGGCTGATTTCACTGAGCATCATGTCCTCAAAATTCATTCCTACTATAGATTTTTACCTTTTTAAACCAGAGGCTCCAGGTTGAGGATTGTCTGTCCGACTGTCAGGCAGCTGTGGCTAGCCCATTGCACAGGGACCTGGGAACAGGGTGGCACGGACAGGCCTGGCTGTGCAGGGGATCTCTGAGTCCGTCTTGGAGAAGCCAGACACGGTGAGAAGAGCCAGCAGCCTCATCCGAACTGCGGCCATGCTCCTGTGGTCTGCATGGGCTGGGATGGGGTGTAAGCCTGAATGGAATGCCTTTTATTATGCGTGCTTGACATTTGTTATATTAATCTTTCTTCTCTCCCATCTATAATATTCCCCACACACCACACTAAAAGGATATTTTAAGCATTAATTCTCCTAAAAAGCCTCATGCCCAATGTAAAAATATTTCACTGTCTCAGAAAAAGGCACTCAATATAAATGAAAAGCACCATTATTAGTAATGACAATAATTTTTCTGACATCCATTTCGGCATCCTATATGTTTTGATAGGAGTCCATAAATAATGAGATTGTATGCAAACTATCAGAATGCAAAAGACATTTTCTCTGAACTGTCCACTACCTGGGCCTTGCATCCCTGCCCTCATATTTCTTGAGCAGCAGTTTGGGGCTCTGTTCAGACGTGCCACTGTCTTTAATACTCTGTCCCCTGACTTCACCGAATAGTCACAGCCTGGCCTCCCCAGTGCCCTGGGCTTCATTCCCAGGTATTTATTCTGTTTTAGGATGGTCATGCTCTCCTGGATTTTACCAAAGGCATTTATTTTTTCAATATTAAGCATATCGAATGATTTTGTGTCGTTTTCTTTAAAAAAAAAGAAAAAGAAATTTAATTATTTAAAAACAGAAAGACTTTTCTATCAGAGCGTACCTGCAGGGCTCCAAGCACTCACTTCCTGGAATGCCATAAATTACATAAAGGAATTATTCATTGTTTCTCTAAACATACCTTCCATTTTCCGGGGCAGTCTATTAGGCTAAGCATGGTCTTTTAAATTATTATTTTAAAGATAAAGGATAATGGAACTATAGCATTAAATATATTTTGTAAATGAGCCACTAGTAGAATTACTGAAAGGTAGTAAAGGCAAATAGATAATTAGAGGAAAATTACCTGTAATTCATCAATGATTAATTGTATTGCTGATTATTTCAGCTAGCCAACATTTTCTGCATTAAACCTTTACTATCCAGGAAAATAAAATAAACTTTTCGAAATAAAGAAATACCTGTAATCCTATCATCCCCAAACCAGTGTTTTCATTTTTGCATAAGCAGCAAGAGTTTCTCTATCTAATACCAACTAGAGGCCGCAATACATTTTCAAAACCAAAACCAAGTTACCTTTCTAAAACCATTGAGCCCAGCTCTACAGCTAAAACCCAGTCCCTTCTTACCCCTTCTTTGATTTCCAGTGTCAGGGAAATCCAGGAGCATTCTAGACTGTCTAGAATATGTAACCAGAATAAAAAAGGCTGCCCCCCATTAGAAGGTGACTGAGAGAGGCAAGCTGAAAGGAAGGGGCTGGGGACAAGTCTAATCCTTTGTGATTTATCCATAAGCAGAGGGAACTATGCCAGGCTGCTCCTTAAATATCTTATGATTGGGAGTTAAAGGGTACCTGGGTGCAAGAGGTCACAGCTTCTTAAAGGAGCCTCCTCAGCTGGTTCTAGGAGCCTACAAGGCCATGCATGTGCCCACCAGTGTTCCTTGACTTTTTGATTGGAGAAGTACATGCTGATAAAGAATATTATCTTCTCCCTGCTGATCCTTTAAGCATGCCTACTTTTCACCTCTGAGATTGCTCCCTGGTCTTCTTTCTGTCTTTCCAGTCTTCAGTTCTCCTTCCCCAGTCTCTGGCTCTCCTTTATTCCCTAAGATCCCTTGGATTTGGAAGTTGGAATTTCCTTGGCTCAAGGTTCTCTCTCCGCAGGTGGTGTCTCAAAAACGCACCACCTGCAGATGTCACTTCATTTTGGCAACCATGCCACTGGGCCCAATCGTTACCCAGACTCCCCCCAGATAGTGCCCATCAGATGGCAACTCTTGTGTGTGTGGAAAAATTTAAAAATCATCTTTTTTCCTGCATTAATCAAACAATGCCCTTCATGTTCAACTTTGCAATTTAAGTCCCAGTCTTGTCCCATAGAATTATTGCCAATTGATCTCCGTATAAATGTCTGGGTTTTCTGCATTATTAATAACATGCTTGGCCTTTGACAAGCCTTCCTTTGGTGCAGCCTGTTCTGAGAAGTGACTGTGGAAGTGCCAAGCAGGGCCTCCCTCTGTCGGAATTGCAAGAGCCTTTGGTTTAATGGAGAAAAAAAGAGATAGATGATACCACTCAGTCTTTTCCTCTAGAAGAAGCTTGCCAATCCTATGAAAACTGCAGGGGCTACCTGGAGCTCTGTTTTGGGAAGAACTGTGAGCCTTCTGTGTATCTTTACCTGATTGAAAGAGTGCTGGGATTGATTAGCAATGTCTGCGGTGGGTGGAGGGTTGGGTAGAATAGCCATGCATGCCACATATCTACCGTGAGTTCTGAGTTTATTCTAGCTCAGAAGAGACAGCTTTGAAGATGTTAGTGGTCAGTGATTTTAGACCCAACAACAGGTTCAATGGAGGTGTCAAAGGAATTGTTGCAATGGGCCAGGAGTGGTTTTGAAGTCACCTCTTTTTTCTTTTTTTTAAATTTATGATCTTGGCTCCGTTCAGCCACACAAAAGGAATACGAGCCTGGTGACTTGTGTATCATGACTCATGTGTTAGCTGTAGTTCTTGTTACTATTGAGACCTCAGGTCTTTACTTTCGGACTCGGGTCAGGGTCTGGGGCTTTACGTCAGGGGTTTTCAGTTTATTACATCCCTCAAGGAACGGAAAGGAGCCTAGGGCTGCCTGGAAAGCTAGTCTCTGCTCTGGAATTTCCAGCTGGTCCTCTGGTTCTACTCTCAGATCTAGGGGGACACCTCTCTCTCTCTTCATCCTTGCCTGGCAAGTGCCAGGGGATGGGTGAGACCAGGCTGATTTTAATTCTCAAGTCTATTATGGAGAGGAAGGATGAACCTTTCCAGGGCCAGGTGATTGGAGGGGAGGGGTTCCTGTTGAAGGTGAGGTATGCTGGGCACTGGTCTGGGGGTACCTTATGGAAAGGCTGGTGAGCCTATGCAATGGGTGTTGGTATAGGAGAGTGGACCCAGCAGTCCTCACCTACCCATGGTCACATTGCTAGTGAGTGGTAGAGACCAAGTTCAGATCCATATGTTTACAAGGTCCCTGCAGTGGAAACCATACCCTGGTGCTTCCAACAGCGGGATGGACACCCCGCCAAGTCCACCCAGCTTCCCTCAACCTTACTTCCCAGTGAAAGATTATTAAATAGGCCCTACTGAGATGCCAGCAGAGGTTGTGTTGGTTTGCATTTCTAGTCAGGTTCAGTTGCTTTATTCCCTCCAAGGTCATCTAGACATTTTTATTCCTGGGGCTTGTAGATCTTTCCACCTGAGATTAGGATTCTGCCTGCCCTCTGGGTGGCTGGCTGTGCCAACAGAAATGCCAGCTGCTGTGAGAAGGGCAGGCTCTCCATCTGAGAAAAGCACAGGGACTGGCATTTATTTTCCAGTGCGGTTCCTCCCCTCCACAACGAGAAAAAGCTAATTAACGCATGATGGCAACCAGGCTGCAGTATCTGCCAGTTCCCTTGTGCGGGATCCTCTTTAGCATTCGCTCAGCTTCCCTTCTCAACAATAAATCCAGATTAGCGATACTGAGAGAGCGGTACCCAGTTCAGAAGGACAGGTCCCACAGTGAGCCTCTGGGCAGGGTGCGAGGCCACCTGCGCTTGTGTTTTTCTTTTTTGTCACCTAGCACCCTATTGTAGATATTTGTCTTCACTCATATGTCTTTACTCTCATGAAGATGTAATTGATTGTCTCTTTAAGATAAAAATATAAAAGGGCATTTCAAAATGTAGATACTCATTATAATGAAAAAGGAGAGAAAATGCTCATGATATAACAGAGGGGAAATGAAGGGAAATCTTACTATTTTAATTATGGAAAATATTACTAAAATATGTATCAACATGTCCTAGACAGGCACGGAAAAAAAAAAAAAAGATGGGAAGGAAATTTACTGAGAATGTTTTTAGTCTCTAGGTGGCATAATTATGATTTTTTAAAAAAATCTTTTATATTATCAGTTTTCTGAGGAATTGATAATGCCTAAGTCAGAAAAATAAATGTTTTAAAAAAGAGGTGAAATGTGTGGAGAGGATAATTTATAAATACACATTTCATGACCACATATTTCTATAAAGTTAGTTCTCGTATGAATTGTTTTCCCAAGACTGATGTCTGCCACAGAGGGGGTTTTTAATGGCTTATAATTAATATGATGTGGGGTTTAGCCTTTACATTGGGTTCTTGAGTTTAATGTTGAGAAACTGAACTCGATATGTTGCATTTAAAAAATTTAAAGAAAATGAAAATTCTTGCTTCTTTGCTTTAGCTGGTGACAGTGATGTTACTGTTTTGAACCCAGGATTCCGCGCTGCGGTTTTGCTCAGGGGTTGCAGAACTCAGGTCTGGTATTGCAGGAATTGCTTTGTCTTTCTGGACAAGCCGTTAACCTCCCTGGGCTCTTGAATTGCCTCACCTCCTGTCAGCAAAAGCAAACTCACCTCATTGGAAAGAGACCCAGAGCAGATACATTGGCCCACAATAAAGGCCGGTCAGTGGTGGCTGGGCTGGATACCCCTACTCATGGCTGTGTCCACGGTCAAGGTGTCCAGATTCCCTGCTGCCAGGTGCTAGAACTGGTGTGGGTTTTGCCATCCTAATATAGACTTCTTAATTCAACATGTTACAAAGCCCCACTTTTCTCTGTACCATCTTTCTGAGAAAAAGGCCTGGGAGAAAGGGGAGATGCTTGATTAGAACCAGGTGCATGGGAGTCCTAGTTCCAGTGATTCTAGCCTCAGTTTCCTCACCTTGTTCTCTCTCCCACTGGACCTTTGTCCATGCTGTTCTCTCTGCATGAAATGCCCTGTCCTTCATTTGTCATCGGACTGACTTTTACCAGTCCTTCCAGACTTGGTTCAGATGGTGCTTCTTCCAGGAAGCCACATTTGACAGGCTAACAGGCCATGCCCCACACCATCCTGGGTTGTACTGGGTTTTCTTCTGATTCCAGAACATAACTTAGCCAGTTGTTGCCCAGCTGCTCTGCCTAGAGAGATGGCCAGGCTGCATCTGTGGTTGGAGCATGGGTTCTGGGGTCTAAGGGACAATGGTGGGACCCAGGTACCTCAGGCTACCAGCAGATGATCAGGTGCAAGTATGTTTCACCTTCGTGGGGCCTCCATCTTTTATCTATAACAGAACGATGGGGAGGATGCAATGCACTGACGCACATAATGCATCCCACTCCCCCTAATGGAACGGATCTACCAGCCGTAGCCGACACAATATAAACATTGGCCCTGTGGTCCTGTCCACTTTAATAAAAACCAACACAAGGGTAGAAACCTTCCTCACAGTCATGTGTGATGTCTCTTAATTCCTGGCTTTCTTCCTTAGCAAGGTCCATCACCTTCCCACATCCTCTCTTCCTCTTTGTCCTCCAGCCTCTCTCACCTCCTATCAGATACTACCCCCTCGGGGTGAAGGCACTCTGCCCCATGGCTGGATTATGCCCACCATCCTCTTACAGTCCCCTGTGAGTGTCCTGTCCTGGTCAGACCCTAGGGGTCCCCATGTCTCGTTAGGAAGTTGGATGATAGAAAAGGATCATGCTCATTAAGGCCCCAGACATCACTGGCTCGTTAGAGGTGGGCAGAAGGGCTGAGGCCTGCCAGGTGAAGGAGAACGCCAACCACTGGAGTACAGGACTGGGATTCCAAGTGACTAGGGTCAGAAACAGGCCACCAAGAGCAATTCTGACTGAGAAAGACAGACTCTGTCACCGCAGACAGCAGGTGATGGAGTGATCCAGGACCAGACCCGCACTTAAAGTCCAGGGCTTGAGTTTTTGCTTTGCTGTTTCATTTCAAATAACTTTGTTCTAGTTTCCAGACAAAATTCAGGCAAATATCCTACAGGTAATAAACAGCTAACTTCTAAGCTCTCCTCCCCCACCCCCCCATTTCTCATTCACGGTTAGAGAACCTGGAGCAGCCCAGGAATTGCTTCTCCCTCTCTTAAGGACCTCCATGGCTTCTTTTATGGAAACAAATGGGAAACTTGTCCCTGGTTCTTTCTGCAAAATGTGTGTGCAGTGTGAACTATGTGCCTCCCCATCCTGGCCTTTATGTTTCAGAGTACGAGGAGAGGATTAATTCACTGCCTACCTACTATGTGCCAGGCACCTTCACCTATGTCTTCTTGGTTAACCTGCTTGGGCATTTCCCCCACCTGTATCCAGATGTATTCACAGGTAGAGGCTCAGATGCATTCAGTGACTTACCCAAGATCACATAAATGACTGGAGGGCCAAGCTGGGTTGGAACCTACCTCTGTTGACCACAAAGCCCATCCTATCCTAGGCTCCCCCAAAGTGAGACTTCACCTCTGTCTTTTGCATCATGTGGTGGCTGGAAATGCACTCCCTGACTGACCTTTTAGCTCAGAACACAGACACTCATTGACTCTGTTGCCTAGCAGGGCCTAGAGCTGGCCCCCTTTCTCAATCAATGCATATCATTTTGCCAAGAGACAAAGTCTGCTGCTGGAGAGATTGATTCTCTGGTTATTTATCTTCCTCTGCCCAGTGTAAATTGGTCAGCCTGATCCTATTCGCATGATAAAAATCATAATGTCTCAAATTACTTACTCAATAAAATGTGGGTTTGTCTATTATTAGTGATCATTAGGGTTATAATGCAGCATGGAAATTTGGAGCAAATTAACTACATATGCAAGCTGTTGGGCTCATGTGCAGTTAATCATACACACAGTTCCAGTAGGCAGAGGGTTTTGCAAGAATCATTTCAGGAAGAATTTGTGGGAGGGGAATTGAATACCCAGGTTTTTTTTTTCCTTTTCCCTTTTAATCTGGATTTCTCAAATGCACATTTGTCTAATACAGTGTAGAACCATGCAAGACAGAGAAAGAAAGAAAGAAAGAAAGAAAGAAAGAAAGAAAGAACTGAATTCTTGTTCAATTAAAGTACCTTTTAATACTTCCATTCTTTTTTACCCTGTGTTTTGAAATGAGGGATCAGAATTCCATAATGAGCAAACAAACATCTAGGGACCCCCCCCCCAACATTCTCATCTGTCTTGCCTGACTGCTAACATTCCCTCTTAGTCTTTTCTTCTAAGCCGTTCTGCTCAGTGATGTAATGGGACAACCTCTACAGTTATCAAGACAGTTCCCATCATACCTGGGCCATGCCATTTCCTCTGTGGCAGATGCTTCCTGGACACGTGGGCAGGTGAGAGGAGCTGATTTCGGCTACTTGTTTCTGAACATAGGAGAGATGTCGCTTTGAATGGCAACGTAGTTTAAAAAGAAAAAAAAAAGTCTATGTATAACTTGTTTCCTGTGAGGGTGCCAGGAAACTTGACAATGAACTTTGTGAATTAAAGCTACCGGATGAATAGAGGTGGTAGCACGGTTGCGGAAATTAGAAATTTTTTTCTAATGGTTTTCTCCAGGGAGTTTGACTTATCCTTTGTGATTCTGAAAGCAAAACTAAGACCAAAGGTGAGGGTGAGAGTCAGACTGAACCCAACCCAAAATAGATTTAGGGAGAAAAAGGGACCGCATTGACTCAGTGACTGGTAAATTATGAGGTGGGTCTCATTCAGGCATAGCTGGATCCAGGTGCTTAAATGAGACCATCAGAAAACTTTCTCCATTTCTCAGTTTTGACTTTTGTGTTAGCTTTCTCCTATGAGATGCTCTCTCCCTGTAGCAGCCCTTGGCTTACATCCTACTGAGATGTACACAGCCAATTCTGGAAGCAGATTATCTTCTGGCCGCTACTACCAATACTTTCTCCAAAAGGGCAGAACCGCTACCCATTGCCTGTGCTTGGGCTAATCTTGTCACACGTGCCCCCACTGTGTGGCCAGGGGCTATGATCACTCAGGGAGCCAGGAAGGAGTGCCATCCCACCCAAACCCATGACCTGAGAGTTGCAGTGAGGGAAGAAGAATGACTCTCCTTGAACTCAGTCACTGAGAGGACTCAAGTTCTGGCTGGCACTCTCCCGGCAGGAATCCCACAGAGAGGAAGGTGTTTAGGAAGGGGGTGGGGGGCAGTGGAGAAGAACACTGCAGAGCATGGACTTGGGGGTCTAGCAGACTTGACTTCAAGTCCCAGCCCAGCCACTTACTAACTGTGAACCTGATAAGTTTACTTAACTTCCTGAAGCCCTCAGTCTTCCCAGGTGCAAAATGGGCTAATATTATTGCTCATTTCGTATGGTTGGTGCGATCATCAATGAGATACTGTGTGAAGGATTTATGTAAGTAATAACTGCTTGATAAAGGTGTTCATCTGCTCCTATCAATGTGATTTTCTCTCAAATTCTAACATTTGGGGGAATGATATATTTACCCAGAATTATACATTAGAACCAGGTGCTTGGGTAATTCTGTACCTTATTTCAGAAAGAGTTTTCTGGGGGTCACAGAATCCTGTATGCAGGCTATGAGACTCGCTTTAAAGCTCACTGACCTAAATGAAGAGCAGGCTGGAGTTCCATTTCCTTGGCAAGGGTCACTCAGTTGTCGAACTGGTAGCCTGGAGTAGGGCCAGCTCACTCAGAGGTGTGTTTATGATTTGTGTGGTTAAGAGGATTCTCCCAGGAAAAAGTTCCAGGGGCCAGCTGACCTCTTCAGAGAGGCTATGCTGTCAAATTCCCTCACTTGCCAGGTAAATTCTCCATTTCTAGTCTCAGTTTCCCAATAGGCTGTGGAGGCAGAATTTAAAGCCACAAAATCAATGCAAAGGACCAGTTTAGAGCCAAAGGCACCTGAGTTTCATAGCTTGGCTTAATTACTTCCTAGTCCCATCACTCTGGACAAGCAGTGTTACCATCGTGGACTTGACCTGCTCTAGACTGATAACTGTAAGCAAACAGACAAAGGTCAGAAACAGTTGTGTAAAAGTAACATCTTCATAGTCTGAACTATTTTCTTACATCGCCATGAACAGCAATGCTGTAGAGTTCATGATGGCTTTGATAATGAATTTGACAAGGCCAGGAAGAGACTGGATGGAGATCGATCAATTGGTTGGTTGATTGATTGATCAGTTGAGTAGCATCAGCCTTGGCTACTGAGGTTTATGAAAAATGCAGATGGAAGTGACGCTGTGGGCACAGAAGCTCCTCCCACCTCTCTGGAACCTCCTCTAGGAGTGAGCCAGTGTATTCGTTTCCTATGGACGCTGTAACAAATTATCACAAACTTGCTGGCTTGAAATAACTCAGGTTTATTCTCTTCACAGTTCTGCAGGTCAGAAATCTTAAATTCAAGGTGTCATCAGAACTGTTTCCTTCTGGAGGGTCCAGGGCAGGATTCATTTCTTGACTTTTTAGCTTCTAAAGAGCACCTGCATTCTTGGCTTGTGACCCCTTCCTCTTGTCTTCTAAGCACACCACTCCAGCCTCAGCGTCCATCGCCCTATTGCCTCTTTCTTCTTTCTGCTTCTACCATCACACTACCCTCTCTGAATCTGTCCCTTCTTTCTCCCTCTTATAAGGACCCTTGTTAATGACATTGGGCTCCCCTCCCCCCAGATATTCCAGGATAGTCTCCTCATCTCAAGGTTCTTAATTGAATCATGCTCTGGCTGGTGTGGCTCAGTTGGTGGAGTGTCATCCTGTAAACCATAAGGTCATGGGTTCAATTCCTGGTCGGGTCACATATCCCTTTTCTGAAACTCCATTAAAAGTGCGTGTGATGATGTGAAAGGCATCTGCAAAACTAGAGATCTGGAGATATGAGATGTGGCCCTGGCCCTACCTCTAACTTCGTCACCTGAAACTTTTTAACTTCCCTGCATTTCAGCTTCTTCAACCATAAGACGGGTGTGTTTGTAGGTGATACCTAAGTTCCCCCTTCAAGCCTAAAATCCTACCATTTACTTATCAAAGGACCCTGCGTTTGGTTGCCACAAACTAAGTGTCTTAAAACAACAGAAATCAATTCTCTTACAGATCTGGAGGCCACAAGTCCAAAATCAAGGTATCAGCAGGGCTGCGCTCCCTCTGAGGGCTCTGCGGGGGAATTTTCCCGCCTCCTTCTACGTTCTGCTAATGGCCAGCGACCCTTGGTGTTCCTTTGCTTACAGATCCATCACTCCTACCTCTGCCACAGCCTTCTCCTTGGTGTCTGTTTCTATGTCTCTTCTCTTCGCATAAGAACCCCAATCCAATTGGATTTAGACCCCACCCTCATCTGAACTAATGGTACGTCTACAAAAGCCCTATTTTCAAATCAGGTCATCCTCTGAGGTTCTAGGAAGGATATAAAGTCGGGGGCAGGGGAAACTCTTCAACCCAGTACAGCCCAGACTCCCACAGATAGGAATTCCCTTCACAATTAAGAGAAAAGAATTAGAAATGAGAGACAGAACTCAACGACTTTCTCCCAAGCCTGCCCTGATTGCTTTTTGATTGCTGGCCTGTTTCCGTGGACACGGATGCAGAGGAGCGTCACAGAGCCCCCTTGGTGCTGCTCAGTTGTAGCCCGATGTCAGCTGTCCGTGTGCGACGCCAGAACACAGTGAGACCATGACAATAAGCAGATGCGCAATCCTGCATAAATGGGGGTGGGGGCATCTGACAACTTAGTGACTCAGATTCACAGACTCTGTGTGAGAGCCAGAATGTATGTGAACAGTCCCTAATTCAGCATTTCCTACCTGCAGAGGACTTGCAGGTGGAAGTCACAGAGTGTCAGACTAGAGAGTGCTCCTGCTGACCTCAGTCCTGTGGCCAGGGCGGTAGAGACTAGCCTCCCTCTGGTCCCTAAAGTGTCAGGATCTCACATCCTCAAGGACGCTGGGCAGATACAGAGTCAAACACCTCTGATCACAGACATGGAACATCATTTTGTATTTCATGGAGTGTGGAGAAGCTTCCTTGGAAAAGCTAGTCTTGAGATTTCTATTTTTGAACCAGAGGGCAGGCCGGTGGGGAGCTGACCTGTCTGGGGCTTGGAGGTTGTGTTTTCAGCTGAGGAAAGTGATCCGGGACTGCTCCGTCCTTGCAAAACCAGATGGCAGCCCCGGGCCCCAGCCCCTCCAGCCCCACGCACATGCTGCGCACCTGGATCGCCACTCTACCTGTTTACAAATTACCTCCGTTTTCTGCTTGGTTCAGCAGCAACTGTTTACCCTCCCCCGCGATGTAATTAGGCCTTCAGAGTTCACGTGCGCCTATTATGAGCTCTCCTGTGTTTTGTCTTGGTGCTTTGTTTCTGTAGCAGTAATCATATATATATATTAAAATTTGGTATCGATTGTTTGGCTAAATTATGCACAGTGGGCCATCCTAACCTGCCATTAACATAACGTATGCTAAACAATGTGTTGAGCTTTTCTCTTCTCTTTTTTCTGATAATTATACACTAAAGCATCAATTGCTTATTCGAGTAAATTAAACTTTGAGATTTTCTCGTTTCTTCAGACTTTCAAATTGTCTTGACTGCCACAGATGCAGACCAAGCACTCTTTCCTCCGCTGGTGGAAGCAGCCTCGCTATTCCTTTCTGAGAATGCCAAGGTCTACTTAGCGGTCACCAGCATTTTAGCTGTCCTGACGTCCTGGGCTTAGCTGAAATTTGGCGTGTTGACACCACTGCCCCCGGCCCCCCTTAAGGGGCCTGGCCACAGTGTGGAGATGGGAGTTAATTACAGGTGTCTGCTGGAGTCCCAATTCACCCACCCCCCGGACACCTATGAGGTGACAGGTGCTAGTCCAGATGCAAAAGACAAAGTCACCAAAACAAAAGAGATTTCTGTATGTAATCTAGTCTAGAGGGTCAGCAAACTGTATCTGTAAAGGACTAGATAGTAAATATTTTAGGCCTTGTGGACCATACAGTTTCTATAACAACTGCTCAACTCCACCATTGTAGCCTGAAGTACAGAAATGAAGGGGTCTGGCTGTGTGCCAATAAAACTTTATTTATAAAAAGAGGTGGTGGGCCAGACTTCGCCGGCCATCAATCTAGCAGGTTGAGGAAGAGAATGTATAAAAATAATTCAGCTCTTTTATAGGCCAAGGATAATTTTGGACTGTGGCAATTGATACGAGGGAAGTTAGCATAGTGATGTAAGCAGCACTTGCCGAATTTTTCTCACCAGTGTATGCACAGCAAATTCGTTCAGCACAGCTAAGTTACAGGGGTGAGATTGCTCAGGGTTGGCATCTGGAAGAGCCAGCACCCCAAGGGGAATCAATATCATGGCACGTCTGTAACCCATTCGCAGCACACTTGAGACATTCCATAGAGCGTGACCAGGGGGGCCAAGTTTAGATGCCAGAGTTGTGGGGGTTTCTCTTGGATTACCTTTGAGTTGAAATACAGGTGCTGGACAGTAGCCAGCCATGGGAAGGAATGGTGAGGACCAAGAGGGCTCCATTGAGGGGGAACTCTGTGTACAAAGACTCCGGGGCAAGAAAAAGCATGTCAGGTTTGGATCTGAAGGGAGACTGGTGTGGTGGGAAAGGGTACAGAGCACAGTGGAGCTTTGCGATTAAATGAGGTTAAACAGGTCATCTGAGCTTAGAAAATGAATCATAGGCCAATGTTGTGGCTGCTATTGCTGCATAACAAAGCGTGCCCTGGCTCAGTAGCTTACAGCAATGAAGGTGTGTATCTCACATGGCTTTGGGGCACAGCAGAGCAGGCTGGGCTTGGCTGCACCGTTCTGATGTGACGGTCTCACTGGCCTCGGTGGGGCTTCTTCCAACGTCAGTGCGTTGGGTGTTTAGCTCACACATCCTTGTGTGAACTGGGCCTTCTGCTCTAGGCTGGACTTGGGCAGGTATCTTAGGGTGTTTCTTCTCCACATGCCTGTCATCCTTCTAGGACCAGCAGGGCGAGACCAGATGTGAGTTTCTCACCTCAATGGCAAGAAAGCAAGTCGAAATACAGAAGACCTCTTGAAGTCTAGACTCAGATTTGGCATGCCCATCCTTTCTACCACATTCCATGGCCCAAGACAAGTCATATGGCTGAGCTCAGAGAGGGAGGATGCGCAAAGCCACATAGCAAAGGGCTTGGATTCAGGGAGGGTGAAAAGTAGGGATCCCAGCGAGACTTTCTGCTTGTATTTAAATTGGATAAGAAGCTGCAGAAGCATTTTAAGAACAAGAGTGGTGTGATTTGATTTATGATGAAAAAAATAGTTAATCTGGCAAAACGTGGAGTAGAATAAACTGAGTGGGGGAGGAGAGCGAGACAGGAAATTGGCCAGGGCCAAACCTGCTGAAGGTCCAGAAACAGGATGCTTTGTGAAATTTCTTGCCCTGGGCTTTACCAGGTGAGCTGACAGTTATCACCTGCATTCATCAATATAAGGTCCATAAAAAAGCAAAGCAGTTGAGGAAAAATGAGAAATTACAGCTCAGATTAGCAGCCTTGATTGCTCCTCATGAACACAGGACACTCACCCAAATCACACATCATAGCCATCACCTGTTATCGCTAATAACACCGTTATTCCCAAGGAAGCTGTAGCCATTATATTTGTTATCATCACAACAATAAAATAAATAGATGTGTATTCCAGCCCTGCTCGTTGGGTCGTTTCATGCTGATCAGTTAATATATGTGTGTGCCTTAAAGTTGGAACCCCTTGTGAGGCAAACTTGTCATTAGAGGAATAACTGTTAGCTTACCATGGAAAGGAAGATTTTCTTGGAAAAGGATTCACCAAAAATGTCTTTATTATGTATGGGAGACTGTAATAAAACATAAGCACATACTGTCTTAAATACATTAGAAGTTTCGGTTTTCAGTAACGTAAATCCAAAACAGGTATTCTTATCAGCAAGATGTGCTCTTCTGAGTGGGGACTCAGGGACTCAGGGACCCAGGCTCCTTGCATTCTGTGGCTTTACCATGATCAACAAAGGCCTTTGGAAGGCTGCCATATTATTGAGCCCAAAAGGAGCAAGGCAGGAAATAACATGCTTGTTAGCCCCAGTGACCAGGCCTTAAAGTGGCACAAGTTACTTGTTCTTATATTTCATGGGCTATAATTAGTCACAAGATGAGACCCAATTGCAAGGGAGGCTGGGAAATGTAGTTTGCTGTGTGTCCTGGAAGGAGAGGAAATGGGATTAGTGAACAGCTGGCCAGCCTTCACCACAGATTCCTTTAATGCCATCCTTTCATTCCAGCAATTGGATGATTTGTACTGTTCACTTCTCTGCAAGGGGATAACAGGAGTTACTATTTAGAGTGCTTTTCATGAGCTAGGTGCTATATTATCTCAGTTAAATCTCCCAGCAGCTGTGAAAAGGGTCCTGCATTATTCCGGATGTACAGATGAAGGAATAGAGGGTTTGAGAGATTGGGTATCTTTTATCATCTGTTAAATGGAGAAGATATTAGTACCTGCTTCACAAGTTAGTCCAAGCAAGCTGCATCTGTCAGGACAGGCTCCATGTGCTGAAGTAACAAATAGCACTCAAATCTCGAGACAGAAAAACCACGAAGTTGTATTTCCTGCTCATCTCGTGCTCTATGTCCATTGTGAGTCATCCTTTTCACTCCAGGACTTAGGCTGATGGACAAGCTACTTTCTGCAATGTTGCCGGTTTCCATGCCTAGAAGAAACCCTTATCACCTGCATCACTTTTTAGTTGTGATTCCATTCCAGAGGGAATGGCATGGCCACCCCTGACATCCAGCTGACAGGAAATGAACTGCTCCCATGTATGTACCTAGAAAGAGGGAACTGGCTTGTTGGAACATATGTATTCCAATGACAACCAGTCCATCCCAGTAATTCAGGGAAGGCACATAGCATAAAGCTGGGGATACAGGAAGTGCCTAAATACTGGGTGGGGAAAAATGGGTTTACAGTTGTTCATATGGAAGATAATGCAATAATTAATAAATAATAATAGAAGAATAAACTCTGTATTTCACATACTGACAACTGTAAACCTACTTTTGCCACACACTGTGTGATCATTTCCATACGATTGCTTAAGAAATGGAAGCAAGAAGAGAATTACTAATCTAACTAACTGGACTTGATCTGAAATCTACATCACGGTGGATCCAAGTGATTCAGGGAGACCCTGGAAATATGTTTGATGTTTTGTTGGGGGTGGGAGTGGTAGAGAAGTGGGCGGTGATACAGTTACAGACCAAAACAACGAGACGCTTTCCATTATTATGGAGCATGAAAAAAGAATGAACTCTCTTGATTGTGTTCTCTGCTGTGTAAGGGGAAAACGGAAACTCAGAGCTTTTATGAAGAAGCTACTGAACTGGTTTTTCTATTTTATCGACAGCCGCTGGATTGGGGGGCCAGAGCGTGTTTTATTATTACACTCATACATAATTACAAAGTCTTTAGTTTTCTTCCTACATAAATTTATGTTGAGATTTAATTTCCACCAATTAGAACCCAAATGAAGCCACCCTAATGTGATTCGTACACTGCAGAAACATGGCTCTGCCCCTCAGTGCACGCGTAAGGAAACAATATCCAAGTGAATCTTAAGTACCCCAAGTTGTGTTAGACTGTGAATGAATATCCAATTCAATTTGTAGAAAACTTGAGATTAATTAGGTTTATAATTTGCACAGTAAGGTAATGTAAATGTGTTGCTACTGCTTGACTTTTTGCTTAATCCTCTGAGTGGATATATAATCTTTCTAATATTAGAATTAAAGCAACTCAGAAGATATGAATATTAATCTAATTATATTGCGATCACTTTAATTTCTTTAATGTTTTGAATAACAAAACAACTTTGCAAATTGGTTTAGGTTGGGGAGCCCTTTCAGAGGATTTTGCCTGTCATCAGTAAGTTTAATTTAGAGGATGCAGGCTTGGGAGGTGCCACCTCAAGTTTACAGTTATGCAAATACCACCACAAGTCCTGGAGCCCTGGTGGGTGATCTGCCTTGCAAGGTGCGCTGCAAGGATTTGCAGCTTCTGCTTAGGATGGGAGATTTTGCCAGCATGAAAACCCAAGGAAGCAAACAGCTTTATGGCACTCCAGCCACACAAAGTGAATCAGTGATAAGTTAGAGCTCAAAAGGATTTTTTCTCCTTTTCCTGCTCTTATTATCTTAAGGAGGAGAAAGAAATCAGAGCAGGACATGAACAGTGCCTGCAAATTTTATTACCTCGTTATAATTGATACCTGCTCTCTGAGCCAATAAAAGAAGCTGTACTCGGCACGAGCTGTATAAAATCTTTAATGTTTTAGGCTGTCAATGTTAGCTGTGGTTAGGCTGACATAATTATGAGCTGCATATACCGATAGATAGCTCTTTGCCCGCAAAAGCAGGCTGCAGTGAGGAATCTTTCAGAGATAATAAAAGGATTTATCAAGTGTCTATATGATAGCTACTTAAATCGCTATTGTTTTAGTTAGGACTGCAAATCATGTCCCTTGGCTATCTCAGTTTCTCATCTTTCTTACTTGATATCTCACGCATTTGTACAAAGTATTCAGTTGCTTCCTAAAGAAACGGGGGAGCCCTGGCTGGGTGGCTCAGTTGGATGGAGCCTCTTCCCAGGCACGGAAATGTTGCAGGTTCCTCAGGGCACCTAGGGGAGGCCACCTATAGATGCTTTTTATTCTCTCTCTCTCTCTCTTCCTCTCTCTCTAAAATCAGTAGACATATCCTTGGGTGAGAATTTTTTTTAAAAAGAAAGGGAAAAATCTTTTTGAGGTGATTTTCATATTAAGATGACAGTAAGGAGAAGTCTTTCAAAAGGGCAATCACTGGAATTTCAGACTCAATAAGAATACATTATTTTATGGAACTAATGGCAGATTTTAAAAGGGTGATGGATAATTCACAAAAGAATTTATGTTATAAAATGCAGTAGCGAGTTCCAGAATGAGAGACAATATCAAGTGAAATTTTTCACATTTAGAGTTTATGTGTATGACATTCCCACTTACCTGCAGGCTGACGAAATGCCCTGGAAACAACATTCCCATGGAGTTTATGTATTTCACTGGAGAGCTAAAATGGCATAAACGTCCAACACTAGCCAGAGAATGGGAAGCGAGGAAGTCGTCTAAGATATATCAGGTGGAAGAAAGCAAACCCCTTCTCTGATGTGCGCCGTGTAATTGAATAAAGCAACAGTAACAAAGATTACCACTGCACTGACTGTTTCTCTGTTATGTTGGTTGATGCCATTTCTTTATTCAGTTTTTCTGGAGAATAGTGTAGATTAGCTGAGTTAACAAGGAGATAGATTACGGACAAATGTAAATTTGTTGCTACTTCTCCCATTGAGTGGTGGAACCAAATTCCTCTCCCCTTGGATCTCGGCTGCACCTAGTGGCTTGCTTGACCAGTAGCAAGTGACAGAAATAATGCTCTGGGACTTCCAAGTCTGTGTCATAAAAAACCTTACAGCTTCCACCCAGGTATCTTGGAATACTTGCTCTTGGGTCTCTGAGCCATCACCTAAGCGGCCTGGCTTCTCTGAGGCCACCATGTTGACTGAAGGAAGCCCACGCTGGCCATGTGGAAAGGCCCTTGTGGAGACTGAGAGGCTTGGCCAGCTTCCATCCACTGGGAGTCATTCCAGTGAAGGCCCCAGATATTGGGGAGCAGAGATGAATCATTGCCCATACTCCACCCCAAGGTCCTGTCTGAAATGCAGATTCATGGGCAAAATAAACCCTTGCTATTGTTTTAGGACACTATTTGTGTTTTGGGTTGTTTCTTATAGGAGAATAGATATAGTAAATGCACAAGGGTAAGTCATTATGAATAATGAATCTCATTTTTTGATGTGGTCTATGGAATTATTCTCTTTATTTTATGGTACCACTAAGTATCTGTATCAACCCCAAAATTTATTCTTTCCTAAAACTCACAATGAGTATAACTCCTTAGGCCTGTTGATGTTGAGGACTAAGCTTTATTCTTCATAGTCTTTATATTCTCTTTATGGATTTCCCTTTGAGAGCAGGGATTAAAAGAGAGAAGTCTCCCAGATACAAATTTCTCATAAAAAATATTGGAGCACCTTTTTAGTAATTCTTCATCCTCTGATCTGTTGCCTCATCTTCTATTTAGCAGGTATCTTCGATGCATGAAACAGAAGACTTTAATTGTAGAATTACTAAGTTTAATAGCATAGCTTAGCACAACTCAGCTTTTAAAAACAAAACAAAGCACTATTCCCATTAAATTCTCATCTTGTAAAACCACCTACTGGCACCTGCACATCTTTGCACTAAAGTAACTTCGTCAGTCTTTTTGTGCTGAATAACAAGACTCTCACTCGACCAAGGAAATCAACATTTTTCCCCCATGGGAGGTTATCCCTGCACTTTAAAACATGAGGATGAGAAATGGGATTCCTGAAGAAGGGTGACTTCTCTTGAAAATGGTCACATTCCTCACAGAATGGCTGTACTACCTTGGACTTATGCACAGAACAGCATCATGAGTAAAGTCTGCAACCCTATCCAGGGAAGGTACATTTGATTTGGGGCTGAGGGTTCCATGGGACAAAGGCGTTTTAAGCTTCTTTAGTTAACTTTAGTCAAGGGCATCTAAACCTTGGCACTACCAACTGACATTTGGGACTTGACCATTCCTGGTGCCGGGGCTGCCCTGTGTGTTGTGGGATGCTGAGCAGCATCCGTGGTCTCCACCCCCTGGATGCTACTAATACCCCCTCCTCCGGTTGTGACAACCCAAGATCTCCCTCCCTGGCTGTCTTGGCTGTAACACTTCCCGACCCCTACCTCTTCGACTCAACAAATCTTTCTTGCTAAGTTTGTTATATGACCTAAAAAGTATGGGGGCAATTGAACTAGATTTTTCTTAAAGGGAAAATGTCTACTTTGTCCCAAATGCCATAGTGCTGGTTTAAAGCTAATGACCATCATTCAGGTGGACTGAGTACCTGAGGCCTTCCAAAAGAAGCACTAAAATTCAGGACAGTATAGTAGCATGTTTATAGGGATCAGATGTGGGTTATCTATCACTGTTGAAAATATCCCTGTCAATATTATTGTTCAACATTACAAATATAAAGGAGAAATATGAAGGATTCAAAAAACACCAGAAGTGATTTTTGCAGCCATGGGGCTGAACTGAAAAGCTCAAGCCACTAATCCGTTACGACTGCTCAGGGAGTGCTGGAGTGGGTTCTTGAATGCGCTGAGAGGACTTTAGAGGATAGTGTGAAGCCACATTATAGTTTTTAATGGTGGAGGCAAGAACTGCCTGAATCTCTGTCAGAGCACATGGCCAGTCTTCCAATGGCAAACGTGTGTTTATGCCAGCTGGCTCACCCCAGCATGGGGGCATCCATTGGCGTGGAAATCTATGGACTAGCATTTGAATGCAATCACCCCAAATCATCAGAGAGAAAAGACCACTGTAATTCACCAGCCATAGTATTTTTACCAAGTGTTTTTGCTCAGCATTAGTTTAGTGTGATAAGTTCAGTTCTCAGCCCTTTCTCGTGAGAACTTTTCTATAAACACCATCATTACTGCTGGTGTGTTGTCTCTGGCTGAGCAGAATGGGATTTGGAGATTCGATCCACGTTAACTCCCTCACCTCCTTCAGGTAGTTGGTAGCTCTTTGGGGGCATGAGTAAAAGTCCTTTGATCCTTGAAAGATGAGTTGGGCTTTTCTCTCATTTCTGCTAAATGGGAACCAAAGGAACCAGCCTGCTCAGGAGTGACAGCCTAATCCATGGTTTACATCCCCAGGGCACTCAGACTAGATGAGGTAGGAGGCACCAGGGTCAAGAACTAGGAGTCAGGTCAGAAGACCTGGCCTCGAATCCCAGCGCTGCCGCATCCAAACTCCGTGATCTGGCCAAGGTCCGCTAACTTGCTCACCTATTTTATCATCTCAGTTCTCTCCATGTTCCTCACGAGGCATGCTATCTTTCCATGTTATTAGAAGGCCTGGTGTACAGATCCCAAAGTATGTAAAGAAGCAGCCCTGCCTTTGCCACATTGTTCTGATGAAGGTTTAGAAAGGGTTGCCAGATTTTGCAAGTGAAAATACCGGACACCAAGTAAAATCGGAATTTCAGATACACAGTGGATCCTTTTATAGGTAGTTCCCAAATATTGCATGGGACATAGTGATACCAAAATTTTATTTTATTCTGCACTTTTAAAAAAAGTAATTTTTTAAGCCTCTATCCCATGTACTATTTGGCACATAATTATACTAAAATTTATTTCATTCTGTACAAAAAAAGTATTCATTGTGTATCTGAAATTCAGATTTCACTGGGGATTCTGTATTTTTATTGGCTAGTTTTGGAGAAAGGCCGTGTACACTTTGGATATGGCAAAACCTGGGAACTCTGAGTATTTATTGAAGGTGGCCCAAAGCACCTTAAATCTGATTTAAAAGTAAAACAATGGCTACTGAACAGATTTATCCTTTCTTGTCAATAATACCCTGATTCCTGGAGATTGTTATCAGCCTTTAGCTTTATAGGAAATGTCTTCTTTTGAAAATGACATTTTAAATTAATGTGAAATTGCATTTTAATTTAATTCATGGGGAGTCATAAACAGGCGGGAGAATTATGTAACAATAACAGTGTTTGCAAGAAATTGATTTCATCCTAAAATTACATGAATATGCTATTACAGTTCGTTGTCATCCTGAAATGCACTGTTTAACCATAAAATACAGCGTGAAAGACACCGTCATGTTGAAGTCCTTAATCTAGTGTGTAATTTGCTTAAGTAAGAACATTAACTATATTGTCAACTACCTGTTCTCAAACACCTTAACTACCAGCTCAGTATGGATCTGAGCTTGATATCTGAGATAGAGAAAATAGAAACTCGACAGTATTTGGAGACTTTTCTATTGCATCCCAATCAATTTATCAAGCACAGCTATGGAGACCTTGAAAAATCAGTAAGCTTGAAACATTTAGAAAAGTTGTTCTCTTAAAAATTTTACCACATTTATTGAAGATATTATATTTTTGCTACTTAAAAATACTTTGGACTGGTTCACACACACACACACACACACTCACAAATAACTTTATTAACAACTTCAGTAATTTATCATGTTCAGGTTCCTTTCTCCCAGAATTTTCGCCTTGGGTACACTGAGAGTTCGTTCATTTAAAGTTTGTCCTTGGCAATTCTTTATTGAACAGGTTCCATTTTACTTTATGTTTTTATGCAAAGCTGATAAATAACTGAGACCAAATGGGCTCCAATTGATTATATTTCTGGATACAAACCAGATGTGTGGCTAATCCATCATTGCTCGTGGGTCAGCTACCCCCGTCCTCACCTATACTTGGGGGGGAAAAACCACAGCAACAACAAACTGAGCCTGATTTTTCTGCAAGTTCATTTCCTTGAACTTGGTGAGACTCTAGCTGCAGTAATTTCCAAAAATAGTTTTGGAAAATGCAGAAACCGCAGTGCTTGTTCTGCCGGCCGCATTGTGAGCAGACTGGCGTGACTGCCACTGCGCACTGCCCCCTCGGCTGAGACTTCTGCTCCCTGCCTGTTGATGGGCGAGGGCCTTGAGAATTAGAAGTGACGGTATGCGTCGTGTGTGCCCCCGCTCTGTTGTCACCCCGGCAGTCGGCAATCGGATGGAAGGCTCACTCGTGGCTGGTCCAGCCTGCATGAGTTCAGCCTGTGCTTAGAGGAATCTCGTTATGTCTGACTACCAATGTCCAGTAATAAATAGTAGGATGTTTTCCTTCTTCCGAAGGACTTGGCAAACCAAAAAGAATGCAGTGAAAAACGTCTCACCTCTTCAGAAGTAACTGAGCACCTGGGGAGTATTTCTTAGTCTCATTTCTGTTCACCAAATTCCAAACTGACTTCCAATTTATCTTTGTTTAATTGGCACTCTGGCGTCTGTGTTATTTCTGTTCATTCAGATTCTCAGTCTCTCTGCAGGTGCCTTCAGAGAGTTGGGTGTGAGCTGTGATTTGAAGTATTGTGGCCAAAAATGATCAATATTAACATTGATTTATTAAAGCTTATTGTGTGGCGAGGACCGTTCTAAGAACTTACATCCACTCAGAACATTGTGAAGTAAGTGCTATTATTTTACTGATGAGAAAACTAGCACAGAGAGGCTAAGGAGTCTGCCGAAGGTCACACAGCTGGTACGTGCAGAGCCCTCAGACTGGTATCCAGACTTATAAACTCTTACACCCCACAACCTCTCTGGGGATGTGTCCCCTGGGCATAAGGGAAGAGCTCCGAGTTGCCTTGGTATTCAGAATCTCTCCTCATTGCTTTAGGTTAAGGCAGAAATGATAACTAGCTTTTATTTTGTGTGCCAAATGCAAAGCTTGCCTTCACTGCCCGAAATGTTAACAAGGACTCTGGAATTCTGTCTGGTTTCCAAGGGTTTGAGTCCCATGATCAATTTGGAATGTGGGCACTCAGTGTGGGAGGGGTATATGTACCAAGCATTTGCCCTCCCTGGGTTAAAGCATTTGACTCTCTGAAAAAATGCAAATTTTACCTGTGGGGATACGCATTCAGCCTCCAGTGGCTGAGGATGCTTAGACAAGTGTCGGTTTATTTAGAAAACAAGACTCTGCAGAGGTTGGGGCCGAGGACGGGTAAGTCTCAGGCTGGATGGGCACTAATCCACGACGGCATTGGTTTCTGGGAGTGAGGAGCCCATGATGGGAGGAAAGCAACAGAGACATGAGCAACACCTGCACTGAAAACAAACTGTCCACGTCCTAACTTTGCTCAGGGCTACTTCTCTTCGGATTGTTACCAGGGTTTTGACCATGTTAATAGTATGGGTCACAGCTAATACGCCTCTCCCACAGGCACTGTGCTGATTCTATGGGAATATCCCCTGCATCCTGCCAAGTTCAGAGCAGCTTTCCTTGGTAGGTATTGTGTCTCCCACTGCGTACAGGGGACATATGGTAACGGAGGGTGACTATCCTATCGACATTCTATTCCATCCTATTCCATCCTATCCTATCCTTTCCTATCCTATCCTTCCCTGTCCTGTCCCATCCCTGGAGTTGGGACTGGCCTCTACCTCTCGTGCCCAAACCCTTTTTACACCACCTCCGGCTTTAGAACCATTTTTTCCAAAGAGCGGAGGATGGTTCCTGATGCCCCGATAGCCAAGGCTTCAGCCAGCAAGCGCGACGGTGAAATATCCCTACTGCTTCATTTGATCTCAGAGCACAAAATGCCGGCTGCCACGAACTGGCGGTGGGAGAGGGTGGGGAGAGTGAAAGTCAGAAAGGAGCATCAGGGTGTCATGGGTGGTTTAAAACCGTCACGGAACATACCGTTGTCTTGGTTCTTCATTTATTACTAAAATGCCCAATACCTTCTGGCGTGTGCTTTGAGCTGCTTTTAATTATCTTCAGTTGGATGGAGAGAAGGTAATGGGGACCTCCTAATAGTCATGGACGGACGACTGGAATTTCATTTCCGTGGGGACGGCAGCGACCATGTACCAGGGAACCTTGCAAGGCCTTTCAGAGTTGAGGACACTTCCCAGTGCCACGCGGTGTAAATCACAGCACAAACTATGTGATTATCCCCTGCAGAGGAATCGAATGTGGCTTTATGGGGTTCTTCTCCAAGCACTTAGGAATAATCTGATATAAAACAGCAGGGGTGGAGAGTAATGACAACTTCAAATTAGTTTAATGAATGTTTACATTGAAAAAAAAGGCTTTTCTGCAAACCTGAAAATAGGAACTGACAGCTTCCTTTCCTAGTTCCAGGGCCAGAGGCACCTCCTGGTTTCTCAGCCTGGAGGAGAGAGGTGACCTGACTTAACTCCTTCAGTCCCAGGCACACAGGCGCCTCCCTTGTTGCGTCTGGGCCTGAACAGCCCCTTCGACAGCGCTCAATAGTATTTCCATTGTAAACATCCAGATCAGAGTTGGGGGAACATCTGTTTTAAGTCAACTTAGACCCAATCCAGGAAAAAATAAATTTCTGGCTCTCCACCTGCTCAGAAGGTCAATTACCAACCCAAATCAGCCAGAGATGGCTGATGGGCTACAGATGCGGAGGATATTTTTAGCTGGATTTTGGCAGGTAAGCAGCTTGTTGAATACGAAGGCAACAAAGGGGAAAGGGGGGTGGGCACTTGATAAACCATTATACTGTTTTAAGTGGGGTGCAGCGCCAAAGCCCCCAGCAGATCCGTAAGGCACTTCTGGGCTATTTCCTACTTCTGATGAAGAAGGATTCGTTTTGGCAAAGGGAGCAGGGTAGGAAATATTCACACTGCTTGCATTATGTGGCGCGGACCTCAAGGTATTTTGGACAAGAAACGACATTTGCATTTCAGATAGTTACCCGGCCCAAGCTGCCTCTGCTCTTTTTAACAGTGTTTTCAAAGAACGTTCTTATTTTTGGTTCCGAAATCTGGCTATTTCCCAGAGTTCGTATCTTGGCCCCCTCACTTCCCATTGGGCAGAATTCTGTCCCTAGGTTGCCAATCTGGATATGGAATGTTAGTCCAAGTTATGCACGTTAACTCGGCCTCAGCTATAGGAGGAACAATAACTATAGAACAAAAGCAAGAAATAAGACCAAACAAAAGCCTGAAGGGTTTGTGCCCTCTCGGGCCCATCTGGAAAGCGAAATGGAGAATTCCAAGAATTGATTTAGAAACAGGCGTGGTCTACTTTGGCCTATAAGCCATCGCTAGAAAAATCGACTCCTGCCCACTAGAATGGTGTTTTTCCCTCTCTCCTTGACTGGCACGCCAGCACCTCAAAAAACCTCTGTGAAAAGTCCACAGGCCTTTAAGAGTCAGAAGAAAATTGAGTAAAAATAGTTCTTCAATAAAGCAAGCTTCCATTTCTGGGGGATCTAAGGAGCCGGAGAATCTAAGGAGCCAGGTGATAGTTGTTGCTTCATAGACTAAAATCAATTTTGAAGGAGGAATTTTGAAGAAAATGAGGCCAGTACAGAAGTAAACAACTGGTAATTTTCAGTTAACCAGAATGCTATCAGAACCCAGAGTCTCCTGGGGATGACTACAACCAGGGCCCTTAGAGAACAGTTGACAAATATTTGCATATTTTAGAAGTCAGGGGAGTGCACACAATTTCCCAGTTCCTAACAAGGCCCCACAACATGTCTGATGTTTGTGTCAACGATCTTTATGAGTCCTCTGGCTGAAAAGGGTTTTATTTCATACGAGGCAAAGCTGTGGGTCTAAATGCAATTTGTAAAAGATGATTGCGCAAGAGTGGGATCCAATCGCTGACCCATACTAAGTGTTCTAATGCAGGGTGATAGCACACACACACACACACATCACACAAACTGCAACACACCCTTAGTCATTTAGGAGGAGAACGTGATGGAGAAATAACATGTGATGGTTAAAGGCAGACCTTGCAGGAGGCTGGTGGGTTCCACTGAGTCTCAGTTTTCTCATCTGTAAAATAGGAATAATACCTAGTCCTAAAGGTCATTTTGAGTATTAAATGAGATGACATTTGTTGACTGACTTGAGGTGCGCCTTGAAACACACTCGTGGAAACACCAGAAACACCTTTAAGAGCTTTTGCTCCCAATTCTAATACGACTTGATGTGCACAGGAAACAGTTTTCTGGAAAGACTGAGCCAGGCAATTATTTAGCTGTCAGTTGGGCACTACTGACCGCTCCATTTTCCTGTGAGGATTAAATGAGGAAAGGTGACAGCAGGAAGCCAGCACTGAGCAAGGAGGGTGCAGTTCATGGGCCACTGTGATGCATGAGTGATCACTAAGGAATTCACGACACAGGGTGTAATGAGGGATAAAAACAAGTTTAATGCATTTATTAATCCCTGTGTGCTAAGAGAATATTTAGTTTATAATGGAGAGTGAAATCAGCAGGTTCTGGTGGCCAATGCAAATGACATCAGGGATGCTTGTCATTATAGGTGGAGGAGCCGCACAGGTGCATGTATGCGTGCGTGCGTGCGTGCGTGCGTGCGTGTGTGTGTGTGTGTGAATGGGCTGCCAGCACTTGACAGGGTGTTTAGGCAAGCACTTGGATGTGTGCATGTATGTGTCTCTTCCTGTCTGTCTCCCCAGTTGCCGCCTTACTTTTTTTAATTAGAGTTTTTGTATCTCAGTGCCATGGGAAAATGTAGGAGAACAGTAAAAATGTGGTGAAGTTATAAAGGTTCCAGAATGTTCCTGAGTTCTCAGGATCATTGTTTCTGAATATTGTTCTTAAATCCCCTAGAAGTTTTCACCAGTTCATGTCTCTCCCCTGAGTACCATCTTCCAATAGTTCCCTACTGTCCTAGACATTGAAATCTAGACTCTCCATCATGGTCTGAGGAACCTGTGATAACTCCATTCAGCTTTCCCTTCAAATCCATCTGCTGCCTTTTCTTGCCTTGAGCTGACTAAGATCCCTTTCACCTAGTAACCTCTGAGCTTGCTGTCTTCCCTTCCTAAAACACTGGCTCCACCCACCCCACTCCTACATGTGGCTGGTTCCTTCTTGGAGAGGCCTCCCAGCACCCCATCTTCCTCAGTTCCCTTGGTTGCTTTCAATCATTGGACCCTGTTCCCTCTGTGACATTTATCATAGGTGATAATCATTGCAGTTACTTACTTGTTTATTATCTCTGATGCATCCTGAAACATCAACTACTCTGTTGCGACCGAGAAGGAATCTGCACCTTGTACCTTGGTCCCTATTTTAATATCAATATCAAGTGTGGAATCAGGCATACTTGCGCTCAACCTAGGATTTTTTGAATAAATGAATGAATGACTTCCAGGAAGCCTCTATGGATTTATCCCTCCCTTCCTTAAAGCTAACCTCTGTTTTCAGCTGCCCTGCCAGCAGAGATAAACAAGGCAGCCAGATTAGTGGGCATTCAGGTGCCCACTTATTTGCACAGGGGAAGTTGCACTCTGTGGACTCTGTGCCCCAGGTGCCTGCCACCCTCCAGGGACCACCTGCCACCCCCCCCCCCCCACACACACACACCACCAGAAGGACCTAATCCTTGGAGAATTGCCCTCTGCAAACAATCCCGGTCAAGCAAGGTAGCATACAAATGTGGCTTGACAACATCTTCTAGTTTAACTTTCCCAAGTCTCTGCTCTCGTGATTTAATTTTGGACTACAGTTGCAGCTGTAAATGTCATTCATTATCCGGGTCACAAGCAGACGGGGTTGGCTTGTTGGCAGAGATGACAGGTCAACATCCATTGTAAAATCTCAGAGTTTCCTTCTGTATACCACAGCTGTATGTTCCTGTTATGGAAGGCATGGAAAGGAGAGTAGTTCCTGCATCAGGGACATCAGTAAGAAGGTGGTTATGATGATGAGCCTCTACACCTGCACAGGGCTAGCTATTTATCTCTGTGCACAAACATCTAAATGGTCTTATATTTGGAGATTCTATGAGTCTGGTCAAAGTCTTCATCATAGATAGGTATTTATGTTTCTATGTAAAATTCCATTCTAGCTAATGCCCCGTTTCCGTGGGCCCCATAAAGCAGAACTCCTTGAATGAGCGACCTCCGTTTTCTGCCCTTGTCTCCTCTCCTCCTCCTCTCCTGAACTCATTCCAGTCAGGCTGTCATTTCTGTCCCTCCCTCCACAGTATCTGATGCCATGGAACGCTTCCTCCAAGAAACACTTTCCTCCTTCGCTTCTTGGGACATCACTTGGCTGGATTACCCCGTCCAGTTGACCTCTATACGTTAGAAACCCCAGGCCCATTTCGCCACCTCTGCTACTTCCCTTCTCTTCTTCTGTCCACTTCCTGGGTGATCCCATCGAGCCTCATGGCCTCAGATATCATCTTTATGCTGATACATCCCAAATGGATGTTCCATCTCGGGCCTCTCCTGAACTCCAAACTTAATCTATTTGTCCACTTCATCTCTTCATTTACTTGCCCCATAAGCTTCCCAGGCCCTCAGACCAAACTTTTCTCTTAACCATACTCTTGATCTGCAGCCAGCACCCCCACCCAAACTTTCCCATCTCAGTGGGACTCTCCCAGGTGCTCAGGACAGTAGTCTTGGAGACAGGCCTCCTGCTTTTCCTTTTCTCTGTCCCCCATGCAGTTTGTTAGCCATCCTGTTGACTCTAAATATATCCAGCATCTGAGCATTTATTACCTCCTTCACAGCTACCGCGTAGGTCCAGGCTATGGGTCAGCTGCATTGGCTGGGTTACTGCAGCAGCTGACATCTGGACACAATGCCTCTGTGTTGGGCCACCTAGAGGCCCTTCTCCCTCCAGCGGCCAGTTTTAAAACAGTTGTTCTGAAACTTTGGTGGGTATCAGAATCAACCAAGGCATTAGGTAAAGGAAAAAAACAAAACCCACAAAGAGCCAGTCTATATGTTCACTTCAGGTGATACACACTCAAATCGGAGAACCACTGTTTTTAAAATACAAGCCAGATGAAAGCGTCCTAAAATCAAAGTGAAAGCTCCAAGTCTTTACGAAGTCCTGCATGGCTTGAGTTCCTGCTACCCTTTGACCTCATCTGCTACATTTGCGCTATTACTCACTCTGTTTCGGCCACTATGACCTCCTGCTCTTTGTTAAACACTCCCTAAAATTTCCACCGTTAACACTTCCCTCCTCCTGAGATGCTCTTCTAGACACGCACAAGTGCTCTAGGTCCCTGCTCAAATATCTCCTCACTAGAGAGACCTCCTTTGAACATCACCATAAAAATCTTTCATTTTCATGCTCTCTGTCCCCCTACCCTGGTTTTCTTCTTTGTTTATATATGGCTAGTCTTCTCTACAAAAAAGTAAACTCATTCACAGCTGCATTCCCCTTACCTGTCAAACACAGAGAAGTGCTTAGTGAACCCTTGGCTGGTTGAATGGAAGGCATGTGGTGCTGACTGGGTGCTGCAGGTCGTCTGCAAATGAAGAGTCCTTTCTTCTCTTTCCTTCTGCTGCTTCCCAAGGAAGCCAGCTTCCTCAGCTAGCCTCTCCTGGGTACCTGAAACCCAGGCAAAGGACTTTAACTAAGCCAATAAATAATTAGCCTTGAGATGGGAACCTACACAAAAGCAGAACCCACAGATTTACTAATTGATCTTCCCGCCTTTGCATTGGCCCCGGTCAGTCTCTGGCACTATTAAGTGCCTGGGCAAGTGCCCCGGGGATGGGGAGGGTGACAGTGGAAGATTCCTTAACCGAGTGCAGACTCACTGTTCGTGTTAATGGAATCTGATAAGGGTGACTGAGGAAAGAGCGTTGGGCGAATGTCACTGTTCTCCTTATAAAAATAGTAACAAGAGTCATCATTGACATTTATGAACTGCCCATGAATTCCAGGACTGTGCCAAATGCTTCTCATAGTGTAGCTCACTGG
Source organism: Furipterus horrens (assembly GCF_987537825.1). Lineage (NCBI taxonomy): Eukaryota > Metazoa > Chordata > Mammalia > Chiroptera > Furipteridae > Furipterus > Furipterus horrens. The sequence continues at coordinate 23,322,726 of NW_028327183.1, forward strand.
AAGCCTATAACCATCTTGGGAATGAGAATGGTTATGTTTCCCATGATACATATGGAGAAACTGAGGCATGTGTTATGCCCCTGTGTTTGCTAGTCCATCCGTGTACCAAACCCAGTGATTCTGGGAGTAGCTGCCTGCAGCTTTATCCCTCTCCCCTCTTGAATGAGGAGTCACTCTGCCTCACATGGTCCTCAGAAAGCACGGAAGCTCAAGAGAGAGGAGTGTGGGGGATGATGTTGAAAGGCATTCTTTGGAGCAGAAGCCCACATATAACCAATTCCCACCCACACATTTCAGTCGTTTTTTTTCCTTTGTGGGACCTGCATCCATATGCACGTGTGCCCCCGACACAGTTATTTGTTCCTTTCACAACCTGTCTTGGTAGGTCCCAGAGTCCTTTGATCAGTCAAGGGCAGAGCAGCTAAATCACCTAGAATGAAAGGGAGCCTTGATCCCCTACCGGGTGTGACAATCCACTCCGGGAAGGAGGCTCCCTGTGCTGAACTTGGTGCAGGGCAGGGCAGAGCAGCTAGGTCTCCTTGTGACCTGGAATGGGGAAAATAAAGAAAGCTTCGGCGCGGAGCACCTGCCGGATCCTGAGTATGATGAATGCTATTTGGAGTTGCCAGTTCTTTTACGCACTCAGCGAAGGCCGCGCACGCTTCGCATTAATCACCACCAAGCCAACTCGGGCTTCCAGCAAAAGAGCCAAATGATTGGGAACAAATTCAAAACAGCTTTATTTCATTGACAGACAGGACCTTTTTGTTAAACTCCGGTTTAAAAAGCTTTTACATCTCTGTCTCATTCACACGTTACTGTAGTCATTCATATTTATGTAAACCGAGGAATTTAGAGCCGGCTTATTTATCACAACCTATTGGCAGGAAAAGGGTCCCAGGAAAAAGAATCTTCATTTGAAAAAAAATTTAAGGCTATTAAACAGTGCTAATGGGAATGATGCTGTTACTATCAACCGTTATTGAGGTAAATGGGCTTCTGAACTGGAAAAAAAAAAAAGAAAGAAAGAAAGAAAGCTTCTAAATGTCAACGTGCAAATAGAAAGCAGCAGTTAATTAAACGAGACAGTGTGTGGTCAGCAGAGATAGCCCATGTTTGTGCTGTTAGGGAAAGCACAGCAGTTGGGAGGAAGGAGCAGGTGTCTAAGGTTACCCCAAGTTTTGATAAGCAGTGCTAGCTAGTAGCCTTAGGCAAGAGCTCTATTTAAACAGACTTTGGCCCAAATTAGTTTAATTTATTCAAAAGCCTCTTGTTTCAAATGTCCCGTGCCCCGATGACCAAAAATTTACCTACGTTATCCAAGGCATACTAATTCTAGTACTAGTAGTCAAGCATCTAGAGCAGTGGTTCTCAACCTTCCTAATGATGCGACCCTTTGATACAGTTCCGCATGTTGTGGTGACCCCCAACCATAAAATTATTTTCTTTGCTACTTCATAACTGTAATTTTGCTACTGTTATGAATCGTAATGTAAATATCTGATATGCAGGATGTATTTTCATTGTTACAAATTGAACATAATTAAAGCATAGTGATTAATTACAAAAACAATATGTAATTATATATGTGTTTTCTGATGGTCTTAGGTGACCCCTGTGAAAGGGTTGTTTGACCCCCGAAGGGGTCGCGACCCACAGGTTGAGAACCGCTGATCTAGAGTTATCTGGAAACAGCTATGGAAAGGCTCTAGGTCCTATCCTCACATAAATGCAGTATGTTTCTGATATCTTTTTCTTGCTTTTCCTAAGGAGTTATCTTTGTAAGATTGAGCAAATTGACTCCAAAAGGAGAAGTTCAGCTCCATCCCAATGTTGAAGCTTCAGTGCCTAGGCATAAATGTTGAAATCAACAACTATTCCAGAAGAACACTGTGTTCCAAACAATTTTTTTAAGTTTATTTATTTATTTTTAGAGAGTGGGGAAGGAAGGAGAAAGAGAGGGAGAGAAACATCAATGTGTGGTTGCCTCTAGCAAGCCCCCAACTGGGGACCTGGCCCACAACCCAGGCATGTGCCCTGACTGGGAATTGGACCGGCAACCCTTTGGTTCACAGGCTGGTGCTCAATCCACTGAGCCTCACCAGCCAGGGCTAAGCAATTCTTAGGAGTGTGTGTGTTTAACTCTCAGAAACCAACTGGGAAGGGCTCTAAGTTGGGATAACTTCAGCAACACGAACTGCACTTATAATGGGTCTGTGGAATGACCGTGTCAGTCCATATGCTTTTAAGGTCTGATCTCTTGATGGGACTGCTAGAATATTCACTCACCCCCAGTAGAAAATCCCCATAGTCTGGAAGGGTGGAGCTTCTGGGCTCACTCATGGTTGAACACCCATGAGCAAAGCTCCTTGGCATGAAGGGGGTAGCTGGGCAGATGACTCTGGGCTAGTACAGCAGGAAGGCTGTTGCTATGGGAAAGGAGGAAGCACAATCGTTCATGATAGGGAAAACAAAAGATGTCAGTAATCCAGGGGACTGGCTTATGCTATTAGTCAGTAGTGTGATAATTCCCATGAATCATTTTTAAGAAAGTTTTTTTTTTTTTTTTTTTTTTTTTTTTTTTTTTTTAACAGTGTGGTTTCTTTTAAGCAGCGCGAATCAAGTTTTTCTCAGCTTGGTGAACTGGTGATTCTATATCAGAGTAGGGGAGATCTATGAGTGTGGTCAACATCAACTCCATGGGAACTTTTTCAAATAGCATCGTCACTCAGCTCCGAGAGTTCCGACCATGAACCTGCAGAGCACGTTACCTAACCCCTTATTGGCCTGCTACCCTGCCCACCTTGAGACAGAGCTCAGTGAGCATACTGTGGAGGGCTGCGGCCCATGTGTCAGTGAGACTGAGAACCCCTGTCCTTTCTTTTAGAACTTCCATTTATATCCATTGATATCCTAGACTGTCAAATATGCATACCCTTCCAGGCTTACAGTTTTCAACCAAATGTGCAATCCCTTCGATCCTTGAGGTGAAGGGTTTTTTTAGTCAGGGTGAATATGACATTGTACACATCCCCTAAGTGTATCGGTTCTTACTTCCTCCAAGCATGATGACAGCCTGACAATGACCCTTTCTTCTTAATTTGGAGGAAATATATTTTGGTTTGGGAGGTGATGCACGTAAAGGAAGCCAGAAAGTCATTTCAGCTCTTCGAGAAGGTGTCAAGAGGCTGTGTAGTTCCCCTCACCTCTCAGCGCCCTGTTACCCAAGAGGGTTCAATATTTACCTAGTTTCATTTTGTTTTCTCTCTTGCTTGATACCTGCAAGTTTCATTGTTTTGCCTCTCCTTGTCCGTTCAAAGCGAGCTGTTTCAGGGCCCTGAAGTCTGAAGAAAGTCCTCGCTGGCTCTCTGCCGGCCTCTGTCCCACGGTGGGCTCAGGCTAGCGTTCAGGAACTCGGCTGGTTTTCCTAAAACCCTCATGGTCCTCCTTGGCCTCCAGCCCCACATTCCGCTTCACTTCATAAACGTGGCTCTTTAAGTTGGTCCCTGGATCACTTCTAGTAATTGGTCTGCTGGCCTAAAAATGAGTGGTTCTGTTTCAGAGGTGGGAGTTAAACCAGATTCTGCCCAGGGACAAGTATGTTGGTGGGAGGTCCGCTTCTCTGGAGACAGTGGTCAGTGGCATTGTAACCCAACCCATGTCTGGCGCTCCGAAGGGTCTCATTGTGGGGTAAAGTGGCCAAGCCTTGCTTCAGCGAGTTTACTGGTTCATTCATTCACCTATTCCCTCATTCATTCTTTTCTTGATGTAAAATCATTTACTATATACTTTCCCAACTGTGTTAGAGGTTCTTGATCACATTTTCTGCAAAGCCACTTTGCCTCCTACAGAAGCACGGCCTCGGGATGGAGAGCATTCTGTGGGTTTGTGCCTTGCTGTGAATCCACCGTAACACTGACTCCAGAGTTCACGCAGGCAATGGTGTAAGAGTCCTTTCTGGGGAGAGAGAAGCTGAGCTATTCAGCTAGAGCTCATTGATCTGCAGTCATTTTGCCATGACTTTCTGAAGTTGAACTTTTTAACTTATTACAGTGCTTTACAGATATTTGGTATTATTATTATTATTATTGAAGCTATAATTATTCATCATAAAAATCAGCAAAGCTTTTGTTCTCCGTCATCATGGGGGCAAGAACAACTTCCCTTCCGGCCGTTCTTTGAGTCTGCGTGGATGTTTATCTTACAACAGAATTCTAGTATTTAGTACATGCTGAGGCTTTGATTTTCTTGTTTTCAAACGTATGTGTTCAGAACCAGAATATGCGTAGCTGTTTTCTGGCATGAATTTTTGCACTGAAATGATGTTCAATTTACACGACAATTTCAGATAAGGTTAAGCCAGCGCCCACCAAGGGAGAGCAGTGGTTTCTAACCCAGCATAAGAAAATTAGAAGCAACCCTCTCAGCCACCAGGATGTTTAAAATTCATTGATCTTAAACCTCTTATTGAAAAATAAGAAGAAAACACACTTGAGCAGACCTCCCCCGACCCAAGTTATGTACAAAAGCAAATGTTGATGTAACCACTTCCATTCTGAACTTAGAAAATGGTTAAATGGTTTTGAAGGCCTTTGAGTTTGCATTTTAGAAGCAGAATCTTAAGAAAAAAACCTAAGAATTTTGCCAAAATCTGACATATATAACAGATAAAAGTGAAGGGCATTGTTTTAATTGGGAAGCTTTAATTTTCCCAACTTCTGTTCATTTGGACTCTTTTTCATCCCTGGGAAACCCCCAAGACTCCAGAGAAACTCAATCTGAAAATCACTAAGTGTAGTAGTTCTTTCTGTGTCTGAAATTCATTTTAACAACGTTTCTCAAAATACAGTTTCTGAGTCCTTTGGGAGATTGCAGCTGAGAGAATTAGAGTCTCTGGCATCGCAGCCCGGGAATCTGCATTTGTATCACGCATCCCAGGTGACCGTCCTCGGCCCTAAACTTTGAGAACCGCTGGACAGCAGAGTTACTTATTCCAAATCTACTTCTGTTCATTATAAAAATAATGCATATACTTTCAAGACATTAGCAAATAATAGGAAGGGAATAACCTTTTGCTTTTACCACCCTAATCTAGAACTTTTAGATTTTGATTCCTTTCTGTCTTTTTTCCCCTTTCTGTACGTTTTTATTTCTAATATAGTTTGAGCCATCATTGTTGTTGCGTCTTTATTGTTTACATGTGTTAAATAATTTCATCTCCATAACGACTCCATGACAGGTATTATTATACCCAATTCTGGGTAAGGAAATTGAGGCAAGAAGGGGTTTACGTACACCTGGGCAGCCTGCTTGTTTCCTTTACAACTATATCAAAAGATATATTTTTCATAATTGTATTTGTCTTGTTGCTTTAGACTGGAAATGGCAGACTTTAATTTAGTTAACATCAGCTCTAATGCTGGATCAAGTGTGTAGCTGCCAACTTTTAACATTATAAATAAGATATTTGTTGAAGTGGGTTCTCTTTTTCTTCCTGTAGGTAAAACTGTTTTCTTGAAAATGTTTCTTGAACACTGAAACTTTGGTCAACAGATTTGAGCTACTGATATTTTGCTAAAAGAATCCAAAAAGAATCCTACCACCATATAGCGAGTATAATTTTCTGAAAGGAACATTATGAAGCATATCCCAACCTCATATTAGGGAACAAACTGTCACATTTTAGTGAAATTTGTGGGTTACTTATAACCACACACAGTCCCGTGTTGGCTGCCTTTACAGAAATCTAAGTAAAAGAATCAGTTTTTCCTAGCAACTGGATGACTTGGTTTCTTACAATTTAGTGGGCCTTCTTGGAAACTCAGAAATGCAGCCCTTTCATCTCCATTCACAAAAGGTTTGTTCTCACCCTTTACCTGCATCAGAATTCCACGAAGCTAGTGTCAGTCTGTGGAAGGCTTAGGAAATCATCTTTTTTGTCAAATCAAAATAACGCCACTGGCTTATCCACTCTCCAGCCCAGTCTCCAGGTTGGCCCCCATGTCCTAGACCTGCCGAAGCTAACTCCAATGTGCTCTGGCCTCTGGCCCGTGCCTGCCTACGCTGCTTCATGACTCTAAGTCACAGTGCCTCGGTCTGCACCCATGACAAGCTGGGTGCCATGGAAGGAGCACAGATTTAGCCAGGCACCCACATGGCATGCTTGGTCTTACCACCTGTCTGTTGTGTAACCGTGGTCAAGTTATTTATAACTTCTTGCTTCCATTTCCTTACCTGCCAGAATGGGCATGATAATGCCTTTTGTTATGAAGATGAAATTATTTAACATATGTAACTAACAACAGCCACACCATGGTTAACTTGTATTAGAAGCTAATCATGTGCCAAGGCCGGTGTTTGTCACTTCACACCTATCATGCAGCGTCCTCCTCACCCTTATTGTAAGAAATGGGTGGTATTATTCGTCCTGTTCTGTCGATGAGGCTTAAAGAGGTGTTAGGGTAAACTGTATGAAATTTCCATTTTGTGGGTAAAAATAGTCAACTGTCATCAATTTCAAATGGTCCAACGTAATAATGTGCCCAGTTTCATAGAGAAAAAGTAGTAAAACCAGGATTGTAACCCACTGCTGCCCACCACCCGAGACCATGTGTCTCAGTGCGACACCAAACTCTGCAGCACTTGGCACTATCTATGCCTTGCAGAAATCAGAGACTTAAAAACTCTTAGTTTCTTCGGTTTTCTTTTTCCCCACCCTTGCTCACCCTTAAAATGTACCAAAGTCGTAAGATCAAACAGGGCCCTGCATTTTGACAAACATCAGAATTCTGAATTTCAACATTGAACAGGGTACCCAGAGCAAACACAATGGGGAAAATTGCCGTAGCCAGTCCCGACAATGTGTGGATTGCAAAAACACACGCAGGCACGCAGGCCTGATTTGAATGGTATTTCTGAGTGGAAGCTAAGTAGGAGCTGAAATGGCCTTTTAAAATACAGAACATAAGGATGCAATTCACAGCGATGGTCTAAACTGTAAACACGCAGCTGTGGGGTTTGTGAGGCTCAGCGCTCACATACCAACAGCATACAAATTGTCAAGTACTTAAAGTTCCATTGTTGCTGAAAGAACCTCACCCAGTGTCCTTAAATGGTCCCAATTTTTTTTAAACCACAGAATTCATATTTTCTAGCATATAATGAAATAGAAATAAGAATAGCATATTAAGAAATAATAAATAATGATGTTTCCACATTTTTTTGTTTTATTATTATTTGCTAATAAGGTTCTTAAAATTTTTTTCAAAGATCAAAGGTTGCACTCTCCTGAACACCTGCAAGGGAGCCCTGGACAAGGAATGTTCACAAATGTTCTGGACCCTTCTTGCCAACCTGTCTCACAAGTTCTTGTGACATTTATGGGGTTGTCTTCCAGCACCTGCTTCCCCTCTTCTCCCGGAAACTCTAATCCTACCTTCTCTCCCTGTGGCTGCCTTGGAGGTGCCATTTTTATCTGGTCTCACCCACCTGTACTCCGGATTAGTCAATGGTTTAGCACCTGCCCACAAGCTCAGCCAAGAAAATCCTCCTCCCCAGGGATTTTGAATTGGGAAGTTTCAGTCCCTTCTCTTTGGTGGAAGTTCTGGAGTATAAACCTTGGCAGCTTTGGGTTTCCCTCAGTGAGGAGAGAGGAGAAAGCAGACGTTCAGACAAGGGGGGGATCCCTGGCTCAGTTATTCCCCTAGGTCTTGCTGCTTCCCTGACCTCAAAATTTGGTTACTCAATGCTTCCCTGCATTCTGTAAATGGACAAATTCCCCCTCACTTGGGTTGGTCTCTTGTCATTTGCAAACCAACCATCATAGGAGGGTCTGTTCCTGGCTATTCATGGCTTTGGAATCCCTGTCTGATTCTCATGGCTCAGGAAGGAAGATGCATGTGGTGTGTGCTGGTGTGGTGTCTGCAAACATGGGTGTGGTGATATCAGGACCTCGAGAGTGGGAGGAAAGTCCCAGGAGTGCAGACCAACATTTCTTCCTCTAGGCTCACTGTGCACACAGTCCAGAGCTCTGTTTTTAACCTTGACTATGCAGTAGCATGTATATCCATCAACAGCCTCACTATAGCAGACTCTGAGTGACTTGAAAGGCAGGACTTGCCTTCCCAAGAAGTAAAATCTCCAGCATTTAGCACAGTTCCTGGCCTTGAGTAAAAACTTCATAAGCATGTGTTGGATTCAACTGAATTTGCTTAAAGTATTTAAAGGACTGGATGGATGAAGAGCCCAGTAAAACCCAATTGTGATGATTCCTGGCCCATTTTGTAGAATCAAACCAGAATAGACTCTTTCATCCAACATGGAAGCCTTAGTTTCTGCTTCAAATATGGCTTCTAAACCTCTGCCAGTAAGCTGTAATTTCTTAAGGCAGTCACTGAACCTCTCTTGACCTTCATTTCACCTCAAATGGTGAAAATGAGCCCTCCTCCTAAAGTTTATCGTCAGTCTTATGATATGGGCCATAGAAAGTGCTTAATCCCAATGCCGGCACATTGTAGGTACTCAATAAGTATGCTTTCATTACTTTCCTCTTCCAACCAGAGATCAAAGAGGGTTGGCTTTAGAGTTACTTTTTCTCCAGAAATTGACTGACAAATGAGTGGAGGTACTCAAATGCACTACATTTAACTCACATTGGTCAAGGCAGGCTATAACCAACAACTAAAATTTGTGCATTCACCTAATACAAGACTGTTTCTTGCTCATATAATTTCCAATATGAATGTGTCTAATTGTGTTGTTCTTTTCCAAAAAGAGATTTAGAAACACGAGCTCCTTCTGTCTTCTATCACTGCCATCTTTATTTTGGCCCTTCATAGTCTCAGCAAAAATAGGAGAGCAGTATGGAAAAATAGCAGTGAATGCTTGAACATGCCATCCCAGAAGTGACTCCTATCACTTCTGATCACCAAACAGTGACCACAGCTAGTTATGTGGCCCAACTTAAATACAAGGGGGGTGAGAACTGTGTACCCTACTTGGGAAGCAATGTCCCAGCAATCCCCTTACTCTATGGAAAAGGAGCCTCATTCTTGGTCATGCACTGGCCATCTCTGGCATAGGAGCAATTGTGACTGTTTTTTGAAAAGCCAAGTTGTGCCTCCACATGAGTGTTGCTGGTCACAAAGCCATCGATCTTGCTGACACATTACTTTTTTTTTCTCCTTGTGCCATGAAGTACTTTTTTTTGATCATGGTAAGCATTTTGTGATTATGAGTCCCTAAATACAGACCGATATTTAGGGTGTGGCTGATGGAGCATTTAGTCATTGTTCTCTAGCATGCATTACTTAGACTCCATATCATGAGATTCTTCTGCCTGCAGCATATCTCAACCTACTTCCGCCTATCAGGCTAGGTCATTGTTTCATGCTAATTCAATTATTGCCTCCCTTTTTTCTCAAGTTGTCCAAAAACACATGACAGAAATATCACCTATCCATCCATCCATCCATCCATTCATTCACTACCCATTTATCCCAGGTGCCTCATCCCTGTGAATCTTAGATTCAGGCTTTCTCCCTCCAGGTTGCTTGCCTTTCCCCTTGCTGCATCCTTGAACCATAGGGTTCCCATTATTCCTACTTCCTCTTGTCACCTGGTGCTTCAGTTTTTGCCTGTAGTCATCTGAAATTTTTCTTAAACACTCAACCTTGACGTATTGTTCACTTACTCTTTCACCATCTTTTACTCATCTTGCTTCCTTATTTTGTGGCATTTCCTACATTTAATGCTAATAATTGTGATTACAACACATTTCTCTATGTCTAGCACAGTCTTTGCAATGAAGAACTAGATCATTATTTTGCAGACACAACAAACTCCGCAAGCACACATTCTGGGATGAGGGTGCAGGGGGTGGACACAAACATGATTACAGCATATGCCTCTCTGGGCATAGTTTTGCCCCACTGCATGAACACAGAAAATTTGGCAAGCTAAAAATGAGCAAAAAGAGATTCTCAAGCTGTTCCCTCAACACCCTCCCCCCAGGGATGTTGATTAAGTTAATTTCTGATTTTTAAAAAAAATTTATTTCACAGATATTTGTTGAGCAGCTATTCCTTGGTATACCAGGCACTATTCTAGACACTGAGGACACAGCATGGCTCGCCCTCATAAATTCTATTGATTGCAACTAATAGAAATCTTTTGGACTAACTTAAGAAAAAAAGTTGGGGAGGGGCAGGAGCAGAGAGTGTGATGATCTCTCAGGATGCAGGGGAGTCCCAGGGAATCCAGCAGTAATACAGCCAGGTCTCAGGAGGATATACCAGGAACAGGGGCAGTATATTAGACCTACACAGGACTCCCCTTCTCCATCTCTCACTTTTGCTTTTCTCTGTACATCTGTTTTATTAATTTCCTTTTTTGCCACTAATCAACTTTTTCTACTCTACACATAGCAGAAGATCTGGAAACTGCACATGAGAGGCATAACTATACCTAGAACCAGATTGTTCAACACTGAATCCCAATTCCAGACTCCTGGGAGAGAGAATCTGATAGGCTCACCCTAGACCTGTTTTCAGCCTTTGGTCCAATCATCTATATCCAGGACTAGGATCTTTTTCAACGAGCACAGCTTACATTTTAAGAGAAAAGAGGGCTTTGAGAATTGGGCCAATATACAAAAGATGGCATCACCAATTCTCTTTAAGATTATTTATTTTGCAAGTGAACTCCTCCAGGATAGTTAAATACTGATGAAAAGATTTTTGCAACTCTAAATACATATACACACTCTCACAGGTTTTTCTTTCTGACGCAACATTTGAGAACAACTATTATAGATTTTGAGGGGTATGGTTCCCAGGGGTTATGTTCCCATCCCTCACGTGGGAATAAGAAAGTTCCCAGCGGAGTGCTTACTGGGACTAGCCAACTTCTTCCAACTCTAAGTTGGTTATCATCATTGAGTTAACCTGCTTCTGACAGTCATCTTCATGGTGATATGGGGACAGACCCTGGACTTGGAGGTCAGACTTTTTCAACTCTCTTATTTGTTATTAGTGAAGATCTGGACAAGAATCTTAATCACTCTGAGGCTTAATTTTCTCATCAGTCATGGTTTTTCTCATCACAGTACATTTGAATGAGACTTGTATCAATGGCTGGAGATTCCTGGCAATTTCTGAAGTGAAGAGTAGCCCACAGACCAAGCTACAGGATTTAGACCTTGCCAAGTATAGACTATGTAAAGGCTTTGATTAAGTGTTGGGGGCTCCTGCTCTCAAGCTAGCTTCTTTCCTCCTCTGCCTCTGGTCTACAGCAGAAACCTTGTACTTGAGTGACAAAGCAGATTGCTTCCTCCCACTTCTGTGGCTTAGGACCCCTTTCTCTATCCTAGTTTCACTCTGATTGGCAAGTTCACTCAGAGTGAAACCTTAGCAAAACCTCAAGGTTTGGCTTAACTGCAAAGGGGTGGTTGATAGCAGATTCATACCCCAGAACCAGAAGACCACTCGTGAGAAATTCCGTGAGCACAGGAGTGTGGTTTATGTCAAAATCAACTTGTTGAAATAAAGCCATTTAATACCAGGTGGAAATACAGCATCATCAACTAGAACCCTCAGGCCTCAGAACCTCTTAACTCAGCACCAGCCAGTGGGTTATGTACTGGGGAGGTTGTGACCAGTCTGGTTCCCTGACAATCATTTGAAATAATACTAAGCATAATCAGAAGCAATATTAAAGTGTGTCATCTCAAAAAAGGGAGGCGGGGATAGAAAAGCCAGGACTCGAGAGTCAGGTGGACTTTTGTGCCAGACTGGGTTCTGCTTCTTACTACCTAGAGGCACCAGTTGGCTTCCAGAGCTTCCATCTCCTTACTTGTAAAATCAAGGTAATATCCACGGCAGAAATTTGTTAGGAAAATTAAATCCAAAAAGGAGAGGGCCATATGGCCACCCTGAACAGGGCTGGGAGAAACAGGTGTTCAGAAATGGCTCCTTTTTTTGGCCATTTTATAGATCTATGGAGAGCTGAAAGTGGGCCAAAGGAGCTGTGGCCTGTCATCTTCCTTAGTTGTATCACTGTGTTTCATATCACTGTTGTCAAGCAAACCATAGCAAACTGGAAAGGCCCCCCCATCTTTTGATTTTGATACATAAATGTAGGCATAGGCTAGTTCAGATCCATAGGCTGCTCTTTTAGAGCTCTGCCAGCACACGTGGTCACCTCTGCAGCCAGTGTGATGGGTGCAGAATCGTTCACATGGTACAGACGTTGAGAAGGCAGGTATGGAAATAGGGGACTGATACTTATAGAGCTTCTTCTTTGTACTTTCATCTTTACACCTTATCCTTGCAACTGAGGCTTATAGAGGTCAGCGACGTGCCCAGCAGGGCACACAGAATAGGTGGCAGATGTGCATAATAAGAAGCTCAAGAGGGGGCTCATTTGGGGGGACCAGGGATATAAGAAGACAACCTCTTAAATTTTGAAACCTGTATCCTAGAGTACTGTGAGTGGCTCCCTAAACTCCTCCCAAAGACAGAACACTAGAATTCAGGGCCTATTGCTTTTGGCTACTTCATCTTTGTAATGAGTTGGGAGCCCTGTGTGAGTTATCAGGCCTGTCCCAAACATTGAGGTTCCCCTGCTGAAGGGCACAGGATAAGGGTATACTGCCTTGCTTTCCTTGACAAGAGGCCTTGTCCTGTGATTTGCTTTGGCCAATGAAATAAATGGGAGTGAGAGTGGCGTGTGCCACTTCCAGCCAGTGCATTCACCCTGACTCCTTCCCATGCTTTCGCAATCAAGGGAGCAATGTCCTGATGGAGGCTCTGTCCTCCTAGGACCCTGAGTGACCATGGTCAACACAGTTTTGCTGCTGAACATGTAAGGGAGTCAGGAGCAAACCCTTTGTTCTATTTCGTCACTAAGATCTTGGAATTATTTGTTACTGCAGCAGAACCTAGCCTACGTTGCCCAGTACTAACCTTTTCTTTCTCACCAAACTTCATACCAGTATTATTTTTTTCATCAGCTTCTGCATGCTTATCACTCCAGCCTCCCACCAGTGGCTTTATAGGCTCTGCTGTAGGATAAGGCAATCAGGCTGAATGTAAAACAAAAACAATTGCATGACACAAAAGGAACAGACTGCTAGAGCAAACGAGTTACTAACACCTGGCCCTGAATTGGCTCAAAGTTTGTACTAAGGTACAAAGAGTGCTGTGTGGAGCTCTTGTCTAACTCCCTGGCAAATTTTATGCGTGTGTAGGGGAAGGTCTTTTGCCAGATGGTTAAAATGTTCATGCTCCTATTTTGTTTTAATGCAAACTGACATTTCTTCATCTTCCCGCAGTGGGTTTCTTTTATGAGGTCATGCTTTGCATTTTCATCGAAAGAATTTCTGACTCCCCCTCCGGAGCCCACCCTGTAGTTCCTGTGGGGGCTGGATTGGTTAACCGCTCGCTTCAGTCTGAAGGCGCCACCGGCAGAACCAGACCATTGTGAACTTCTTGATTTACACTGCGGTGGGGAGTGTGCGAGGAGCCAGAGAGAAACAGGAAGGAGCTTTTGCAGGAGCCCCATGGAGAGCTGGCCGCTGCTCCGGGTGCCGGGGTGTTTAGAAGGCCAGCTCGGAGGAGGCCGGACATGTTTGCAAATGTTGTCCTTGGTCCTACTGAGGAGCCTGGGATGGGTACGGAGTCCATGTGTTCAAAGGTTTACACATGGAGGCATAAATCTAAACATAGATAATGTGTAAAGATCAATACATATTACCACAAATAAGTAAAAATAATAAGTGATACCAAAAATAAATAATACATGAAGTAAATAGTGCCACCAGCTTATATTAAGCAATTTGTTAACATTATCTCTTTTAATCCTCACAATAACCCCATGAGTTAGGCTGTGCTGCCTTTTACACAAAGAAGAAATGAGTCTATTAAGTGATATAAAATCAAATGCGCTTTCATTTAATTATTCAGCTATTTATTTTGTTCACACATGGATACGTAAATATGTCTGGATGGACACGGTTAAGAGCAAAAGCCCAGACGTGCCCTCTCTTTCTGAGCCCTCTCAGGAGTTACGTTGTTCTCTGCTCTTTTAAAACCACATTCTGCAGGTCTCTCAGATTCTCCCGGTGACCGGCACCAAAAGGCCACCGTCTGGGCCATTATGGTGACCACAGTGGCCAAGGAAGTGATGTGAGGTCAAGGCAGGCCGTAGTCTTGGTATACAATGATGCTTTTCGCTGGTCTGGGAGGATCCCATTGGGCGGTCTGCACTGCTGAGCTTTGCAAAAGAGCTTCTCAGCTTCCCAGCCCACTGGGCAGATGTGGGCACAGGCTCAGGTTGTGTGTTTTTCTCCTTTGCTGCCTTACCACATAGAAATCTAACTCTGTAAAGCGGAAATTCCATTGGAAACATAGCTTTCTCTCCATAAACTGATTCTACTCAAGACTTCTGCTCAACGTAAAAATGATCCAAATAGAATTTTTAAGTTTTGATTACAAGGTTAGATCATCTGGATAATAACTATTTACACTTAGAAAATGTATTATAGTCTACATTTCTATATTGTATTACTTAATAATAACAGTTCTGCAATAGTGAGAAGGGGTTCAGAAGTAGCAGCAAAAATATTGTCAGTAAGAAAGAAAACAAATGAACATCCTGTATTATGGCCATTCTCAACAGTCTTTAAAATGATCACATTGCCACTTTAATTTTTTGTGTGTGTCTGTGAATGTGAAAATTCCCAGGACACAGCAGATGTCCAAGAAATGTTAGTGCCCTTCTCTAAGAAGGTAAGGCAACTGTCCCCCCCTTCAAATTTTATTTGCAAAACTCCAAAAGAACATAGCAAAAATGCAAGTTTGTTACAAAGGATCATTTTTATTTCAATTTGATCCATATACAAAGGTTGTATCTGTGTAAGGAAATGCAGGTCTGGCTCTTGACATGGAGCTCAAATTTACCTAAGTTCACTTTTTGAAAGAAAATGAACTTAACAAAACTTCTGGCGGAATCAGGACATGTTGTTAGTACTATCCCAGTTCTGAATTCATGAGCTGGCCTCCCCTCTGGGTGTAGGGGCCTGGTGTGAGGACGTGGAGAAGGAGTTTCTGTGACAGGGACAAAAGTCATCGCTCCCCACTGCATACTCTTAGAGCTTAAGGAAGCCCCACCACTGAATGGGAAGATGGTGAGGTACAGCCCAGGAAAGGTGGATCCCTGGGCCAGACTGGCATGCTGACCAACTGCCCTGAGACCCTCTAGTAGGCCCTGGATGGAGCAGGACGGGAGGGAGGGAGCGGGCGTCCTAGTGAGATGATGAGCTTTACAGAGCACCCCAGGGAAATTCCATGATTCCAAGCCCTTCAGTTGAATCTTCAAAAGGGACACAGACTGGTGCTTCTTTCTCTTTCCCAGAAGCATATGAAGCATGTAGACATCTGGAATGTTCTCAGGAAGCATTGAACAGGGAAGAAGAAAGCCATTCACGTATCAAAGAAAGCTTATCTCAGCAAACATCATGGTGTCCAACAGTCAAATTGGATGGTTCATAGGCACCTCTCAATTTTCAGAGCCCTTTGGGTCAGACCTGGAAAAACTGGTTTAAGATTCCTCATATCACCCCTGTGCTGGAAGAACAAGCTTGGGAAAACATTGGCCAAGAGGCAGGAAGCCAGAATAAGACTTAGTGCTGGACAAGAAGTTCTGAGTCATGGGGACTCGACTTCATGCTGGGAGAAGAGAGGAATTACATGCAGCTGGCTGTTGGCCCATGACAAGGCCCTCTGGTCCTTGAGTTTGTGGTCCTGCTGAAAGGGGAGACTTAAATTACTTACACAAGCACTTTCTCTGGAATTTGGCAATTTCCCTGTTCTCTTGGTTGCAGGGAAATCACTCAGGTAACTTCACATAATATATACCCCTTTGTAAGTATGCATATGCATGGGGAGGGACCAAGAGAGGCTGCACAGCCAGGTGTTGGAAGGGACAGGAAGCAGGATATTCGGGATCCAAGGAGACATAGAGACCTTCATGAATCTTTAGTCCAAGGCTCCACCAAAATGTGTCTCAGCTCCCTTTAGCTTCTCTTCTCCCTTCTAGCTTCTTCCCTGTACTCATCACTTCTACTTGCTCTTCAATTTGACTTATGCATCCCAATCTTGTCTCCCTGGACCCCTTCTCTATAGTATGGTGTCATCTGGTACTACTGACTTATTTAGATTCCTGAAAGAGAAAGATCCAATTGGATTTGCTCATCTTACCAGGATACATTGTTTGTCCCCAGCCAGGCTGTATACTCACTGGGCACAGTCCCAGGGATGGCCTCCAAGCAGCCTAGACTTGCAATCCTAAGCATAGCCTATGGGTGGGACACTAAGGTGAAGAGGAAGCAGGGCATTGCATTACATTGGATTTTGTTCCCAGCACAGCACTGCAAAAACCATACAGTGGTAGGAATTCTGCAGCTGGAGTGACCTCTGTGTGCCTCAGTTTTAGGCCCAGAGCAGAAAAGAACAAATTTTGCAAAGCACTGTGGGTCTGGCTCTGAAGTAGATACACCAGCAAGCTGCGTCATCCACTGTGAATGATGAAAAGGCTTTATAAACATTATTTTTAATCATGGTCATGAGCAAGTATTACCTAGGCCACCGCACATATGCAGTCAGAGAAAATGACAGTCTAACGGAGTGCAGTGCTTTCTTTTGGGGGTTTCTTTCTGAAAGTAAAAGGGTTTTTCTGACTTGGTCCTGCGGAGACCACTTCAGTTTCCATTTTCCTCAGATGATAACATCTACAGAGGGGCTCCTTTCACTGCAAGTACCTCACTTCTCAAATATGTGGTCTACGTTTAGAACCACATAACGCTTATTAATTACCACAGTTGGTATTTACTGCACGCAGCTCAGACCACCTGAGATGCACTCCAAGTATTCAAAGAGAAGTCAGAGCCCACCAAACAGCAGCGTCAATAGAAACCCAGGACGCAAACCGGTCTCCGCCCTTCAAAGCTGAACCTCTATATTGATCCCTTCTTTTCCAAAGGATGCTGCTTCCTGTTGGAACATACACTTTAATTTTTTTTGTCCTGCTGTTTAATATATGAGGGAGTAAACGATTAACTCCATGTACGTTGAACGCAGCTGTAATCAGGAATGGAACCAATTCCATTATGCCTGAATTAGGGCACTTAGGTGTCCTTTTATATGATTCTTACAATCCCCGTGCTCCCAATACCCCATACCCAGAATGTGGATACAGCTTTGATCAGGATGGCATTGCACGAGGTGTGTAGAGGCCAGCCCTGCCATTTGCTGGCTATGTCATAGATCTCCACGTTTTCTCTATTTACTCATATTTACACAGAGATATTAGTTACCTAGATTACAAGAGTTTTGTAATGATTAAAAATAATGTTTAGAAAGTTTTTGGCAAGTGATCGATAATAAATTATCATTGTCACTCATGTTCAAGGCCCCCAATATTTATCATGAGAAACAGGAATTCCTTTGAATTGGTGCACTTACTATTTCCCAGCCCCTCAAATTTTTAAAGCGATGACTATTTTAGTTGTCCCTGACCTTGGGAAACCTCATAGCCTTTGC
Organism: Furipterus horrens; assembly: GCF_987537825.1. Classification (NCBI taxonomy): domain Eukaryota; kingdom Metazoa; phylum Chordata; class Mammalia; order Chiroptera; family Furipteridae; genus Furipterus; species Furipterus horrens. The sequence continues at coordinate 23,340,323 of NW_028327183.1, forward strand.
TTGTTTTTCCTGGGAAGGAGGTTTCCAAGAGGAAGGTTTTCATGCCATGGCCATCGCCTTTGGAGGTTATTGTTTCTCCAGGGGCCCGTATTGTCATGTTGGGTGTGGGGGCGGCTCCCTGGGGGTTTGGGGGCTCGAGAAAAAGAGCAAAAAACCCAAGTGAGAAAACCCAAGAGAAACCGAAAGACCTGAACACTGGAGAGAAAATAGAGCCCCGGACTGCGGTGGTTCAGGAACTGGGCTTTGGCAGGAAGTGGGCAGAGGGCTGTTTGCAGTGTGCTCATGGGAACGGAGTTGGAAAGTGCTGTGGTGAGAGTGTGTGGAAAGAAAGGGCTTTAATCAAGCTATAAATATCTGTTTCTTTGAAGTTTTATGACCAACAATTAATGTTACTGGAAGGCGCATCAAGAGTTGTTTCTTGTCTTGGTGGGTCTGAGTGGGAGCAGGGGCAGGTCAAGAGCCTCTCCTCCTGGGGTGCTGTCCCTGTCCCTTCGGATTCTGTGTGTGTGTGTGTATGATCTGATAAGCAGAACAGGTGTCTGAAAGCATCCTCAATGTATGTTTACATAGTTTCGTTATTCTTTCTTTCATCCACTTGTCCATTCAGTGAATTAATGTTTCTCAAGGGCCCGCTATGCACAAGCCCTGGTGATACAGCGGTGAATCCATGAAGCACCTGCCCTCAGGAAGATTTCTTTCTAGTTGGGAAAGGAGAGGTTAAACAAGTCAAGACCTATCAAGGAAAGAGAAGTGCTGTAAAGGTAACCTGTCCAGAGGACAGAGGGAGGAAGGGTAAGAGGCTGTGAGACTCTAGAGAACAGAAGCCCGTGTAAAGGGGATGGAGAGCAAGTACATACCAAGGTGTGGAGGCAGGTGCCTTTTCCGTGGGGCCCTGGAGGACTTCCCAGGAGGCCAGTGGGACAGAGAGAGGTGCCCTGCTCTGGGGAGAAGGCATCTGCTCCCCGGGGCCCGGCCAGCCCTGGAGGTCTTTGGAAGAACTGTGGAATTGATATTACCTAGCGGGAGACAGAAAGTCCCAACAGGGTTTTACTTGGTTCTGCCAAATGACCAGCTGCCAATTTTGTGACAATACCCTTCCCTCAAACTTTCATTTTCTTATAAAACAAAGCAATGCAAAAAACAAAAGCAAAATTGAAAACTCTCCCAGAAAGTAGTAGACAGGGCTATCTTTTTTAAAGAATACGAGGGCTTTTTTTTTTTTTTTTCTTACCTTTTGCTCTATACCAACCTCACTGTTAGAAATTTTTGTGATCTCATTCCTGCTTTGAAGCCCTTCCGTTGCGTTTATGAGCATAAGTGAACTTGAAGGTTGGCAGGCGGGAGCAACATAAATCTTCTCCCCGACACGGTGCCCTTTATACCCCATCTTCATGAATGTGGACCTCAGAAATTTGGAATTTATGACCCTTCGGATCAGGATTTGACTGGAGGTTTACCTGTGCACCCACCTAGGAGAAAGGGTGTACTGAGCAAAGAATACTCCAGAACAATCTGGAGAAGTCTACCCTTTGCACAAAAGTACTTTTAAAGTACCCCATTTGGCATTTTAGAAGCTCCTACTTCCTCAAGGATACTCTTTCCTATTCCTTTAAGTAGCTCACCTAAGGACTTTGCTAGATAAAAGTTGGTTTTCTTAAGAGGGTTTCTGCATATACGTGATAGCATTTTTTTTTTTTTTTAAAGGAAATACGTACTTCAGATCAGCTTTCCTTCCAGGTAATCTGAATGAGGGAGGTTTGCTGTGTGTGAGAGAGCATTTCCCTCCTTCGTTTTCTTGGGTGCAGGGAGCTATTTATGACTAATGGGATTCATTACATGTGTGTTTAGCCTATCTATTATTAAGGCTTTAATAATATTAACGTCCAAAGAGATAACAGAGAAGGAAGCTTTTGGGAGCCAGGAATCCATTGTGCCAGCTTGCTTCAAAATAGAGCATCCTACCTGTCCTTTATCCCACATTAATAAAGCCAGAGGCAATGGCTCCTAGTTGCCCCAAAATGATTGGTTCACCATCTGATGGGATGTGAACCTCCGCTCACCGACATTGCTCCTCCACACGCACCCCGCAGGTCTGCCTGGAGCCGGCCTCTTTCCCCTGGAGCTGGGTCTGTGAGTCTCAGCAACAGTGGAGTGAGGAGAGCCAGCAGCCGTGCTGGTCGCTGCTTTGGGTACTTGGCCTTTAGCCTGATCTAATTCAACCTGGCCATGTCCTTTGTCCAGTATAAGAAATGGTTTGGGCAGGGAATGGCTTGGGACAGAAACAATGACAGGTTTATATACCTTTTGGAGGCATGATTTCCCCAGGACCGGGCACAAAGATGAAGGTTTTAAAAAATATCTCTGGACTTGATGTAAATGTTTAAAGCACATTCTTTTGTGGCTCCTTGGCTCCATAAGAGTGGAATCTGGGTTTCAACCCAATACAGCCCCCATCCTCACTGATGAACATATGACGTGTGGCTCTAAGTGTCATGTAAAGTATAATGCTGTCTTCTACTTTGTAATTCACCAGCTATAAAAAGAGATGCTAGGATATTGATTAAATAACTGTAAGGCAGTCGTTCAATAGACGATCCTACATCAAGGAAAAAAATAACACTTCTAAAGAAAATAATCAGGGCAAAAAACTGTGTTTACATCTATGATAAAAACAAAATGTCGCGGTGCTGTGGTTGGGAGGGGTAGGAGGAGAGGCAGCTATTGCAGTGGAAAAAAAAACCCAAACACTATAAATACCAATTTATTTATAATAGTGGTGTTTCAGGGATGAGGTTCAGGATTTGTTTTTCTCTTTATTTTCTCATTTAAAAAAGTGAGTACTTCTGATGATGAGATCAAAAAGAAATACTCAGTGGCTGATTTTGACCCAATATGTTTGCTGTTTAATTTCAGTGGCGCTTTGGTTTGCATAAAAATTAGGCTCGCCACGCATACGAGGACTTTTTCTTTTAATGAAGAGGAGCCATTTTATCATCCCAGCAGCTCGGCAACCACACCGGCTCGTCCTCTGCCCTGGCAGCCCGGTGACATGGTGACACCCACAGCAAACCTGAGGGCACGCACTGTCCCGCAGACTTCCTTCCTGTCACAGGCGAGGGAGGGGACGCCACCTGGCAGGCTGCTTATAGTAACTTGAATGAACATCGAAAGGATCCTCAGCTATCAGTCCTGTTCCTCTTTCGCAGACCATTGATAGATTTCTCGCCTGCGGCGCCCACACCCGCACACACCCTTTGGCAGAGCTCGATGCAGAAAGGGAAAAGGGAAACAGGTGACTCAGCCCCGAGCTGGCCTCACCACAGCTTCCTGGCCCCCTTCTCGCTCTTCTTCCATGAGGGAGAGGCGGGATGCCGAGGGCATTGTAGTGAATGGATGAAGGAATGAATGAACGAACGAATGAATGAATGGTTACGCACACCCCAAGAGTCCCTCAAAAATACGGTCATGATCCAGAGAGAAAAACTGTCCGCATGTATCTCTCCTCACTCCTCGATTCTCTAAACACTGAAATCCGCTTCCTGCTTTACAAACAAGCTCCCTGGCGGGGGGCGGGGAGTGGGGTGGGGGGTGCTGCTTTCAAACTGAGAGGCCGTTGACATTTCCTTGTCATTTTTGTCAGCACTCCGGTCTGTATTTCCTGAATTCTAAAGAGCAAACAACAAGAAACAAACAAGCAACAACACACTGCACTCACGTATCCCTTTAAAGAATTCATCTGAGATCTTAAAAGAGAAGAACAAAACAAAGTTAACATGTTTTAAAAGTTTGGGTAAAAATTTGTACGAAAGCAAATGTATAAACTCAGTAACCTTCTGAAGATACGCCTCAAATGGGGAACAACAAAATCTCGCATTTAAAGAAGACTTAAAGAAGCAATGAGAGGAAAATAATAGTGTTTCTTTCATTAAAAGGAGCCCAATATTTACTGATCCAATAGGTTTACGCTCTGTGTACCCGAGAGTACCATCAGCCCAGAGCAGATGGGCGTCTTGGGCAATTTTTTCTCACATTACTACCTAGGGGATTTGCCCGATCGCCTTGTCAGCTCCTAAATTCTTGGGGCACACAGAAGGGGTGATAGGGTTCTGGCTTATTTCTAAGCGCCTTTGAGGCAATTTCTGGTCTCCAAATTGAGGCAAAATAATCCTCGCAATTCCTTGGACATTCTCTCCTCATCCCCACCCCCTTCTGTCAGAAAGGGGACCTGTTTAAGAGGCTTCATGATGCCTTGGAATGGACTTCAGGTGACCCTTGCTTTTCGCCCCCATTGCCTTTGTCTGCCTTTTGGTTTCCTCCCGAACCTGTCGGGACTCTGTGCACTCCCTCTGGCAGTGTTATTTCACGGGAGAGGAGAGGAGAGGTGGAAAATGGACTCCCATGTTTTAGCTGTTTCTTCAGGGAGCTTGCGCTGCTTTCAGGCACGTCCTTATTACCGCATTAATTCTCCTACCGTTTCCGCGGCAGTATCGCTCTTATTTTCAGGATGGAGAAATTGAGGCACAGACAAAATAAATAGCCTGTAGAAGGTCAGAGAACCTGGCAGTGGGAGGTGGGGGTTAGGTCGGGGGACTCTGGCATCTATCCTGGGCTATCAGTCAGCCTGTCCTCTTTAAATAAGCAGGGAGAGAGACAGAGACAGACAGAACTCAAACTGCAGAGATGATGAAACAAATGGGCCAGGTTTAGTCATCACTCATCTAATAGAAATTGGTCTTCTGGGTGAAAGAGTAAACTATTATCTGCCAGGTGTTTCAAAGTGGCCCCCTTACTTGCTGCAGGTGTTCTGTGTACCAGGGTCTGTGCTGGGCTCAGGGATATGGCAGACCAAGCCATTGCTCAGTGGAGGTAATACGTGGGAAGAGCTTGTGACAAACCTCACAAGCAGGAATGCAGACCTGAGAAAGTTTGCCCTGGCTGGTGTGGTTCAGTGTATTGAGCACCGGCCAAAGGGTGGCTGGTTCGATTCCCAGTCAGGGCACATGCCTGGGTTGTGGGTCAGGTCCCCAGTTGGGGGCGCAGGAGAGGCAACCACACATTGATGGTTCTCTCTTTCTCCCTCCCTCCCCCTCTCTCTAAAAATAAATAAATAAATATAATCTTTAAAAAATAAAAGAGAGCCCTGCTTCTCCTTTGCCTAACCCCCCCCCCCCCCCCCCCCGCTCCCACACACACACTACACCTGGATGACAGACAACCCTGTTCTCCTTATGGGTTGCCTGGCACCCCCCTTCCCCACCTTGTCTATTGTTCAGCGGAGGACTAGAGTCTCCTTTGAAACACAAGCTAGATCACATCTTTCCTTTGCTTCCAACCTCCCAAAGGCTTCGGGTGTCACTCACAGCGAGTCTTGACTATGGCCGTGGGATCCTTCCTGTAATTCCCTCTCCCGAGCGCTCTGTCCTCACCTCCTGGGCTCTCCTCCATGTTCACTCACCCTGTTCCAGCAGCACTGACCTCCTTGCTGTTCAAGTGCACCAAGCACTCTCTGCCTGGAAGCCTCTCCTGTCCTCACTCTGCCCAGAGAGCCCTTCACAACCGACAGAACTCATTCACCCCTTCCTCTCTCTCACCTTTTTTAGACATTTGACTTTAAATTACAGCCTGTCTTTATCATGCCACCCCCCTCCCCCGTACCTCACCTCCCCCATCTGCTTGTTCTCCACACATCCCCACCATGGAAACCAGTCTTGCAGTTTACCCATTCATTTTGTTTCTATCCCTTCCCATGCGGATGCAAACTCCAGGAGGGCAGGTATTTCATCTGTTGGGTTCACCGCTGCCTTCCCATCACAGGAAACGCTGAGGGGCTCAACAAATATTTGATCTCTTTAAGGGAGCACTTAACTCTCACAGAATAACCACAAGAACCCCAGGCATCTGTGTCCAGAAGGTTTCATTGGATTCTCCCCATAATCTAGGAAGAGAGAGGGCCACGATAGGGTGGGGACATCTCTGGGGTTCTTTGTGGTTACAGTGACATTGAGGAGGAGTCCAGGGAGGAGACTGGGACAGGGCCCACTGCTATTGTGGGTTTTGCCCTTTTGGGGGGGATGGGGTCAGAGGCATAGAAGGATCTATTCATTTAAAGGTCCATGTTAAATTTTTTCTTTTTCTCTTTCTTTTTCTTTTTTGACCTGCAACAGGTGTTAACCTACCGGTTCTGTCCAACCCCGGAGGTACTTGTTATTGACAGGGATATACGTAGGGCAGAGGCTGTGTGGGTCAGTGGCTTCACAGAGAAGTCTGAATTGTCTTTCATAAAGAGCCCTCTTTCCTCCTTAACTGCATAATGACGTCTTTGGTTCCCAGGCTCTCATCCCCAGCTGTTTCCTTAGGCATTTATTCAAGATCTGAGATGCCATTCACAATCCAGCAGGATGCATATTTGTAGCTGGTTCCAAAAAAAAATTTTTTTTGGCCCACATCACTGCAGCCCATAACAGAAGAGTCTAGTAATTAGCAGTACGTAACTGAAAGTGATAATTTCCTGCAGCCAACACCGTGATCTAATAGTTGCACATTGCAGGGACAAAATCCGTATATATTTTTTTTTCCGCTGTGGCACCGCAGCGCTATCACACGCTCCGCAGGCTTTCTAATGCCTTTTGTTTGCGTTAAGAAAAAGCATAACCCTCTCCCACTGAGAACCAGAGGAAGCCCCCCAGGTTCCGAACGCTATGACGTTCACAAATGTACTGGGAGGTGGTTCAGTTTGTATGAGGGTCCTGTGCAATTTGATTCTATTTCAAATGATCTTTGGAAAGTACAGGGCACTTTCTTCCCTTTATTTAGGAAAGGTGATCATCTTTCCCTTTTAAATGTCCCCACATAAGCTGTGGGTACCAGGTATAAAAGGGGAGGGTGGCTTGCAATGGGAATGGAGGAGGTTTGAGTCTTTCATCCAGCGATCACAGTTCAAATTATTGATTTTGACCTTTGAACCCTGCCTCAGATCTGAACCTCAAGCACAATTCCAACCACCATGCAACAGAAATTACAGGCAAAATGATAAGTCAGGCCCTGCCAGGTGACTAAGGCAGTGTGGCAACACTTTCAAGTTTTTAAAACCATATCCCAGTAGCCCAAAAGCATTAATACGTTTGGAATATTGCCCATCCAATGTCTAGAGAGGTGCCTGCAGAATTTGATTCCTAGGTACAGCAAGTTTTTGAGCTGAAAGAAACTTGAGACAGTTTCCTGTCCAGTAAATTCCAAACCTGTCTGCTTATGAGAATTACCTGGGAGATTAAAAAAACTGGAGTTCTGAGCCTCACTCCACAGAGAGACACATTCATCTGATGTTGGATTGGCCCCTCCAAGCAGGGGCAGAATCACATTTGGGAACCTCTGTGATTTCAAAGAGGGGAAACTGTGTTTCAGAGGGTGAGGTGGAGACTGGGAGATTGAACACAAACTTCCGGGCTTAGAGTGTGCTGCGTTTTCTCCTGGGCCAGGTTTCTGCTTCTTAACCAGGAGAAACTTCATTCACTAATTCCACTCAGAGCTGGTCTCAAGGATTGCCATCAGCAAAGAAAGCATGATAGACTTGCCTGGAAAGAGAGAAACTGGGACCCACTCGCTTTCCTCACCATTTTCCTGCCATCTCTGTTTGTACTTCTATAAATTTTATCAAAGAAAATGATCATAATGTCCCTATAACGTTGAGCAAACTACCCTTATCTTCTCCGCATTTTCTTTTGTTGAAGAGTTAAAAAAAAATGTTTCATAGTGATTTTTTTTCCCTTCTAAAATATTCTAAATGTAAGCAGGAATTGCAAGTAATAAATGTTTACCACGAAGGTCATATAAATGAATGAGGTGAGATACAGGTTGAACAGCCCTTGTTGGAAAACTAAATGCAACTAGTTTAGTTTATTTGTATTTTTATCATAATGCACCAAATATATACAGCCAAAAGAACACTTTGCAGCTAATGGATTTTCATCTTCAGAATTCTGATCAAGAGATATTTAGTTGAAATATAAGTGACAAGGAACTAACTTTTCGGGGGTATGGATTAGTCAGGATTTGACCAGAAAAGTGAAACCAGCAGGAGATATATGTTAAGAGATTTACAGCAAGGAATTGGCTTATGTGATTGTGGGAGTTGCCTGGGAAAGTCCAAAATCCACACTGTGGATGCTCAGGAAATGCGGACTAGAACTTTCCCCGTGGGATAAGCTACTGACCACAGGTACACTTTCTTCTCCAGGGAAGGCTCATTCTCCTCTTAGGATCTTTCGGCTGACTGGATGGAGCTCGCCCAGATTATCTGGGATAATCTCCTTTACTGGAACTCAACTATGGGCTTTAATCATGTCTACTAAACACTTGTCCAGGAACAGCTTGATTAGCATTGACTTGAATAACTGAGTAACTGGGAACTGGGAACACCAAGATGGCACATAAAACTGAGGATCCCAGGGTCAATGTTAAAAAAAAAAAATCAGCCAAGGATAAATAAGACCCACACCCCTCTGGCATCCTTTGACAAAGGTCTTAATTTTTTCCATGTTTCCTCCGCCCCTTGAAAAAAGGAGATTGTGTTGAAGAGCCTGAGAAATGAGGGCAGGCATTAGTGATCCGATTTGGAAGAGAGGGCCTGGGTTTGCGCCAATATAAGATGGGTTTGTATCTTTAAGTGGCCTTTATTACCATAGTAATAAACAGCAAACCGGCCCAAATCTTACAGGCTCGTGTTGGCTTTGACCAATGAAGTAGAACAGGGCCTCTGAATACCCCATTAGTTCCAGGCTGTGCTTTGATGGCTCTGCACAGGCAGCTCTTTTTCTACGCAAGTCACCAGCCTCACCCGTGTCTCTTAACAAATGTTGTTGACAGGCCGAGTTGCAATTTTTCTGCATGTTCTGACAGTTTAATTCAGTACCTCTTGGCTAAGCACTCAGCCTAAGGGGGTGCTTCAGCACCTTGACATCACCGGGCGGCAATTAAAATAATTCAGCACTGGGGCTGGGCTTGCAGAAAGAGTCCTCTTCCCTCTGGAACACACAGAGCATTTTCCAGTCCCCCCGTGAAGCAGATTCCAGATCTCCCTTTTCGAGCGGAGGGCAGCGGAATTTATTAACAAGATGTCGACTCGCAAGAAGTGGCTCAATTTGCATGTTACACCCAACGGGGCTTTCTCCACGGTGGTTGAACATAATTTCTTCGGTAGACTTGGCACCTGTAGAAAGGTCATGGGGGGAGAGGCGAGAGCGAGAGAACAGGGATGGGAGTTTGACAAAGACCATTTTTAGAAGTTGTCCTTCCAAAACGGCACGTCAGAAATGTCCTTTATTCTAAATTCTGCACAGGAACGATAACTGAATAAAAGTGCCCGGAAATCAGCCTCCTTTCAAATGCTCTTGTATGTGGAGGGAGACTTAGAGGTGTTTTAGAAAGGGTTTTGCTCCAGCGTAGTGACAGACAAAGTGTGGGACAGTGTTGTGGCATGAACTTAATGCTGTTTACCCTCTGTCCTAACCCGAAAACGCTGCTGTTGTTGCCACTAAAACAAGATTGTTTCCAAGTTTTCAAGAGATCTGGTTTCTCAGGAAAGGTCTTTCAACAGATGAAAATTTGATAAATGCCTCCAAATTACTTTATGATGAAGATTATTGGGGGGGGAAACTTTTTTTTAATGGCCAGAGTGCATGTAGTCCATTTGATCTAAGGTGGGGCCCAGGAATCTGTATTTATTAAATTTGTCAGTTACAGTTGTCATTCAGTATTACACTCGTTTCAGGTGTACAGCATGGTGGTCAGACATTTATACAACTTAGGAGGTGCTCTCCCTGATAAGCCCATGGGAACTAGTATTTTAATAAAAGTATCTCTCTCTGGTGAGTCATTTCATTCAGCAAACACAGGAAGTACAGCTCAGACCTAAATGTCCACAGAGCTCTCTCTCTGTGCTTTCCAGAAAAAGCAAACGACAGGATATTTCCAAAGGGAATTACCTGAGATGGCTTCTTATTCTCTTTTCCCGGATTACTTACCCTTAAAACAAATGCTGATATTTAGTTACGGCTTCTGCATCTGCTTTCTGGATACCTCCATCCAGAAATAGGGGATTTGTAAAAGGCATATGTTCTAGGGCTTTGCTTTTCAAGACCTAGAACATCTTGGAGGGAATGGGAGGCTTTCACACGTGGTGCCCTTGGAAGGTAAGAGAACCAAGGAGATAATTCTGGAAGACTGACCTGGAGTGGACCCCTGACTCAGGATTGCACTGTGTAACAACATACTTGAGTGCTTACCTGTTTTTTGGGAGACTGGTACAATTGCTACAATTCAGTCTGAATGGTTTTGTGTCATCTCTCCAAAATAATTTGCCAATAAAAATAAAACAAAACTGCATGCTGTATGTTCAATTCAGTTATTTAGTAGCATCTCGTGACTTTGGGCAAGAGGTGTTCTACTTCAGGGCTCAGTCACCTTACCTGCTAATGGGTACACAGGTTGGGGGTCCCACACATCCGTTCTGTAATGTCTATGAATCTAGCTGGTAAGTGCTAGACTCTCTGTTACAGACCGTAGTGGATATGAAGTATGAGAAAATGCCTGATGTCTGTTGACGGAGCAAACATCATGTTTTTCAAACTTTTTCAAAGTTGCCAAAGCCCTTCTTTGAAGGAAATCACACACTGAAGCTCTGTACGTAACAAACAGGTAAAGAGAGTCTGATAGGGTGTGAAGATGACCTCATTAAAAAGTCAACACGCGTACAATGCCTACCCAGTAAAGAGCGGGGCATATTGCAGCCACTCAATAAAGATTCCAAGCCTTTTGGACATAATTCTGAGATCGCAGGGGTTCCGAAGCTAAAAGAGAACGTGTTTAAATTAGTTTTTTCATCACACACTTGAGGAGCCTCATAGCAAAGGCATTCTCTGGGAGTGATTCTTTTCTGACCTTTGAAGAGGGTCAAGGACAGATGTCCTGTGTCACTAAGCATTCACAGTTTAACCTGGCTAGCAGCTTTGGCTACCCCTCCTCCTCCACTTCCTCCTCCTCCTCCTCTTCCTCTACCTCTTCTACCTGAACTGACCAGCCAGCCTTTGACAGACAGCAAGCAGGAGGGCAGGGCTGGCCTCTTTTTTCACTTGCCTCTGGGTTTGGGCAAGTTCTCAGCATAACCCTCTTAGGCATCCCTGACAAAGACAAACACATTCACCTAAGTGGTTAAATCTCAAGACATATTTGTTGATCTCTGCTGAATCTCTAGGACCATTTTAATCCCTCCTCTGCCTTTCCCCTATACATTAACCAAGACCTTGACCTATTGACTACAGAGTCTCCGAAGCAGCTAGACATCCTGTTTGAAAGGTTTTCTGAAAAGGCGTCTATTAATTTATGTATTTAATTTCTGTGTGAAGTGACTGCTCTCCTCCCAGCATAGGTATTAAAGTACCTTTAGGGGAATCCGGGAGCTGAAATTCTCTGTAAGGAAAAAATGCTTAGAGTGTCACAAAGCAAAAGCATTGGTGGGAAAGGCTCAGCGCGCTCAATGGAAAACCACTGGGTTTTGCGCCCTGCTTAGATTTTGGGTCCTCTCCCTGTTTCCCAAGGCACCATCTGGGAAACCTTAGCTGGAGCACAGCAGTTTCATGGTTCACAGGAGAAAGGGTGATTCTAACTTTGCTGATAGAGTTAAATTTTAATATGTTAACAAATCTAGTAATATTTAAACTTACCTTAGCAGTCCAACTACAGATTAGCTATTCATAAAGAGGTTTTTTCTTTTTCTTTTTTTTTTTTTTTATCAATGCTAGATATGTATTTTAAACAACTGAACCCATCCCAGGCCTTTGGTTTCTGTGTGATCAAGATGGTTAGGTGAGTTGCATATTGGAGCTTCCTGTCCAAGCACCAGCACTTTAATGACATCAGGTGCATGTCTACACATGTGCCTGCAGACATGCTTTGTAGGACATGCCAGGTGGCCCTGTCCTGTAGGCAGGGGTTTCTTAATTGAAAATGATGTGTGAAATTCCAATAGAGTGAAGTCCACGCATGGGGTAATTTAGGCTTTTATAACCCATCCTGAGAAAGGATAGGATCAGCCTTATGGGAGCACCATTTTTGCTGAGAAAACTTATTAAGGACCTTGCCCAAGACATTAACAATTTTACTGTTTCAGCCATGAGTCTTCAAAGCTGGAACAAAGGAAGCCCCAAGCCTGTAAAATGGGAGCTACTCTGGGGCCTTGGTTTTTTAGCCCTGAAATATCTGTAATTTTTTAAAATATGGAGTAACACAGGATTGCCTGCTTTTCATTTTATAAGGACATTAGTAACTTTTATAGAATCTTAATTATCACCTGTTGTAACCATTATTTCATAAGATAATTTTTTCCAACATTAGGGAAATTTAAAAACATACATCAAAGTTGAAAAAAATTTACAGTTAACTACCATTAATACATTACTCTGGTTATTCTATCATATATTTATCCATCCGTCATCTTCTAACAAAACAAATGATATTTTAATACCAAGAAATAAGAAAGAAATAATCTCATGTAGAAGACAGTCATTTCCAAGAACGGTCAATTGACAATCTGACATCAACTTATATACATTTAAGTGTCTCTAAACGTATGTACACCTATGTAAATGCCCATGTATATAGTCACATATATATGAACATAAGCATATATATGTATATGCATTTAAAAACGCATGTCAGTTTTTTAAGTATATTTTATTGATTATGTTGTTACAGTAGTTCCAATATTTTTCGCTTTGCTCCCCTCTGCCCAGTTCCCCACTTCCCTCCAACAATCCCATTCCACCCCCTTACTGATTCATGTCCATGGGTCATGCATATAACTTCTTTGGCTTCACCCTTTCCTATATTATTTTTAACTTCCCCCTGTCTATTTTGTACCAATTGATTATGCTTCTTAATCCCTGCACCATTTCCCCATTTCTCACCCTCCCAGCTGATAACCCTCCAAATGATCCCCATACCTATGATTCTGTTCCTAATCTGGTTTGCTTAGTTGGATTTTGTTCTTATTTTTTAAATTCAGTTGTTGATAGTTGTGAGTTTGTTGTCATGTTAGTGTTCATAGTTTTGATCTTCTTTTTCTTAAGTAAGGCCCTTTGACATTTCTATATAATAATGGCTTGGTGATGATGAACTTCTTTAGCTTCGCCTTGTCTGGGAAGCACTTCATCTGCCCTAACATTCTAAATGATAGCTTTGCTGTATAGAGTAATCTTGGTTGTAGGTTGCTTTTCATCACGTTGAATACTGCTTGCCAGTCCCTGCCTGACTGCAAAGTGTCTTTAGAGAAATCAGCTGATAGTCTTATAGGCAACCCCCTGTAGGCAACTCTCTGCCTCTCTCTTGCTGCCCCCAGGACTCTGTCTTTATCTTTCACCTTTGACATCTCAATCATGATGCATCCTGGTGTAGTCCCCTCTGGGTCCAGCTCACCTGGGACCCTCCGTGCTTCCCAGACCTGTATGTCCATCTCCTTCACAAAATTTGGGAAGTTTTCCTTATTTTTTTCAATTCTTGCTTCCTCATTCTTCACTAGTTGATGTTTTTTTCTTCCTTATGTTCCAAATCATTTATTTGAACCCGTTTCCTTCCTTTCACCATTGGTTTTGTGTGGCTTTTCCTTTGTTTCATTTAGCATAGTCTTCACATCTTCTCTTATGCATTTGTCGTACTCAAGCATATCTGTCAAGCCTGTGAGCATCTTTATCACCAGTGTTTTGAATTCTGCATCTGTTAGGTTGTGTATCTCTTCATCTGTTAGGTTGGCTATCTCCTTGTTGCTTAGTTCTCCCACTGGAACCTTGATCCATTCCCCCTTTCGGGCCATACTTCTCTATCTACTCATTCTGACAGGCTCCTGTGTTTGTTTGCCTCCGTGTCCCAGGTACAGCTGTCACTCCTGTTACATTGTAAGGGGGGGAGCCTTAGGGATTCATCAGTACAGGGCAACCTGTTTCAACACGTTGTGGCGCTGTATGTAGGGGAGGGGTCCGAGAGGGAACAATGCCTCCTGCCCAGCATTCGCCCCCTTTCCAGGCACCTCTCCCACTTCTGCACCGGACTGGCGCCCCTCTAGCTGCTGCCCTGGCCATCGTTCCCAGAGTGGGTGGGTCTGCAGATGTTCTAGAACCATGGGGGCCCTTTAAACAAGCAGACTCGGCTGAGACTGTCAGTTTCTGCCTCCACCCCAACCCCCACTGGTCTGCACAGTCAGAATCAATGAGGCTTGATTTTCCCTGGTGCTGAGACCGTGAGCTGCGAGGTCTGGAGAGGAGCTGGGAACACTCCCCAGGTGTCCCTCCTGACTTTTTAAAATGTGTGACTGTACTTTCTGCCGACCTGTTGATGCTGCCGCCGCTGCTGCCACTACCACCACCACATCGCGTTCTCTTCACCCTGGCTCCGCCCCTCCTACCTGTCTGGATGAGTATTTCTTCTTTATATCTTTGTTTGCTGGACTTCCATGCAGTTTGATTTTCTGGAACTCTGTTTGTTTCTTGTTTTGAGGTAGTTGTATTCCTTCTTAGTTGTGGAGGGAGACGCAGCTGTCTCTCTATGCCTCCATCTTGGCTAGAAGTCTGCATGTCACAGTTTTTAATCCCCATTCCTTTTTTATCAACAAAAGCCAGAACACTGCTGCAGCGCGCATAGTTCTCAAACTAAAAATACATTCCACTGATTCATGAAGGGAATTTAGGATGTTTCGATATTTCATTTCTACCCAATCCCCACTTTGCCAGGATTAGAACAAACACCTCCAGAAGAACATTCTAAATGTTTGACCTGGAACATCAAATGCCTACCTATTCTCTCTAAATTCAGGTGAAGGAATCTTTAGAGGAAAGGACAATTCCTCTTCTCCAAATTCTACTGATGTAATATAGATTAAGGGATTCAAGGGTAAATTTGAAGTCCTTGAAATGATGAGCAAAATTTGGAATTTGAGTACATTTTTCTCAGGAAAGTACACCTATCAGATTTCAAGAAGACTATGATGGAAAGATGACTTTTTACTTGTTAATTTTGTTCCTATGCTTGCTACTCTGTTTTTTTCCCAGTTATTTTCATTGAAAAAAATATAAGAAGTCTACCCAGGGGTCCTTTGGGCTTAGTGCCCAAAGAACATGTGGCATGGTGACCTTTTTACTGTTCATTTTCTAGGTAGTCCAAAGACTTGCCTTCCTTTCCTTTTTTGGGGCAGGCAATTCACACTCTGTCAGCTGAGTCCCACACTGACCCTGTGTAGTAAGTAGTTTGTATGTGCATTTTTGGGCCTCACTTGACTTAAATCTTTTACATCTTTTCACCCAGACATTCTAAATCTATGACTTTCTAGGGTCTTTCACATGTTTTCACCCCAAAATTCTAGGTCAACGACTTTGTCCCAAGAAAATAATTAGATACCCATGAAAGTTGATGCATAAAGCGACTACCATAAAATTATTTGTAATCAAAAATTAAAATAAGTTCAGTGTCTAAGAATAAACATTAGTTACAGAGATTATATAGTAAATCAAGTCATGGGGTGGAATGTTTAACAGTTGATAAAACTGGAGTTTTTGAAACATGGTAAAGAAATCCTGGAATTATAGTAAGTGAAAAAAGTAGCATATAGTTTAGAACACATTTAACCCAATTCAATGTCCACATAAAAAATATCTGGGAGGAATGAGACGTATATGTTCACATTTTAATTTTCTTCCTTTTTCTTTTCCATATTATCAAAATTTTCTAAAATTAACATTTATTGGTTTATATTCAGAAAAAAAAAACTGTATGAAATAAAATAGACACTATGTTGTAGTGAGGAAGCCCACCAGCCCACTCTCTGAGTATTACATGGATTTTGGCTTTATAATTCTGGTTTTAACCAGACTCTCCTCTGAGGGAGAGCATTTCCTGTGCAAAAGTGTCAGTCAGCAGGGCCAGACCACGCCTTCTTGACAGACTGGGGCCCATTTACTTACTTTCTGGGAACAGAGGTGAACCCAGAGCCCTTATTTCACGGCGTCAGCGAGATCGGCTTGTTCCTGGCAGAAGTTCCAGCATCCTCGCTACAGATAAGGATCAGGCAAGTGATGAGCGGATGTGACTGTAGGTAATGGGCTGATTTGCCTTAATGCAGTCTCCCTCTTCTGAGCTCTGGAATGTTCTGTGATCCAGAGCCCCTTCGGATCAGCCTGCATGCAAAAGGAAATCATTGCTGAGACCAGGCCAGGAGAGTTTCTCAACTGGGGTGAACAGAAACTCAAAGGGGGGTTTCCACCAGCCATATACAGGAGACTACCAATTTATATTATGCCACACCTCTTTTTATGTCTGTTTGTAGAACAAGTTTTATTCATCTTCCTTAGCAGTTTCCACATGTTTGGGGAAACTTAGCTGTACCCAGGATACTCAACTACAGTTGGTTAGTTTGAAAAGTTCAATCACTCATTCAACAAATGAGTGTGGAATATCTCTTAAGCACCAGGTAGGGTATGCCTTCCTAGAAATGATGTGGCGGGCAATCAGACCCTGCTCTGGCCTGTGGAGCCCCCAGGTGCAGTCCTAGCGGGAGACAGGTGTTCAACCAACAATCATGAAAGTTAATGTTTGGTTGCTGTCTTCGGACACTGATGCAGGAGTTTTCATGAGTGCTGTGTTCTAGTTGCAGAAGCAATGCCAAGCTTTGTGTGTGGTTTTAAAAACAGTGAAGGGGAGAGCAGTTAGCCTTATGGTGCCATTGCTCTTACTTTCTTCCATTTCCGATGGGTGTGCTTCCCTCAGGAAGTGCAGCTACAGTAAAGCTCTGGGGAGCCTACGAGCCCTGGGGCTCCTTTGGAAGGGGGTGACGTCTTCCAGTGGACATGTCACAGGAGAAAATGGAAAGGGGTCAAGAAACACCACATTACCAGAGAATATTCCTTGGTAGACTCTTCAGTGCCAAAGCTATAACACTGAGCATTTGACATCCCCAAGGCTCCATGTTTACATCTATGAAATGGGGTAATAACTCATCCTACAAGGTGGTTGCGAAAACTAAAAAAGATAATCAATTTAAGTACCTTGTTTGGTCCCTGGCAAATTCAAATGCTCAAAAAACATTAGTTGCCTTTGACTGTGTCTGTATAATCAGGATGGCTCCTTTCAATATCAGTTAGTGGAATCAATTTTCTCCATAAAATAAGAATCCTCAGAAGCATTGGAGGCCCAAGACAGACATCGAGGTATTTAGACTTGTGAATTAATCCTTGTTCCTTTTTAAGATCACATGGATTTCACGAATGTCTTTTGAGCACCTACCACGTACCAGGCAGTATCCAAGGTGGGCTGTGTAAGGAGATGAGTAAGATGCAATTCCTCTTCCCAACAAGCCCCCTGACTAGTTGCGACACCAGGGAATGGTGAGACAGAGGGAGCCACCTGGCCACGGAAGAGGTCTCCCCAAATAAGCAGGAAGGGAAGCCAATAGGAGAGCAGCCTCCAGACTTGAAATGGGGCCCAAGGATTAGGACCCCAAGTTAAGACAAAGAAAGCAGAGGGGAGCAGAATGAGGCTGAAGAATCAAAGGGAAGGAAGCCAAGGATTTCTTTTTAGTTGTCCACCCTTTCCCTTTACCAGTCACAGTGCAGGGAGGCCACCTGCAGAGATGAGGTACATGTCAAAAGTGTAGCTAACCACACACCTACATATGCTCTGGACTTCAGCTCTCAACACTCCTGGCTGCTGCTACAGGGGTGCAACCAGCCCAAAGGGAAGAGAGGATGTGGAAGCAAATGCCTGCAGTGCGCAGGAGATGGTCCAGGCCAGTCTGTGCACAGATGTACTTTGCATACTGTGATTAGCTTAGCTCCCACGGCTTCGCCACTTTCCTCATCAGAAAAGCCAATGTTTTAAAATGTGCCATCGTCTTGTGTTAAATACTTTATCATCTGAGCAGCATTACCCATCTTCATCTGCCCTATCTGCCTGGCATGAACTTGGCTGGATGCCAGCTCAGACTGTGTGCGCGTGCCTGCCTGTGTGTGCATGCACATGTGCCCGAGCCGTGTGCATCTTCCAAGTACTCTGGGGCTCTTGACAATACATACATGACATACAAGGTGAAGCCAGGTGAGCACTTTCAATCTCAGATCTGTGCCTGGACTCTGTGCAAAGTGGTGGCAAGCCAAAGTGTACTCTCTGTTCTCCTTTTCATTCCCCTTCTACAAGTGAACGTGCAGTGGGCTGGGCAGCAACAGGAATAGTCTCCCATCTCTCGGTTCCTGTGGAGTCACTGTAACTTTAAAAAGATTTAACAAAGACTACCCCCACTAGCTAGCTGAAATAAGAATGTCTCCTGAGTTTAATGGATCAAGTAGCGGTGATAGGTTTTATGGCTCTTTTTCACTTTAGGGCACAGAGAAGAGAGAGCCGGGCAGGTTGGTTTTAAATTCAAGGATTTATGTTGTTAATCCTCCAGGCTAATTATAATTTATGGGATCTTGGCAAATTAATATGCGGTTGCTATTTCAAAAGTGGAGACCAATGTGAGGCAGGCATAAACAAGCCTTGTTCATTTTTAATTTATTTCCACCAATGGAGAATATTAAATAAAATGAACACTAGGGTATTTCGCTCCGAGTTTGGTGTTCATTATTTATCTCTAAATTATGAAATTCATATAACAACTGCTTGTTTTTTCACCAAGATCCTAGAAATAGGGAGCAGTAGCATTCGGATGAGTATGAGGCAATAAGAGCAGTTTTCTCTCCACTGCATTTAAGACAGACTCAGTGGCACATGCACAGAGATGGAGGTTTACCAAGCATGCTGGTGGGCTCCAAGGTCCGGTGTCATGCACGTCGGGATTGCTTAATAAGAGAACTTGGGAGAGGTGTGTGAGCTTAAAATCTCAGTTCCACAGAAATTAACGCGCTGGTCCTCCAATGCAGGGTCCATGACGTCTCAAGGGCTTTGGGAAATCCCAGTGTATTGCTGGCCTGGTAGATGCTGAGTAGAGGGTGACCCCATGATAGGCCTTTTATCACAGCCATCTCGTTGCACCTAGGACCCCCATTTTATGAGCATCTCCTAGGCTGTTTTCAGAGTTCACTTTCAAAGAATTTAGCTTCTCACCCATGAACCACTGGCAGGAAATTTTCCCCGATTGACAACCATGAGGCAGGCAGGTTCATCTAACATGATAATCAGTTGCTCCACCAGAAACAAGAACATCCCTCCCACTTCCCCTCCACCTTCCCCTCTTTCTCACTTCTCCCCGCCCCCTCCCTCCCACCCTCCCGCTGGGAGAGGCCAGCACATGCTGCTTGGAGAGCTGCAGAGACCTCCAGCTCTGAGCCCAGGAAGCAAGTTGGAGTCCTCCCCCCAGCTGTGTAGCTCAGATAACAGCTGGAGCAGAGAGCAGGCTGTTCTCGCTGCTAGAATATCTGACCCAATTCTGACTGGCAAAGAGACTTAATCGTTGGTACCCCAAGTCGTGAAGGGAGAGAAGCAGTCCTTTCTCTCCACCCCAGATGCGCACTGCCTTCCAACCCTGTCTCTCTCGGCCCCATCACTCCTTTTCATTGCTCTCGTGCTCCCCTTTCGTTTTCTTGTCGGCAGGGAAGGGAAGGCCACTCTCAACAAATTTGAAGAAGAAATGGGATGGTTTGCTTGGGAAGGGAAGGTAGCATGGAAAAGCAAGGGTTTCTGGAGTCTGGCAGCCCCCTAAATCCCATCTCAGCTCCACCTTTTATCGGCTGGGTGTGGTTGGGTAAGTTACCTAACCACTCTGAACTCTCTCACAGTGAAGTGAGAATACTGTTGTTATTGGTCTTTGGGGATTATTATGAGAAACGAGATATTGAGAAGCACCTGGCATATTGCCTGCCTTCTTCTACCTGGTCTTAAATGATAGCTCTGGCCCTCTAACCTCCAGCCCCATACATAATAGATTCTCATCATATATGCATAGAGTTGAATTGGCCAGAAGATATCATTTGTACCTCTGACACTCAGAAAGCACTGTAGACTCTTTGACTCTGGGAGGGTAGCCCAGGGATCCATGGCAGTGAATCAGTACAACGGGTCATGTACATGTCCCCCAAAATTAGAGGGGATGAGTACCCAAGGGTCATCATGTGTCTCTGTGGTCTGAGTGAGGACCCATGATATACAAGCAGCCTGGCACTGAGGTAGGACAGAAGTGACTCTGTACCTGCAGATTTTTTTTTCTTGGTCACTCTTTCTGTCGTGCGTGTGTGTGTGTGTGTGTGTGTGTGTGTGTGAAAACAGCAGGAAATCCAATGTGTGTGTTGATGGACTCCTGGCTTTGCATGGTGTCTGTGGCCTAATCATTTTTATTTTTTTTCATGGCAAGAGGACATCCCGTTTTCTGTATTATTTAGCAATGAGAACGTGAACCTAATTGAAATCATGCACTCCGTATTCTATATTATTTTTAGTTCAGTAATTAATGATCATCATGGTTTCATTTCTTTATGCACTCCTCTGATGGAGTAAGATGGGGAATAAAGGCCAAAAAGTTTTTTAAAAAAAGAAAAAAAGAGAGAGAGAGAGAAAGAGAGCTGCACTTGACAAGAGACTGAAAAGTCCTCAAGAAGGGCAGTAAGTAATTTTGGGGACAAATCGGCATGCGTAATGTCTAAGAAAGAAAGAAAGAAAAAGATCAAGTGGCACAAGTGTTCATGCTTATTATATCAGTTTTGTCCAAAGAACAGTTGGCTTTGATTTATCGACCATATATCTGCCCATGAACCCAGATCTGTGTCCACTGAGTCTAGTAGGGAACAGATTTGTATAACAGCCTCCCTCCTGAAGTCAAAGTCTAGTTCTACCGTCCATTCAAGCTTTGTAAGTGGGTCAAGCCACCCAGACATGTCTCCTTCTCTCTGAGGCTTTGTCTCATCAGACCCTGCTAGGCTCCTCCCACAAATGTGATTCTTCCTGGTGGGTGCTCCAGTGAGCGCCCCAGCAAGACATGATGCCCATACTTGTCTGGTCCCCAGGACGGGACACAGCCAGTGCTCAGTCAGAGAATCCTACCTCTGTCCCTCCTTCCCAGCTTGCTACCAACATGGGAAGTTAGGTGCTTTCGCCTTTCCGTATGTAGGCCCCCTTTCCTCTTAAACACAGGGAGGGACAAAAGTAGGGTTATAGTTGTGAGTATGTGAAACACGGAGTATGTTCTTGTATTATTACTTATTAGTTATTGTATTATTTTCCATACGAACAACTGGAAAGGTATTTTTACTTCTGTATTTATACCTATGAAAGTCAAGATTTTTAGTTCAAGTCTACTATGCCATGAAAAGGTTCTCCACTTGATTTTTTGGTAGGCAATCATGTTGACAAATACATGAAGGACTCATGTCAAGTCACCTACAAAATTCATGTGTTGAAACCCCACCCTCTAATGTAATGGAATTAGGAGGTGGGGCCTTTGGGAGGTGATTGACTCATGAATGTGGAGCCCTCAGGGATGAGATTAATGCTCTTAGGGAAGAGGTCCAAGAGAGCACCCTTGCCCCTTCCGCCATATGAGGGTACAAGGAGAAGTCTGCCGCCCAGAAAAAGGTCCTCAACTGACTGTACTGACACCTCAGTCTCGGACTTTAAGCCACCAAAGCTGTGAGAAATAAATTTCTGTTGTTTACCAGCCACGTAGTCTATGACTTTTTGTTATAACTGTCCAAAAAGACCAAGAGAGATGGGGAGCATATTTGGTCTAATTGCCTTTGCTGCTTCTCTGGGCCCAAGAACCTTTTTCAGGAATATCCAAACCTGGAACATCTATCCATTTGGGGGCTTCCAGCTTCCAGGACACTTGCTTTGCTCTCAATTTTGTTCCCAGCAAGTTTTTTAAGAAAAACTCTTCCATATTCCCTTTCCAGGAAAACAAGGGCTAAGGTACCCCGTTGCCACCAACATAAATATTTCGGATCATTTTTATCTCAATTTCATGTCTCACTCTCCCACTACATAAAACATTAAGAAAGTACTTGCACAAATGTTTGCACATCATTTAAATATTCATTTCTATTCATTTATTCAGAATTGTAAAGTTTATTACCTAGGAAGTAGAGGCAGAGATTTAGAGCCGTAGGACATGAGAGAAATGATCTAGTCCCAGCTCCTCCTTTTACAGATGAGGAAACTGAGGTGATAAAGGCTCAGGCAAACAATCAAGGTCAAATTATGAATGGGTGACAGAGGGGACAGCCGAACTCAGGTCTCAACAGTCAGTCAGGCCTCTGTTGAACACAGCTGCACACAGCTGAAAAGCTTCTCACTGTTCCGGCGCAGAGAGCCTCCTCCCTATTCATTATCTTGTTCCTCCGAGATCCAGCAGGTGCTTGTTGAGGGCCAGCTCAGGGCTAGGTGCTTGAGAACAGCTGTGAATGACACAGTCCTCATAATAGAACTCATAGCCTAGTGGCCAGAGAGGCTAAGCAAATAGATGAGCGTAGGCACGCGTGATTACAAACTGTGATAGAGCTCTGAAGGACATAAGCAAGGCCTATGTGGAGAACCATGGTGGGAGGCGTCTTAGTCTGGCTACTCTAACAAGTACCGCAGACTGGGCGGCTTTTAAACAACAGAAAGTTGTTCCTTGCAGTTCTGGAGGCTGGAGATCTCAGATCGGGGTCCCTGCATGGTCGCGTTCTGGTGAGAACTCTTTCTGTTGCAGAGTGCTGACTCCTCACTTTGTCCTCACACAGTGGTAGGGGCTAGGGAGCTCTCAGGGGTTCCTTTTATAAGGGTGTGTGCCCCTTTCATGAGGCTCTACCTTCGTGACCTCATCACCTCCCAAAATCTCCCACCTCCTAATATACTCACTTTGGGAATTAGGATTGCAACCTATGAAATTGGGGGGAAACACATTTAATCTACAGCAGGAAGGCGGGGTTGGGCAGGGGCCTAATACTGTGTTTTTGTAGGAAGTGGGGAAAAGAAACTGAGAAGGGGAGCAAGCCAACACGGTGCACTGACCAACGGTTGTTGCGCTGACAAGTGGTGCAGAATCCGGCTGGGGAATCCTGGGGTCCGCGTGGAGCAGAGTCCTCTCAGTTACCCCCCAGCAGGGCAAGCAGACCGGGGCACATCTGTCATGGACTGAGAACTACTCTCAGGCCATTGACTTCCAAGCACTTCCGGTCTGCACCCTGATCCAATCCTTGCAATATTTGTAGCATGCTTATACTAAAATTCAAATGTGTCTGCAATTCAAATTGAACTGGGTACCCTGTATTTTATCGGGTAGTCCTCGGCCCATCCCTTGAGTACGCTTTTGATGGGTCAAGCAGCATTTGCAGCCAGAGAGGGCCTCAGCATCAAGGTTGCTTGTGGAAGGAAGGGCTGAGCAGGAGCGGCACGCAGCTACCCTTAGCAGGGTGACCGGGAAGGTCTTTGGGAGTAGATGTCAATTCAGGCAGGGTCAAGGCCTAAAGGCTGGGATGCAGGGCTGGAGAAGGCAGAGAAAAGACTTCCAGTCAGAGCGAACATCTCATGTAAAGAGCTAAGCCCACATGATGGTTATTTGCTCTCTGTTACCTTAAAACAGAGTCTCTCAGTGTTTAGAAGTGATGTCTGATTTTGAGTCACAACTCACACTTGATGGGCACTTTCTGTGTGTCTGTTAGTTTGTACACATAGCACATGGTCCCATTTAATTTTCTCAACAGCCCTTGAAGGTAGGTGGTGATATCTGGCTCATTTTCCAAACTAGGAAACAGAGGTTAGGTAACCTGTTTGGTGTGGGTAGAGCCAGGATTTGAACCCAGACAGCTCTGGATTCTGTGCTCCTAATGATGCTTAGTCATCAAACACCTATAATGGGTAGAACCATGTCCTCCCAAAGAATATGTTGATGTCCTTACCCCCTATACCTGTGAATAGGACCTATTTGGAAATAAGGTCTTTGTTGTAATCAAATTAAGGGAAGGTAGTTAAGAAAGGTGAATAAACTTCTAGAGGTCTTCTGTATAATACTGTACCTGAGGTCAACAATAACATATTGTACACTTAAAAATGCGTTGCCAGGGTAAATCTTAAGTGTTCTTGCCATAAAATAAAATTTTAAACAATGAGGTTATACTCGATTAGGATAGGACCTAAATCCAATGAGTGGTGTCTTTATTGGAGGGAAGAAAGGGAAATGTGGCCACCCAGTTTGTGGCACTGTGACAGCAGCCCCAGGAACGTGACACAGCATCCCTTCTCAACTTACCAAAGAGCACATGAACTTGCTCCCTTACCCAAATCATCAGCCACCCCAGGCAGGAGCCCAGCCACCAGATGGCTCACTTAGGATATCAGAGATGGCCCACCGCCTCCCTTTAATGGGTGTAGATGCTGTTCAAATTTCCCAGCCCATTGGCGATGTCACAGAGGGAGGAGTAGGGGCTGTAGACAAAATTATATACACCTCAAGGGCAGTTAGGCAATTAGCTCGCCCACAGGAACACTGCAATATGCACAATACATATTTGCTTTCCCAGCAAAGCCAAGTGCAAGTTCCTGCCTGCTCTTATGACCTCATGTTCCTCTAGTGCAGGAAGGGACGAGGCCCCTCAATGCTGCCCACTCCCACCCTATGCTGCCACCAGATTTAACTCCTTCCTGTCCCCCATGCTCTTCGATACCCCATACAACTGTTGCAACGTGGATTCTAGAGGGGTGGTGCCATTTGATTGGGCCTTGCCTTTACTGGATTGTCTCCAACAATCAATAGAAACACAATCTATGGCAGTGCATGTGACCCATCTTTCATGGGGGGGAAAAAGAGTTAATGCCTTGACTCATTCTAACAACTCTTTGAAACGACCCATCAAGACTTAATTTGGTGCAGGTGATCAGTAAGTAGGACAGAAACTCATCGAGTATTAAAATGGACACAGAGCTCAGAGTGAGGGCAGCACCCCAAAACCTATGTGTTCTTGTTAGAAGCAAGCCAGAGATTGGTGTCTGAGCCTCCTAGCAGCCTCCCACAAACTAGGAAAGACCATCAGTTGTGCAATTTACAGGATCTATAAACGTGAAACAAGCCAGTCATTCAGGAGAAGCCTAGTTCTTCTCACAAAGACCCTGCACTTGAGGATCTGTGCCCAGAAGTGGGTTCCTGGGCTCGTGATGGGCTGCATGGGGCCCATGTTTAACTGAGAGAGCATGTGGGTGATAAGACTGAGCTGGAGGACTGCTTTGAATAGTATAGAATTTAAAAATTTTTTCTTTTAATCCTCACCCAAGAATTATTGATTTGAGAGAGAGAGAGAGAGAGGCGGGGGTTGGGAGGGAGGAGGCGGGGGTGGGGGGGAGATCCTTACCCAGGATCGAACCCGCAACCGAGGTACATGTTCTGACCGGGATCAACCCACCACCTTTTGGTGTATAGGACAATGCTCCACCCAATCAACCATATGGCCAGGGCTGGTATAGAATTTTTAAGCCAAGAGGAGAAGACTGTGAAGGATTCAAAGTGTCAAATCATGAAGTACGATAAATGAAGAACATGTCACAAGCTTTTCCCACCCAACTGCGATGCGTTAGAATGCAAGGGCTCTTCCTTTCAAATAAATATTTCTATTTAATAGTAACAGAGTTCAGTGAAGAAAATTTCTAAGCCTTTCAAAAGGAAAAAAATCACTCATAATTCGGCTGGCTATAGGTAACAATAATTACTGTATGTGTTTCTTCCAGTCTTTTTTCTGGGTTATGCTGCATTTGCTTCAAAGTGACATTATTACCATGTACCCATTTGGAACACTGATTCTTATTTTTCCCCAACATCATACATTTCACTGTGTTGTTGTAAATGCTTCTTAGCTGCAGTTCTCAGTGGTGCTTAGTCCGTGGAGGGACACACCATTATTTACCCAAGCCTGTGTTGTTGGGCATTTGGATGGTTTTAACTACTTTTGCTGTCGGAACAAGTGTTGTGATAAACATCTTTGTGCATAAAGCAGTTTTCATCCTTCCCATTATGTCTTTAGGGTAGTTTCCCAGAAATGGAATTACTGGGTCAAAGGTTGAACACAATTTTTAAAGGTTCCTGAAACATATTGCCAAATTACTCTCCAAAAGGTTTGTTGCATTTTAAATGATCAAAAGCAGCATTTGAGACGCCAGCTTCTTCTAACCAGTGTTGAGTGCTCATTTAAAAAATTATTACTAATATGATAAACAAACATGTGTTATTGTGGGTTTGGAGACTTATTGTTCAGTGCTTGAAAGAGACAAATTTGGAGAATCCAAAGAAAAATGGCAAAAATTAAGTTTATGGGCTGCATTAACCTAGCATTCTGGATTGGATGATTTCTAAAGAGGTTTCAATACATTAATGGATGATAAGTGGATACTTAAGAGAAAGCGTACTTTGGAGAACTTTGCAATAATACCTACTGGAGATTTGTCCTCTCTCCAAGTCAGAGGGCCATCTGCACTCCATGAGTCTGATTCTTCGTAGAGGCTTTATAAATATGTATTGAAGCAGATAACCAACTCCCGTATGATGTTTTGCAGTGTTTCAAACTGTGCTTCACATCGAGAATCTCATTTTACCAACAAGGGAACTGAAACATGGATTCAGTGACTTGCCTAAGACACACAAGGCTTCCTGCCTTCCCTGCATGGTGTCAGTCCAGATCACAGTGACGGGCTTCCCTTGAGGCTGAACTTCAGTTTCCTTGCAGGTGGGGCAAGCCTGGCCCCCACAGGGCAGTGTGCCATTCTTCCCAGTTGCCAGCATCCTTTCTGCATTTTAACAATGCCCAAAGTATAAAGTACCCTTCGTGCCAAGAGCCCCATTAGCAGCAAAATTGAATGTGGTGCCCAGAGCAAAATATCCTTTATTAATTTCCCAGGATTACTGTAACAAATTACCACAAACTTGGCAGTTAAAACAACAGATAGTCATTCGCTCCCAGTTAGTGAGGCCAGAAGTCTGCAGGACCATACTGCTCTGGCGGGTCTCAGGGAGAATCCACTCTTTGCCCCTTCCAGCTTCCGGTGGCTATAGGTCTTCTCTCTACCTCTAGGGTCACATGGCCTCCTCCTGTTCGTCCCGAATCTCCTTCTGCTTCTCTCTTATAAGGACACTTGTCATTGGATTTAGGGCCCACCCAGAAAGTCCAGGAGCATCTTCTCACTTCAAGATCCTTAACTGAATTGCACCAACAAAGACCCTTTTTCCAAATAAGGTCCCATTCACAGGTTCCAGTGATTTGACATGGGTATCTTTTGAAGGGTCGTTTCTCTGCCTACCACAGGCCCTGAAGTTCATTGCTGATTACACAAGTTTAACACCTGTGAAAACTGCATGTTACCTGTTCCCTGGTGAGTACTCCGAGTACTCAGACAGTAGTACCAGCCACCATGAAATAAACTTTCCCGTTGTGTTTATAATGCCTTAGAGAAAAAAAGGACTTGCTAAGGGTTAGTGGACTGAATTCCAAGGTCCGAGGTTGGTTTTGCTTTGGCTCGGGCAGGTGACTTCCTTGAACTTCTTTTTGCTTGACTGTAAGATGGGAACACAGGCACTGGCCTTGCTGAGTTTCCGGGGAATAGGCAGTATCCAGCTGGATAGCATGAGACAGAGTTTTGTGAGTGTTGGATTGCAATAGAGTCTCAAAGATGGACGTCAGGGTCCAAAAGGTGGAAGTTGTGTCATGGGATGGGGGCTTGTACTGAGGGAAGCTGGCCATTGGGAAGAGCGGTTCAGAGAAAACAGTCTGTATTGGCAGTTTTCGGCAATTGCTTGGGAGTCTGAGCGAGATTCGATTGGGAATACGAGGTTAGTGCTGGGAAAGGTCCATTACTCTTTAAAAGCGGCCACTCATCTCTAATGATAAATAAACCCAACATTGGGATATTAAAACAATTCGTTCTCGGCACTGGAAAAAGGGTCGTGCGCGCGCGCATGTGTTTGTGTGTGTGTTTTTAATATCCCACCCAGCCCACCAAGCCCCCACCCCAGGAACTCCAAGATTGAACAAAATCCTACTTATGTACTACGGATTTAATATAGCATCAGGCTCCTCTAGGTGCCATAAAATACCAAGTTAAAAGTATTAATTCCTTACAACCCTGATGGGTCCCAGCTGTGCACACGCATGTAGGGTGTGAGGGTGTGTGCTCAGCGGGTACAGGTGCTGACGGGGCTGTTCCACCTCGGAGCACATGTGCCCGCAACACAGCTGTTTCTCAAATCCTCCGCCACTTGCTTAAAAACCTCTATGAAGTTGTACTGCCTCTGGGCACAATTAAAAGCTGTAGACTACATTTCATCGGGTAGTGTTAGAAATTTAGGCTGAGCCAAAAAAGAAAAGGGAGAAGGTGGGAGGCAGGAAGAAATGAGTCCCTTGTTAAGGTGGCATTAACCTCCTTACCCTGGCTATTGAGACCATAAAGCTCCTAAATGCTACACAAAATCCTGCAGTATTAAGAACAGAGAATGGGAAATATGTGGCAGAGCAAGACCGATTCTTTTCTTTCTGCCTGCCTTCCTTCCTTCCTTCCTTCCTTCCTTCCTTCCTTCCTTCCTTCCTTCCTTCTCTTTCTTTTCCTTCCTTCCTTCCTTCCTTCCTTCCTTCCTTCCTTCCTTCCTTCCTTCCTTCCTTCCTTCCTTCCTTCCTTTCTTTCTTTCTTTCTTTCTTTCTTTCTTTCTTTCTTTCTTTCTTTCTCCCTTCCTTACTTCCTTTCCCCCATCTTTCCTCCCTTATTCCTTCTTACTCTTCCTTCTTTCTTTACTTTTTTTCTGTTTTCCTTTCTTCCTTTTTCCTTCTTCCTCTTTCCTCCTTTTTCTATTTTCTTTTCTCTTTTTCTCTCCCTCTTTTGCCCTTTCTCCCTCTTTTCTTTCTTCCTCTTTTTCTTTCCATTTTCTCTCTCCTGTCTCCCTTTCTTCCTTCCTTCCTTCTTCTTCCTTACTGCCTCCCACCCTTCCATCCCTCCTTCTTGTTTTCCTCTCTCTGTCTCCCTGACTTTTTTATCACTCTCTCAATTAGTGGTCAAGTTTATCTGTAGGAAAAAAACATTAGCTAAGGTAACTAAGTTAAAATGTGAACGACCAGGCCAAGTGGTGAAAGGCTTGAATTTAGTTTTCTTTTCAAGGACCCTGACGCCTTGCCCTTCTCCCCTTGGGAACTTAGCTACCGCTATTTCCACGTACAATGTGGACAGAACTTGATCAGCTTGTTTTGTTGCCATGACAACCCAGTGAAATAAGTCTTCATATACCCATCTCTCAGAAGCAGCCCTGAGGCCTGCTGTAATGAAGCTCGCATTGGTCCCCTCTGCTCCTCAGTGTCATAGGCAGAGGCTGAATGCACCCTGCGACCTCCCTGTCCACGTGGTCATCACCTCAGACTCTGGGGTTCCATTGCCCCTTTTCTTCTTTCCTCTTAAACAACATGTTGAGATGGGCATTTGCACTTCCTGCACTCTCTGCTTGCCTATAGGAAAAGGCTTGATCTTATTTCTTACCTGTATCTATCTGGACAGTGTTTTACAATAGATTTCATGCTATATGAGAAAGAAGAGGAGAGGGGAAAGCCACAGAGTGCCTGTTAGCATGAGGGAGGGCTCTGCCCATTGGTTACCCTGCCCAACGGCCAGGCCAGCACCCAGGGTACAAAGCATGGTGGGAACTCCCTGGCCTCAGGGGGACAGAAGATCTGAGAATGAGGATCTGAGTTTAGATGCTGTCCTTGGGTTCTCAAGGCATGTATGACCAAGCCCATAAAATATTGTAAAGCTTAGAATCTTACCCTTTAAAACCTATGCAGCTACACCCTCCACCCTCTCCCCTCCTTAGGGATGGAAATGGGGGGGGGGGGCAGGAGCGAAACTGGCATTGGCTGAGATTCTGTTCCCTGCTTCCCAGGCATTGTTCTGGGCTCATTCATGTACTAGTTTATGATTCGCCATGATAGCTCTGTGACTTAGCACATTCTGTTCCTGGAGTCATGAGTAAGGAAACTGAGACCCAGAAGGGTTTATAACTTCTCCATGGCCACATCTAATAACAGGCAGAGCCAGCAGTCAAAATGGCTTGACCCCAATGGTCCCGGCTTTTTGCCTGCCATACTCCTCATCCACAGCTGACTGGAATCGACACCCTTTCCCTGTCGGCTCTAGGAACATGAAATAATGTGAGTGGGGTGAAATAATGCCATTTAAAGGCAGGCACATTATAAAGAATTATGTCAACCTGATTCCCTGAATCCTGGGAAAATTCATATCCTTGTGTCACCCAATTAGTGAATCAAGTGAACTTGATTGATATATGGTAACAATAGTTAAGGAACAGGCAGCCTCAGCCGAGGTTTGATTAAACCGATACCCTCGGTCTCCTGCTATATCAAATCACGGGTGAATTTGTACCATTAGGATAAATTACTACGAGAGGCATTGTGAAGCCAAGCTAAATAAACTCTGCCTTCTTGAGCCCAGTGATTGTCTTATTAAATAATTCCTTTGCCTTTTAAGTGTGGACTCAGAACACTCACACTCTGAAAGCCCTCCTGATTAACTATAATCTTGGCCTCCGGTTGATTTTATAAACTTCGGACGGTGCCCCGGAAGGTGAAGCTTCCTGTTGTCAAGCCTGCCTGTTGCTATAGATACCGAACTTCACAATCAGTAATTAGAGCGTGCCCCCTGCCCCAGAACTGGTCAAACAGTGTGGAGCGCTCTGCAAATGGTCTTAAAAGCATCCGCACTGGCATGGAAATGCATCTCCAATGGTGATGGGGTTTGTTTTATTCATGGACTTTTTGGAAAAAAAAAATTACTTTATTGGAAACGATAGCAAAATATAAGTAATTATCATGCTTTTAAAAACACAACTGCGTTTTCTTATCATGATACGTTAAGGATAGGAAAGGTGACGGCAGGGAATGCAGCACAGGACAAAGACGACTCTGTCTGACCTGCTACACAAGAGACAGAGTTAATTCCTGCTCAGATTTAGTGCCTTTGCTATTACACCTGAAGTGCATTCCAGAGTCCTCCCCCAAGCCCCGAACAACGCAAAGCCTTTATTTGCAAGGGAAACTTCTTGTGGCGTGAAGGAAAAGGCGATGGGTCGGGCTTACGTTATGTAGCTGAGTAGCACAGATGTGGAACAGTTGTGTGTTAAGGCATTTGGGTCAAGAGAGAGCTCAGTTGGTTAGAAAGTGTGCAATTTTGCAGGTGTTGGAAAAAATATAAACCAGGGAGTCCAAACTCGGTTCCCTAAAGGGACTGAGGATGGAAATGAAGGTTTGCAAAGGCACTGGGCTGGACTGAACATAGGTGAGCAGAAGGTGGCATCACTCTTCTCACTTTAAAGCTGAGGAAACCAGGCTCTGAGAGAAGGAATGGTTTTCCCCACATCACCCAGTTTCTCACACTGCCGGGGTCACAAGCCATGTCTGTCTGACTCCAACACCTACTTTTCCCATCTTTTCTTCATCAAGAGACAGCTGCCCACAGCATATAGGGATCCTGCCAGACACTGCTCATCACTTTATCTTTTTCCCAGGTTGAAAAGAAACCCTGGAATTCATAGTGATGCAAATTTATTTTAAGATCATTTGCAAATTTCCTTACAAACGCACAGTATGGCCATGGTGTGCCAAGCCAAGAACTCTGTTGACGTTTGCACGGTACTGGTGACTGTATTTTTTATTCCTTTAAAACCTCCCTAATTGCCTTGTTGATTTCAAACACCTTGAGAGTACTTCCAAAATGTTCACAGCATCTAAGAGCGTGGGAAAATAGATGCGTTACAAGGATGATTTGGGATGTGCAGATAAAGCTTTGGATGAGAGTGTCGTATCTAAAGCCTGACATTGCAAACAAGTAGGTAATCCCACCATCCTTTATGTGACATTTTTATGGGATCCAGAACTTCCAACCTCAGATTATGTATATTTCAGCTCCTGTGTCCCAAGTTCAAGGAGCCTGGACTTTGACTGGAGTTGAATTTATCTGGCAAATGTAGCCTGACAAGACCTTTCCTGCATTTTCCCAAGAAGTCAAGCTCAGGCCCATGATTCTACAGCATGTCTCTTGAACACAAGCCAAAGTTATGTTCACAGTCTGGGCAGTTCATGGACTTAACACTAGTTTAGAGTGTGAACGTCCTGACCAGGGGTCTGGTCCATGCTTCTAAGGGCGCAGGGAGAAACAAATCAGCCAAGTTTGTATTATTATTCTTATTGATAAAAGCACTAATAAGCGCCCTTGCTGGTAAGGCTTAGTGGATTGAATGCCGGCTTGTGAATCAAAGGGTCACTGGTTCAATTCCCAGTCAAGGCACATGCCTGGGTTGCATGCCAGGTCTCCAGATGGGGGTGCACAAGGGGCAACCACACATTGATGTTTCTCTCCTTCTCTTTCTCCCTCCCTTCCCCTCTCTCTAAAAATAAAAGATGGAAAAAAACTGAAAAAAAGCACTAATAAGTGTTTTAGACACATTTTTTTGTTTTTAATTCCTACCATATTCTTCTGAAGTAGGTAATATTCTCTGTTTTATAGGCTTGTTTTTCTCTCTTCAAATGTTTACTGGGTTTTCCTGCCAAGAACCCAGACACCAAAGAAACTGAAGTTAAAGAATGTTAAGGGGTTTTCCTAGAGCAGTGCTTCTGCAAAGGGGAGATTGTGTCCCTCGATCCCCCAGGTAACATTTGGTGATGGGAAGTCAGTGCGACTGGCATCTGGAGGGTAGAGGTCAGGGGTGCTGCTCAGCACCCTACAATGCACAGGGCAGCCCTCAATAGTGAAGAATGAGCTGGCTCCGAACATCTGTCGTGGTGAGGCTGAAAATCCCTGACCCAGAGAAACATAGCTTTGGGGCAGTGTAGGGACTTAAATATTGACCCGTTAACCTTTGCAACATCATGGTGTTGCTCTGGGCAGACAATCGTCATTTTGACTGAGCATAAAACTTCTCCACATTAAAATTACAAAAATTGATCATTAAAAGTTTGAGTTCTTGTATATTGTCTGGTTGGCTCCGTAAGGACAAGGATTATGCTGCTGTGTTTTTTTATACTGCATCCTTATCCCCCTTTTCAGTGCATAGCATATAGTAGGTGTTTAGTAAATGTCTCCTAAATGAATGGAGAAATGTGTCCAAAATACACTATGATCCCCTGTAAAGTGACTCATATAAGAAGATAAAAATGTGACCTGGAATTTCAAAGAAGGGAATTTTTTTGTCCCTCTAGGGCAGTTGTTCTCGACCTTCCTAATGCCGCAACCCTTTAATACAGTTCCTCATGTCGTGATGACCCCCAACCATAAAATTATTTTTGTTGCTACTTCATAACTGTAATTTTGCTACTATTATGAATCATAATGTAAATATCCAATATACAGGATGTATTTTCATTGTTACAAATTGAACATAATTAAAGCATAGTGATTAATCACAAAAACAATATGTAATTATATATGTGTTTTCCATTGGTCTTAGGCGACCCCTGTGAAAGGGTCGTTCGACCCCCAAAGGGGTCACGACCCACAGGTTGAGAACCGCTATTCTAGGGGATAGAGTGAGTGGTGGATTCTGGACTGACTTGGTGGAGAAAGCACATTTGAATTGAGGTTTGGAATCCAGTAGAGATGGAGCTTCAGGGTTGGGGGAGAATATAACAAGTGGAAGGACAGAAGGACTAATGTGGACATAGAAACATGCACGTCACAATAAGTCATCTAGCTTTAGAAGACCAGCATGGAACACTCAAGAGTGGAACAGGACAGGCTGGAAAGCTGAGTCGGGCATCAGTGGGGGATCCGTGAACTTGAACTCGATCTCGTGGTGTATGTGAAGCCAGGAGGAGCTTGAATAGGAAGTTGATATGCTCAAAGCTGTATTCTAAGGAAGTGAATACAGCCTCTGTATGTGAAATGGAGAGAAGACTTGCGGTGGGGAAGCCACTGGTGTGTTGCCATTGTCAAGGGCAAATGGAAAAGAGAAGCTTGGCTTATGTGGCAGAGTTTTATATATATATACATATATATATATATATATGTATATATATATAAAATATTAGCTATTTTCTTTTGGACAGGTAATATATTTACATGGCTCAAAGTCAAAAGTAGAGGATAGAAAATGGTGTGTGTGTGTATATATATATATATATATATATATATATATATTTATGTGCATATATATATATATCTCAAATCCACACATACACACACACACATATATTTTCTTTATATATTTTTAAATCTCCCTCTATGATTTTCCCTTAACACCTAATCCCTCTCCTGAACCAATGTTATCATTTTCTTATGTATTCTTTTAGACATTTTCATGCATTTACAAGACTGTATGTTTATATATTCTTTCGCCTCCCATTCACTACTCTATACACACCTTGCTCTTTTCACTTGACAGTATATCTGAGAGATGGCTCCAACTCAGCATACAAATGATTTCTTCATTTTTTAACAGCCACTGAGTGTTCTACTGTGTAGATGCTTCATAATTCATCGAGTCAATTCCCTATTGATGGACATTTGGGTTGTTCCTAGTCTTTTGCTGTTATAAATTGTGGCACCACGTGTAACCTTGCACTGACATCTATCCTCACGTGCATGAGTGTATTTGCAGGAGAGAACCCTAGAAGTAACAGTGTTGTCATTGTCACAGATGTTGCCAAGGAGCCCTCCATGGAGGTTGTTTTGATTTACATCCAGGTGGTACTTCCTGAATAAATACTCTATAGTTGGGCAGAAGGGTGGACGGAGAGAATGTGGGGATGCCCCAAATGTACTGTAAGGTGAAATATTTTGGTAGGAGCACAGAAATTGGGCTGCAGGATGCAGAAGAGTAGATTCAGGGCATTACAGATAGGGCAGCTTGCAATAACCCAGGTGAAAGAATATAAGGCCCTGGACTGCTAGAGGGACAAGAAAGATAAAAGACATTGTGGGGACTCACCACTGATGAGTAACTGGACATGAGGAATAATGCTGGAGGTACTAAAGATGACTTTGACACCTCCAATACCATCATCAAGTAGGGACAAAGGAGAAGAAGCTGTTTTTTGTTTGTTTGTTTTTTAGGAAGAAGATATAGGTTTTGGCTTGATGAAATTATTTCCACCCACCAGCAACATTTGACAGGAGCTCAAAGCTCTTAGTGGCAACTTGACTTTTTCCTAATTCCACTCAGAAACTTATCTATCACTCCCAATCCGTGCAGATTTGATGGGCGTTTAATTTTGTTAGTTCAAAATTGCCTAAGAGCCAAAAAGAATTTTTTAGAAAAGATTTTAGATGCTTAAAAATGTCTTTTTAATGCTCCCATCAACTCTGTAAAGTCATTATTATTCTCCTGTTATAGGGAAGAAAACCAGGGCTCAGAGAGGTTAAACCGCTTGGCCAAGGTCACACAGCTATTAAGCAATGGCGCCAAGACTTGGATCCAGGTTAACTTTGAATCTCCGGCTTTGTAACATAGTGACTTCAGTAGCAAATACAGTGGGACAGAATGGTCTGGGCATTTATTTTTAAAGGCTGATTTCACTTGACTGTGGAATTCTAATCTTTTAACAGCATCCTATTTATTTCTACAGTGTCGGGGCGAATTTGCCAAATTTTGAGATGTGCATTTGTGAGTCAGTAGGATTCGATTTGAAGTTGGAGATAATAGAGCCTCTGGTGGAGGCTTGGGCTCCTCGCATATTTTGTTCACAGTGGGACTGGAAAAAGCCAGGCAGCATGAAGGTGGTCATTCAGTTGCCTGTGCAGTAAAGCCTGAGTCCAGTGGCGCCTCTGACAACCCCAGACAAAGGCACTATTGTTACCCAGTGGGAAGGGAGCTGAGGCGACACCACACCAGGCCGGAGTGTCACTCCTCTGGGTTAGCAATGTTGTTTCCATTCACTGGTAAACAACAGCCCAAGTTCATTGTCCGGACAAAGGACTCTGTTTCTTCTTTTATGTTGAGAGTTTGCAAGTGAGGATCTTGATAGGAATGCTTCTGAACAATGCCAGTTATCATAAAGTGTTGCTCCGTGCGTTGCTCACACTGGGCACTGTTCTCGCATTCAGCTTTCAGAGGTGTCCAGGCAGATCTAATAGAGAGAAAGGAGCAGATGATTTCCAATGCAAAATTAAGATTTAGTTTCGGGGTACTCACCCATCTTAAAGGATTGGCAAATGAGAGGGGCCTGCTTTCTGGTATGCTGGTTATGCACATAGGCACATGACTCGCAGTGCCTTAAAATTCAATTATTGTACAGTCTATCTCATTTGGAATCATCTTGGTATATCAAAATCAGGGGGGAAAAGCTACTTAAAGGGAATAGAAAAAAATTTTAAATAATAAAGTGAGTGAATGATTGTCTTAAAAGCTACATACATTGGGTTTAGATTGGAGGAAATGACATCTTATTTTTAAAGGCTGCTATATTCATGCTGAAATAATTAGGGTGACTTCCACCTGGGAAATTTTTAGGGACATTTCAAAGCTTTTGATAAAAATAAATTCTTAAACGCAATTAATTTCACACTGATTGCATCCCAGTGTTTCTTTACAGATTATTTTCTGTGCCTGGCACTCTGCTTACTATTTATTAAAATCTAAAGCCATGAATAAGTTAATTCATCAACTCGTTGATGAATTAAATTGTCACCTAGCTCTCTTAGTGTGTCAGGCCCCATGTGTGGCTCTGTGACGCAAAGGCAAACCATCACAGCTTGGCACTCAAAGACCTCATAGACAGGTAGAAAGAGACGGATGGCGTGGGTCTCACTGGTGACTAGCTGGCTGTCAGGTCGCCCAGAGTGAAGTCTAAGCTTTGTCACCACTGGCTGGGTCGTCAGGTGGGCCACTTAGCCTCTGTTTTCTCATATGCAGAATAGATTTTTTTAAATCAGCTAATGTTTATTGATGAATACTTACTCTGCATTAGCACTCTCCATGATTTAGTCTGTGTATTTCTCCGAATAACTCTGTACGGTTGCCATTTTTATTTCCATCCCCAGAAGAGACATAGAGAGTGAATTTGCCCAAGTTCACAGTCACTGGTTTGTGGACTCAGGATTTCAAATCCATAGAGTCTGATTCTGGACCCTGTGTTCTCATCTATTTCTCCAATAACACATACGGCAGAACTAAATGAGACAATTCACATAGACGGCTTAGTACAGTGCCTTCTACTCAGCCCTCAAAAATATAATTTTCATTAGATAATTAAATATTAAGTAGTATATAACATTCTAGTTAATACTAATAATAAATGAGTGCATTCATGTTGTAGGTACAAAAGACAGTGAAATACAAGAAAGTACAGGTCTTGAAGAACATGGGACTTGTTCCACATGACAGGCAGGGTCAGTGAAGGCTTTCTAGAGAGGACGTCATTGGGCTCGTGAGACCCATGAGCTGAATCAGGACTGTAGAACAAGTACTTGTCATGTTCTAACATGCTCAGAACACTCAGAGGACATTGTTACCCTGCCTTTAAGGAGTTTATACTGCAAAGGCTCATCATTTAGGAAGCAAAGAACAAATTAACCTGACACAGCAAGAAAGAATGACCCATTAGACCATGGTGACATGCTCCAGGATTGGTGCTCTTCCAAACTGAACTTGTAGTCACCACAGAGCAGATGCGGCCTTTATCTCGCTGGGCTGTGATGAAGTCCATATGCTCCCTGGCAGTTCTTGGGGATTTCCATGTTCTCTGCACTGCGATGAGCTACTGCAGGTATGTTGGCCAAGGAAGACCTGTTGCCCTTGAAACAGAAGAGGGGGAAATGGCCACGTGCCAGCCAACAAGAACATTATATTCTTGGCCATAAATGAAAACTACTGAGATGTGTAGGATATCAGAAAAAGGACATTTACATAACCCTTTTTTTGGATGAGATTATATCCCAGCCAGAACCCACAGTGGCTAGCAGACTTGTCTTTCCGTTTGATTTCAGCCCGGAAAAAATGGGCTTTGGTGAGAGTCGGTTGGTGTCCAAACTACCCCTCCCTCCGAGGTCTTCCTTCCCGAGAGGATAGGATCCCCCATGGGGATGGTATCTCCTTCACAGATAACGAGGAAGATGTTTGAACATGCTACCGGCTGTGCCCTTCCTCAAGGACCGTTTGTGAGAGGGAGACACAAAACATCAACAGCAAAGGACTCTTCTAAAAGTCATGGGTCTTTGAATGAAATAGAGTATTCCCTCACTTACCATGGATATTACGTTCCAGACGCCCCCTCCCCCCGCAAAGTAGGAACCTTACATTTATTCTACACTCTTAAACCTACGTAACTTTAACAACATACATATACAGTACCGCAAAATCCCACAATATAGTGAAAAATCCGCAATAAATAATTTAATATATTTTTTTAAATCTTGCGGTACAGTGAGGCCGCAATAAGTGAACCGCAATATAGAGAGGGACTACTGTACTTGTTTGGAAAACATATTGGCTTGTAATTGAGGAAAAAAAGGGAGAGAGAAAGGGAAGTTCAAGAACAGGAGTCTCCCAACACAGATGGAATAATTAAAATATTGTCTGTGTTATTCCATGGAAATTAAATCTAGCAAATACTTTGATCCAATTCATGAAATTTTAGGGACTATCCCTGAAGGCCATAATTCCAGCTGAGTTGAGGGTTGAGTACAGGGGGGGACACCCAGAAGCCCATAAATCTATTCTTCAACGGTGATGTGTTAAATGATAACCTTGTCACATTTAAAGTCACACTAGAAGGATATATTGAGGTTTTGTTCTTTTCATGGTCTCAGCATCAATGAATTAATCTAGGGAATCTTCACTTTTCAAAAACAGGGCATGGGTGTGTGATCAAGCCACAGTGTCTCCTTCGGCTCCCCGGCCCCAGCCCTTGAGAAAACACAGGTCTATGCACCTGCATTCTTCTATTCAGGAAACAACTGTATTTTAACTCACTGCCAACAGAACTTCAAGCGGCCTTTTGTATCACATTTTGTATAAAGCGGCATGGCAGAGTTGAAGGAGCAAGTGTGGACTTCGGATGTGGGCAGGGTCCTGTTACGTCCCAGCGTTGAGACTTCTAGTGGGAGATCTTGTTCGAGAGTAATTCCCTCCTGGAAGAACTGTTTACAAGAGCTAAGCTGAATAGATAAAGCCACGGGACGTGTTAAGTATCTGGTATTTTATTATTGAAATAATAGTATTTAATCAGGACAGTACTGGCCATATTTCACATGGTTTCGAGATAGGGTAGAGTGTTTTCAGGAATGTTTTGGTTTGTTTCTTAGGTTCATTAGCAGCATCCTTCACATTCACTTTGCCTATAGTTTCTCAGTCTCTCTTTATCCCTCAAACATCCCTGTTTTCTTTTTCTTTTTTTAAAGTCCTTTAAGCCCTTGCTAGGTTATTACTTATATTGTCTTTTAAAAAACAACTTTGGAAGGAGTCTCTGGCATGCTTTTAAAAAGTTAAGCACACTTGAGCCTCTTGAATTCTAAAACCAGTTTTGAATATGCTCGTTGTACTGATGTCAATGCCTTTCCAAGAGCAAGTGTCCCGGTTCTGCAGAGGGCCAAGAGAAACAGCTTTAATGCTTCATCACATACATGTGCTTCCAACCGTGATTTGAAACAGATGGACAAAGGGCTGGCGTGGTGGTGGGGCATCTCAGCTGGTCCCAGGTCTCGGCCCCCGAGGAATTGATTGCCTGGGTGTCTCCTATAGCCTGGATCCTGCCCGTGCTGGCGGGCACACAGGCCTGCGAGGTTTTCCTTGTGGTGTTGCAAGAAGCATTCAAAAGAAGCCACATACATGCCAGTGACCTTTCCAGGGGTTGTTCCTAGTTCCATAGCCTTACATAAAGCCCTTGCTAATTTAGCACAGGACGTGCCTGAGTTTATTTTTTTTAACAACTTTATTTATGTAATTGAGTGAAGTCATTCATTTTATTGATCTAATGAAATGCATTTTATGGTTTCTACTGCCCTTCCTCTTCTGACCTGGGCCCTTCAGACCGTAGCCGTTTTGCTTTTGTAGATGTTCAGTGGTCTTGGCATTTAACCATTTAACAACTCTTCACTCTTCCAAATTTGAGGCCCCCCTCAAAATGAGTACAGAACCCTAATATGTGCTTCTGGAATGGGTGCAAAGATTGCAGTTGGTAGGGAACCATGACACCTGCTCAAAAGGTGGGAGGCATGAGAAGTCCTTAAAAAGAAGGGGTGTGGGTTCTAATGACGAGGCACAGAACAGGTGGTTCTCATTTGAGGCTATTTAAACTTTAGCTCCTCCAGTCTGCCTCTCTTTCCCCTTCGTCCTCCTTTCAGTTTTAATGGAGTGCGAGGTGCAGTCTTTTTGATGATGTGGAATGTGGGCTTATAAAAGCTAAGTGCTACTATATAGTTCTACTGTCCTTGCCCGTGGCCCACGCTGGGGAGCTGTATATTGTGTCAGTAATTTGAAAAGCCAGCAAGTACTCTACCAGTTCATGAAGTTTTTCTAATGGTAGCTGGCCAAATGTATTATTTAACTCAGCAGATAGAATTGAGGCAACATGCAGAAAGTAATGAAGTGGCATGGGTCAATGTTCTACAGATGTTTCCTTCCCAAGCCCTGAAAACAAAAAAGCACAAAATCACAGGGGTGGGTTTTTGGCATTTGCCAGGGAGGGGACTGGTATAAAACTGGACCAATTCGGATAAGTCTTCACGAAGAAAATTTTAGGAGCAGATGCACAAGCCGGGGTCTCGTGCCAATGGCTAAGCAAGCCTGGAGGAAGAGTTTGTCCCCTCCTGACTGTGTTTCCTTTAGCCAGGGATTTGACTGTCACTAGGAAGGAAGGAAATGTGTTCACGAAAAGTCACAGGCTGATCTAGGGGAGGCCAACTTTCCAATTCTCAGCAGAGGGAATAATTAGAAATATCTTAGAGGGGTTGTTGTTGTTTTGTTTTGTTTTTTAGTTAAAGGAAGGAAAGAAGAGAACAAACCAACTCTTACTGGGTATGGTAAACTCTGTCTAAACACATACACACACCCATTTAGGTCACTATTTCCTCACAAGGACCGTATTCTTAGCAACGTTTCATGAAGGTACAGTCACTAGGACTCAGAGGAGTCAAGTAACTCAGCTAAATGTCTCCTGGTGAGAGCCCTGTGTCAGTTATGCAGGGCAACTGCTGCAAATATTTTTCTTCTTGTCACCTGTTTTCAAAGTTATAATTTTTCCCCTAAGGAGTAATTTTAATTTTATGTATTTGACTATATAGCAAGTTTGGGAAGATACCATTTAGGTCTTATGTTTTCCAAAGCAAGTCAAAGTCTGACTAGCAAAGTTACCTGAACAAAAAATATTTGTACCTGAACGTGTCCAAGTGAGTCAGGAAAACCGTGAAGTGTGATTGTCATAGCAATGCCACTTCTTACTCACTTTTGTGAAATTATCATTGAGCTCAAAAGTAAAAGGAACATAGAGCCAGCCATGGAAATCTAACCTTCTACCCGCTGACAGGTAGACGGAGCAGTGCCTCTAGAGATGGGCCAGAGACCCATTCTTTAGTCTCTTCCCGGGGTGTGACATGGGACAGATGACTAAATGTGGCTAAGCCTCAGCTTCCTGAGTTACAGAGAGAATCAGTATATCTCTTATAGGAAACAATTCAGCAGGCATATGCAAGGTGTATGTGTATGATATGCCAGGAACTTCTTGGCATTTCTAGACTATGTACCATAGTAGTTATAATATGTAATATGAACTGTAAGAAATGTTACATAAATCAATTATGTTCATCCTTTCCTCCATCATAAAGATAATAGGAAGGGAAATAGAGCTCTGAGGTTGGGGGCAGACAACTGAGTAGAGACTATGGTGATATTTTATGGCCATAAACAGCCAGGGGTTAGTTGCAATTCTTCATCTACCAACTAATTCCAGTTTCATTACTATGAATATCCTCAAGCTTCAGGAAGGAAATTCCTTGAATTTTATGGATCTTTGTGGCAGGCACATGCAACATCTAATGTTTCCCTTCTAGTAACGAGGCACTTTTATTCCCTGTCCCAGAGCATTAATACCTATGGCATCTATTTCCTAGATCGGCCTAATAAAAATCACCATGCTTCCTTTTAGAAGACAATGAAGGCATCAAATCAAGCAGCTGCTAAGGAGCTCGACAATCTTGGCAACACTTTTCACAAGAAAATTCATGTATGTCAGCCTTAAATTAGTGCAAGTTTTATTTGAATTGCTTGATCATAGCTGATAATTTGGCAGAGATTTGGTAATTAAGCATTTACAGATATGACTCACTTAAGAGTGCTTTAGAGCATCAGAAAGCCTAGGCCACACTTCGGGTTCTTCCTTTCTCTCACTCAGAATGACGTGTTTGACGCTGACTTTGTCCCAAGGCAACTCTGCAGAACTATAAAGTATTTGTCTGTTAGCTGTTTGTTTTGAACATCTTCACCTTTGGTTCAGAGTTGCCAAAGTGGAAAAAGAGCGTCAGTTTGTTGGGAAAGAAATGGTGTTTTTGCCCTGTCCCTCTCCTTCTGTTCCCTTCTGCCCCTCCTTCCTCTCCTGCCCGTTCCCCCCCTCCACCCGCCCCTCCTCTCCCTCCTCCTGCCCGCCCCCTCCCTCCTCCTCAAGCATCCTTAATTACTTCCAGGTGTATCTGTGGGTCAAGCTCCTGGCCCCCATCCTGGGGATGCTGGGTCTGTGCCTCCACAAACACAAGACCAAGTGGGGTGGGGGGGACACAGAATAAGTACAACATCAGGGGAAAAAACTACTTTGAAGTTTTGAGGATGAAATCAGTAAAAATAATTCTAGATGAAGACAGCCCCGTTTACATTCCAAGAAAGGAAAATGCTTTACGCAAACGTTCACCCTGGACGGCGTGGGTTCTTGTTAATACCTTTCAACCTTGTGATTGAAAGCCGAAGGCCTGTGATCCACAGCAGAGACCATGGCCAGAAATAATTCTGAGAACACTGCATGTGCCTTCAAATGGTCCTTAATTGTTTTTCTTGGATGCTCCACTTTCAAAGGCCAGAAGTTGTTTCAGGGAGTCATAAAAGTTTGGGAAGATTTTATGTTCTAAGAGCAAGGTGCTGTCCTCATAGGAAAGTGCGTGATTAGTCAGGATCCTTTCAGGGGGACAGGGTGGCGTCGCTCCACTTCTCTGCTTGGGGGCCTTTTAATGATTCACAGGGGGACCCTTCAATGCCTTGCCTTCCCCCTGAGTGCCATTTCCGTTTTGACTGAGCTTTCCTGATGCAGTGAAGCATCACCTCCTTTGTGAAGGCTTTCCTGAACTCTTCTCTCCTCCTCCTGTCAGAAAAGCTGCCTTCTTACTCCTTTGAGCCCCACCCTCTGTTAGACAGGTCGGAGAGGCGGGTCTGGAGGCAGACCTGGCCCAGCGTCCTGGGTCTGCCCGTGTTGGTGTGAGCTGAGCAAGTGCGTTTCCCTGAGGCTCTTCTGTACAGTGAATACAAGTGAGATGAGGGGTCCACAGAACGAGAGCTGCTGTCACACACAGTCTTTCATGGTAACTGGCTTGCCTGTACCTGTTTAGACATCATTCCCCCGGTGCTAATTAGACTGTAAGCCTCTATATGGTGAGCTCTGGTCTTGTTCTTGTTGGAGTCTTGCCATAGCAAAGTCCTAGGCACACACTAGGGACTCAGCAAATACAACATATGGAATAAATTTTCATAAAGGTCTTGAAGGTATTCATTCTCGGGAGCCATGAGCAAAACAGGCTGGGAGGCAAGGGGCATTCACCCAAGGATCATCCACAGGCAGAGTCTTCCCCGCCT
The DNA here is from genome assembly GCF_987537825.1 of Furipterus horrens. Taxonomy (NCBI): domain Eukaryota; kingdom Metazoa; phylum Chordata; class Mammalia; order Chiroptera; family Furipteridae; genus Furipterus; species Furipterus horrens. Next base: position 23,384,115 of record NW_028327183.1, read on the forward strand.
ACACATTGAACTCCCTTTTGTATTGATGACCTTTCTCTCCTGAATTTTTACAGAAATTGCCCTGAACAAAGATAGATGATCTCCCTTCAGCATTCACATCTGTCTCGTTCACCCGTTTCCCATGCACTGTTCCCACCGTCTCAGGAAAGTAGTCTCAGGAAAGTAGTAATAGTAACTCCTAATAATGGTTCAAAATAATAATAATAATCAGACCTGTGATTTATATATCAACGTGCCTCCTACAAGAACAAGTAAACCATTTGCACAATGCAGAGAGGAGGAGAGATCTTTGTGCTGTTGCTGGCCAAGTTAAGACAGATATACAGTCAAACCTGATCAACTAGAGCAAAGCCTTGGAGTCCTGTTGGCATATGGGGATCCATTTTAATGCTGTTCTCTTGGTTTTGCTTAAACTGCCAAGTGAATTACTGTAATACACTTTGCCTGCAATTAATTTGACATCTCGTGCCAGAGAGCGTCTTTATGTTTTTCAAGGCAAGCCAGGTAGAGAGTTTTGCAAAGAAGATTTGTCCATCATTTCCCTTGATGGCCCAACACAATTTCTTTAGCTTCCCTGGAATCTAGTTGTGAAAATCATGTGGGCTCCTCCTTTTTGCTTTTAAAGGATCACAGGAAACAAACAAACAAACAAACAAAAACCACATCATGATGGTTTTGTTGAAATATTCTTAAATTCTCCAAGTAATAAAATAAGTTTATTCCATTTGCTCATGAAAGCGGACTTTCACCAGAATGATTTGCACTCATCACAGGAGGAATGAAGTCAAAGAGGTAGAATGGCCCTTGAAAAATGTCCCTGGCCATTTTCCTGAATGACTTTTGAGGCTGTAAAACTGATATTAATTCTGCTACATATTGGGGCACACACCTAGGACCCTCCCCATAAGCTATTTGAAAGACACAAGGTGGTAATTGCCCCAATGCAGACTTTTACATTTCTAATCAGTTTAGCACCAACCTTGATTCCAGCTCTGGCAGCGGACCACGTTCCAGCTGGGCCTGCTGGGCTGTCAACACCGCAGGGCCTGATAAAGCAGTTTTGGATTTTTCATATTTGTAAGGCCCCATGGTCTCAACTCTGTTGGCAACATTAAAGCTCCTTACCTGGGTGTTTTGTTTGTTTATTTGGGTTTCTTTTTTTTTTTTTTTTTTTTTTGGTCAAGAACTTTTCCTGCAGTCACAAGAAAATTGACAAAGTGTATCCGTCCTACCCCATCACATGTTGTAATTCAGTGGCTAAACCAAAAATGGCATTTCAGACACCTCCCCAAAGCACACACTGGAATCAGGCTATGAAATGGAGTGGGTGGCTGATTTCATGGACCTGCCAGATTCTTTGAGAAGTGACATGCGTGATGTGGTAGCTCACAGCCCCTCCCTTCACTGCCATCAAGGGGATCAGAGGCCACCCCCCCCCACCACCACCACCAGTTTCCCTGGCTCTTAAGTCACTTGCTCTTTGATGATGGTGAGCTTTAAGCTGCCTTCTTTCACGTCCTACAGCCCTGGCACCTGAGAAGCAGTCCTTTTGGAGTTCAGCAGATTCCTTCTCTCTGGGAAATCAGCAGAAAACAATGCAGTCTCTTCTTGATTGCCCCTGAACTTCACAAATCTCTCTCTGCCACGACTGCACTAAGGGAGCTCCCGGGGTGCAGCAGGCAGCCAGCCAGGCAGTAATTAAGAACCGCCACCCCAAATTCTTTAGATCTAGATTTATGGACCAGTGGGCTCAGGGAACATCTCACACGAAGCGGGGCATTAGCTTTTGTCTATTAAACATAAGCTTTTGTGATGAGTCGTGCAGAGACAACTACGTACGCTCTTTTATTCTGCTGACGTTTATACTTCTAAGGGGACAGGCTTTTTCTACATCAGTCTGAAAATGAACAAACTCCTGTTTAGCTGCAGATTCTTCTTGTCACTCAAATGATTTCCATATATCAGTTTTATGCAGCCCGTCTGCATTTCACAATCAGGCAGCATGCTGATGCCTGGGATTTAGGATGGAGTTGCTTGGACCTCTGACTTTCAACTATAGGAAATCAAAATTAAAGGAAATAATAGGCACAGACTTGTACATGATTTTGTTTAAAGGACCTGCCATCATGGACTTTCAGTGGTGATCACAACAGTTATCAATGCTGTCATTTTAATCAGGAGGGACACTTACCACATTTTTTTGAGCTTTAGAAGATTAAGTGTTCTAAATTTTAATTAAAATGTCCCCAGAAAAGTTTGGGCTAAACAAACAAACAAACAAAAAAACCAAAACAGGTGGCAAAATTTCTTGTCCATATTTGGCCTAAAGAAAGCAGTATTTTTTATTTGATCAAATAAAAAATATATATATACATATATACATATATATATATGAGGTATATGTATTTTTACATTCAATATTATTTTGTATTAATTTCAGGTGTACAGCACAGTGGTTAGATGATCGTATACTTTACGAAGTATTCTCCCTAATATTTCCAGTGCCCGCCTGGCCCCATACACATTTATTACAACACTGTTGACTATATTCCCAATGCTGTACTTCACATCCCGTGACTATTTTGTAACTACCAATCCATACTTCTCATCCCCTCCACTTTTTCACCCAGTCCCCCAACCCCGCTCTCCTCTGACAACCATCAGTCTGTTCTCTGTATCTATGAGTCTGTTTCAATTTTGTTTGTTCTTTTATATTGCCCTTTAGATTTCACATATAAGTGAAATCATATGGTATTTGTCTTTCTCTGTTTGACTTACTTCACTTATCATAATCCCTTGAGGTCCATCCATGCTGTTGTACATGATAAGATTTCTTTCTTTTTTATGGCCAAAGAATATTCCTTTGTATGTATGTACCAGAGCTTTATTATTCCTCTCGTCTGTTGATGGGCACTTGGGTTGCTTCCATATCTTGGCCGTGGAAAATAACGCAGGAACAGTGCCGTTGGGGTTAACTCTTCATTGCTTCTTGACTATTCTGATGAGCCTGCCCAGTGGGGAAAAGAAGACCACATGGTGTTATCCCAAATGGTAAAGAAAAGGGCAACGGGGGTAGGATTTTGCCTGCTTGACACATATTTACCTTCTTCTCCTTTTCTTCTTCTGCTTTTTCCTCGTCTCCATCTCCTGTCCCCTCTTCTCCCTTCCCCTCATCTATTCATTCAGCCCACAGGTCTCTAGTGAGTGCTTGCTCTGTGTCAGGCCACCGTCTAGAGCATACATGGGGAGTATGGAGTAGACCAAGCATCTCTTAGGCTAATGCTGCCTATGCTCCCATTCTGATGAGGGCACAGGCAACAGGCAGGGGTTAGCAAATGCATAAGATGATTTCTGGGAGAGATGGCTGCGTCAAAGCATGTAAAACAGGCTAATAGAAAACGGGTGGAGATGCCATCCATGGTGTGCCAGCAAGAGTAGATTAAACCCGTCCTTCATGTTCAGTGATAGCATGACGATAGTTTGAATTCAGCCACGTGGGAGTATTTACGCCATGGAAACTGAGCAAGCACTACAAATCAGGGCTCCCTCCTCCCCACCAGAGCTGATCAACCCCCCCTGGAAGGCATGTGGGAGGAGGACATTTATCTCACTTTTTATTGGAAAGCATTTTCATTTTGAGTTTCAGCGTGAAAATCAAAGGTCAGTTTTATTTCTTCCTCCTCTTTGATCAATTAATCTCAAAACATTTTGTTAAGGGTACAAGAAGTACTTGGATCAGTTATTTCCAATAGTACTTTGAAGATGACAGAAAAAAAAACAAGGGAGAGAGAAAATCCACAGATATTTAAGGAACTGTTTTTCATAGGGCCTGATCTTTGAAATTAAGTGCTCATTTCAGGTAGCTGTGGGGTTTATGGTTTCTCTCAAACAATGTCAGTCTCATTTTCTTTTTCTTTTTTTTAAAATAATTTTTATTTGATTTTATTTTTAGATTCCAATTCTATAGTAAAAATATTTGCTTTTCATCTGTACTCAAATAATCATAGTTTTTTAAAGTCCATATTTAATAATTGCAATATTTCATTCATCTTTGGGTCTCGGTTTTATTTTTCTCATTTATTTTATTATTGTTCAATTACAGTTGTCCCAATTCCTACCCCATTGCTCTCCCCTGCCACACCCATCCCCTGCTCCCACAGTCAGTCCCCCCCCCCCATTGTCCATGCCCATAGACCCTTTGTACTTGTTCCTTGATTAGACCCTCCCCCTTCTTTTCCCCATTATCCCTTTCCATTTTCTGTACTTGCTTCCTCCTCTTAGACAGGCTTTTTCTACACTTTTTTGGGAACTTCCCAAATCTGTCAGGATCTATTATAAACTGTTACGGTGTAACATATTAAATGTATTTAAATTATTTGTTCTATTAAAATATCAATGTATTGCTTGAATTTTAATTGTGCCTGAGGATCAATCATTACAACTTACCTGAACAGTGGTACACTTAGCTACTGAGTCATTTGAGTGACTTCTGTTGGAGTTTTATTCTTGATATCAGCGATGATTTACTTACAGCCATTAGAAAAATTGTCTTGATGATGACAAAAATAATAGTAATAATGATAATAAATAGATTATTAACCAATATAGAGGGCTTATAACATTCCATGCCGTAGGCTTTGTGTGTAACACCTCATTTAAACCTCATAGCAACCCCGTGACATAGATTCTGGTTGTCTTAATTACACATATGAGAAACTAGGGCACAGAGGGGTTAAGTCACTGGCCCAAGGTCACACAGCTACTGGGGACCTTAGTCAGCATTCAAGTCCCTTTCTGCAGACATGAAGCTCATGCTTTAGCTACCAGATACTACCAATATATATCAAAAGAGGGTCAACATTTCATGTCAGACATACCAGGATTTGCATCCCAGCTGAGCCATTCACTAGCCATGTGGTTTGGGATCATCAGTATAGTGTCTCTAGACTTCAGTTTCCTCAACTGTTACATAATGGTCACCAGTAGCACCTGCCTGCAAAGGCTGTTTGGGGGACAAAGGAGTGATGCACAACCCATCACTTTTCAGATGTCAGCTGCTGCTCATCTCGGTGTACAGAGAGAACTAGGGATCGAGTTCTGAGATCAAATACACATGAAAGAACTTAGCATCTTGCTGGCCACTTAGATAGGACAACAGATGCTAGTTCATTTTTGACTGTACATATTTTAGCTTCTAGTTTGTAACATGACTGAGCACAAGGCTACTGAATTCTTATCTGCATTTTTTAAAGTCTTGATTGGAAAGAGGATGTTTTCCTAGCAGAAATAGACCCTTTTGAATTTATAATATTGAGTTCATTCACAATACCTCCCCTAGATTCTTATAAAAATATTGTTGATTTATATACTAAAGAAGGTCTTTAAAAACCTTCTTTAGATGCATTTACCTGTACATGAGAGCTTTTTCAGATTTGGTTAAAAGTTGCTACTTGCTATGGATTAGAGCTTATTGAAAGGGTATTAATGCATTATTTACTAGAACTAATTAAATTTTCATGTCATTTCTTTATTTACTTATTGCATTTATTCTCTACAATGTAATTTTTATATCAACAAATTAAAGAACAGCTTCATGATGCCAGAAAAGCATTAGTTGAAATTCAGCTGTCACTGTAAAGCCAACCAATCAACCAACCAACCAATAAGAACCAAGTCTAACCAACCTGAATAACCACAGTACTGTTAAGTAAGCTAGAGAGAGAAGGAAACTCTTCCAATAGAGTTGGATGTTATTTAAAAATCTACTGCAAATATTTTAAACATCAAAAACACTAAATAGTGCTCTCCATCTGGATCAGAAACTAGATAAGGATGTTCACTATACCCATTGATAGTCACATTGTTTTGAACATTTCAGCAAATATAAGACAAAAAGGAAGACTTAAATAGTGGGAAAAACTAAAATGTTCTTTATTTCAAATTGTATAATTATAATTCTGTAGCAGCTAAAATATTGTAGTAAAAATCACTACAAATGAGCTAATTTGAAGAGTTGGCTAGACATGAGATGAATATACGCCAAACAACTGATTTTCCCTAGACTAGCAGTAATTAAGATGGTAGTAACGAGGCTTTAGATAAAATATTAACAAGCTGTAAAATATTTAAGATTAATTTTTTAATCCTTACCTGAGGATATATTTATTGATTTGAGAGAGTGAGAGAGAGAAACATCGATGCAAGAGAGAAACGTCAATCAGTTGCCTCTCATATGCTCCCCAACCAGGGATCAAACCCACAACCTACGTATGTGTCCTGACTGGCGACCGAACCCACAAACGTTTTGGTGTACGGCATGACATGCCAACCAACTGAGCCACTTATGTTTTTTTAGTTGAAATTGTAATTGAGATCATTGTTAGATTTATATGCAGTTGTAAGAAATAATACAGAGAGATTTCTTATATCCTGTACCCAATTTCCCCCAATGATATCATTTTGAAAAATTACAGTAGTCCTTTTCTATATCACAGCTCACTTATCGCGGCCTCACTTTATCACAGGATTTTAAAAAATATTATATTTAATTAGCATGGATTTTTTGCTATACCGTGGGATTTTGCGGTACTGTATACATATGTTGTTAAAGTTACGTAGGTTTAAGAGTGTAGAATATGTTCAAGAACATAAGTAGTGTTTATAAAAGTGTGGAAAAGGTTAATAAGGGACTGGGAACAGTTTATAAGTGTCTGGGAAGGGTTTATAAAGCCTTAAAATATATATAAATGCTAAAATAAATGTAAGGTTCCTACTTCACAGATTTTCACCTGTCACGGGGGGTCTAGAACGTAATACCCATGATAAGTGAGGGAGTACTGTATTCACAATATCACAACCATGATGTTAACATTGGTAGAATCCACTGATCTTATTCAGATTTCCTATTTTACTTGTACTGTTATGCATGTATATGTCTATTTAGTTTTATACAATTTCATCAAATGTGTAGATTACTTCATCTATGACCACAGCAAGATATTGAGCAGTGCATAACCGCAAGGAGCCCTGGTATTGTCATGTCAAACCACACCCATTTTTCTTCTGCCTGTGACTTGTCCCTAACCCCTGGCAACCACTAATGTGTTCTGTTTCCAAAACATTGTCATTTCAAAAATGTTCCATAAATGAAATCATACAGTATGTAATCTTTTGAAGATTGACTTTTTCACTCCTTAAAATTCTCTGGGGGCTCTTCTAGTTGTTGCTTGTGTCAATAGCTTCTTCTTTTTCATGGCTGAGTAGTATTTGATGGTGTATTATGTGTGAACCATAGTTTGTTTAACTATTGCCCCATGGAAAGAAATCTAGGATGGCTCCAGTCTTGGCCACTAAGAATAAAGCTATTATAAACATTCAGGTACAGGTTTCCGTGTGAGCACAAGTTTTCATTTCTCTGTGATCAATGCCCATGTGCAAAATAGATGTGTTATGTGGTAAGTGCATGTTTAGTTTTATAAGAAACTGTCAACTGTTTTTGTATCACTTAAATTCCCACCAGTGGTGTATAAGTAATTTAGTCTTTCTATGTCCTCACCAGCAGTTGGTATTGTTGCTATTTTTTATTTTAGCCATTCTTGTAAGTATATAGTGATAGCTCATTGTGGTTTTTAATTTGCATTTTCCTGATGGCTAATGATGTCGACCATGGTTTCCTGTATTTATTTGCCATCTGTGTATCTTCTTCAATGAGATGACTATTCATGAATTTTCCCATTTTCTAATTGAATTGTTTATTTTATTACTGTTGAGTTTTGAGTTTCTTTTATATATTTAAGGCACTGTTCTTTGTTGGACATGTGGTTTGCAAATATGTTCTTTTAGTCTGTAGTTTGTCTTTTTATCCACTTCACATTGGGTTGCTCAAAGGAAGCATTTTAAATTCTGATGAGCTCCAATGTAGCAATTTTTCCTTGTTTGGATCAAGTTTTGTTGTCAAATCTTTGCCCAACCTTAGATCCTGGAGAATTTCTTCTGTTTCTCCCCATCCAAAGTTTTATAGCTCTACATTTTACATATTTGCCAATGATACGCTTTGTGTCAATTTTTGTATAAGGGATGAAGTTGGTCAAGATTTATATATTTTTGCCTATGGATGTCCAATTGCTTTAATACCATTTGTTGAAAAAGCTATTCTAGTCTTCCTAGATGGAATTGCTTTTGCACCTTAATCAAAAATCAGTTGAACATATTCGTGTGGGTCTGTGTTCTGAGTTCTGTTCCATTGATCTGTGTCTGTCTCTGCCAGTTGTACACTGTCTTGATTATTGTCACTATATAGTAAGCCTTGTTATTAAATAGACTGATTTTTACCACTATTCTCTTTTATCAATATTGTTTTAACTATTTTAAGGCCTGTGCTTTTCCATATAAATTTTACAGTAAGCTTATCTATGTCTACCAAAAACCTTGCTGCAATTTTGATAGGAATTACATTAAACCTAAAGCTCAGTTAGGGGAGAATTGAAATTTACTATGTTCAGTCTTCCAATCCTTGGATATGGTCTGTCATTTTATTTATTTAGGATATGGCTGTTGAGTATTGACCTAAGTATACCATTTTCTTTAGAGCAGTTGTGGTTTTAATTTCAATTTTTATATGTTTATTGTTAGCATATAGAAATGTGATTCCTTTTTTGTGTGTTGATTTTGACCTTGTGACCTTGCTGAACTAACTTATTAATTCTAGGAGTTCTTTCTATTTATTTTTAATTTTTGTATTTTGAGATTCCTTAGGGGTTTCCATGTAGCCAATCATTTCATATACAAATAGAGAGCTTCCCTTGTTTCTTTCTACTATGTATGTCTTTCATTTCTTTTTCTTGCCTTATTGTTTATGATTTCATCATTAAATGCGATGCTAACTATAGGGTTTTTGTAAATACGCTTTATTGAGGTAAGGTGATTCTCTGTTTCTAATTTGCTGAGAGTTTTTGTTTTTGTTTTTAAATCAGGAATAGGTGTTGGATTTTGTTAAATGTATTTCCTATGTCAACAACTATGATCATATGAGTTTTTTCTCTTAGCTTGTTGATATGGTAGATTACATTGATTGGTTTTTGAATGTCAAATCAACCTTGCATACCATAAATTCCACTTATAGTATATAAGTCTCTTTATACATTAGTCCACTGACTTTTATTCAGCAAACATCTACCTCAGTTGAGTGTCTTACATGGAGTGGATACTTAGTAAGTGTTGGTTGGGTTCCATTTTTATGGTTAGGGGGCGTGAGAATAGAATATAGCTTCCTGCCCATGGGTTGCTGTCTATTGGATCCCCATCAGCCACTGTGGAGCTCAGTTTGATTTACATAAAAACCAGTGAGCAATTAGTTTCATGTCTCATGATAATCTGCCTGCCTATATTTTAGTGTGTACTTCTCTCTTGGCTGGCATTCAGCCACAGATTGCATTTAGGCCCACAGCCAGTGGGTTAAGGCAGAAGGCCAGACTGCCAGAGCTGGCCTCACATTGCTCAATCTACACTGCTTAGTTCCATTGGCATGAATGTCCCTTCCACAATCAATAGCCATCTTGCAAAATAGGTGTTGTGGATCACACAGGGATTCAGTTAAGAGAGTTCAGATCCATCCATCCATCTACCCATGCATCCACATCACTGGAAGAGGGACATTTGCCTGCCAATGACCAGTAGATCGCATCTGTGGGCAAGAAAAAGCCTGCTTACATTTGCTATGGGAACCTGCTTCTATTTGCTATGGGACCCTAAGAAGGGGATACTTTTTTGCTCAAGGATTTTCCTCCTTGATTAGGATCCTCATTTTAAGGTATCTGAGAAGACTCACACATGTGATTCACAGAGGATGATCCTGTTTCACCTGGAGTACTTCAGCTCAGGCTAACTGTCATTGAAGATTACAAATGGAAACTTCTTTTCTTACTCATGGAAGAGATCCTTTCCAAACCATAGATTCATGGAAGTGCCAAAGAGCATTTTATCCTTCAATGCCTTTATTTTTTCAAAGGAGGAAATTTGCACTAACTGGCATGTTGGCTTATCCCTGATTCATTCATCAGGAACTTGGAAATAAAGCCTATTAATAATTAATAAGTATGTTATATAGAACAGGGTAAGTACAGATACCTGTTAAGTACCAGACAGATAGAATGAATGAATAAAGTTGTCCATGTATGAAGTGATCGATGGCACTGGATCCTTATCCCCAGTGTAGGGAGGACAATACGAGTGTCAAGGATGCTGTCCACGTCCTCTCTAGAGGGGCAGCCATTATTAAACTCCAGCTGAATGCTGCCAAGTGGAAATTAGATCCAAATTTGCCAGAACTTCCAATGTTTCCAAAGAACCTAAGTATTTATATTTTTTAAAATACAGAATCATCTGATTTTGTAAATGTTGGCAATGCATTTATTGAATGAGCCAGCTTGGGTTGAGCCAAATAAAATACATCTACAAGCCAGGTTCAGCCTGTAGGGCGTCATTTTGCCACCTCTGGTTCAGAAGACTCTTTCACCGTAACTCTTCAGTCTTTTACATTTCTCCCTGATTTGAGGCTTTGCTCGTTTGTTATAATTCTACAGGAGTCACTTACTCTTTTTAAAGTTAGTTATTTTGCAGAAGTCAACCTGCTATTAGCACATTTATTAAATATGTAAATCTGTCCCTTCCATGTTAAAGAGGAAGGGCTAAACTTTCCTCAGGAAATGCACCCCGGCTTTCTATGTATTGTCTAGTTAACTGTAAAAATGGCACTACCCCCAAATACTCAACTCCTCTAACTATTTGAAATCTGGCACATTCTGTCCTACAGTTAGAGACTTGGCCCTGCCTGCAAGGTTTCTTCCGAGGGAGGACATCATCCTGGCAGTGAGCACCCGGAGGTCATTAAAAATACAGGTCCACCAGGTGTGGTGTAGACTCTCCCAAATCTATAGGTTCTCATTTCTTCTAGATACAAGGAGCACGGGCACCCTCGCTGTGGTTACACAGGGCCAGACATTCCACAGCCATGGCTCGCAGGTTGGAGGTTGAGGAGGGAGAGGACAGGAACCCATATTGCTCCTTCCCCATGAGTAGTACCCAGGCTGAAGACAAATGGTTTTGCATGTGGCCATTGTGCACTGCGGGCTTGTTTTAGGCTCACAACAAGCACCAGGGATGTAATTATCTGGAGATTCAGAAGACAGAAGAACGGGGTGCTCACTGTCTGCTTGTGGACTGTGTGCTTTTCTAGTTGAAATAGTACAGAACGTGAGGGGCATGTCTGCAGGTCAATGATGCCAGACGGCAGGTGAGAAGGAAATCACCCTAGTCTTTGCTCTTGCGAACATGCTGTTCCCAGAATGCCCTGCCATAGAGCCACCTGATAGTCTATTTGATCCCACAGTGTGAAAAGAAGCCTGGCCAACTGCCTTAATTTTTCCTCTAATGTGATTATCGTTTTCTTCGCTGTGATTTGGGAATTGTCTTTATCTTTTTTTTATTTTTATTTTTGCCATGAAATATCACATTTGAATAGCTGAGGGTAACTTAAAAATGCAACAAAGAGGGTGAACAGACCTAGATTTTTGTCACCATAATACTCATAACTTGGGGATGGATCGTAAAAGGCCTTGATTCTACTGTATACTGTTCGGCTTGCTTTATTTTCTTTAATACTGTTGAGAAGTTTGTCTTCCACCTTTTCCTGTAGAATGAAAGATGGTTAGCAATTTTACTTCTCTCAGCACTGTCTTGGAACTTCTGTTTGCTTCCCTCTACTCTGCAAGACCAGAGGCCCCAAGGAGCAGGATTTGCTGACCCATGTTGACAGATTGGATGATGGATGGAGCAGAGCAGGGCACAGGCTGCCTGGACCGAAGGGGGAGTCTGGGATGAACTGGCTCCTTCCTGAATCCAGAGCAGAAGGCAGGTCTGGGGCAAAGCTCTGTGGCAGAAACTCAAGCTTTAAAAAACAACTGCCAGCCATGCCCAAAGACAGCCAGAAAATTAAACTGTGCTTTATTGCATTCAGGGCACAGAGAGAGCTATTCTGCAATTCAGCTAACATCTAGCACTTTCCAGGTGTCAAGGATGGGCCGGAACTGGAGTGAAGACAGAGGCAGCCCCTGTGAGCTCACTCCCAGAGATTTGTTTCCATTCTTTGAGTCAGGAGCGGGGACAAAAGTGGCCCCAGGATTCATGGAAAAAGGGAATTGCTCCTAGCCTGAGAATATCAAGGAGAGCTTCCTGGAGGAGGTGACACTGTGAAAGAGGAGAGTATAAGCGAGTTGGAAGCTGGGAAGGAAGGCACTCTGGGCAGTGTGCATGCCATGTGCAAAGGCCTGGTTTCCATGAAGCACAGTACAGGCATGCCCCAAATCCACTGAACACACACTGTCTGTCAGGAGCGTACTACGTTGTTCATTTCACCTCCTAAAAATCCTGAGAAACAGGTTTATCATTCCCATTTGAGAAGGAGGAAACTGAGACACAGAACCAGAGTAGCTTGCTAAGAAGTGCCAGTGCTGGGATTTGAACCCAGCCCCATCTGGTTTCCCTTCTCCATCTCTTACACACAATTTTCCTGGAGGGTCTAGAGTCATATCAGTCATTCTGAGAAGCCCTTTCGGTGAGGGGAAAGCCAAGCAGAGGATCCTTCTCTCTCAGGGGGTGTTTATTTCAGAGATGTGCTTGGGTAGAACCGTCTGTCATCAGAGTATGTAAATCCCTAGGGAACAGCCCACAGTAATGCACTTCTGGAAATTCAGACTGTATATTAGCTTGAGTAACAATACTAACAATACCTGTGCACAAACAGTTGCCTAGCTGAAAAGCAATAAAGAGCCTCTAGCTTTTGTTGTAACTATATTAATCATAAGTTCGGAATCACAGAAGGTCTTCATCCTATCATGCACTCTGCTTTATTCCTCCCAGTATCATTTAGAAGTTAGCAGAATCTGACTTCAGTATCATCTGTTTCTGTTCTGTTTTGTTTTGTTTAAAAGCGCCTGCTCTTTTAGGCAAGCATTCAAATAAAAAACAGGTTGTTAACCTGCACTCAAGGGAGACATGCTTGGCCAAATTCCAGCCCCTCAGCTTTGAATGATTTTTCCAGGCCTGCTGATCACCAAGGCTGGACTGTCCACACCGCTGTCCTGTCATCTCTGATGCTAGCCATGACTGTGCTCTACAAACATTTCAAGTTTGGGAGAAGGGAGAGCAAAGTCTCAATCAAGAGCGGCTTTGGCCCTTGGACCCCTGTTCTAATCAGCTGAGTTGATGTATTGCAGATGATCTTCAAATAACAGGTTCCCATTTGTTCAATGTCAAAGCCCTACATGGTTTGGAAAGTAGGCAACTTGGGTCTTGCCACTGCACATCAACACCCACTCAATGCTTTTAATTTAATCTAGTGCAACAAGTACTTATGAAGTGTCAGCTGGACAGTGGACAGGTCACTGGCCCTGCGGAAACACTGCCTCATGGTCTCGATTTAAGTTTTTTTGTTTTTTTTTTCACTAAAGATTGCCTGAACTTACTTCCTCTTGTTCCTTTCCTCTGATTTCAATTCTTCTCTCCTCTTTTTTTGCTCTTAACCATCTTCAACATTGGCCCACATTACAATTTTTTATCTAATCCCACCCCTGAAAGATAGTCACAGATCTATACTTAATAAAAATAAAACTTTTTTTGCCAAAAAGTTAACTCTAAGGGAAGGATATAATCACTCTCTCTCTTTTTTTAATGGTGAGGATAATAAATGGCAATTTTCTTTCTTTTTTTAATTTGGAAAAGCTAACATGTTCACAGCATTTCAGCCACACAGCTCTTTTGCAGGTGGATGTGCATGGTAAAACAACAACCTTTGCTTTGCCGTTCATCATTTTCCTGGGGAACCTGGATGGAACCCGCAGCACTGATCTTCATGCTTTCTGGGTTTCTCTGGGTCTGAGGCTATCTGCTTTCTTAGGTCCTGACAGATCTCTGAGCATAAGATATGAAATCCATATTACTCTCATAGCTTTTACAAGCTCTACCCAAGACATAGGTTTTCAGTGCCAATTTTCCTGTTGAATATATGCCATGGTTTTTGTAAAAAAAAAAAAAGCTATTTCTCTGACATTTGGTAGTTTGACAAATACTTTCAATGGAAACAGTGTCATGGTGTCAGGCTTATTTTAAAAGACAACCATCCCCTGTGCCTTCATCCAGACTTCGGATGCTGGATTCATCTAGATTCTAGAGCAGGGTCAGCAAACTTTCACTTAAAGGAGCCAGACAGTAACTATTTTAGAGTTTGTAGCCTAAGAGACAAAATAGAGGGTATCATATAGTCATATGGCCATTTAAAACACATCCATTTTAAAATGTAAAAATTGGCTTTAGATAGTGGAGAGTAAAAAACAAACAACAACGTGCTGCCCAGTATGGCTCAGTTGGTTGGAGTGTCATCCCATAACCGGAAGGTTGCCGGTTTGATTCCTGGTCAGGGCACATGCCTAGATTGCAGGTTTGATCCTCGATATGGGAGGCAACCTGTTGATGCTTCTCTCTCTCTCATTAATGTTCCTTTCTCTCCCTTCCTCTCTTTCTAAAAGCCATGGGAAAAATGTCCTCGGGAGAGGATAGAAACAGTAACAACAAGCTCTGGCTGCTGTGGCTCAGTGGATTGAGCATCGGCCTGCGAGCCAAGTGTCGCTGGTTCACTTCCCAGTCAGGGCATATCACTAGGTTGCACGTCAGGTCCCCAGTTGGGGGCACAAGTGAGAGGCAACCACACAGTGAAATAAAAAGGAACAGTAACAACAACAAAGCCAGGCAGCTGGCTGGGATTGGCTTGCTCGCCAGAGACAGCAGACCCCTGATCTAGAGCGGCACTTATCCAATCGCGGCATGCACACGAATCACTCCGCGATCCTCCTAAAAGGGCAGCTTTAGGTTCAGGATGTCTATATCAGATATGAATTCTGTATTCCTAACAAGCTCCAAGGGGACGCTAATGCTGATGGTCCAAGAAATATATTTTGAATAGGAAGTATTATAGTGTAAATTCCTAGAAAGCCAGAATTTTTTTCTTGTCTTATCGCCAGTGCCCAGTATGGTTTCAGGTTCAGAGAGAACTAATAACATATGAGAGAAAGAGAGAGAGGAAGAATTCAAGCTTAAACAAAATTATCTCTGGTGATTTCTAAACATCTAATGAAGGTGAAGGAAATTCTGAAAGCATCTAAGCTCTTATAACTCAGATAGTTACATCATTATTAACGATAAAAGAGTAAAATAATGAGTTTACAACTTTCAGAAAATCAGGCAGGTCACCACTTCTTTCACATCTAGGACATGCATGTTCTTGCTACTCGTTCCTTCGTCTGTTACTGCTGACAAGTGCTGATGTGCTTGTCTGTAGGTCTAACAATTGGAATTTTTTGTTTGTTTGTTTATTTATTTATTTTTAGAGGGGAAAGGAGAAAGAGAGGGAGAGAAACATCACTGTGCGGTTGCCTCTCGCGCCCCCTACTGGGGACCTGACGTGCAACCTAGTCACATGCCCTGACTGGGAATCGAACCAGCGACACTTGGTTTGCAGGCTGACGCTCAATCCACTGAGCACAGCAGCCAGGGCTTGGAATTTTTTAAAGCACAAAATATTTTAATTTCACAGGTGTATCCAAATTTTGCACACCAACTAGAAGACATTAGAAGGGAAAGTATGGATTCTTAAGTGTCCTATGATTAGTAGTCAGAGTTGACAATGAACAAGTTTAAAAAAAAAAAAAAAGAATCACATGCAGACGTTATTTTTCAGAAACACAGCTTACAAAGGTAACTGCTCACAAATTTTAGAGTTTACAGCAGGTATCACAGGATTTCAAATTTAAGGGGATGTGTGTGTTCCAAGTCTTAAGAATATCCAAGGGATGTGTGCATAATTACTTGAAATTGAAACTACTGTAGTTTAAACACTTGCTGAAAGGAAGACCTTTCATTTCATCATCTTTGTGGGCTGATAAGGGGAAAAAATCAACAACACCTAACAGTAAAAACTTTTAATGTTGAATATGTAGATTTGCCAAATGTGAGTTAGCATCAGAAAAGCAAAGTTCTTTGATGATCATGGCTGATGCTCTGAGGAATTGGCCCTCATTCTGGAAGAATGGCACAGGGCACCTGCTACAATGGCCCTGGATATTTCTTTAGACATTTTCTTTGTACTTATATTAACTTAAGAGGAGGTATTGGGGAAAAGTGGAATTTTGTATAAATATGCCTAGATGAGGAACTCAGTAAAGTGAATACAAGACAAAAAGTGACTGAGCAACAAATTTCAAGAAATTTCAAACCATTTTGGCTGGATGAGACAAGACAGAACAGAATTTATCAAGCACCAAGATGTGGCCTTTAAGTACATTTTATCATCAAGGAAATTGACCTTTCTCTTAACTTATGGACTATATCATCTCTATTCTGGGTTTAGCTCCCAGTTCTAAAACTCAGAATCAAGTGGCCTTGGTCCAGTCTCATAAAGTTTGTTTCAGTTTCTTCACCTATAAAATGGCCCCGTACTGCCCTTCTTGCAGGATGCCGTGAAACAGAATTAAATTAAAGCCCATTGAAGTGAATCACGTCTCTAAAACACCTGGCACATAGTAAGACCTCTCAGTAAGTGGTAGATATAGTTATTTGGTGTGCAATGAAACTGGCTATCTGGAGATGTTTTAAAATATAGGTTTTATTATTATTTGGGTATGTTAAGACCAACAGATGAGAAGACACCTGCCAGTGCAAAGACAGTTTGTGACTCAGATCCTGAGAAGCGGGCATCCCATGCCCTGGGAGGGCACCAGGGTCAGCCAGGAGGCAGAGGGAGAAGGTGAAACTGAGGACGAGAGCCTTTACTGCAATTCCTTCAGGCATTAACCAGTGAGACAGGGTAAACAGACTTGGGGTTGGCTAGTCTGAATACTTTTAGTGGACTCTGGGCCACAGGGGTTGCCCCCAGTGGTCTTGTATCTGCCCCCGGGTGAATTAGGGCAGGTGGTCAGTGCCCAGGAATGGGGCAACCTGGTAAAGAAGGTGATTGGGGATATGGACTCAGGATTGGCTGGTCTGCAACTGGAAGACACAGGTGGGTTGTTTGCTATTTCTAGGAATTGACTCGCCCTGGGGGCAGATGTCAAAGCATCAAAATACAGAAAAATAAAAGACATGGTTAATACAGGAGAGAACCAAGACTATATCTCTGGAAGTTTAAAAATATACACTTTTGGGTTTTGTGGATGAAAAGAGCAAAAATGGGATGAGAAGAACTGTAGACAAGGGGATAGTCACAAACATTTTAAAACACCCAGCACAAAAGAGGACCACCTATTGATAAAAAATTCAGAAAAGCCTGAAGAACACATGCAACTTTCAGGCGCCATAAAACAACCTAGAAAGGAGGCTGGAGGTGAGGGAAACTGAGTCAATCCTCTTGTTCTTAAAATAGCCAGGAGGTAGTCTGGGTCCCACTCGTAACTGTGGCTACGGAAGCATTTACTTTACAGGGAGTTACTTGACAGATCCTGTCTCTGCCCTGCCCCAGACTATCCAATGGCTTTCCACCTCACCTATAAACAAATGACCAAACTCCTCACTGTGGCCGGCATGGCCTTCTTTCCTTCCTTTGCTGCATCACCTCTCACTTCCTCCGACATCTCAGCTCCCAGCCCCAGTCTCCTTTCTGTCCCTTGAACACACCAGATTCACTTCTTCCCTCTTCTGTCCCCGTGTGCTAGTCCTTTTGAGTTTTGCATGGCTGACTGCTTTTTATGGTTTAGATCTCACCTTTGAAGAGAGACTTTTCTGGAACTCCCCAGTCTAAAGAAGCGCTCTGTTCTAATTCTCTGCATTGTGCTTATTACTTTCTGGTCTTTCCTTGTTTATTTATTTGCTTCTTGTCTGCATTTTCCCACTGTAATCTAAGTTCTAGGAAAGCAGGGACCTGAGTCATGTTTACTTGTTGTGTACCAGGGCCTAGAAGCATGTCCAAGACACACCAGGTACTCGGCATTTATTGAATGAATGAATGAACCGCCTGAAAACACACATTCCTCACTTTGCCTCCAGCCAGCTGAAGAGCAGTTTCCTCAAGAGCCTCTGAAAATTACAAAAGAAGCAGTGCATGGATTCTGGCCCCAGTAGGCTTCTGGGCTTGGTGTTTCTTTAATTTCATGTAAATTTCTCTAAGTAAATATTCCTTAAAAGTGAATAAAATTTTATTTCGCTTTAACAAGAGAATATAAAAGTTAAAAAGGTCACTGTAGTAATAGACTAATCTCAATTACCAGGGCAGCCTCCGAAACCCTCACTCCCACCTAATCTCATTCAGGGCATACGCAGCGCACCGTGTGATTTCCAACACAGCTAAATGAAATTATAAAGCAGTGTTAAATTTATTAATCATTTAATTAGCTAAATGTTCCTGCAAGTACTCGCGAGATGAATGGCATGTCATTTTCTAATGCAATTTGCCTCTCAGGCAGCCAGGGTCAGAAAGGGAAGCTCCTGGTACCTCGAATGAGCTTTTTATATCGTGCCTTCTATTAAGAGATGACGCTGATACCAGTGACTGTATTTGAGACTTGTACACAAGACCAGGGCCCCTGGGGTGCTGGAATGAAGAAGGGCTCTCCCAGCTCACCTGGGTCACACAGAGGGGGGGCAGGGCGGCTGATGAGCCCCTCAGAGATTGCCTCTACCGTGTCTCCTTGCAGGGCAAATCTTTTCATATTTAACAAGTCACTGAGCAGAGCAGAGCAAAAGATAGCAGCCAGTATTAAACGCATGCTCAATCTAGTTTTATTTCTTTAAATTTACTCAGTCGAGAAAAATTTGTGGAGTGTGAATTCTCCTCATGCTAGGTGACTTTTTAATCCTTCTGGTTGAGTCAGGATTGATTTCTCCCTTCCAGCCTGCTGGCCTTTGCTTGTCATCTTGGGCTGTACACACACTTGCTCTTTGAAGAGGGTCTTCTCCGGGAGGGGTGTCCTGACTCCCGGCATTGGGATGCATACCTGGGGAGCTTTGGGATTTGGGGCCAACTTGAACACAATTATTTCTGACTGCAAAATCCGTGACAAGCAGCTGCCGCCGGGTGCTTTGTAAATCTCTTCCCATTTGCAGTGAGAGAACTGGCATCAAGAACATTGTCTAAATTCAGTCGGCCAGGAGCTGTTGGTGTGGGTGGCGCATGTGGCCAAGAACATCCAAATGAACACTCGTCTATTTGTTCAAGATGGAAACGGTCAGTTCTGAGAGCCTCGGCGGGAGGAATGTTTTGATGCACGGATGTCCCTGGTTCACAGAGCTCCCAAGCAGGGGCACCTGTTCTGCGTTACCAAAGGCAGACACAATGGGGCATGATGACTAGATATCTCAGGGCTGGTTTCTGGTTCCAGTCCCACCCACTGTTACCTGCAGTCCCCTAGCCAAGTTATCTGGCCCCCTGATTTTGTCATCCAGAAAAGAGGGGTCATATGACTACTCAGTATTAATATCAGTCATACCTAATCACAAAATTTTCCTAAAGAAACAATGAAATGGTGTACTCGAAACCATTAGGTAAATTCTAAGGTGCTGTGGAGGCATTGTGGAATAATTTTATTTTGTCTTATTATTTTTTATTTCAAGAGAAATGGCTTTGGGTCAAGTAGAGCTGCATTCCAAACTTGGATCATTGATTATTTCCGATACGATCCTGAACAAGACAGTTAGCTTTTCTGAGCTTTGGGAATAATAATACTACTAGTGCAGATAAAAGAAAGAAGTGTGTACATACACATAATATACATATATACACATGCATGGAACATGTACATGTATACCTATACATATTCATATTTGTGTACATATACACATATACATATATATATATATATATATATATACAGTTCCTGACACCTAATCTAGTTCAGTAATGCTGGCTGCCACCAATACTGCTATTGCTACTGTTATTTCCATTCCTATCAACATTGTATCAACATTGCAGATAAAGGGGCCACCAATATGACATGGTGTTAAAGAAGCCCATTTCAAATCCTCCATTGGCCTGTTACTAGCTAGATGACCTTGAACTAGTCATTTGCCTTGATTACCCCCAGTTTCTTTATCTCTAAGGGAGAAGCCATTACAGTGCCTCCCACCCACTCAAGGTTGTTGCAGAGATGAAATGGGAAGCTCATAGCACAAGAGACAGAGAGAGAAATGAAAGAGTTTCTCAATAAGTTATATCTAGATTGTTCACATAAACAAATGCTGCTTCTACCACCACCCTGGTTACCTTGCAATCATCCCTTTAGGTGAGAAACACTAGGCTCTCATTTTCTTCCCAGGCCCTGGAAAGACCAGCCAGAGCCTGAGCTGGACAAAGTGTCTCAATGAGTCACAGCAGCCGCAGCAGCTGGCACCAGAACCAGGACCCCAATCTCCTATAGCTGTCCTTTTCTGGAGTGGGGGCGGGGCAGGAGGGGGGCAACTTTAAGTCACTGACAGGCCCAGGAAGGATGAACGGCTTGCCCTTTGGAAATGACTTCTACTTCCTTTCTTGCACCTTCTCCAGGCCTTGGGTCCTCAGCTATCAGAGTCCCCTTTACAGAACTCAAGCGTCAAGGAAGGGCAATGTGCAAATGGGCTGCACTTGAGGCTGTGCTGGGCGAGCTGGCTGTAGGCCCTGGGTGACTCTGGAGGTCCTTCCCTGACCTTCTGCAGAGCAGGTCTACGCAGGGAGCTGCGGAGTAAAAGCAAACATGTTCCTCTCTGCCTCCTGTGTCTGTGATTCTTCTCAGGTCATCTTCCAGCCTCTGGGCCTTTGTTCCCCAGAGAAAAAGTGCTCATGAACACATTTGGTTCTTATGGTTTAAAGAAAGCACCTTTCAACAGTTACATGCAAGTATTCTTTCAGGAATACTGAACACAGGAAGAGGCCTCTCTTCCAAGCCAGTGTTTGTTGATAAGAGTTAGGGTAGGCCTGCATGAGACGGCTGTGGCATGCATGTACCTGGAGCTGCTCTGTATTCCGTGAGAGACATGGTGTGCCAACCCAGGGAAGGAGAGATGGGGAGAGCGAGGAAGGAGGGCAGAGAGCGAAGGGAAGAGTCAGTGAGGGGCAGGGCAGAGGAAGAGAAATAAACGTAGCCGAGTGGTTAAATAGCTGAGCATTGGCACCTGCTGTACACCGACAGGGAGATTTGGGTAAGACCGTCAGCCTCTCTGAGCTCCAGTTTCATAGTTTATACAGTGAGAACAATCATCCAGGCACCTGATTTACAAGAGATAGGCAGATAAAGCGTTTAGACAATGCCCAGCACGGTCACTAATCGTTAATAGTAATCATGTTACTGAAGAGCGAGAAAGAAGGAGAAGAGGGGGTGGGGGAACAGAGGGAAGTGGAAATGAGGATAAGGGAGAAGATACAGAGTAAAACATAAAACAAATGGCAAGAGAAGAGAGATTGGGGAGAGAAGAGAAGAGAGGTGCTAGCCAGGCTGTCTCTCTCAAGTTGGTCCTGCTTTCTCTAGCCCGGCCCAGGCTGTTGGAGGCATGGTTCTGCTTTTCTCTACCTCTCTCCAGGTTGTTGGAGGCATGGTTTACATATAAACACTGAGTAGCATAAGCTAAACATAGATTTCAGACTCGCAAACACCATCCATCGCCAGGCATAATGGCATTTGCGTGTTCAGTTTGCCACATAAAAGCTTTTTCTCGCTGCAACTTTATGGCCCAGAAGCCAAACTGCTGCAAAAGCTAGGGGACATTTTTTTCTTTTGTAGCAAAATATAAATCAATATTTTATGTCTCTTTCACAAGTTTGGGAGCCACAGCAATCAAGGGGTGCCAATGTCTGGACACCCCACTTTACCCCAGGTTTTGGGTTTTTTTCCCCTTTTACCATGTTCAATATTTCTGGCTAGCCAGTTAAAACGGGAAGATGGCCATGATTGCTTTTAGATTGCCACTTCCACATTGAGTGAATTTTATAATAAGAACCCATTTGTCCCCCCGATAGGCTGCCCTTGTGCCCGCCTCTCTGACTTTGCAGTCCTCATTATTGTGGGTTTAAATGAAGGATGTTCATTCAGGCAGGGACATGGGGAGGGGGGAGGCCACCAAGCATCAGAGCTGTTATCAGGCCCTTCTATCAGGCCAAGTGACAGGCGTCCGGAGCAAGAATGCAGAGCCCATGGTGGAGACCTCCGGCTGACACCAAAGGTGACTCCCCTCACTCTCACCTTGAAAGGGAAAGTTCCCACTTTATTAAAATGAATTTTGAAAGGGCCGCTCTGACAGCTGCATAATTAAATATTGGAGTGTCAGCGATAATTTATTCCACTCGCATGTGGTGGTCAGATCCTTTTCACTGGAGGGTCAGCAAGCATGGTGACAGAGGCAGGAGACAAGGGAGCTGGGCCCTTTGTCATTTATGTAGCCTCAGCCCTGAAATTGGAGACTCACAAAACATACAAATACACGCACGTGCACGCACGCACACCCCCCCACCCCCCCCACACACACGCACGCACGCATGCACGCACCCCAGAGAGGGAACAAAGTGTTCATGAAGACACCGTGTTGTTCCTCACCCAATACAACTCTCTGGTTTGAATCTCATATGCACTTATTATGAATAGTAAATGTGAAATGATTAAGACCTGTGTGTACAGACTTCCAATCTATATGTGAGGGTCTCTGATGTATCAGCCGCCCACTCTCTATATAAGATCTCTTCCTACAGTGCAGTTAATGAGGAAGGTCATCACAGATATGAACGCGGATAGCACCCCCTGGACATGAACTTTTGTACAAGTTGTTACAATGCTGGTGACTTCATATCTTCAGTGTAAGGGCTTTGGATATGCACTGGCCCTACCCAATAAACAACCATTGAATGTATCATCATGAGGTTCACTCTGTGTGTGTGTGTGTGTGTGTGTGTGTGTGTGATCGGGGAAATTTGCCTGTTTTAAGCAGGTGTACTGCAAAGAACATCAGCTTCAGAGCCGAACACCAGATCTTTTCCTTGGATAATGCAGCAAAATTTCCCACCACAGCCAGTGGCATATTGCTTCATAAATGCCTATAAAAAATAATGAAAAACAGAGCCAGGGTGAATTCAGCATAGACCTTCTTGGGATGTTTAGTCTTTGTTTATGGTGGTGTTTTGCTTTGTTTGTTTCAGCTGGGGAGCAGTTGTGTTATTTTTCCTCTTTGGTAGTTCAGAGGCAATGACTTAATGCTTCTTGGGGCTCCCTGTCCAGAAGGTGTCTATGCAGAGAACCAGCTCACAAACCCAGTCCATCATTTCTTATTTGACCCTGTCCTATTTACTCCGTCAGGGTAAAAACACAGGCCAGGCTTGGCTAGTCCATGTATTACTTCGTCAGAGGCAAGCTTGGCTATTCCGAGTCAGCCTGAACAAATTACATCCCTCACTCCGTCGCCAAACTGGGAACAGGGTTATAACTCAGTCTAAGCACCAGCCTCTCTTCTATTACCTTCATAACCAAGGTCATACTAATCAACTCAATTACCAGTCTTCTTGGACATTTTCATAATGTTTTCTGCTAGTTGCTCTCCTGTGAAAATCTCTCGGTCTAAGCAAATTAATGCCATTTTTATAACTATCTACATTTCAGGTACAGTGATCTCTTTTGAAAAGACTGTGCCCGCAGCAGCATGAACTAGCTTTACCTCCCAGGAGGCTGTTCAGACAAGATAGGGTGTTGCTCTAGCCCATTCTTTACTTTTGTGTGTGTGCGCAAACAAATTTCTTGTTTTCAGAAAAACATGAAACTACAAAGAAATTTAGCAAAGACCCATGTTTCTTCCCCATTACCGTCACCCCATTCCCAGCTCAGCAAGCTGGGCGTTTCAGCCAGGACCTTTTCAGGCCTCAGTTTCTGAGACGTAGGAGAGAGAGTTGCATTATTTTCCCGAAAGGTGGTGTTGGAGATCCTTATCAGCTCACAGACGTGTTCCATTTGGTTTCTTTTCCCCCCCATCCCACTCACATTCCTTCTTTGTTTCAGAATCGCTGTGTGCATTTGTAGAGAATTCTGTTTTTTAGTGCCTTTTCAAGTTCTCTGATTTGTTTGCCGTTGCAGATCTATGAGAGTTCAAAATCACACCATTTGGGAAATAACCCATACTTTGAAAATTTCCTAACAACCCAATTGCTGGGTAGCTGGTGCCTTGAAGATGTCAGATGGACTTGTTTGCCGAGTCATGCTGGTTAACTGCAGTCCAGGTTCAGAAAACAAGCCACTGATTTTATTTAATACAGTGAGCTAACCAGGGCACTACTGCCTTAGTATCTCTGCACTGCCACCTCCCTCTGCTCAAATTCTTAATTAAAACGAAGCTCTGTAACGCCTGGTCAACATCCTGTAGGATATATCTTGCTCATAGTGGGCTCTGATAAAAAGACCAGTTGAATGAATAAATTATTTTTCCATGTATTAATTATTTAATGGGCTTGCTTACTGAGCTGAGTATAGAGAGCAACATAAATTTCAACTTCATCTGAAATGTGTGATTCTGTAATTTTTTTTAAAAAAAGGATGCAGTGAAGCAAATATGACAAAATGCTAACAGTTCCACTTGTGAGTTGTGGGTATACATGTGGTTATATTATTCCTTGTGTTTTGTGTCTGTCACTTTTAAGTTTCTCCCAATACACTTACTTAATGGCATGGAGGTTGACCCAAACCTTTGAGGCAGGTCAGACACTAGTAATGAAGCAGAAGGGAAAGGGCTGATGGCTCTGTGTACCCATCATGCACTGGGTCTGGACTAGGTACTCTTAGGATCTCATTGAATTCTGTACAGGTTCTGAGTATTCTTCTTGACGTCTTAAAGACAGTAAAGCTGAAGTCCAGAGTCCCCAACTCACTTGCCCAAGGTTCATACATCAGATAAGGCGGAGATGAGATGCAGAATCAGGCCACAGTGAATTCAAAATCCCTGCTCTTTTTTTCCCCCTACAGGCATTTTAAACTGAGGAGAATTTTCCCTAACATACAATTAACCATTTGAAATGTGATTCAGTGGCATTTAGTAAACTTGCGGTGTTGTGCGACCACTTTTCTGTAATTTCAAAACTTTCTGATCATCCCAGAAAGAACACTTCATACCCATGAAATGATTACACCTCATTCCTCCCTGCCCCCTCACCTGCTTTTGGTCTCTACAGGTTTACCTATTCTGGGCATTTTGTATAAAAATAATCATGCTATGTGACCTTGGGGATCTGGCTTCCTTCATGTAGCATAATGTTCTCAATTTCATCTAAGCCATAGCATATGTCAGTACTTTATTTTTTAAGGGCTGAATAATATTTCATTATATGGACATACCACATTTTGTGCGTTCATCCGTGTGTAGACATTTGGCTTGTTTCCACCTTTTGGCTCTTATGAGTAATGCTGCTATGAACATTTGTGGTCAAGCTTCTCTGCAGACACAGGTTTTCACTGCTCTTGGGATCAGATTGCTAGGTCCTACGGTAACTCAGAGTCTTTGAAGAACTGCCAAACCTGTGTCCACAGCAGCTGCTCCCATTTTTACATAAAAATCTCTGCTCTTAATACTTCTCAGTGTCTTCTGAGGCACGAGAGTTTTCCTTAAGTTCTTCCTGCAGAAAGAGTTGAGGAGACTTCTCAGGTAACTCTGATCAGCCCCCAGGGACTTAGCTTGTATGCGTGCAACTGAAATAGCCAGGAGGCATCCGTCCCTGTTATTTCAGTCTCTCTCCTTCACCTGCCTTCTCACCCCGTCCAAGCTCCTTCTCACCCAAAAATGGAGGATGGGTGGCCTAGAAAAGTGCAGGGAGGCCAGGCAGTAATAATTACGCCATCACCAAATGCCGGCTAGAATTCCCAGGCACTTTCGCCTCCAGATCGCTTTCATCTCACGCTTCCAGGGAAGGAAGTCTGGCCACAAAAATGAGGAAACTCAAGGAAACTGAGTCCCGCTGAAGGCATTCAGCACACCCAACTCACAGAGCTCATCTGCGTCTGAGCCAAGACCAGAGTCTGCTCTCTTCATGTCCCATCAGCTGCTGGGCCTCCAATTCCTTCATATTTTGGAGGAATTAGAACAAAAAAAAAAAATTATGTAAAATGTTAAAGGTTTTTCATTATATGAACTCTTCAATTTTGAAAACTGGCTGCAGTAAAAGTTTTGAATCCAGAGCTTTTAGAAACCTTTTTTACCTCTTTAGAGAGAACATTATAGAGAATATATATAGTACATGTACATTAATATAGGCAAGGCACGTGCTAGCTATTTTATAAACATAATCCCATCTAATCCTTCATCTTCCAGTTCTAAAACATTAGTAGATTTTGCCCTATAGTAGAGATGAGGAAGCTAAGACTCAGAGATGTCAAAAATGTGTCCAACGTCTCCATTTTGGAGGCAGTAGCTCCTGGCTCTGGATTTTCCTGACTCTAGACTGCAGCTTATTTTCGCTGTGTTACGTGTCTGAGACCTGCTATGTGTCACAGAGCACAAAAAGACTTAGATCATAGAGCCAAGACCATTAATGCATAAACTGTGTGCATGGCTCCATCTCACTTCTCCATTTGAAAGTTAGAGGAACGTGTAGAAATGCAATGCTTCCCTGTAAAATCTTAAAGAAGGCATTTACTGTAAAAGAGGAAGTAACTCTTGAGCTTCCCTGAGTAGAGGGTCTTGCTGGGCACCATTCTTGGAATTCTTAGGGACTGGACTGGCAGGCCTCCTTTTCTTCTCCTTTGACCACCTCCACACTGTCTTTTTGAAGTCAGGGAAAGCCCTCCCACCCTGCCACACCAAGCCCAGAATCAAGAATAGGGAAGAACAATTTCAAGTTTGTCCTTCCTGCTTCACACAAATAACTGAAGCCAGACACAATTGCTCAAGTCCTAACCAATAACTAGAAAGTATGTCGTCCAAGACACATAGCAATTAGAGCAAACCTACTGAACAGGTGGGGGTTGGAAACACTCAGATCATGAGTCAGAGGCTTGATCTTTAGCCACCTTTCCATGGACTTCCTTTGTGACCTCGGGGACTTCTCATCTCTTTGCCGGACCCTATCCTGGGAATAAACAATGAGAGGCATCTATATGAGATGATTGTCTATCAGGGAATTTCTCAGGCCCAGTGGCGAGAACTTGGACCCAGAAATAAAGATGAAGGAAAAAAACCTCTATGTTGACAACCATTGTGAGTGGCTCCGAACTGGCTCTGTTGCCCAGCACTCTGTGCTGTCTTGTAGGGCATTGCAGTTTTGAGGCCATCCTCACTACCCCTCCTCAAAGGAGATTTTCTATGAGCACAAAGCAGCTCAGAGAAGTTGGGATCTCTTGTATTTTCCATCATCTTGGGAGAATTTCCTATAATGTCCTTCAATGATCCAACCTACTAATATTGTCCCAGAGGAACCATTCCCCATGAGTGCCCTCTGTTCCTTTTTCATGTTTCTTTTCACAGACATCATTTCACTTAAGCCTCACCACAATTTTGATGGCATTATCATCACTTCTAATTCATAGGCGATCAAAGAGGTGAAGTGATTTCCCCAACATCACCCAGCCAGCACGTAGCCACATTGGAATTTGACACATGCCTGGCTCCTAAAGCTCTTGCTGCTGCTGCTGCCTCCTGTGAGGAGCATCTTACAATCAAACTGATATGACCACTTAATTTTATCTTTGGATACAAATGGTACCAGTCTCATAAGTCAATGAGTTAAATAATGGCCGATGAAGAAAATTAAATCTATGAATTCCCTAGGAGCAAGCGATTGCATGATTCCATTGTAGAAGATAAAATTTTTGCTTGAAGAAGGAAAACAAAAAACAAAACTAACTTTTCAGTCAAGAGTTACTTCCTCTTTTACAGTAAATGCCTTCTTTAAGATTTTACAAGCTCGTTTCATGATCTTTTTTCTCTTTCGGTATCTTTCCAAATTTAGAAGTTAAATTTATAAGGCTGTAGCTTGCAAGGTCATCTTCTTCTTCTTTTTTTTTTTTTTTTTAATGTAAGCAGGAGATGAGACCTTTCTAGGTTTGGAGATGATAGCTCATGATCCTTTATTGACTTTGGCCAAGTCTCTGTGGATTCCTGGGGGTGGATGATTATTAGCACCTCACCTACAAAATGTAAATACATTGGCTTATCTAAATATTTTCCCACACACATTCCCCAATTTAAGAAAAATGTGAGATGTTGGGAAATGTTTCCAAGAATAGACCGAAGGATTAGCCAACCTAGAGAAGTGAACTTTAAGTGGAAATGAAATACGTTCAACTCTGTGATGATTATTTGCTGACCCGGTGCTAGGCACGCCAAGAGTGAGATGCATGGAATTCATACAGTAGCATCTTTGAGGTCAGAGACTCACTTAAAAGACAGGTATGCAGGCAGGTAATTACAACACAGAGTGTATGCACCCCAGGGAAAGTGCAGATGGGGTTCAGGGACTACACAGGGCTTAACTCTATAAAGAAGTGTTTTGATAATGGCTTTCAGTTATAGGACATAGCTATCGTATAATTATAAGCTTTTGTAACACTGTACTACTCTCATTATTATTATTTCCTCACACTAAACAAATGTATTTAATAATTATGATATGCATCCTTTTCATCATTAGTTTTCTTTATTTCTGATAAAACAGTGGCTAGTAGTGTATAAGAATTTTCCGTGACCCTTCCCATCATTTTTCTGCTCAGAATTTTTAAATTATTTATTTTATTTTATTTCTGCTTGTGCTTTTCCTGATCTTTTAATGAAAACAACACCCCCCCTCCCCCCGTGTGCTCTGGCAGTGGGTACTGATTTTGCAGTGGGTTTACAAATGCTTTTCAAGAGCAACTCAGTGTTTGCTTCAAGCCACCCAAGGGAGGTTGGGTCTTCACTGTGCATTATGGCCTTTTAATGCCATATTACTTTTTATCAACCAATCCATGAATGTTTTTCCTCTTTTCACATTGAAAGCATTCTTCTGCGGAAATGAGTAAGTTTGTTTTCTCATTGTTTTTGTTTTCTGATGTCTTGACAGCAGAACCAATCTTCAGAATCCTTTAAAAAAATTACCAAAACAAATTCGATCACAAAAGCTTTTAAAATCTGAAATCCCAGGAAGCTAATTAAGTGCGTCCTTTTAAGATGGCTTCTTGCATTTTTATACACATATAGGCTTGGGTTTCAAATGCAGTTGGCATTTTGCCACAGTCAGGCAGGTCATCCCAGCTCTTAGGAACACAAGCTTCTGCAGAGCCCTGCGGGGGGAGGGCAGGGCCGTGACTCGCCCTGCGTTAGCGCGTGACTGTGATCTGTCACCAGCTAGCAGATGGAGGCCAGGAGCTGCACTCACGTGGGCTCCTGGTGGTTAGTTGGATACTCAGTGAGCTTCTCTCATGACCCTAATGATGCCCTTATTTTGCTATTTCCCACTTGACATTGAACCTGCAGGGAGCAGGCACTGTGTGTATCCCAGTGCCTTGCATGGTACTTGGCACGTGGGCGGTGTGTAATAAATGCAGCTGCTGTAGTGCAGAAAGCAGGACTTTAGAACTGGTCAAAGATACATGCATCTGGGATCACACAGCCCTCCTTAACCTGCGTCTGTGTTCCCTCGGGGCCTGGACTTCTTCCCCAGGGCTGCAAAATCTTGGCAGGCCGTAACCACCCATCTCTGTACCCAGAGCCTTCACTCAGCGCCTGGCTCAGAGCAGGCTCCTCGCTGAGTGACTGTACAAGCAACGTCTAGGATGTTTACTGTAAGACAGAGCTTGTGGAACATCTTTAGATGTATTTTTTGCCTTCCCTAAGAATTGGGAAATCTCACTACCAATGGCAAAGATGGACTGAGAGAGATTGGGGGTGTGTGTGTGTGGAGGTGGGGGGAAGGCCATGGAAGTATCAAATTGTGACTTGAATGCCTTGGTGGATTCATCTCATTGTACTAGAGAGCCATCCAGGATTCTCTCCCCAAAAGTCTTTTCCAGCATACATAAAAACCATGAGAGTCACATTTGAACTACATGTATGTCCATGCCTCCAGGCCCATGTCTGTATGCATGTATGTCATTGCAGAATGCACCTTATCCATTTGTGTCATCTGCTCCCTGGATGTCTAGAGAGATATGGGAGTGACATATCCCAAATAAAGGGGGCAACCAACGAACCACCTTAGAAGCATAAAAACACTTGGTATGTTTGGGGCACAACTGAATGGCTCTTTGGTTCAGATGCTTGATTAGGATGGTCCATATAATCCTATTTCACTCATCCTCATGCATGACCCAAACAAGTCAACAGGCAGATTGGAATCAGGAGCTCAGTGTCGTTCTAAGCAAATAGCTGGACTGGCCACTGTGAAGCTTCCCATAATGTGTTCAAAGACACAAAAAGGGACTGCAGCTCACAGATGCGTGGTCACGGCCATTGAAGAAAAGGGTTTCCTATGAAATAAAGCTCTACTGTTTCAAATCTAAGAAATCCCACTCAGGAAAACCTTAGAATCATCTCGAAGGTTCAACAGCAGAGGAATGATTTCATAAATCATGGTAGATCCACTCAGTAGAACGTTAGATAGCCACTATAATGAAAACAACAGTTGGAAAAAATACTCATGATGAAAGTTTTAATGACAAAGGTAGGGTTGAAAATGTGACATATTGAAAGAAAGATGAATGTGGGGAGAGGATTGTGGGGTATGTTATATACCTGGGGTATATGCTTTTTTCCCTTTTCAACTGTTAAGTACATTGCATTGCCTTTATAATTTAAAAAGTCTAATTTAAAATGTGTCACCAGTAAAGTCATGTAGCATCTTGTAAACTGGTTGCATATGCCGTATATTCAAAATATGCAACCGTAAGTAACCCTCACACATAGGCAGACTATTTATTTGAACTTGGTTTTGTGAAGTCCCAGTTCCCATGGCTTTGCAGAGTGAATGGTTCGGAATGGGCACATTGATAGCAACACTGATCCAGGTATCGCAGTTCCCAGATAAAGTGTGCATGGCTCAGCTTCATGCTAAATGCCAGGATAAAATGCTTCTGTCAGTGCTGCGCACTTTTCTCTGTTGCCTTAACTGTTGCAGGAAGTTACTGAAAAATTGTCTTTTCCCCTAAATATAATAATTAATGCCTTGGCCAGGCGGCCATAATAGATCTTTCAAGGTTAAGAGTGTGCTGATTTCCAGTGAATTTCTACTTTCAGTCAAAGGACTGAGGTGGAATGAAACCTGGGTATGTTCTTTTAGAAATTTAAGGAAAATGACTAATGATTAACATTAGAAGCTAATAAGTAATACATCTGATCACAACAGAAAAATTTATACTAAATCATTAAGAATAAAAGATGAGGATGAGTAACCTAGTTTTCATTTTTTTATTGAGCCTTTTCTAGATTCCTTTTTGCATCAATACTTTTCCTTTTGCACAATTTACCCCATTTAATATTAGCAGTAATCCCGAAGAGTTGGTATTCTTGCCTAGATATCACGTCATTATGCACGCTTTTGCTCCCTCAGCACCCTTACACCCCCTTCTCGACATCCCCCTGGTCTCCACAAACAGCTACACATCAACCGTGTGCCGCGTAGCTCTAGTGTTTATAGTTTGGAGCAGCCGAGGGGAAGTCCAACTAAAACGCTGTAAGGACTGGTCAACTCAAATTTATGGCTCTGATTTTTAATATGCCTTACTCTAGTTGCTTGAATAAAAGTAAGACATTTGGAAATTGGTAAAATGCTTCTCAGTGATCAGATGTTACAAGTAAGTTTGAAATCTAACTTTGTGAAATAGAACAAAACCTAGTTTTTCTAAAGTCAGAAGACAGACATTTTCACTTAATGTACAGTGTCTAAGAATTCTATGCGTAGGCTTTACAGTTATTTTGGATGGGCTTTGTCTATGTTCCCATGCGGCCACCAGGTCAACCACAAAGCTGTGGTTCTGGTCATTCTGGTCCTGTTCAGCATGAATCATGTGACAGCCTGTGTCTATTATTAGCTAGATGGATATAACCCAATAGATGGTTTGCTTAGCCCTGATATGACCTTCCATGAGGTGTATGCAACCTAGCAGTGGCCCCTATCTTGTGAGGACAAGCTCTGATTCTGACCAAAGACGAGCCATACATGGGCCCACCCTATGTCCTGGCACTGATATTTGACAAAAAGATCCTTTCACGCCTAATTGTGTGAGTCCACCATTTCCATGTGAGTCCCTATACTGTTTGGTCCTCCTGTGCCCTTTTAGTCTGTCTCACCTCTTCCTCCCACACATCCTGCTCCCTGCTCCCCGGATTACTCATGATTCCACTGACTGGCCACATCCTTTCACACCTCTGAGCTTTTGGTCATATTTTAACCTCTACCTGAGCTCCCTTCCTGCCTCTACCCTTGCCTGTCAAATTCCTCCTGCATTATGCTTCTGAGTTTCAGCTCAAATGCTATCTTCTCTATGAAACTATCCTAGTCCTGGTCAAGAGTTATCAGTTCCTCTCTTGTATACCTACATTAGAGTGCCTATTACTTATTCTAGAAATAATCTTTTTATGGATTGTTTAAACATCTATATCGTGAGCTTATTGGTTGAGATAGGCTAGGCTGCAATACAAATAGCCCTCCCCAAAGGCACATTATAGCTGTATTCCTTATCCAAAAAACCCCAGCATAAATCGGTATTTCTGGCCAGTGGTAGCTGTGTTCCACCAGGTAATTCAGGGACCCAGGCACCAACAGCTGCATGTCTCCATTCTCCCAGTTGCTATATGCATCCTGCTGCCTGATTTCTCTTACCAGCCTTGGCCACGTAAGATTGATAAGAACTAGGCACATGGCTCTCTCTCACTGCAAGGTAGGCTGGCAAAGGCAATCTAGCTCATTGCCCAGAAAGAAACGCAAGTGGATTTGGGGCAGGAAGCTGGCAGTCTGTCCCAGAGAGCTAGTTGAGGGCACAGACTGTTCTCCCCCTTAGAATCTCCAGTCTCTGGTATAAACTTTGGTTCTTTCTTTGGTCCCCAATAAATATGTATAGCATGAAGAGTAGGAAAATGTAGTTTGACTTCCATTTGCCATCGTGCCCTTACACTTTGAATCAAGTGATAAACTTTCTTTCTGCCATTGTTTGGGAGAGTCTTCATTTTATGTATGGGTGAACACGAAAACACAAAGGGGCTGAAGCAGGCAGAGTAATGTATTCAGCGATATCTTCTCTTAACACAGAGTCATGAAACCAGAGTGTTGTTTTGCAAGGTGAAAAGACCCCTGGTAAAGAATAGTCTAATAATTCATCTTCATGTTAAAAATACATCATCATGCGTTCCCTCCCCTACTGGCGGACTCCAGGCCGACTTTGGCTGCCCGTCCTGCTAGGTGCATCCTTTCCCTCTCCTCAGTTTCCTCTCCTCCTGCCTCAAATGGAATACAATGAATATATGTATAATAAAACCTTTTAATTGTCTTAGCATATGTTGCTTTTATTAGGTGGGCATAATTGCATTCATGGGATCACCTACAAAGTCCTTTCGAATATAAAATTGAAATGGCTTCACACTCTGTGCACAAGTCCTTCTGAGCCACTGCTTTCCCCCTGGCTGCCTCCCGTCCCCCCTTTGCTGCAGAGTTCACATTGAAGTGTGAAAAGAGAGACGTGGCAACTGACACGTGCTGGATCTTATCAGCCTCGCATGCAGCGGTGGCCCCACTGAAGAGCGACTGTCATTTCTACACCATTTATTCCTCGCCTGGCCTCATCGCTCACTTCCTTTCAGAGGAAATTTTCCCTGTTAAACTACTGTGCTTGTCATTTACTTCCCCTTCTTTCCGCTCTCTCTCCGTGGAAGGGTTTTGGTATGCATTTATCCCAAAGGCAAGCCTTTTACACACTTCCGCTAACCTATTAGGGTCAAACTCCTCTAAACCGCCTCGGGCTCGTAAAAGCAACCCAACAGAGCTTTTATGGTGTCATTACGGCTCCCTTAAATCCCCCTCCTTCCAGCTTCCGATAATTCTGTCGCTGCTAATCAGATCACCAGCTCTTTTATTTGAAAATGGGAGATGGAGAGGGAGAGGAGGGGAGAGAACCAGCTGAAGGATAGACCCATTGCGGTTGGACCAAGGTTTATCCAAATCTGCTTCTGGTGTGGCTCATCCTTGGCACTGAACATCTGAGTCCAGTTGAGCAACCTCAGCCTTCATTTTTATTTTAGAACGGGGATGGGCAAACTTTCTGTGAAAGGACACATTGTAAATAGTAGAGGTTTCGCAGGCCAAGCGATTTGTGTCACAAACACTCAACTGTGGCATTGCAGAGAGCATGCCCGCACGCGGCCCCTAAATAACATGTAAGTGAGTGAGTGTGGCTGGTTTCCAAAAGAACTTGATTCACAAAAACAGACAGTGGGCCTGGTTGGTGCATGGGCTGGTTTGCCAACTTCCATTTCAGATGTTAAGAACTCCATCTGTCCAGTCTTTCAGGTGACTTCTCCCGAGAAGTCCAAGTCTACTTTAAAGTAACTCTAGTCTTCCAAAGACATGGGCTTAAGTATCTAATGCTCTGCTTGGATGGTAGAATATTATTACCAAGATATTGGGTCTACCAACTCTATTTTTCTCTCTTTACTTTCTGTCTCTTAAATAACAAAAACATAAAAATGTTGTTTACTATCTCTGTAAGGGCTTCACTTAAAAAAATAATTTTATTGTACCACACAGAACTGTGTAGAAACTTGAATATTATGTTTCCCATTTATTGTGTAGGGCCTTCTTGGAAAATAAGCATTTATCCTGTTCCTGAGAAGGAAATGCAGTGGTGAGAATCCCTGCCCTAAGTCTGCTACTGCCTTGCCAATATTCTGTGAGTGGAGGTCAAGGGTAAGGACACCAGCAGGTGTGACTGCTGAGGAAGTGTGTAGGGAGCAACAGAAAGTAATCATCTTGTTTCACCTCACAGGAAAACTGAGGAACAGCTTCAGAGTCTTGTAGCTCAAAAGCACAAACTTAAGCTCACAGATTGTACAATAATTTGTCCCAAGTCCAGGCAAGGAATGATTATGGCTTGGACTAGGGTGGGGCTAGAATATATGAACCCATTATAACATTTCCCCATATTATGTTTTCATTAATGCTAAGTATGACAAATAAAGTTAGCAAATCACCACTTATTCCTAGGTGCATCCCTTGGCTATCTTTCGCATCCTCCATGGCCAAGTGACTGAATCCTAATTTATGCAGTTCATGCAAAGTGATGCCCAGCAGCTCCAGTCTGGACCAATAAAAGCCCTCCAAATGTGTAATCTTCCATGTTTGCTTGCTTTTCTCCCCTTCGGTCTAGCTAGACTGCAGAAGGCACAGAGGGTGATCTTAGAATCTAAGATGAAGGAGCCTCTTCTGTGCTCCACTGAATGGCTGTGGGGGACAGAGCCACCCTTGCACTGTATTTAAGCCATTTAAAATCTATTACTCGATCTTCTGTAGCATGAGCAGGGTGGGGGGCGGGGGTGGGGTGCCCTGTATGTCCAGGATGAGTGAATCCAGAAAATCTTTAAATGGCAAGAGACTGGGAGATCCCAACTTTGGGTCCATTGCCTTCTCAAGGTCTGTAATGGGGATGCATGTAAGCTATTTTCAAACATTTCAGCAAATATTATAGCATTTAACCAAATGGGGCTATATGTCTTATTTTATTATATTCAATATTTTGATTGTGTTGGAATTGCAACATGGAGGTAGAGTGACTTGCCCAAGGTCACACAGGTAAAGAAGTGCAGATCCAAGACATACGTCTTCTTGGCTCCTTGACTAGGTTTATTTTTTTCCCATTTCTCCTTAGAAGATGGCTATTGTCTGGTGGTTTTCATTGAGTTGCTTATTGAGAGACAAGATGCTCTTGTGCTATTGTGCCCAGTTCAACAGGAAGAATTTCTGCTACATTAGAAGACTTTGGGGATCCTTAGGCTTGATCACAGGGTACATAAAAACAGATGCTGGTGCCTAGCTTGTACCTCCATTCAGAGAGACAGAGAGAGACAGAGAGAGAGAGAGAGGGAATATGGAATCAGTAATTTATAGATTGACCTCTTTCCTTGGGTCCTCATAATACTTGTTTATTAGATATAATTAGCTTAAGCATGCACAAGGTGAAAGGTCATGCAAGGAAGGTTTTTATTAGTTGTGCACTGAATGGATCAATAGTAATTTGAATACTATAAATCTGCCCTGTTAACAAGTTTAGTTCTTCATCAGATATTAATTCCAGAGGGTTTCAGCCATTATAGAATTGACATAAACTATGCTGTGCAGATGTTGCTGCCTCTGTAATCAGGCTCAGCTGCAGATCTGTGTGAGTCTCCATGAGGGCCCTTGGAAGAGGGGTAGCAGATAGGCGCCTGGTCAGCTGAAGCTCCTGGCTTTTGTGGAGAAGAAATCCAAAGAAAAATGGGAGCTACTTATTGCTAAATTTGCTTCTTTTCTCTTCTTCCTCCCTCCCTCTCTCCCTCCCTTCCCGGCTTCTATCTTTCTCTCTGCGCATATTCACTCACCCGTCATCCATTTCTTTATTCCAGTTAGAAAAGTAATACGGGTAACCAAGATGGAAATTTTGAATAATGCAAAATAAAGCCTTAATAAAACAGCAGTAACTCCCAATCCCAGCACTAAGTATAATAATAACCACTGGTCGTCGTCGGCAGCCGTCCGTCTCGAGAGACGATGGTGTAGCTTCTTAAGAGTCTATCTGCACCGCCGAGAATGGTTGTGCAGTCCGACTCGGGAGTGACACGGTATCTGTCTCCTCCCGTGTTGAATCGACATCTTGCGATGACGCTGGAGTGTCCTCTCCAGTGAAGCTGAAGCTACAGAGCCTGGGCAGGGTGATATGGAGGGTCTGCTGTTGCCCATGCAGCAGACCCCCCCTCTCTTCGCAGCTGAAGGATCCAAGGGAAAGACGGAGTCAATACAGCTTGGCTTCAGGTGCGCCGCAGGAGTTGCCGGTGTTGACTACAACGTCAAACCGCCTTAGGGACTCCGGCTCCGGATTTTCTGTCGGGGTTTACTCCCTTAGCCTTTCCCCTGAAGAGGTATGCTGCAAGGCAGCGGAGGTTTTCTGGAGTCAGAGTTTTCCTTCTCTGATGTGCCCTGACTGGAAGATCGAACCAGCGACACTTAGCTCGCAGGCCGACGCTCAATCCACTGAGCCAAACCAGCCAGGGCTATAACCACTGGTACATCTGACTGTTTCTGTCTAGGCTTCTTCCCCGTCTCAGGCATATGCACTTAATACAGTTGCGATCATGTTGTACTTACCAGGTTGGTACATATCATTGAATCAAGTCAAGCAATATGGAGATATGAGAAGAAAAACCTAATAATCTATACTCCACCCTTTTCCTTTGGGTAAGTGGTTATTGTGGACCTTTTGTGCCCATGCAAACATACAAAGCATATGTGTGTTTGTAGGGGTGGAGTTTGTGTGTGTTGTGTGTGTGTGTGTGAATAGGATAATACTTTGCCTGTTATTTAAAAACTTGCTTGTTCAGTTAACAACACATATACGTAACACAACTTTTCTTAAATGATTGCATGCAGCTCCACTATGGAGTAGCCCGAATTTAATCAAACACTCTCCTCTGATGGACACTTCAGTTCCTTTCAGTTTGTTATTATTGTCGTGTTAGCCATTATAGATATCACAGCAATAAATGTTCTTATGCGTACGATCTAATATACTGCTAGTTTTAATATTGTAGGATAGATTCCCAAAAATGGGATTTCTGGGTTAAAGATCAGATGACATAACTTGGTGCCGTTTTTTTCCCTAATGTTATCCGAAAGCATTTCCCTATGTTCAGGAAAACTGTGTTTAAGGGATTTTTTTAAAATAGGTTGCAAAATACTCCATCAGATAGTTTCTAACCATTTTGCCTACCACTGAGCCTTTGGGCGGTGAGTCCCTTGCTTTTATAGTGCTGAGCTGAGCATCTTTCTGCGTGAATCTTTGCCCTCCCCTTGACGTACCCAGAGTCCTGGAAGTGGGATTACTGGGTCAAAGGTCATAAAACTGCAGGCTGGGAATAGTCCCATTTCGGGTTTCTGCTGCGCGTTCTGTCCACATGTAGCTGCAGCACCTTACAAACCTCAGTGTAAACCCTCAGAATCGTTCCATTTCCCACCGGGCTGGGGTATTGTTACTAATATAACTTTACAAACATCATTCTTCTGAGAGCTTCGTCTGACCTGACCGCAGCTCCTTAGAGAGCCTTCTAACAAGCCAGGGGCAGCTTGTGGATTTGGCTGCAGAGAAGTTGTTGTGAGCGAAAGGGCAGGCTCCGGGGGCAACCACCCCCCATCCCACCCAAAAGGCGACCTCTGTCCACGCCCGCCGGCTGGAGGCATCTGCGCTGTCGTTCCGGGAGAGCAGGGAGGATCTCTTGTGTTCCTTCCCTGGTTCATTTGTATCTTCAGAACATGCCCAGTGTTTCCTAACAGGGCACCGCTGGCATTTGGGCCTGGACAATATCTGGTGTTAGCGACAAGTCCTGTGCGTGGAAGGGTTCCGGGTGACCGGGCCTGCTCACTGCATGCCACCAACACAGCTGCCGTGGGGACAACTGCACTGGCCTTCCTGCGTCTCCTCACTTCCCTTTCCACACTGCACCCCTTGATCTCAATCACATATTCAAGTTATATTCAAATTCGTGCTTTTCCTAGTCTCCTTTTATTCGCTTTATTAAACATGTGCCATCTTTGTGTGGGGGTTTTGCTGTAAGACCTCTGTGGTAATGCAGTGACTCTCCGATGGGATTGGCAAGGGCCAGAAAAAGGGAAAGTAATCGGTGGGGCCTGGTGTTGGAGAGATGACTCGTGTTTCTTTTTAATAGGATACGAGGTGGTTAAAGGCTGGGGTTCTGGAGCTTGAGGAGCTGAGTTCAGATTCTGACAACTTCTTTTACAAGTTGGTGGCCTCGGGCAAGTCGTTAACCTCTTTATACCTTAATATGGAATAATTATAGTTCCTACTGCATAGTTTTGCTATGAGAAGTAAATGAGTCACTATTGCTGAAACGGTTGGCACCTGACACAGAACAAGCACTCAGAGTAAGTGTGTGTGTGTGTCTGTGTGTGTGTGTCTGTGTGTGTGTGTGTGTGTGTGTGTGTGGTGTTCCACAATTGCAGCTAAGCAAAGGGATACTTGACAGAGGTCCTCTGGGCTGCTGAGGGAAAGCAGGCTGGGCCGCTCTCCAGTCAGAGGGCTGGGGAGGTAAGGGTCCCGCAGAGGGCAGGTCAGCCCAGCAGCGGCCCTAATCTGATACACGTACTTCAGGAGGGGGTGGTGTGGCCTGTCTTCCACGCCGGGGTGCTCTGCTCTGGCAGCCATTGTCAGCACCCACGGTGGGCCTGGCAGCCAGCAGGGCCAAGGCTGGAGCTCCCATCCCTCACATCCAGAGCAGGAGCCGGACAGGACACCAGGAGACAGGCGAGCCCTGTGACTACCGCTGGCCCTGCTCGCAGAGTCTGATGTGACTCTCTTCCTCTTCATGAAAACCCCACGGGGACCCAAGATCGAGGTCACCTGGTGAGGCTTGGGTAATGCCTTCAAGCTCCTAGTCTTTGTCCTCCTAGAAGAAAAAAAATTAGAAGAAAAGGCAGAGAAAAGATGAACTTTGTCAGTCCTTGTGCTAACAAATGTGAGTTAGCATGTCTGATATTCAAAACTGCCCTGTGAGCAGACATTGAAGCCCAAACTCAGATAGATTCAGTGTTTTATTTCCTTTATCAGAGGATGTATATTTTATTTAATATGTATTTCTGAAAGTGGCCTGCGTCTTGTAATCGATGTGTGTATTCACTGTGCTATCACCAATACTATGAGCAAATCAGTGGTGCATCTTATGCTTCATAGCATATTGAGTGGTGATAGTAACAGTTATTATCACAAACATGCATAAAATAACTATGTGCTAGTTAATTAATTCATTTATTTAATACTCATAACAATGCAATGAGGTAGGTTCTACTATCGTACCCACTGCACAGATGAGTAATTGGAGGCCCAGAAAGCTAAATAGCCTGCCCTGGATCTCGAGCTGGTTAGAAGCAGAGCTGGGACTTGGCAGCTTCCCAGGAAAACACAGCTACTAAGCGGGGGATCTGGGATTGGAACCAGGGTCTCCGTGACTCCCACATCCTTGTTCCTTCCTCTACATCATACTGACTCTATCACTCAGTCCTTCCCTCGTTAGTCTGGTCTCTTCATCCAGAAATTTGAAACCTGCCATTCAGATAGTTCCAGAACAAAACGTGCTTTGATGGGACTTATTTTTGTCATTTTCCCCAGTCTCTTCATCTCTCAGACTGTGTCTTTATGACACTTCTCTTGTCAGTGCTTTCACTGGAGGAGGCAAACATGGACATTGTCAAGGGGACTCAAAAATGAGGAAAAGTGGCAATAATTGCCAGCACAGTCACTTAATATCTTCTTCTGAAGAGACTGGTGAATTAAGCTCTCCCTCAAAACCTTCAGGATTGACCTTTGCATTGAATAATTTAAATTCATTGACTCAAATGCAGTTAGTTTGGACAGCCTAGACAGAAGAGTCAACTTTTCTTTGGACAAAGAGCTTACTATTCATTTGTTCAACAAATGCTTTTAAACACCCACCGCTGTGCTAGGGGTGGTAATGTGTGTAGGAGCCAAGCATGTCTACAAGGCTGAAATCTCAAATAAACAGTATTGTGTATCAGAATTATCCAGACCACCAGCCTCTATAGCCCATACATTCCCTATTGTCTTGGCCCTAGATTGGCCACTGTGATTTTAGTGTCTTTCCCTGGCCACAGCCTCTGTAGCCACTGTTCAAGATCTCCAGCCCCGAGCCCAGCAATGCCAGCTCATACCTTCCTCCCCCAGGACTCAAGAAGACACCCAGCCTTGATTCAACCTTCCAGCACCTTAGTGACTTGTATCTGACCCTGAGGATGTTCTACCTTTTCCAGAAAAGGGGAGTCTAGAAAGACAAAGATAGGACTTAGAAGGGGAGGGCATGAATGGCAGTTTGAGTTGATAATTGCAACAGCTAATTAAATTCCGATTTTTCCGTGTTCCAAGATGATACTGTTGCCTCTAGAGAAAGGGAATGAAACATTATCAATCCAGAAAGAATGAAAAAATTGCTACGGTTTTGGGTAACTGATTGGCTGGATGGGCTTTCCTTTAACTTCAAACTTTAAAGAGTTACACGATTAGCTCTGTCCCTAGCATTGATGATTAAACATGAATGCTGTTTATAAAAATCAGGAAATAGAACAATAATGTGATTAGCTACCACTTCTGCTCTTTTTGTGATTCTAGAGACCTGGAGATTTAAAAAAAGCTGATATTAAATTTGATTGAATTATTGGACTTAGCACCGCTGAGAGGGGGGACATTCCTCCTCTCTGTGAATCTAGGGAAAAGTTGGTTATTTTCTTATATCCAAAATCCCAAATATCATCACCCTGTGGTGGGGCCACTGACCCTTCCAATCCCAGAGCAAGGGAATTCTCAGTGGGGCACAAAAGTCCAGCCCTGCTCCCCGCTTCACTGGTGGGCCGCTGGCTTTCCTGCCCCTCCTTCTTTACAGTGCGAAGGAAAACATTAACACTGTAAAGTGTGCTTGACCATATTTTCTAATTGGTAGACATTTCCCCTTTAATAATTCCCTTCATCGGCGTTTCTTGTTAGTTAAAGGACATGTGATTCCCTAGCAGCCAAGACCCACTTGTCATCCAGGTATCCTCAGGATGGATTGAGAGCTCCCCGCACAGATCTGGAGTCAAAGACCCACGCGTTTATCTTCCACGGTCTGGGTTGCCAAGACATGGGGACGGCCTTTAGTCTAACACCTGCCGATGGACATTTGGCAGAGCCCTCTCTGGAACGTGTCATAGATTTCCTTCTCTGTCGTCTGGGGAGCAGAGAAGGTGACAGGTAAAAGGAATCAGGAGAGGAACGGGGATGAGGATAAATGAGCGTGTGTCTGGATCCTGGGGCGGACCGCGTCAGACACTGCCTGGCTTGAGGAGGGATGCACCTGCTTTCTAAGAAGTAACATGAAGAAGATGAATTTGGTGCTCAGACACCAGAGGCCTAACGATAGGAAACACATAAGACATAGGTTTTAAAGAGTCGCCCTGTGTATATACATCTGAGTGAGTGTTATTATGTCTGCTGGCCTTGATAAGGTATGTTCAGAGGTTTCTGGTTTCTTTTTCCATGGCCAGTGCAGTCATAAATTGATGTTAGGTGTATTCTACATTGTGACTCTGGGTGTGAGCCTTCCTCTAGCATTACATACATATACATACATCCAGGGCTATGCTATGCCAACTTCTTTGGATTAATAAGGGGGACCTGAAATGGATGATGATAGTAACCGATTATTTCCTGAGACTGCTGTAACAAACTATAGAAAGCGGCTGACTTGAAACAACCTAAATGCATTATCTCACAGTTCTAGAGGCCAGAAGTTCAAAGTCAAGGTGTCAGCAAGGTCATGACCTCTCTGAGAGCTCTAGAGAAGAATCACCTCTTCCGGCTTCTGTGTTTTTACTGGTAATATTTAGTGTCCTTGGTTTGTAGCAATAGCTCTCTAATTTCTGTCTCCACTGTCACGGGGCCTTCTTCCTCTGTCTCTTCTCCTATTCTTAGAAGGGCACCAGTCATCCTGGATTAAGGGCCCAACTGACTCCAGTGTCCCCTCATCTTAACTAATTCTACCTACAATGACTATTTCCAAATAAGGCCACTATATCCAAATAAGGCGTTGGAGGTTAGGACATCAGCATAGGATTTGGGGGATACGATAAATCTATAACAAGTAATGATAGTAAGAATATTACAAAAATTAACAGCACAATTGCCATTCATGGACCATCTGCTGTATGTCCTACACTGGGAACTTTTTCTCTGATCCTCACCCCAACCTTTAAACAAACAAGGAAACTGGGACTCAGGGACGCTTGACCCACTTCCTGATCTTTCCCACTTTCCTCCTGTTTCCCAGGCCCATTTTCCTAGATACTGATTGTTTACTGCATACTCACCGTGGCGGATATTTATTACGCAGCCCTGAAGGTGACATGCAGCGTGCCAAGCGTCATAGTACCACCACGTGACAGCATTTCAAAAGCAGAATTGCTTGAGAAAATACATATTGTGCGGCCGAAGATAACAGTCTCAACACTCCAAACAGGAGCTCAAACAGCTCATTGAAGGCTGTGATTCTCAGGGTGGTTGGTGATTAGGAAACCACAGACTGAACTGAACTGCCTGGGTTCAAGCCCCAGCTCTGCCACTTAGCAAGAGATGCTATGAGGCAGGTTACTTAAATGCCGTGTGCCTCAGTTTCCTCCTCTGTAAAATAGGTTTAACATCAGGGCTTACCACATAGAGTTTTCATGAAAGCTAAATGAGCTTATCTATTGTAGTTATGAGTACCAGAAACGATATTTTCCTGCCCCCCAAACATGGAGTTAACAAGCATTTATCATGTACCTCTAATGAACAAAGTGCTCAGAAACTCCTCCTTTCTCTTGTATTTTTGAAAACAGAAAGCATCACGAATAGATTCTTCTGAGCTGTGAG
The DNA here is from genome assembly GCF_987537825.1 of Furipterus horrens. Taxonomy (NCBI): domain Eukaryota; kingdom Metazoa; phylum Chordata; class Mammalia; order Chiroptera; family Furipteridae; genus Furipterus; species Furipterus horrens. The sequence goes on from NW_028327183.1 coordinate 23,427,761, forward strand.
TCGTCTCTATGCGTGGATGCAGCAAAGCATAACTGAGAATGTTCTTTCTTATCTCTAACTGCCCACTGTCTCTTCACACACCGGGGAGGCAAGCTGGGTTCCTCCAACTCAAATTCCTTCCACTCTCTGTGTGGCTTTGCCTTGTTGACAGTGCCAATGAATGAGCAGTCACTTTTTTCCTCTTTTCCTTCCTGGAATGTGCCTCCCATGAAAACCCAAGTTTTGAACTTGATGAAGCAGAGATGGGGAGAAGGAATGAGGGGAGACCAGTGGGGTCTCCCATGATAAAAATAGAAACACCCACTTTTACCCTCGGTGCCCAAGAGGAAATGTCACAGGGGCCAGCGTCCAGCTGGCCTCCAATCTGAGACCCTCCTGTCGCAAGTGCCCTGGCAAAGGCCCGTTAATAACTATGGTAAGCACTGGTCCTGTCTTTCAGTAACTGTGAATTCTTCTAGATGCCATAGATTTCAAAGACTTCCAAGATTCCTTTCTTGCAGAATACTTGGGTGAGTACCCAGCTACAAACACTTTGTCGAGAAATCACAAATGACTCATTTAAGTGCCTCGGAGAATCCTTTTCCTTTTGTTTTGCCTAATTTCCACGCATAGGAAATCAAACCTTCAGTTCAACGTTTCTGTAGCAATTCAGCCCTTTCTGAGCCATCTGTTGCAATGCAGGATCTGAGGAGCTCTTGGTGGTGTATGCTGGGGTGAGTCCCTAGCCTCAAAAGCACAAAGGCCTGATGTTTCAATCCTGAAAGCATCTTGCCACCTGGATTTCCAGATTCTCCCCCAAATCCATATTGCTCCCTAGAGACACCAGTGGGGATCAGGGTTTGCTTTTCCTGGGCTGGGTTCAGGCCTCTCACTTTCCACTCCTGTTGTTCCTTCACTTCCCCAAAGGCTGGCGGTGCCAAGGTAAGCTGGAGGCATTAGTATTCACACTTGTGTGTGAGCAGCCGAGCTACCACGCACCAGAGGGAAAACATTATTTCTCATAAATGCTCAATAATTATAGTCTTTATTGCACCCAAATCTATATTGTGACACATAGTGGAAAGCTTTCGGATTCTACATGGCAGAGCTGACAGAGACAGGCGGGTGAAAGAGGAAAGAACATATGTATATATTCAGAGAGAGAAAATGTTCCCAATATAAATGTAGGGAAAGAGATGGTGGTGAGACTGTGTAGTTCATCATCTTCCAAAATAGCATAAACTTTCTGAAAAACTGAGCATGTTGAAAGGCAGCTATTAGAAAGCATATTTTTTCAAGAATAATTACTCATTGTAATTCCTCTTCCAATCTAAGAGGTTCAACACTCCTCTTATACCAGATGGTAAAACAAGGAGAGATGAAGGCTGGTATGGAGATGGGGAGGGACCTTCATCCTGTGGATGGGATTTGCATGGCTATACTGAGATTTTAGGCGTAAAAATTGTCATCTGTTCCCTCTGGGCAGGGGGCAGGCAGAGGTATGTGATTATTTGGCATTTTGCAATTGCTAAGACCCGAGTGATTTTCCTGGGATATTTACTTCTTTGAGAATGTCCAGTGGCTCTGTCCTCTGTGCAGCTTTAGGAAACAGGTCTGCAGCGGGACAGGGAAGGAAAGTAAAGATGTGCCCATTGGGAGGCATTTGATTGCTCCATTGTTTTATCTTCCCATGGAAACAACTTCATAACAAGTTGTTTCTTTCTGTGAAAAATTCACAAGAATCAATGTGGAACCATTCGGATCCTGCCTTGGGTCTGGATGTGAATTCCAAAGACTGCAGGGTTGATTGATGTGTCTCTGGATGTTAAAACCCTTGGCGGGGGGGTGGGGGGTGGGGTTCTTAGCAACACAGTTCCTGGATTAAACTGGCATGAAGTTCAGTCAAACAAGTCCATGTGGTCAAGGAAGGGGAGTCATGTGGAAGACGAACTAGTGGGTGTTGCTTGGATGATTAAGAAGCTGGTATTAGGTAAAATGGGACAGCAAACTACCGCCCCATAGCTGAGATCCTGCCAGCTCTCTGGTTTTGTAAATAAAGCTTTATTGGCACACAGCCACGTCCATTTGTTTCTGCGTAGTCTAGGGCTGCTTTTGCAATACAACAGCAGGTCTGAGTAATTGTAACTGTACAGCCTGCTAAGCCTAAAATATTTCCTACTTGCACTTTTGTTAAAAAAAAAAAAATTGAGGACCCTTGAATTAGAAGATTAACTAGTTGATGTTACTTACATTTTTTGACTAATTTGGGCTACATCTCTCATTTGTCTACATGTTTAAACAACGTGGCATATCAGCGGTGATGTGTTTATAATATATCAAGGAAGGCAAACAAAGTGTGACTTCTGTTGATGAGAGGAAAAGACCATTGAGATTGCAGGTGGAAATCGGTCATAGATCCTGATGCAACCGTCTGACACACTGCCTCCTGCCTTGTGTGTGTTTATTTTAACAGCAACTATAACTGCCCAAAGAAAAGCCATCCCGGCCTCTGCAGCTGCTCCGTAAAGGCCCATTGTTCACTTCTAGCTAAACTCAGGTCTTGTGAAAGTTCATTTTTTTGCTCAATCTCTGATGGTCATTTGAGACATAATCTGGAGACAGTGTCTATCAAACCCTACTTGGACTGAGGGGGAAAGCTGTCAATCTACAAAACCACCAAATAAGCCCCTCCGCCTCCACCTGGATGAACACGGGATCACCCAAAATGTCATGGAGCTTGCAGTGAAGGGAGGTGATGCTGGGAAATCCGCTAAATAAATCACCTAATTTTAAAAACTCGCATGGTCTAGGGGATGTATAATTATAAGCCCGTTCTCAATGGATAAGTACTCAGGGCACAGTAAGGAGTTTAAACAAAATTAGTGGGAAACAGGGAATTTAAGGGAGCAAGAGATCAGGTGATTTAAGCTAAAAATGGCTCCTTACATAAACTGACTGGGAATCTGGGGCATTCATGCTCAAGACAGTTTTCTTCTCCTCAAGATAAGGGTGGGGAATTAGTCACAGGGTATTTCCAGATAATGTAGTTAGCACCTCATGTAATATTAGATGGACAGGGAGCTTTGCTCTCAGGACCGAGGTTGCTCCTGCCACTTCTAATAAGGAATGCGTATGTTTTTAACGTCTGGGTAGCCACTGGTCAGTCATTTCCACAACACTCAGCCCTTTGGTGTGAAATGAGGCAAAAAGGGCACCAAACAACGGTTCACATCTTCATTAATTCATTCATTCACTCATCCATCCACCCATCACATGGTTACTAAGCAAGCAGCCCTGCATGGCAGGCTTGGTGCTAAGGGCTGGGGAGGTGTGTGTGAATACAATCTTTTCAAAGGAGCTTATTGCCTGTTGGATATTTTGGCCTCCTCTATAAAGTGCAAGAAATGATTTAACAGCTGACAGAGATGTGGCTTTGTACCTGGCGAAGTCTCTAGTGAGTGACCATGGGAAGGTTTAGTGTGGAAGGAAGTCTCCTGAGGTAGCCAGGTGACTCAGAAGCAACGCCAAAGCTGATCTATATGGTACCATATTTATGAGGGCAGCCTTTCTCTCACTTTTGTTTCATTTACTCATTTTTTCTGCATCTTATTTTTTAGTTGTTATGTGGGATCCACCCTCTTGGCTTATCCTCACTACAAGAGAGACAGAATAGTGAGAAGGACATGGACTTCGGAGCCCATCCATCCCTTTTCAAACTTGAATCCCAACTTGGCCACTTACTGGCTGTGTGTCCACAGAAAAGTTGCTTAACCTCTCTGATCTCCACTTTCCCCATGTGACTGCAGGACTGAAGTGGAGGACCAGCCACTGCTATCACCAGTGACTGGGGAGAAGGTGAATGAAGGAAAGATCACTTAGTCTTTGACACCCGTTCCCCCCAATACGCACACCTCTCTGCTTCTTCACCTTGGCTCCCGAATAGTTGACCAAAGTTGTGTTTGGCTGTGAACTGCCAAAGACTTGCCAGTTTTCTACTGTCTCTGAGCCGGAGTCAGTGCAACTGCTCCCCATTCTCATAATAGTGTGTTTTCTTTCTGGTGCTTTCTGCTGGAATCTCCCAAGACAGTGTAAAAAAAGCACAGCCTCTGCAATCGGACAGGGCCAAGTTCATGTCAAAATTCTTCTATTTCCGCATCCTCCTGTCCTACCTGTGGGGGCCCTGGTAGATGAGGCTGAGATAAGGGCCTCAGAGGGTGTCGTGAGAAGGTGGCCTTGTGTAACAGGGGCTCCCAGCTGTGCGTGCCTGGGCCCAGGAGACCCAGTCTCCTCCGCGGTCTTCCTCCTTCTGTCTCAGTCAAGAAGAGACTGGATGAAAAAAAGAGCCTCAGTGGCAGGCCTTGTCTTTACAGAAGACCCCTTCTGTTTTCTGCTTCAGTGGGAACTCACATGATGAGAGGTGTTTAGCCAACAAATTAGATTTACTAAGTAATAGAGCCTGTGTGGTCTCCGAAGATAAAGTGTGCCTTTCATTCAGCTTTTTAAAATATTGCAGATAGACCTCCCATCTCCCTTTCTGTATTGTAGGTGGCTTAGCCAGCTAGGAGCCCCACGTGGGACCCCACTGATCTGTAAGAAAGGAAGGAAAGTCCCTTCCTTTGAACAAAGACAGGACACCCAGAAGATTGCAAAGCCCAGCCTTCTCAAAGGGGTGGAATCTGGGGTATAGCTGCATCAGGTAGGCGTGAGCTCAGTTTTTGCCCTTTCTCCATAACCCACCACAAAATCCCCGTGGACACGGCTCTGGTCAGTTCTTTCCTAAAACAGTCCACTTATCTGCAACCAGGTTCCGAAGATTTCATCAGTGCACGCCCTCTGCTTGCTAGAGGGATCCATGCTTCCCCATCACTGGCTTGCCAGGGGTAAGAGGAGACGTCAGAACACCAAGGCCTTCTTTGAGGTTGCGTCTCCTCTCCTGGTAATGACGGAAGTTGCTCACAAATGGCTGCCCCATGTGAGACTCTCCTTGGACATAGCGTACAGTATCTCCGAGTCTTGACTTTTCTCCTCCGGGTCTCAACTGTGGCCACCTCCATTCAGTTCCCGAGTTCCGTTGTGAGTGGGCTCAGTACTGGCCCTTCCTCTTCTGTAGGCACCGCGCTGCTGAGTCAGGAGCTATCACTTCTCCATCAGCTTTCAACATTCTTCTTGATGTTTCTTGATCCCTGAGTTTTTCTCTTTATCACACTTTATTTAATAGAGTTTCTGGAAGGTGCATAGACAGAAATGCCTGAATTGAACTCACCATGTCTAACCAGAAACCTCCCAAAGTCTGTGCTTCTTTTTTGGCCACATCATGCCCTCCACTGAAGGATGAGAGAGGGCCAGGTGGGCAGAGAGCGGCATGGGTGCTCGTGACTGCGGCCGCCACCACTGCTGTTTGCTGAGTGTTATCTGCTAGCTCCGTGCAAGTACATTATGTGCAAGGTCTAATTTAGTTATCAAAATTACCCCGTAAGTGCACCAGAGTGGCTAAATGTACTTCTCAAAGTCACCCAGCTGTTAGTGGGAGGTTGGGTGTGTCCCAGGCAGCAGGTCTGAGGCTGAGGTTGGCATGCAGGGTGATAGGGGCTGCCCTTAGGACCCACAGCTGTGAGGCAGTGGGGCAGACAGGATGGCACAAGTGGAGAACCGACTGTGATATAGGAGCAGCAGGCACTCCAGCCAGTCCCAAAGAGACTAAAGCCAGAGTGACCCTCTGGGATGTCCTGAATGGGGCAACGAGGGCTGCGGGCTGCCTCCTGGAGGGGGTGCCTGTGGGCAAGGCAGCTCCATTGGACCAATGGCAGTTCCTGAGGAAGGACTCGTCCTTTAACAAACAGTAGCCCAGCAGCTGGGGAAATGAGTGCCTCCTGGTCCAGAATGGGGGTTTGGGCAGCATCCCCACAGTACCCACTGCAGTGCTGTGGGCTGGCTTTGTGGCCCTGCCTCTCAACTGAGAGTCCATTCATGTAACTGGAGTGCAGGGATAGAGGAAAGGGAGAGGAGAAAGCTGGAAAGGGAGGCCATCTAGCCCAGACTAGGAAGCTGCCCCCTGCCAAGGAGCCAGTCATGAGAGTGTAGAATGAGTAAGTCAGATCAGAGAAGGGCGGCTTGGGGGAACAGCCCAGGTGGCAGCGTGTGGAATCCTGGGATAAACTCAGTCGACGGGCTTAATTTGACATCTTAGATATATTATTCTTGTGGCAGGGATTTCAGTTGAGAAGGGAAAGAAAATTTTACTTTTTTGCTTTTCTACATCATTGGTTTCTATTTCTTATTTGAAAATGCTGTTCCTCCCATATGGGAAAGATTTGGTGAACTCAGGTGGTAATGATATCTTTGCTTAAAGATACTTTTTGAAAGCAGAGACAATAATATCACTGAGATCTAGGATAGACTCTTCTCATGCAATTTGATGGGTGGGAACCTGTTTGTGCTTTCATTTGAGGAAGTAACAAAACCAGAAGCATCTTCGAGGTTTTGCACCTTTGAGACTTACGTAAGTGCAGGGTGAACAAACAGCGTTTTCTGCTCTGCGTCTTCACCTGTTGGTGGGCAAACTAAACTAAGGGACCTTCAACTTACGGACATGTGCCTAATTATATGTTTGGGATAACCAAAGGGTTATCTCTGCTCACCAGGCTTGCAGTGTTGGGCAAATGCAGTAAATTCTGAGTCTATGCATGCGCAGCTTCCAGCAATGACTGAAAAATAATAATTCAGTGTCCTGAGATTTCCAGTCCCATGAGTGGCCCTGCCCTCTCTTCTCCCTGCTACCCTGCCTATGCAGTCTCCTTTCCTCCTTCCGTACCCTTTTATTCTCCCCTACTGCCCCTCAGGGTCCCAGATCCTGTATCCCACAATGGGAGATAGTTGGGGGGGGGGGCTAGACAGATGTCTTTGTTACAATATATGGACTCCACTTGCTGTAGAAAGGACCTAAGTCAACAAAGGTGGTGTTTCCAAGGACGCTGAACTCCTAGAGAGCACCATTATTTCCCTAGTGAGCCGGGGAAATGGTGAGGTCTGAAATCAGGTAGATCTAGGATTGGATCCTTGCACTGCATTCCAAGAGCTCTGTGTGACCTTGAGCTAGTACCAACTCCCTGAACTTCAGTCTCATCATCTCTACAATGGGGCTATTACCTACCTTGCAGAATTGTAGCAAGAGCAAGTAAGACGATGTTGCAGAGTTTCTAGAATGATGTTTAGGACTCATTACTGAATACATGTTGACAACTATGGTTATATAGAGCCCGGGGAGCCACCTGAGTGAAATCAGCTTCTAAGTTAAGAGGACCAACATGAGCAATATCTAAAAGTCACAAGTCTATGTCACTCTGTCCCCCGCCCCTCCTCCCCAGTATCCCATACTGGTTTAGGTTTATACTTTCCCACAGTGCCTTACATGCTTTGAGGTTCTGGCCTGTTTGATCATGTCTTACGCTCTTCCTCAAACAATCCCTACTGCTGGATTCCATGGGCCATCAACTAATCGAGTTCTGGAGCAAGATCACACCACCTTTCGCAAGCTGGTGGTATAAACCTCTTCCCAGCTCCACATTCTGCAGGTCACATGGAGACTATTTGCACCACAGGATTTGGCAGACACTACAAATCAAGGCTGCCTCTCCCCTCCATGCTCCCGGGAGCCAGTAGTTAAACACCCACCGAAGGGCCATTGTCACAAGCCCTGCTTCCCACAGAAATGTCATTTAAGCAAAGCAAAGCAACTCACGGAAAAGTCCATTTTAATTAGCCTACTATACTTCTCACCCCTACAAAGAGGCGGTTGTAGTAGTAAGCGGAGACTCTGTATCGCCTTAGCAAGGCAATTCTATAATAACAGACAAAACCTATAGGTTGGCAGTTCATTTACCCCCCCCCCAATACTTCCTACTTATTATAGTGAAAACATGAACATCCTGGACAATGGATGGGATACATCTCACCATGAAGATGGGAAGTGGTTGATGCATAGACCCTAGAGATACTGTGGCCGTGAATCTGAAGCCCTAGCTTTCCAGTTACCAGGAAGTTATGCTTCTCAGCCTCTAAGGAGGGGTGGAGTGGTGCTGAAATCTGAGGCAATTATGAATCTGCCCTGATATGTATGACAGTTTAAGTCAACCAATCCTTTACCAAAATCTAGGGAACAAGAAGCAGCCTTAGAGAATAGTAGATGTTAAAAACAGTAAAATTAACTCCCCACCCCATTAAAAGGTTACCCTTTTAATAAGAGATTGTTCCTTCATGGGACTTGCTTCATCTTTTGATCATAGATTCAAGGTCACTAATAGATTCACTCTCATGATCTTTTTCATGGGTAGTTGAATCCCTGGCCTCTATCTCAGTGTGACCATCACAGTCAAGGGTCCAGTGCCCCCTGTGGAGCATCTAAATGGAGACATCATCCTACCACTGGATAAGTAAGTGACAAACGTCATTGGAAGGGCCTGACTTCTGTGGCCCAAGACGTGATCCAGCAGATGGGTAATGGGCATGGATACCTCAGCTTCAAATTCCAGCACCACTACTCACTAGCTGGTGACCTTGAGCAGTGCTTAACCCGTCTGACCTCAGATTCCATGTCTGTCAAATTGGGAGTATTATAAATGAGAGAGTACCCAGAAAACATTTACTGAAAGCCCGGGAAGGTGTGCTACTTACTATTGTTCAAAGATCTATAATGATGGTGGTACAGAATCTTGACCTGTGGGTGTGCAATGCTCCCACTTCACTCAGACTGGAAACACCTTCCTGTTTATCCTGCATCATGGCTAAGAATGGGGTTCTGCAGCCCAAGTGATGGGGTTCAGCTCCTGACTCTGCCACTTGCTCTTTGACTTCTGCCTCTTTCTGCTTCCGTGCCTACCCATAATCATGGATAGTGGATGTCAAGGGCCTCAGAAAGGATCTGGCACAGGGTGGACCTTCACTGGCAGCATTAGAGGCACATCAGTCCCGAAGCATGCAGGAGACAGGTGGCCCATAATCAGAACTCAGCAAACAAGAATTATTGGTTACTAAGTCATTTTATTGGCGTGAGCCTCAGTCTCCCTATAAACAAAATGGACATAACAATACCTGCACAGGGCTCCTGCAAGAATTCAGCCAAAAGTCTGGGGCTTGGCACCTAGGAGGTACCACAGAAGGTAACCAGGCCCCATATGGAGGTCACTCGTCAAGGGGACTGCCTTCTAAAGTCATCCCATCAGGAATCCAGAGGGCACAAGTAGTAGAGGACAGATTTCCAATCCCCTTGACAACTTGAGGGCCAGCTACACAACTAGCATGCATCTTCACTGACAGCTTGCTTGGCAGCTACTAACATACTGTGTGCCTTCATTTTTACAAGCCAGGCAATTCTGAGAGGATGAATCCTACCAGGTGTGGTAGCCAGAGGGGGCAAAAACAAAAATCAAACAGCAGAGTAAGATGTTCCTCAATGTACCCCATTGTCATGAGTTCAGCACTTCTCTGCACTGCAAGGGCAGGACCGTTCCAACTGCAGTTGCTTACTGTGAGCCCGCCCTGGGAGATGCGGCCAGATGGCCCCCAAATGCCCGGCCGTGAGCCCAGGCCTTGCCAGCTGCCAAGTCCTTGCTACACGAGAAGCAATTTACAGAAGAGGAACACGGCCGGGGTGGGGCTCAGACCCCTTCAGAGGTGTGGTCCAAAATCACATTGAGGCAGAAATGACACTCCTGGCCCAGGGGTCTGAGGCCTGAGAAATGAGCTCAGAGAGGACGAAGGTCCTGAGGCTGCACAGACAGGGGCTTGGCCAGCCAAGAGATCAAGTCACCCAGAGAAGGAATATGTACATAGCCTTGTGTGGCTAGATTTCCACATTTATGCATAATTTCAGGATATCATAGAGTGAACAGAGTGTGGGGTAGAAAGCATGAGCCATGAACAAGAACATGGGCTTTGAACTGAAACACTCGGTTTGGATCTTGGCTCCAGCACATCCCAGGTACATGGCAGTGAGTTACTTTACTCCCTTTAGCCTCCGTCTCCTCCTCCTGAGATTGTTGTGAGAATCAGCAGTAATAACAGGTCCTCGGCACATAATAGGCCATCACCAGTATCATTATTGTTTTTTTTTGTTGTTGGCTAACACAGCTGAGACTGGACTCACCCTGCCTAAGGCAGCTGTTAGGTCTCACACCCTTCCTGGCCAAGACGTAAGAACTCAGGATGGGTTTGGAAGAAAGGTAACGAAAGGGCTGGAACGTGACCGCAGTGTTAAGACTGTACCTGGGCTGGGCCATCCGGCTAAAGGCTAAGTGCTGGGCCAGCTGACAGGTGAGTCTCTAGAGGAAAGACCAAAAAGTAAGTGATAGACAGGCTTTGAGTTTGAAGTCAAAGAGGAGGGATGGGTCAGCTAGAAGGAGAGTTTCTGGCCAAGAGAAAAGTTTATGCCTGGAGTTAGGAAACGGCATCCTTGAGCAATGTGGTACCCAGAGACGCCGAGTAAGACTTGGGGAGAAAGACTGCCACTTGAACTTCTTGTCTAGAAGGTGGTAATCCCACCTTCCTTATTTTTAAGTCCCTTGCATGAAGGAAAGGCAAGATATTTTGATCTGTGTGCTTCCTTAACTTTTTAATAAATGGAATTGTAGTTACCTTTGAATCAGTATCTACTGTGTACTCAGGAAAGAGCCAAGTGTTATCACTAATCCTGCCAAGAGCCACATGAATGGGCTTGTATTGTGCCCATTTCACAGATGAGGAAACTGAGGCTCAGTGGCTTGTCAAAGCGTTGCCATGTGTCCAGGTCAGGATTCAAGGTCAAGTATGTCTGGCATCAGCTCCCTGGCTTTTTCCACCATCCCGCTCTGCCACCCAATCTGCAAAAGCACCCAGATCTTTCCTCTTCTCACTCCTTCTCCTCAGTTCCCTCCAGGACTGAGAGATGATATTGATTTTTATTCAATAGAGGTTAGGTGTCTCTCCCATTCCACATGAATGCAGAGGGATTTTTAAATGGAAAACTACAGGGAGTGAGGGCTGATTCCTCCCTTGCTCTGCAGGAGAATTGGCTTAGATCTGTGCACAGTGCCAGGGCTGGCTCCTTTTCCTAAGGACCTAACTTCGCGGCATTCTTCAAGGGCTCCAGAGGGTTCCTCATGCCATCAAATTAAGTTTGGAAACTTCAATAAAAAAGTCCCGAAGGAAACTGTCAATTAATGCATTTACACGGAAGCATCATACTTGGGAAAAACATCTTCAAATGCAAGCGCTATTTTCCAACCATTAAAAAGTTTGTGCACTGCTTGGTTTCCATAGAGACCTGAGGTAATAGCCTCCTTCCCCTCACTTAAGAGCGAATGTCGCTTGATTTCTTTCCTTCTTTCTTTCTTTCTTTTTTTTTTTAACCTTAGTCTTTCATACTTTTTTCTCCATTTATGAAAACAAAACAGTGCTAAACTGAAACTTGGCGATGAGATTTGTCTGAGGAAGACACTTGATTTATAAGCTCAAAGAACTTCATTTTTGCTCATCTCATTATTTTATGACTTCTACCAACAGTGCTGCTATCTGCAGAGACGAAATGGAGAACCTTCAATTGACTAAATGGTTTTCCTGTCCATCAAACATATAGTCAAAGGGAAAATATTAATGGTCTGTTGAAGAGTAAGTGAGTTTTCACAAGGTGAAATCGGGCCCACTGCCTGTTTTTGTAAATAAAGTTTTATTGGAACACAGCCACGTTCATTTGTGTATGTGTTGTCAGTGGCTCCTTTCCCAACAATGGTGAATTTGGGCTGTGGTGACAGAGACCATATGGCCCACAGCGCCTAAAATATTTCCTCTCTGACCCTTTGCAGAAAAAGTTTACTGAGCCGTGGTAGACAGGATAGAATTGGGGTTTTGGTGGCATTTACTAGTTTGGTCAGTTTAGGCAAGCGCTGATCTTTCTGTGACTCTTTCTGCATCTTTGAACTAGGAATAACAGGACCCCTTCGTAGAGTTTTTGAGCTGTAAAGCACCTAGCCCTGTTTGGCACATATAGGGGAACAATAAATATGAATTCTTTTTATTCCAGATCCTTCTGCTAGAAAAATCAAAGATGCCTATTTATGAGTCTAGAAATTCTTCAGAAAACCCAAGAGAAGTGTGTAAAACCCAAGCCAAATAGTCCAGGCATTGTTTCTGGGCCCCAGGCATGCCCAGGTGTGTCTTCCTGACCTGAGCGGGGAGCTCTGTTCAGGGATGACAAGGCAAACAAAAGAGGCCACAACAGTCTAGGAAGAAATCTTTAATTTCTATTCAGCTTTAAAGAGTTTGAGAGGTTTTGGTTTTTTTTTTTTTCCTTTTAACAAACCAGTTCAAGTACATGCCTGCAGATTATAAAATTACCTGAAGTTGCCTAGAATATCAGCATGCATAGCTTGTTAGTATTTACATATATTTACACAGGGAAACAAGAAAAAAGATCTACAGTTATTTACAGTCTACGTAGGAGAAGAGAAAGGTGACCTAATCGTATTTCCTAAAACACAGATGAGTACTCAGTACATGCATATTTAGATAATATTTGCATGATAGAATGCAATTCAAAAAATAAAAAGACATACCTTTGTAACTTTCTATGCTAAGGTGTTACATAATCAAGGTAATTTTTTTGTTTGTTTTGTTTCTAGTCTATTTGCATCAAGTGCTTTAAAATGTTCACTAACACCAAGGCAGAATTATTTACCCTGGCAATTAAAGCAACAGCACACATGATCATTTCCTACTAACTAGCGACAAGCTGCTGGTGAATGAAATATCTATTGTTTCTCATTACCCATCGACCACTGTGACGAGATCTCTTTGTAAAGGCAGTGCCTAAGCTATCACCATTAATTATGGAAGTAATATAAATGAGACACTCTCCACACTATGTTCTACATGAAATATTAACAAGGCCAGCATCTTTGAGCCTGAGAAACGATCTGTTCGAGTGAGCTCTCTATGAAAATGCACAAACCTAAAGCTTGTGCTCGACTTGAAACGGTGGGGCTGGACATGGGGGCCTGCCTCTGGGATCTGAATTATTGCAAAGTCTGTTCTCCTGTTTGTTTCTGGACAATTGAGTTGAGAGTTAATTTCTTACCATGATGTGGCCCCATCAGAACATCCTGTTCTGATGCTCTCCCCATGCCTTTTCGGTACAATGTTGTAGGATATTTGTGTGACCCAGGTATAAATGAACTGTCCACCTTAAAATCTAAACAAATAGCTTGTTTGGGGTTTTCCCTGAAATCCTACCTGCTCACAAAAGCACTCAGCTCTTGGTTTTCTAGAAGAGTCAATGTGGCAGGCCAATGGGCAGAGTGACTCTGTATGTAACGAAAGGGGGAGTTTTTAGTTTCACCTGTACTATGAAGATATTATTTGCTCCATGACATTAGAACTGAACCCATTAATTCTGCCTGGCAATAATTTCAAAGGTTTATATCAGTGTACATGGCAAATACAGAAGCATATATATATATATATATATATATATATATACACATTATACAGAGCTAGTTGTAACCAAGATTAAAGACATCGAGTAAGCATGTGAAATGTTTCAAATTAGCACAAGCTAAATATCTTCTTCTATCTCTTAGAAACACTCAGTAGTTCCTTCAGCACTAGCATCACGGTGGCCCGATTGTAAAATTTCAGTAACAGGCCATCAGATTTGTCCCATGTCGAAGGATGATGCCTGTTTTGGTGGCAGATCTGTATGGCTCTTCTGCTTAGCTGTTTCAAACCAAACCATGGAAAAATGGATACCCCAGTGCGTGTTCCATCCCAGCAAGAGAAAACCCATTTATAAAGAAACTCTACTTTGAGCAACGTGGGTATTCCAGGGAGCACTGGCAGGTGATGCCTAGGAAATTCATTCATGGATATGACACAGTCAGTGACATCTCTTCATTGTAATGAGACCGTCTCTCGGGCCAGTCAGTTCTAAAACATCTCTGGCAGGCACAGATGAAGGTGGGATATGCGTGCATAACATCTCCCCCGTGGATTGTCCTTGAAGCCTTCCCTTTGTCCTTCCCTCATTCCGAGGAGCACCTCCCCACTCGCAACGGAAGCATGGTGGAGTCTCACAATCACAGCAGGCCCCAGAAAGATGAAATCATCCTAAATTGTACACTTCCACTCTTTTGGGACCAGTCATAAATCTTTCACAGAACCTTTGGAACGTATATGGCAAGGATTCTGGAACAGGGAGGAGGTATGAAAAGGGCCTCATTTATTTCAAGGGGAAGTTCAGGACAGTTCATCGAACTGAAAACACAGATCCTGAAAGCCTACCAAGGTTACTCTGCCCCTAAGTCCTGCTGAGGGCTCAGTGACAGGCCCTGCCTGACCGTCCCAAAACAAACATGGCTTTGGACCCCTCTGGATGGTTGGGACTGGCTACCTCTTCTTCCCCCAAAGTTAAGGCTAGACAAATATATTCTTTTGCTTTAAAAAAAAAAAAATGTTTTCCAACTTTCCATCCTGAACCTACTGGTGTCTGGGCTTTTTCCTGCAAATATTTCTTAGGGAAATAACAGCAACACCCCTGACTTTCCAACTCCTTCTGTGCTGGTCTTCCAGTCAGTCTCTGAAATCTCCCTCATGCTCTTGCTAGAAATTCACATCTTCCATCAGGAATAATGGTGTGGTCTTTGTCTTCTCACCTGGATTTGGGGCATAATATTTGGGATGACTGAACTGCAAATGGGAGAGGCTCAGTGTCCACTTGCAGGGTCCCTCCAGACAAGGGGGCTGCGGACCACGGCTGATATTTGAAAGCTGCCTTGCGTTTGTTGCCCCTCAGACATTTCACTCAGGACACCCCTGCAGTTGTGGGCTGTGGACTGTGAGGCCCAGTTGCGTTTCTGGGGGTGGATTGGGATATCCCACTGCTTAGCTCTCCCACAGCAAACAACTGCCATCAAGGCCTTTTCAGAGACTGTCCCCAGTGTCCACGGGGAATGACACTCCTCCACCGACTGCGCGAGGGACCGTCAACTGAAAAGGAGCTAATGAGGTTTTTCACACGTGTGAACGTGTGTTTAGCAATGAAACGGTTTCTTTGTGACAAGAAGTAAATATTCACACACTTTGTCGAAGTACATTGTGAGTGGTCACATTCTCTTCAGTGAAGCTAAGAACCTAAATGTGATCTAAGTAAGTCTCCAGAACATTCTCTCAGAATTTTAAAGCCTCCACAGTTAACAGCAAATATCCACTTTCCTGATCTTCTTCACTTTTCAACTTGAGGAACTGAGTGTCTGTCCCTTCTATAATAAATGTTAAGAACGACCTATGATCAAAACTCCCGAAGGCTACAGGAAAATTGTTTCTATGCCCACAGGAAGTATCTGCATGTATCTAAGCCTATATTGTTGAAAGCCTTTGTAGGAATCAACTGTTAGGAATTTGTAGGAACTAATTTGTTAGAAATTAACTGGGGGAGAGTGGGGAAGGGCGTTGGGTCAGTTTCCCCTGCAAAGCTGACCTGATGTGTCAGATATTACCCTCCAAAAGGCCACACAAGCTTTACTTGTAGATGAATTCATAAAATGAAGATTGCTCAGGTTTCTTGGTTTTGATGTGGTTTAGGCTTTGAAAAACAGCCTGTCATCCAAGAAGAGTAGGTTCCTTAGCTGGGCCAACCTGGCATCCGGAGGTGGCATTTTGAACCAGGTGACCTTTTTGTTAAGGGTCATTTGCTACTGGATCTTCTGAGGTTTCGCTGAATCCTCACTTTTGTTCATCCAAATGGATATAATTTCAATTTGGTTCACTGACTAAATCAACAGTGGAAAAATCTCCTTCTTTTAACATTTCTCAGGTGAACACAGGACAAACTCCACATTTAATTCTAGGCCACATCAGGGTGTCACACTGTGGCGAAGAAGAAGGCAAAGAGACCCTCCTCATAAAGAAGCTTCAGTCAAATGGGAGACCCGGAACAAGGATTAGGCAATATGCAAATATCTGCACCACATATTTGGGCAGGAGGTTTCGCGTGGCAGCTTGTACCAATTCTGGAGTGGGTCCACCCGTGCAATCACCTGTGTGACTTTTGACAAGTTGCTTTTGATGTCTCGTATCAAGTGGGCATCTCCACAAATGGGGCGAGCAATTGTCCCTGGCTTATAAAGGTGTTAGGGGTGAAAATGTCATGCTTAGAAAGCCATGTGCTACCTGCGTGAACAAGTAAGTGTAAGCTCGCAATAAATGCCAGCCGAGGCTACCACGTGAATGGGCCCCATTTGCAACAACTCACTGGAAACGCATGACCGTTTGGAGGACAGAGTCCTTCAAGTTGAGATCTCTTGTTCTCTTCTGCTCTCTCGCATCATCTTGGTGCAAGCTGGTGTGTTGGTTGACTAGCACTTACTCCACGGCCTTCAATTCAGTTACACAAATGTCACAGTGGAGGAAGAGGGCAGCTTGTTGATTGTGGCCGTGCTAATGGGGGAGGCCCAGGAGCCTCATTCCTGTGTGAGCTGCATCACACTATGAACGAATAAAACATGTGTCACATTTGTCAGCTTAGAAGATTGTTCTTGGGAAGTACGGAACTCACAGCCTCTGGGAACAGCTTGCTCTTGTTTGTCTTCAAAATCAGAGATTCAAACAGTAATTATTTAGGACACATGGATGCATATGCAGAGGTGAACTCCAAAACACAGCGTTGCACTTTTCCAGTGGAATGGTTATAACCTCTCTTTCAGGACTGTTTTTGGGAGATGGGGGAGACAGAGGGAGTGTGGAGGCAGACATCTATTCTGCTCATGGCAGGCGTGCTCACTCCAAGGCTCTGGGACAGATTGTCCTCCTGTGTTCACGAAGCCACATTGGGTGGCTGCTTTTGCATTTGGGGAGTGTTTGTTTTGTCTCACAGACCCCAGGTGAGTAACAGGAAAAGCTTTGAGGACTTAGAGAGGCACCTGTCTTTTCTTCCTGCTGCAGCTGCTCACTTCAGATCACCTCTTTGTCCTGGGCATTGGGCACAGTAATCGCTGCCCTCTTCCCAAAGGACACTTCTTCCCTGCCCTTTGGGTTCCTAGCCCAATCTAAGTTCACTGACGTGTTCCCTTACACATCTTTACTTTTTACAGAAATTGATTCATTCAACATATTCTGTGCAATCTCCTGATATATGTATGTCTGTAATAAAGCAACCTTAGAACATCTACTCTCAGAATCATTGAATATATAGAGAGATATTCTGTGACAGTGTCTATTTTTATACATCTTCTAGTTAAATCTACTTTAAGACAGGAATCTATTCTTTCTTTTAAATAGGCATGCATTTTAAAAGAGAAACTTGAAAACTAAGCATTAATTGTGTAATATGTGTCCTTAATAAACCATAAGTTACATTAGAGTACTAACCAAAGCATTACAAATATCAATATGTGGGTGGCTTTTCCTTTACTATATATTGTCTATTAGAACCTCTGTACCTTTTCCTTTAAAAAGAGTCAATATTCATTTTGATTCCATGCTGACAACTATAAATTGATGGCTAGCAGTTATCAAATAAATGTTGATGAAAAGCAGCTACTTAAACATCATCTTCAGCCCAACAAAGGGTTTGGGAAGGACGTAAAACTTAGGTCTCAGGGCCTCAACTATAAATAAGCAGCAACTGCATTCTAAATCCACCTGCTGGTAGTTGGAGATGGTGCTGCAAATCTGACAAATGATTTCTGAAAGAGAATGATGAACCTTTATTACCAAGATACTCTTAACTTAATCCCAAACAAGAATCCTGGGTAATTTTACATACACTGTAAAGATTGATGGCACAGTTCTCTGGCAGCTCACAAATGTTTGATTAGATCAGAAATGGCATTCAGGCATGATTAAAGATTCCTCTGGGCTTCCCAGAAATTCTCAGCCCTGTGTCATCCACACCTAACTCATTGCCAATTCCACAGGATGGAGACGCCGCACCGGGCGCTCGTGATCAGCAGCTGCAGAAGTCCTACAGGCTTCTGGGAAATGTTCTTAAAAAATCACTTAGGGGGACCCACAGCTCCAACCTGTGTTTAAATGCCAAGGTGTTGCTATTATCTTATCACAATGAATCAGTAAACAGTGATGACAACTCGCTCAACGTGGCTTCAGACATTTTATAATGGAGTTGGTAATATTATTTCCCTTATATGACTTTCATCTTTTCTGACTTACATGGCATGAAAGTCATTTGATGGTGACGGAAGTGCTCTTTTTAATTTGTTTTTGTCAGTTTGAAGGTGTTTTATCTTGTATCAGCAGGACCAGCTTATTTACTAAGGAGATTTCCCTAACGTGGTTCAGTCTGGTTCTCATGATAGGCACACCAAAAAGCTGAGGAGCCCAAAATTAGAACCTGTTGTTAAACTGTCATCAAATCTGCTCATATAAAGGTGTCACTCAGAGGCTGCCATTGGCACAGCTGAAAAGGGAATTCCCTGAGAAGCCAAAAGGGTGGTGGGCTTGGGACGAAAAGATCTTGTCACTACTTAACTATCCCGCAAGAAAGGAAAGTAAATCGAGTACTGGTTGAATTGAGCATGAATCGGAGAGAGAGGCTTTGTCAGATGTGCGCGGGTGATCTTCGAGTGGAAAAGGTGGTCTTTGCTTTCAGGTGCCCCGGCTGACGTGTGTGCTATAAAGCCAGGGCCACTCGTGGTGGGACTTATGTGCTGGGTCACCCCAAACCTGGTGGCAAAAGAATCAAAGCCAGCTCTTGATGAAAGATCAGGGTTTTCTAAAATGTGTGGTTTTCAGCATGATAGCCAAAGGTAGGTTTATATGAAATGAGGTCAATTGCAATTGCATTCAGATTCCATAGAGGGAAAATGCATGCCCCCCGCCCCCTCATCAGTGCGATTCAATGTAAGTGCAGAATTTCTTTGTGAAAATACCATTCCAACAATGCAAGAGTGCGATATGATATCATTTTAGAAGGTCACAGTGGCAAAATATTGCATTGGGTTTAGAAGAATTCCGCTTTCTGCTTTCCCAAGTGGCCTACTTTAGTCTTTTCTCAGGATTGGTGGAACTGTGAAAGGCCAGTTTGTCGTGCTGTGTAAATGCCGATATTAAAACGATTCTTGAGTGGGGGTTGGGGAGCCTGGATTTGGACATGAGCTGGCTGGATTCTCTCACCCCTTAGAGTGGATGGTAAATCACCTGACCACTCTTTGGTGTTTTTGGCAGTTGCAAAGTAATGGAAATCTAAGATAGCTATCCAGAAAATTATGCAAAACGCCTTCTCCACCTGAACTCTGCTAAAGAGCAAAGCCAAAATGATATTTGGCTTGAGTTAGCGGGACAAGCAACTCAGTTCTTCAATTTGTCTTTAGAGGCACTTTGCTTCCCTTTCTTTCCCACATGAGATGCAAGGGGTCAGAGAAGCCTCTTGAAATTTTTTAGAGAAATGTGCCAGGTACTAAACAAAGGGTTATTAGGAATAATAATTCAGTGAAAGAAAATTTGGATGACATGAACTTATTTCCATTAGACTTCAGCCATACAAATCGATTTCAAAAGAAAGAGCTCAGTCCAAGAAAATAACTGGCCATTTGGGGAGTGGGCATGGTGACGGGGTTGGAAGTAACAAGCCACTTAGTATTAAGTTCAAGTCCTGTCAGGTGTTCAAGTTCTGAACTAACGGGACTTGTCCAGGACAGTCAAGCACCAGCTGTGGTCATAGCTCATCTCTATCACGTGCCCACTCCACTCCACATCCCTCCCTACAATCATGTCCCTTGGCTGTATCTGACCATTTGATTTCCACACTAATTCAAACGTGACAACAGACCCAGACATTGAAGCTCCCCTCAAGCAAATAAAAACCAAGTCTGGTTTGTAGCACTTTCCTGAAATTATAACATCTTGAGAGCCCTGATCCTCAGCATGACCTTGACTCCCAAAGGTTCTAGAGTGCGGTCATAGTGAATGCAAACCAAATCATCTGGGGGGCAGGATTTTCCATTAAGCACTCCGCTCGGGCACAATTTAAACCCTGTAGGTAAGCTTTGTAGGGGTGGGGACAGAAACGCATTTCCCCCTCAATCAGATGGCCTTAATGTTTTTCTCATGGTGACCTTATCCCTCATTACTTTTCTTCATCCTCTTCTGCACCCCCCGCTCCCCATCAGCCTGTAATTAGTTGATGCAACAGGCCTGTGATGCACATAAATAATCATAAGATGCCAGATAAACTGTATTGGTTTTAAATTAGAGCCATGCCTACTGTGTCTCCCTACGAACACCAGCCTATTATTTTTAATTATGGCTTGCAAAGCAAAGTGATTTCTTGCCCTCTTTACAGCATCCCTGACAGTATTCTGTCAGCTCGAATGATATGGGGCCTCCTCGGCACGCACATCCCTAGCCACAGCACCAACCATTACTCAAAAGGTGAATTCAAAGTGATCGATTGCACTCATTGCAACTTGCATGTTGAAGTGGGTGGGAGGGGTCATACCCCCTAAGCCACTGCCCCATTGCAAATATGGGATGAATATGACATTTAGAAAGTTTTTCATAGGATCTGGATGAATAAATGTATTTGCATACAGCATGTATGTATGGTAGGGAATATGTTCATATATGTATGTATAGGTGTGTGATGAGGAACATGTGTATATGGATTTTAAACATTTCAATGTAGTATTGCAGGCTTAACACAGCACTGCAGGGCCATGGCAAAGCCTAAAGGAAAGATGTGGCACCAGCCCTGCTTGGGTTTTCTACCTGATGGGCCATTATTGGAGTAGTTGGTTTAATTCAGACAGAAGGCTCTAGAAACACCTTGGTGTCAAAATACATCATGCACAGAGAACTCAGGGGTTGGATGAATTCCTTGTGTGTTCAGGAGGATAGCATATCCTTTCCTCGTTGCTGGGAAGAGATGTCTGACGTGGCTGATGTATTTATTTTTGAAGCCTTTTCCTATAGGAGGTGTAAAGAGTCACACCAGCTTGAGGGGCGTGGTTTAGGAACGCGTTTATGCAAGATGCTCCGGCCTTCCTCTTACTGTCTGTGCGCTGTGGTCAGTGCCCTTTGCCATGCTGAGAGATCCACTTGCAAATGGGCCGGGTGGGGGGAGAGGCTTGCTAATTCCCAGTCAAAAGAAAGTCATCTCCGCTTTTCTTAAAAAAAATTTAAAACTTTTTTGTCTTTTCCCTTTGATTTCCAGCAACAAGGAGCTGCCACCACCGTCTACTGCGCTGCTGCTCCTGAACTGGAGGGCCTGGGAGGGATGTATTTCAACAACTGCTGCCGCTGCCTGCCCTCCGCGGAAGCCCAGAGCGAAGAGACCGCCGGGGCCCTGTGGGCGCTCAGCGAGACGCTGATCCAAGAAGCGCTTGGTGGTGGCCAGGCCAGCTAGGCGGGAGCTCGCCAGGCACGGGCACGCACCCCAACCTTGTGTGTGTGTGCACGTGGCGCTGCCAGTGCGGGACCCCCTCCTACTTACTACCCGGGTGCCTTTCTATGTCCCTCCCACACAGGCCCACCAGAGTAAAGGGAATAAGAGTAGTCACAGCAGATGGGAAAATGTTAAGTACCTAAGGTCAGCAGGGAATGAATTCCAGGGGTGATTCTGGAGCTGGCTTAGGCTTGGGTGGGTCCCTTTGCTTTCCTGGTGGCGGCCTGCTGGAAAGTGAACGCTCTGTTGGTATGTGCGGTCTTTGCCTCGTTGGAGAAGCCCAAGCAATTCTTTCTCAATGTCTAGAGTAGCCTGGTGCACCCCTGTCCCACCCAACCACCACCAGGACCACAGCCACCATGACCACAGTGCAGCTCAGGAGCTTTCTCCTGTTTGGGGAAGAAAAAGTGAGGGTTTATCCTTCTTCGCTGCATCGATCGGGGAGATCGTTGTTTCATTCATTCTGACCAAGTCTCAGTGGGCTTGGCAATTCCTGGGGAGAGACCGCTGAACATTGTTCCCGTCAGCGAAGACAACGGTGGCACTGCTGTGGCACTGAGAAATCAGTGGAATAGACAGAGAAAGATAACTAGTCCTTTGACGCCCTTGCCAAACTCTACAAAAAATTCTTTAGAGATTACAGCAAACAAATTTTGCCAAGCATCCCCTCAATACCTTGTCCGGCAGGAAAGGAAGGAAGCATTGTGTCGGTAGGAGTCTACAGCATCATTGTGGGGTAGGGATGAAAAGTCATGCCCTTCATTCTTCATTCAGTTTCAAGAAGTAACTGATGGCAGAGGGTCACAGCTCCTCAGTGCGCCTGCATGAGCGTTCTCCTTACAATTCCTGCTCTCCCCTCCCCCGCCCTATGCTTAATAAAAGAACATGCTCAAATAGTATCACCTGGAGTTTGTCATCTTTCTTTAAATGTTTCAGTTTCAGTTTTCGGGGAGAGGTTTTGTTGTTTTTTTGTTTTGTTTTTTGGTTTTTTGGATTTTTTTTTTAGAAAAGAAATCTAGAGGAAAAATAAAGCGCTTCTTGTCGACGCCAGGAAAACACCGTTCTTGTTTCTTCTCTGAGTTTTTGTTTTTGTGCTTTGTGGCTGTGTGTGGGCCAAGTCGTCTCACGCGATGAGCATGCCAGCATCATATTTTCTGTTGAAGAAAAAAAAGAAAAAGACACATGACTATTGTTTAATTTCACCTAAAGAGGTTTTGTTATTACTTACAGTTGGTTATTTCAGTCCTCAACAGTCTGCTCCCCCTGTAATTGCCAAGTTCTTGGTGATTAGATAAGATCTCTACCAACTCGAATGCAAGCGGTATGGAAGTTCTTTCTCACTCATTCCTTTTCCACTGTCACCTTGTTTTCTTGGCCACTCCAGGGATGTGAAACGGTCCTATTTGACAAGATGAAGAGAATGCTTTTGCTAAAATACCAGGAAGGCTGGGCAGGGTGTGCATGTCATTGTGTCTCCTCCTGATAATGACATGTTATGAACCTCTGGGCCTTTGGCTCTGTGGGCCAGTCCAGCCATACCCCATAGCCTGGCTACATCTTCCAGTCTGGCTATATTTTCCCTTACAAAATCCTTATTATCATAGCTCCTTTAATCTCATGAGTCAGGTAATATCACTTCTCTGGTACAAACCCTCTGATGCTTTCAAGGTAAACTCTGCAAAAATGACCATGATCATTCTCCTCTTAGTCTCCATACTGTGACTGGTCACCTGCCACATAAATGCTGGCCTTGGCCACACAACATGCCTTGGCCAGCTGGAAAAGTGCATTTGCATTGGGGATTGCCCTTGATGCTCTGTGGAAGCTGGCAACCACCAGCTAGCCTGCTGGATGATGAGAGACACCTGGTTGCTACCCTAACTGACGTCAAGCTAACCATTAGACACGCGAGTGAGGCCATCCCAGACTATCCAGCACCAGCCAGACTAACCCAGATGAGAAGGAACACCTCAATCAGCCTACCGAATGGTAAAAAATAAATGTTTATTATGTGAATCCATAAAGTTTCAGGATTACTTGTTATGTAGCAAATGCTGACTGTTACAACTTCTCGTCTCACTGAGTAAAGTCCAAATTGTTTACCATGGCCTAGAATTTCTTTCATAATCTGGTCCTCATCTTGCTGTCTGATCTCATATTCTAGCACTTTCCCTTCATCTGCTACATGGAGCCACTCCAGACTCTTTGTGTTGTTGAAATATGCCAGTTCCTTTCCTGCACAAGGACTTTATACTTGCTGTTTCCTCTGCTGAAATGCTTCTCTCACACTATACAGTGGTCCCTTGCTATATCACAGTTCCTTACTGTGGCCTCACTGTATTGCGGGATTGTAAAAACTATTATATTTAATTACTTATCACGGATTTTTCACTGTATTGCGGGATTTTGCGTTACTGTATACATATGTTATTAAAGTTACGTAGGTTTAAGAGTGTAGAATAAATGTAACATTCCTACTTCACGGGGGAATGTAATACCCGTGATAAGTGAGGGAGTACTGTATTCTGGTCTCTGCTCAAATGTTATCCCCTTTCTGAGAAAGTGGCTGCCTTCAAGGTGGCACCCCACGTGTCCTTCCCCTTTATTCTTCTCCATAACACTTACTATTATTGGACACATTATGCGTCTGTCTACAATATTTGCTATTTTCTCTCCACTTCCTATAATAGAAATACCACTAGCTAGGTTTGTCTATTTTGTTCACAACTGTGGCCGCAGTGCCTCAAACTACTCCTGTCACATAGAAGGTACTTAATAAATAACCATTGAAGGAAAGAATGATTTTTGGTGACCAGGCATTATGTTCATGAAAATAATTCCCATCATCGTGGGGACGAACGTGAGCCACACACTGTGCTAGGCAGACTGCAATATTACATCTGATTTCTAATGTGACCACGACTCTACCAGGGGGCCCTCTTATTCCTGTCTTCTGGGGGAAGAAACTGAGGCCAAGGTGTTATAAATTTGCCCTTGTCCACATGGCTCACAAGCAGCAGAGTTGTGATTCACACCTGGGTTGCTTTGACCTCAAAGTCATGCCTCTTCCCTGCACCAATGCCACCACTCCTTGAATAAGTTAGACTTGTCTTTTCCAAAGAGATGCACCACCCTGAGGTCTCAGGCAGAGCAGAGAAGTGACTTGATGGGCCTGACTCCAGCTAAGCTTTAGGCATTTGGTGAAGGTAAACGTTAAGCCACAGCAAAGATGACGGAATACCATCAGCCAATGTGATGTCTAACTATCAAAGAGGACCAAAGAAGAACATGTGGGCTGCCTGCTTCCGTGTACTGTTCAGGTGGGTGCTGACTGATTTCCATGTGGGTCCTACACCAGACAAGTGCCATGACATTCAGAGGGAGCTTGACAAGGGGAGGCGAGTAGTGTCCTAAATCATTTAGAAGCTCCTTAAGTTAGACTAAGCCTTCAGACAATCAGTCATTCAATAAACGTGTGCTGAGGGCTACATGGTGGAAATTCAAAGTTTAGGGTAACCTCTCCCACAGTTCCTGCTACAAAGGAACTTTTATCTCATATCTATAGGGGTCTTCACAGTGTACAAGCTCCTAGTCAACTTTATCAAAAGTCCTCCAGGGTACTTGAAGATAAACAAAGGCCCCAGAAAAACACCAAGGCCTCCTCTAGCCCACTATGCCCTGAATCCACTCAGTCAGACATGCCAGTTCCTGTGAGCCATTTCTTTTGCCAGACACATTAGTTGTCCTTCTAATTTCATAGGAAATTCCTGGACAGGTGAGCAAGTAGGTGGCATACGGCCTTGCTCCTTTTTTAGTTTATTCTAAGCCCAAGGTTATTGCTCACCATCTGTCATGATATATGTATATGTGTGTGTGTGTGTGTATACATATATAGATGTAATATATTATATATGCACTATATACTTTAATTTGCCCTGGCTGGTTTAGCTCAGTGGATTGAGCGTCGGCCTGCGAGCTAAGTGTCGCTGGTTCGATCTTCCAGTCAGGGTACATCAGAGAAGGAAAACTCTGACTCCAAAAAACCTCCGCTGCCTTGCGGCATACCTCTTCAGGGGAAAGGCTAGGGGAGTAAACCCCGACAGAAAATCCGGAGCCGGAGTCCCTAAGGCGGTTTGACGTTGTAGTCAACACCGGCAACTCCTGCGGCGCACCTGAAGCCAAGCTGTATTGACTCCGTCTTTCCCTTGGACCCTTCAGCTGCGAAGAGAGGGGGGGTCTGCTGCATGGGCAACAGCAGACCCTCCATATTACCCTGCCCAGGCTCTGTAGCTTCAGCGTCATCACAAGATGTCGATTCAACACGGGAGGAGACAGATACCATGTCACTCCCCAGTCGGACTGCACAACCATTCTCGGCGGTGCAGATAGACTCTTAAGAAGCTACACCATCGTCTCTCGAGACGGACGGCTGCCGACAATATACTTTAATTATATAACAATGACCTCATTCTACCATCATCACTACTACTAATTACACATACTATTTACTGAGCATCTACTATGTGCCAGTTGCTTGGGAGGGCAAATCCTATCCATCTTGTTTTACACTTGGGTGCTGAAACTGCAGCTTATAAAGTGAACTATCCAAATCCCCATAGCTGTGGTAAGTGTCAGAGTCAATATTTGAATCCAGGTCCATGGCCGTCAAGCCCATATGCCTCCCACTGCGTCACGCTGTTTAATGGGTGGCCTATAGGCCAGGAGAATGTGCACATTACATTTATGCAATGGGGGAATAGTTCACAAAGGAAGACTGTTTGGCTTCCTATCTGAGCCTGGGAGCTGGCTCTCATCCTGATGCCCAATGCCTGGTATAAACTTTTCAAACAGTTTCTGTATTTGCCATTTATTCAGTAATATGGCTTCAACTTCATGGACTCCTCTGGTTGTAACAAAGTCTGCAGATAGCCTTGTTTCACTGGCTTTAGCTCTAAACGGACTCAATGTCCCAGTTCTCCACCATTGCCCCAGTGCCACAGAACCACCCAACAAGGAAGAGAGGAAGAGTGAGCCAGCTTCTCTACCATCTTTTTCTTTTGAGTTGCTCACTCTCTCTCACTCTCTCTCTCTTTCGAAGTTTCTTTAAACCCAAAAAGCAGCCAGTTTCCTTCCGCTTTCACAGCTGATGAAGGAAGGTCTTCCTGCAACTTATCAATAGGAAATAAGAAATTGAAACGTCCCCGGCAATGGCTGCAGCTGTGGCTTGTGGTTTTGCTCTTTAAAATGGGGTTATGGGTAGTTTTGTTTTGAACTTCACTGTAGGAGGCCTGGTTGCTCTCGTGAAGGTCAGCACCAGGCCAGGAAGCCTTGCCTTGCAAGATGGCTGCCCATCCTGGTCATCAGCCAGTTATCAATTTTAGAAGCTTACACTTAAAAGAACATCTAAAATAGCGATATTTGCCTCGTGTATGAACTCTTGGCACCTTTAACCAGTCAACAAAACTAGTTTGAATTTTATAATACTAAATAATACATCAACATATTACCCACATGATCACTGGACAAACTGCTCTGAATTATGTCTATTGATAGAGGCAATAGAGGCAACTTCTTAAAAGAAAAGGAAAGACTATTAATCTAACACAGATATTTTCACCTTTGTTTATTACTTTTCAAGTCTTCATACTATTTGGTTTCATTCCTCCCTTATATCTCCCCACACACACACCAAATTGTCTTATTTGTCAGTTTCCACAGTTATTTTAATGGATGCTCAATAGATATTCTTGCTGGTGGGTCCCTATTGGAAACTCCTGCTATGGGACCTTTAGATTATTTCTTGTTTTTGCTGTTAGAACTAAAGGCTCAGTATCTTCCTGCAGGCAGCTTTTTCCTTCTATTAATTCACTTCCTCAGCATGCGCTTGCGGAGCTGAAACTATTGGGTCCCCCTGCATGTTGCCCTGTGTGGTCTGGAAGGGTCCCAACCAGCAGAACACACGTTTCTGGTGTTTTACAACCTTATCAGTGTTGGGTGTTATTATTTAATTTTTTTACATATTTTAACTTCAGATTGTCACAATCTATAACTACTTATATAAAATACTGCCAAGCAGCCAGTCTCTAAAGTATAAGTATTTTGCCTTTCATTTTCCCGCTGGACCAAGTTCACAGTTTTAATTCAAGTGGCACTTCTGGGTGAGTCTGAATTTGATTTGGGTGGAAAAACAAATTAATTCAGCCAAGGTACTACATGTTTTCCACAGTATTCAATCGGGGAACATCCCGCCTTTTGTTCCTCATCAATCACCGATTGTAGCAGGACAAGGGCCCCCCATCTGAATGCCTTGCCAGGTCCACAACCAACGCCCAAGCCTCTTTGGTTCATTCTGGCTGCAGGGCTGTCTGCTTTTATGAAACACGCGACACCACTCAGAAAGATCATCTTGTCTGTGCTGATCTGTTTACAAGACCAAGCCCTCCTGTGTCTTAGGTGGGAGAGAATAAAAGCTTCTTTTAATTTTCGAACTAGGGATATGCAAATAGAGGCTCTCCATCTCTCCTTCAGATTAAAGAGGCTCCCTGTCTTCCTCCGGCTGTCCTGATTGTGTGCGGTGCTCACGAGGAGCTTGTCCTTTTACTTTGGAATCATGACAGTTTCTCTCGTTGGATGCCGGGCACCCTAGATGAGGAAACTCACTGTCCTCGGTGTCATCTCCCAAGTGCCAAGATGCTGAGCGGAACTGCTGGGTTTATTCATTTACATCTCAGGACTTTTGAGTTAAATGTTACTGTCCTCTTTTCACAGACAAGGAAAACGTTTGAATCCTGGGGCCAGCACTTCCTTTGTGATGTCCCTGTAATTCCACCTCTGAGTCTGGGGGTGCTGCAGCCCGCTCTGCATTTGTGGTTTCTCTTACCCCTCCCACTTTCTCTCTCCCTTGTTTTATTTCCTACAGACTTGTTTGGACCCCTCTAAGCTGAACCAATGTGGATTCCACTAGCAATCTGCCCAAATATGGTTTTATTACTTTTCTATGTCCTTTAAATATGACTTGTGAGATTGGTTCAGGGAAAGAAAAAATAAGGTCTGATTATTGCATTTAAATGCAATCGATCCAGAGATAACTGCTGAAAATTTTTCCTGAAACCAAATTTATCATGTTTCATCATAAAGTTAAAATGAATGCTCAGCACTTTAACTTGGGTGGGGGTGTGTCACGAAAACAAACATGGCCACAGCCCCGCTCCTCAAAGACCACCACTGTAAATATTCTGGCAGATTTACTTTACTTTTTCAAAATGCATTTTAACATGTACTCATATCTTTAATGGTTCCGTTTTATGTAATTGTGATTATACTCCATACACAGTTTTATATATTTCAAACTAATATTTGATAAATTTTTAATGCCTTTATGAGGCTGCATTCAATGAACAGCTAAATCATAGTTACTTCATTATTTTATTGTTATTGGGGAGTTAAGGTTCCCCACCACCACATTTCATTAAGATAAATAATGCTTCAGCACATATACTTGCATGAGGTTTGGGGAGATAGTTTGATTATTTTCTTACATGGCAAACAAGATGGAAAAATTTTAAGTCTCTGGGTACCTATTGGCAAGAAACCTTTTCTGGGCTGCCCACATGGCTGGTTTTGATCCCTGACAAAAGTTTTCTTTCAGAAAAGCATGTGTGTTCTGGCCCCAGTGGATGTGCTGTGGGTCAGTTCCTTTTCCTGGGACCCTGCCTCTCCGGGACATAGAAGAGCAATCTCACTTGGGGCCCCTGTTCAAATCCCTGTGCAAGGACTGCTCTTTCCTTCTGGAACCAGGACAGGAGAGGGCAGAGCTTTCTGTCAGCAAAAAAAAAAAAAAAAAAAAAAAGGCTGAATGGGAAAGAATCAGGCTAAATTTGGGGTCAGCCGGTTTTGCCAGGCTTTTGATAGTGTTAATTGTTCTGCTGCTGAAGGACCTAATGAGAAAGTTTGAAGACTTTCTTGGCCATGTTGGTGAATGTTCAGAGTCCTCGGCCTGGTCTCCCGAGGCAGGGCTTGCCCTAGCCGTGGTCCTGGGGGATTGCCCCTGGTGCGGCTGAGACTGGGGGGCCTTTATGATGGCGCTCTTGTCCTCACTCTTATTCGTGGTTGCCTTCAAACCCACTTTAGGGACAGGGGCTGAGCAGATCCTCTTAACAACTTAGGAAAAATTTCAGATGACCCTGTTTCCTGAACAAGATTCCAGAACCTTCTAGGAGCCTGCATAAATCTCCCTAAATATTCCCAAAGCCTTCCCAGCTTCAACAGTCTCAGAACATAGAAGTAACAGATGTGGAAAAACCCCCACACACATATACAGAGAGATATAAATATACGTACAGGGGTGGGGAAAAGTAGGTTTACAGTTGTGATTACATGAAACAGTTTATTCTTATATTATTATGTACAATATTACTTATATAGTATTTATTTGTATTATAAATGTAAACCTACTTTTGCTCACCCCTGTATATAAAGATACCAATATATAGATATGTATATCTATATCACTCTCAGTGTAAAAAAAGCTATTATTAGCAATAATAGGTACTGTTTAAGATAAAAATCACAATGAGCATTATTAATAAAACATACCGGACCCTTTGACCCAGAAATTCAAGTTCTAAATGTTAATCTAATCCCAGCCTGAGCAACTGATACAAATGTGTGTGTGTGTGTGTGTGTGTGTGTGTGTAAATGTGTCAGGAGCTTTGGAATTCAAAAGCTACATTAACATACTAATGAATCTGAGAGGTCCCATCATTAACAAGAAATAAACCATTTAACTATGTTTAACCCCAAACCCTTTGAACATTGGCCATTGTATTTTTTAAAGATACCTGTTTGTTAGCAGAAACAATAGTGTTCTTTAGGACATAGGGAAATGTTTTTTAAAGCAATAATTAATTATGATGATGATGATGATGATGATGATGAAGAAAATCTGAGATCAATTTCAATACCCAACAGTTGGGAGCACAGCTCTCCAATTATCATGAACTGGTATTGTGATAGAAACTTAATTGATTGAAATGATATTTTTAACATACTAAGTGAAAGATGTAGGTTATGAAAAGAGTTTGTAGGGTATGATCCCACTGTTGTTAAACAAATATATATTTGTGTTTCTGTACATACAAATTGTGTATTAAGAGAAAGAGAGGATTGAACGGTGTTAATCATAGTTGTCTCTGGGAAGAGGAAATGCTGGGGACTTCTTCTTTATGCCTAGCTATATTTCCCACATTTTCTACACCGAAAATATGCCCTGATACAAGTTATAAGACAAACACAAAACAGGCTAATGATTGTAAAACATGCCCACTGCCTCTCTAAGTGTGACAGCACGGCTGTGGGCTGACTCCAGTTCAGTAATTGATCCTCTAGAAGGTTCTCTTGGGCTCCTGTATTCACGCAAATGAAACGGCTTTCTGTTTCACAGAAGCAGGGACGGGGCTGAGGCTGCGGCACACAAGGAGAAGTACATTCGAGAAAAAAGAGGCGGTAGATGAGTTAGGGGCACTTTGTTTTTTCACTAACTGTGGGCTGTCTGAATTACACCCTTTATTGCTGTGTGTGTTGAAACACCACCTCCCTGTGGCTTGGGCCAGGTGAGTGTTCAGCAAGAGGCTAGAGTCTGCCCTCCGTCAAGGCTGGGGGACACCTTCCCTTTGCTCGGCTCCCCACTTCCCGCTTCAGTGCACTCTCAAGAGCCTTGAGCGTCTGTCCGTGTCCAGCGTTTGCAGAACCTGGACTGTGGGTGTACTCAGGCCCCCTTTCTACTTTGTGTTTTCTTATTGCTTGCTAAAAGTTTGAACTCAATGACAAGCTGACATACAGATTTGTTTGTCCATTTGATCTCTGCTGATGTAAAGTTTAAAACAACATATTAGAAAAGTGAAGTTACATAT
The DNA here is from genome assembly GCF_987537825.1 of Furipterus horrens. NCBI lineage: Eukaryota > Metazoa > Chordata > Mammalia > Chiroptera > Furipteridae > Furipterus > Furipterus horrens. Next base: position 23,459,075 of record NW_028327183.1, read on the forward strand.
CCCATGTTACTCTAAATAAATTAGCTCATCAAAAAACCTTGGAAGAAGTGTTTAGACATAAAAGTATCAGCAATGTTACTGTAACTATTGACTGGAGAGAAATGCAGACAACTTCTTTCTTGGGATATGGATGGTAACTTATTATTTTGAATTAAAAAAAATTTTTTTTCCTGAGTTCTATGACATTCTATTTGGGAGCAAAGGATTCAAAGTATGCCATCTAGAAAAAAGAATAACTAAGAAAAGTGTCAAAATAATGTATCCACCAATTTGTAGTCTAAATGAGAATAAGATCAGTGGGATGCCCTGATACCAGCACCCTGAGCTTCATCAATAAAGTTGAGGGGAAACAGCTTCACCTGGTCTCACTCTGATTTTTAATTGCCAGACAGGATGATGCCCTGATGATTGTCAAGGCTCGGAGAGCAAAGTCTCCCTAGTTGTTCTGAGGGCATTTCTGCAACTGCAAGTTTTCATAGACTCGTCCTGGTGATTCCAGAGACCCCACACGGCTCAGGCCTTGTGTGGTGGCTGGTGGCTTTGATCATTACCATGTTTACAGAAGCACAAAGACAGATGTGAGAAGAGGAAGGGGCACTCTACCCGAATTTGGTAAGGCTAAACATTCACGCATTGCCTCTGTGGTTCCAGTTGGATCCCCAAGTCATGAGGTAATTTGCTGGTGGTGGTGGGGAGGGGATAGAAGTAGTTGGAGGTCCTTCTTGGGGCTTCCACCAGCTTGCACTTTTACAGAAATTAGAAAACGGGGGTCATTTGTAGAGACTCCAGCGAGCACGGTGCCCCCCGGTTTCTCCTTCCAGCAACATGGTGCTGGACCTGGGATGGGGCATGGTGGGTCACGCCAGGGTGGGGCAATTGAGGGATGAAGAACAACAAAAATGTTCTGGGAGAAAGAATACTAATGCAGTAGGAAAAGCCCAAGCAGACACACCCTAGTTCCCTTCCTTTCCTATCCAACTGTGATCCCAGGGCACTGTTTGCCCTCCTAGAGTTTCTTTCCTTTAAAAGAGAGCTTCAGCACCCAGTCACATGGACTTGCGAGGCTAAAGACTCCATTCAGGACCTGGTCCCCAGCAGGGGTTGGATGGAGCCCTGAAAACAGCAGTGCTAGTAACTCAGTTGTCAGGGGCACCCTTGTTGGCGCCCAGAAGACAAGCATTTTGCAGGGTGTCTCCTTGGTGGTCTATGAAGTGCTGCCCCGGCCCTACGTCTGTAGTGAGGGCCCCCTTCCTGGTAGTGGAATCCACTCTGCACTCTGAGAGGGCCGCCTGCCCCGGCGGTGAGCACAGGAGCCATAAAAAAAGTGTCAGAAAATTATGAACAGCCCCCAGCCAGGGTCCACTGTTCAAAACTGGGCAGTGAGCAGGCACTAACAGTGTGCAGCATGTAGGCTTTGGTACCTCCATCCATCTGTGGAGAGGGAGTGCAGACAAGACAATGAGACCCGGGGGGTGGGGGGGGTGGGGATTGGCTAGTTGCTCAAGCCCCATGCTTGCTATTCAAGCCATCCAGAGCGGTGGCCAGTGGGCAGGGGCTCATCTTCAGGCAGGTGTCTGATAAAGACACCTTGGGCTGGGACGCCTTCTCCCCACTTCCAAGTGCAGGATGCTGGATGTTGTCCTCACCTCTGCTGAGACAAATCCTATATTCACTTCCTCATAGAATGAGCTGATTTATGTGGCTCTGAGCTCGCAGCAGCCTGTGTAGAACTTTAACTTCATTTTTATAGGCTGTTTGCAGGCAGTGTTAGGCACACAGCCCTACCGTCTAATTAAAAGGGACTCATTAATTTGCAGGGTAGTAGCTTGTGGGAGAAAATTATAATAAAAACACTACACTGATGCCTCCATTCTGAAGAGATAAACATCAATCACGCAGTGAGAGTATTAGTGAACCTGTAGAGAGAAGTCTTTGCTTTGAGAAACATCCCTGGTTCTTAGACAGTTAAGTTTTTAGAATTGAATTGCACAGAACCTTTTTGAGGAGTAGATGCAGGAGGAGATGATGACAAGGGAAGCTCTTTTCAACACCTTGACTTGGCCATGACTTTGGTCCTGTGGGCTGTCTAACATGGAATGCTGTGGGTACCACTGGCAATGATAAACAGAATGCACAGGTGTGACCAACAGATGTGACTGAGGGGGAAGAACTGTGGCTCAGAGTTTGGGCCATCCTCCTCCTGAGCAGTAGCCTAGACGTCAGGTACAGGAAGGCTAGGCCAGACCCTGTCCCTGCCTTGCTGGGTGGCGATGAGCAAACTGGAATGCTTAGCTTTACCATGTGTAAAAGCAGACCACTGATTTTGGGAAACTGTGCGTACAATGGAATGGGCATCGATTAATACCTGCTTCTATAGCTGGTGCCTCTCTGTGTCTGCAAAGTTGGCCTGAAAATGTCAACTTCACATAGTTGCTTTTAATGATTGAAGAAATCAAATCAAGACTGACAAAATCAAATCAAGCCTAGGAAAATGAAGGCTTGCAACGACGATCAGTTTCTCATCATGGAACGGACTTCCTGAAGCTAACACCCCAACTTTCCTGACAAAATTGAACTTATTTGACAGCAAGATAGGTTCCCAAGATCCTTGGTGACCTTTATATTTGGGGGTGAAGTCAAGTGCACACATTTCATTGACTCCATCTTCCCTTAGTCATGCCTTTTTCCAGTGCTGGGGGGTAGGGCTGCGTTCTGCAACATTTCTTTGCCCCAAATTTACAGTCATCACTTGTCTAAAACTGGCTGCAGTTTGTCAGGCTGGTCTGGTTCAAGTATCTATTTTAAAAATTACCCCAAAAGCAAATTAAAAGAAGAAACATTATGTTCTTCTGTGTAGTCACATTATTTGGCCTCTGGAAAAAAATGGGGAAAAATAGCTTCCAGGCAGAATTGCAAGGAAAGCCAAGGCTCTGTTCCCACCTGGACGCCAACCCGAGAGCGGGCGGAGGCTCAGTTGGAGAGGCCCCCGGCTCGCTCTTTGCCAGGGGCCTTTTCTGGGACAGGATATTGAGGTCTCCAAAGCCCAGGGCTGTCGGCGAGCTACGTAATGACCTGGGTGAGGCTGGCGGAGGGAGACGCCGCCATTTTGGTATTCTGACCTGGTTTCTAGGGTAAAACTGGATGACAGTTCTTGCTGCGTTTTATTTTTCAAGCAAATATCAGATATGCACCTGCACCTGAAGTAAGCCCTACAGGGGTGTCGTCTCGGTTCTGAAAGCTGACAGAAGTGGAAATTAAATGACCTATGAAACAGGGCAGAAGACAGTGGTCTCAGCACCAAGCACAGAGGGAAAACGCTACGCCCACTTGATTCAAGTGTGGTTTTTTTTGTTGATGCGTTATGGTCTGTCTGGTTATCAGGCATCAGTCTGCCTATCTTTCTATCTATTGGCTCACTCCAACCCATCCATAGAAGGAGCACTCAAACTGCGGAAAGAAGAAAGCAGGGCCCTAGCTAGGTGGCTCAGCTGGTGTGAGCATTCTCTCATGCACTGAAAAGTTGAGGGTTCAATTCTCCTTAGGGCACATACCTAGGTGGTGGGTGCCATCCCCAATGGATGGCTCTCTCTCTCTTTCTCTCTCTCTCTCCCCCCATCCCTTCCTCCCTCCCTCCCTTCTTCTTCCCCTCTCTCTAAAATCAATAAGCATATTCTTGGGTGAGGACTAAAAAGAAGAAGAAAGCAGGAAAGTATTATAAAGGTGTTAAGATAGCTGTGTAGACAATATTCACATAAATAAGACTTAAAGAAAATGCACTATGATCTATGAAAATTAAAATGGCTCTGTTGGCAAGATATGAATATGGGAAGATATGAATATAGGCATATTTCCTTCCTACCCTCACACTTATTTTAAACACTTCCATACTTTACAGACTTTGTACAAGAACATTTCCATCTTACTAATTCCACATTTGGTAACATCTGTATAATGTTCCAGAATTTTGATGTATCCCCAATTGACTTGACAATTTCCCTATTGTATAAAGAAAGAAATCTGGCGTCCGGATATAGTCCAATATCTCAGTCTACATCACGGAGAACTTAACTGAGAAGACTCTCAGAAACATACTTAATCCAATATTAAAGAGAGGGTTGAGGCTTAAGCCCTCTCTGCTTGGCACCCATGACACAAGCATTATGAGAGGTTTGGTTAAAGGACAACCAGTTAAAAAGTCAAAATGTCCAGGTAAATATGCATCTGGAGTTATTTGTTCTCTAAGACAACCTATGATCACACAGCTGAGTTTTCCCTCCAAACTGACCCATGTATTCGATAGGATTAGACGTGGCAGAAGTCCCAGAAATAACACTCCAGGTCAATAACACTTGGAAAAGTGTTACCATAAAGACAGGCCATTCTTAATGAATAACTACCCTGGCAGCTTTTTCATGCAATGAAGAAGGATCTTTGCCTAAATAATGAACAAGTCAGTTTCTAAGCTAGGTCACTTATTCACTCAACACACAATGGCGAAACATCTGCTAACATCCATCCTGTTTAATAGCCTGAAATGCAGCATTGTGTTAGCCCTAAAGCTCAGAGTAGGAACTGGAAGCAGATCCATTAACTGATCATCCAAAGCCCCTTGCACAACTGCAGGGGGCAACGTTACATTGAACTCTATATAGTAGCCCCAGACAATTTGTTCATTAAGATCCAAGGAAAATGTCTACTCCCAAAGCTGTACAACTGGGGAGAGTATAAATAATGAAAAACATACAGCGAGGAATGCCTTGATGTGGTGAGCAAAGATATTACGGGATCAGAGAAGAGAGGACCCAGCTCTGCCTCATCGGGAGGGAAGGGATGTCAATAAAACTCCCTGTTGAAGGTAATATTGACATTTGAAAGATGCTAGATAATTAGATTCAAGAATAAATATGTAGAACAGAATAGGAGAGCTAATTTTTTCTTTCATTAAATACTTTAAGAAACTGACCAGAGACTGCCCAACCTCCAAAGACCTTTATGTGGAAGCAGCCTCTTCATTTTCAAGGCATTTGGGGTCCTCTCACAGTCTCCTTGGCTGGAGCAGCATCTCCCTTCACACTTACATGCCGCACACGGTGTTTTCTTCAGGGGCTGAAAAGCATCTCAATTGTGTGATGCTTATTTGCAAGCCACGAAACATCAGTAGCTCAGTACAGACCACACAATTTAATTTAATTTTTGCCCTCAGCCAGATTTCAAAGATCCTAGAGATATCTGGAAAATTAATTTATTAAAAAGTGATAGCTTGATAACACACATGATGGCAGAAGAAATGAATATGTTCAACATCGTATAAAACAGCTGGCAATCACATAATAGAGCGTTCATTCTCAGTTTAGTAGCTTGTCTCATTATGCTTGGCAAATAGTTGTAAAATAGTGTATTATGCACAAACCAACATGCATTAATTACTTTTAGTGCATATTTATTTTTCAAATGCAATATGAGTCAGATTCATCTATAAAAGCAACTTATTTTGCAAAATTCCACGTCAGGACCTTTGGAAAGAAAGAACCAAAAACTAGTTCTTGGGTCTGAAAATATGATCTAGTAATGTAAATATGTTTGTCCCAGCGTAAGGCAGCCTCTGCCTTAGACTGTCCAGCAAAAGGCTAGCTGATACTACCTCTCCCAACTGTAGACCCCAGCCAGTACCTAAGCCAGTCTTCACTGAGGTAGGTAAGAAGTGATTTTGCCACTTGAGTCTCTCATGACTTTGGCCATGTAACTTGCTTTGCAAAGGGATATGAATAGACAGACAAGCAGGGAATCGAAATTCTCTTGCATTGCTAGGTGGATGTGCCCTTTTACACTCCCATCATTCACCACAAGGGAAATATTCCCAAGGGACCACCAATCCAAGGAAAATGAGAGCCACATACAATAGACATGAACCCAATCCACAGCCTGGAGCCAGACCCATCCTGGACCAGTTGACCTCAGCCTACAGACAGATAATGTGAGTGATTATAATGACTGCCGCTTTCAGCCACTACATTTTGGAGGTGGTTTTGTTAGGCAGCAAAAGCTAACTGATACATGTGGCATATGCAAATTTATGCATATGAAGTGCCCTGGGGGAATCCTTGAAGCAATTGGCAGTCTATTTACCTTTACTTGCTTTGGAGGAAGTTCGGCCCATGAGAATGTAAGCTCAAGAGAAAAGCCACACATGATGTATAGAGAAAACAAAATGTTTTCCAAATGTGAGCCTCAAGTTAAAAGCCACTGGGACAGATGCTCTAACTGAGCCTTGAATTGCATCAAACTGCTACTCGCTTGGGCAACTCTATAGATGTGCTCTAGGGTAAGTAATAGAGGGAGTTAACCTAGTTATTGATGGCTAATAACACTTCACTGCAGTGCTGGGAGGAAGGCTATCTCTAAATACAGTGGACCATGCAAGGTTGTTATAAATATTAAAAACAATGAAGAAAATGTATAGTGCCATAGGCACGTGATAACTGGTGGTAGTAGTCACGATCATTATTATGGCTTGAACTGTTCACTTACAATGGAGTTCTGCCGCAGAAGGAAGGACAGGAAGCCCTCCCTCCCATTACTCACTGCCAGCCCATCCTCCTCAGAATCCAGGTGTCCTTCTGTCCATCTTCCCAGATTCCTTCCTCAGTTGTACCAGCACAACTCTCCTAGAACCCCACTAGAAGCCCAGCCAGGGGCTGAAACCCTGACATGTCCATGGTAACTGGACCATAGTAGCTGCACCTTGGCTGGTGGCACCCTAGAGTGGGCTTTAACAGCAAGGAGAAGACCTTCCTTCTTCCAACTTGAATTGCTTCCTGGACTGTCTCCCTGCCATAGCTGGCATGCCCAACTGGCCCTGTTGATAGAGAGGAATGCTTGGACATCGCTGAGTTCTAATGAACCATCCCAGCTAATGTTTGTGTTTTGGCACAAACTGGGTCCTCTACCTGGAGTTTCCTTTCCCTCCCTCTTCCTTCTCCAGATCCACCAAAGTCCACATCCCTCAAGACCTACATGCTGGGAAACTTCCAGGTGACTCAGTAGGGAAAGTCAAACATTCTTGCCTCTTGGTTCCACTGAATCCTGCACATGCTACTCTAGTATTAGGCCACTGCGCTGTTTTGTTTTGTTGGTTGAGTCCTGTTGGCTACCTTCATCCATGAGATGTTGGAGAATACAGACTGCATCTCACTCCCCTCTGGGTGCCCAGACCCTTGCTCAGCATTGTGACAGAGAAGGTGCTTGGGAAGTGTTTTTGAATAAATGATTGAATGTTCTTGCTGATGCCAGCCTTGGAGGCTGGAGGACAGGCCCTTGCCCCCATCTTGCCATCAACGCTTCCCTGGGCCCCTCTCCTCTTCTGTCCCTGTTGTCTGGATTCCCAGGGCTCCCCATTGAAGACATGGCAGCAGATCCTAGCTCCTTCTTATTAGGAGTTAAAAAAAATACATGCCATCTCCAATGATTCCAAGCCCTCCAGGGACAAACTCTGTGAGGTTTACAGCGACAGGGAGCAGCGAGGACCTTTCTAATTAAATTCTTTAGTGCTTCCACTTGACCTCATTTCAACTACGCCATAAATCTTTTTAAAAATCCCTCAAATCCAAAAGTTTAAATAATGCTTATGATTTGGTTTAAAACAGGGACTCTCTTTATTAATCCAGCAGCAGAGCACACTTTGGTGGCCAGAGCATATTTTAAAACAGGGTCAGTGAAAGGCCACTGACCATTTAAATTAAAATGTTTTCAGGAATTCTAAATAATAAACGGATCTTACCTATAATTACAGATGAAATAATAATTAAAAAACCCCTCATAATACTGTGTGTAATGTTATGGCACACCGTTGGTGCCCGAGTACCAAGACAAATACCTCGGCAAGAGAGGGAGTCATGGAAACAATTCAAGTATAAATCCCAGGAACCCATTAAGGCCCAAGCTCTATTAGCTGACTCTGTCTCTGGTCACAGGGAAGCCCCACTGAGTTTGCTGGCTGCTTGGGAGGGAATGGTGTTCATCCCGCTGAAAGGAAAATGTAATTCCACTCTGTAAATCTCTGCTCTAATTGGTTAATAAGCATCCACTTTGGCAAAATAACCACTGGGGATGATTGGTTGGAGGAGTTTCTCCCCTTATTTCTCGCTTCCCATGGTCCTTCTCGCTTAGGGGGCTGTTCTCGTCACACATGTCCTGGGCTTTCTGAGTGTGGTGTGGGGACCCTGAACCTACAGGGAGGTTAGTTCTTGCTCAGAGGCCACTCACAAGGAAGAATGCTGTTCTTCTTCAAACTTTTCATCTGTCTAGGGGATTCTCAGCCTCAGAATTCAAGGCATTTGGGGTTGGTTAATTCTTTGTTGCACAGAGCTGGCCTGTGCATGATGGGATGGTGAGTGGCTTCCCTGACCTGGACCCCCTGGATGCCTGTAGCCACATGCCACCCTGCTGTGATAATCCAAAGTACCTCCAGACATTGTCAAATGTCCTGTGGGGGCATTAAGGGAGGGCACTAAGAAACACTGGTCTAGTCGGATGCTCCCTCTGTGTGTGTGGCTCTAGTGTTCCATGGTGGCGACTATGTCCCTGCTGATTTGATTCTCTATGGCCACGAGCTGTATCATCTTGTGCCCCTTTGGGTTTTCTTCCCATTCATTTTCTGCTCCTGCCTATGTGTGCGGTTCTTGGTTGCTAGGGTTTGACTAGCAGTCATCACCAAAGGCTTTTGATTCTGACCCTCTTTGGAGCTCTTTCTTCCTGGAGTCACCTGTGATGGGTCACCTACAGGGCTCAGCCCTTGCCTCTGGTCCTCACTTGCCACTGCAGGCAGTTTTGTAAATGCACCCCAGCTTCTCCCAGAACCCGAAGTGTCCCCGGTTGGAACAGAGGTCACAATGGAACCTTTATGCTTCTTCCCAGGCTCTTGGAAAGAAGTACCCCTCTCTGATTTTTAGTTTCCACTGCATCTCATAGAGCCAGAAACAGCATAGTTCAGCCTGTCTTTTTGGTTGATTTTGAATGCTTCGTTTATTTATTTATTTATTTTAAGAGTCTCTGGCTAGGTATTAGAAAAAAATGTGATTGGGCCTATTCTGTGAACTCGAGCTAAAATATAACACTTACTTAGTGTTGTCGCCAAACTGCTATCATTACTGTATGTGGGGCCTAATGCCTTCAGGGAGTGCCAGGTGCAAAGCAGAACGGTTCTCTGGAAATGGAAAATGGGATTGCAGATTAACATACAGGACATTCGACTTAATTTGAATTTCAGATAAGCAACAAATTATATATATATATATATAATGTGTGTGTGTGTGTGTGTGTGTGTGTGTACCCCATGCAATATAGGATATACTTATGCTAAAAATCAGTCCTCATTTATCTGAAATTCAAATGTAACTGGGTGTCTTATTTTCATTTGCTAAATCTGGGCACTATAGGTAGGCAGGATCTCCTTCTTTCAGGGGTGTAGGATCTGAACTGAACCCCACACTTCCACCTCACCACCCAGTTCCTCGGGCTTCTGGACCTGGCCTTGTTTTCCCCTAGCACGTGGCAGGTGTTCGCCAGGGGAAGTGCGGGAGGAAACCCAACAGAGATGAAATCTCATTCTGTCACATCCTGTCACCCTGACCATGCTGGCCACAGGCTCGGAGACCTGGACACCTTTCTAGGTCTGGCTTCTCATAGCCACTTCCTTGATCACAACAACCCTGCTGTGGTTTGTCACTCTGGCCAAGGCTGTGTCCATATCTATTGCCCCACTGAAAAGTGAAAGGGTCAACCAGGCTAATTTGGTTAGCAGCTCCTGATTGTGTGATTCACCATTCTACCAGATTCTCCCTCTATTGCTTCTGAGATTTTGTGAGCTGGAGTACCCGCATGGACACCCAATGCTTCTGTGTCACGTGCAACAACTGAAAGATGTCTGGTCACTCTAAGTAATGTCACCAGCCATCTTGGCTTGCTTGGGACTGAGCGGTTTCCTGGAACTTAAGACTGTCAATGCTAAAGCTGAAGTCCTGGACAAGCTGGGGTGACATGGTCACTCCATTGTTGAGGCTGTTGGTAGAGTTCTGTGGGGACGTGGTTCTCAGGGAACAAACCTTTAAAATCTAAATTCCAGTCCATCACCTGATAGGGTCCTCACTCACTCAAGGTGGGGCAGATGCAGGTCCTCAAAAAACAGACTATTCATTCTTGAGTTATCCATCACCTCTGCCAAGGGGCCTTCCTGGACCAGTCGATCTATGTAACCCCAACGCCTAGACTCTGCTCATGTCTTTCATAACATGTCTCTCAATTAGTAATCACATATTTGTTTTGGCTACTTGCTTGTTATCCATCCTCCTTGATAGTGAGTAAGCTCTGTGAGGGTCATCAATGTGTATTTTGTTTATTGTTGAAATCTCCAGAACTTAGAATAGTTCTGGCACATTGTAGGTGCTCCAAAAATATCTACTGACCGAACACATGGCTGACTCAGTGCCATGCCAAGCCAGGGGTGTGGTGCTAAGGAGACGGACTGAAGAAGGATAGCCCCTGCCCTTGTTGGAGGGCAAGGCTGATGTCTAAACACATGATGGCAGCACAGTGTACAAGGTCTATGGACATGTGAGGTTCAGAGGGGGAGTGTGAAACAATGCCAGGAAGCCTCAGCAAAGGACCTACACTCCCTGCTCTCTGCTTGGCAAAGGGCCTTGCAGAAGGGAGCTAGGGCAGTGGGGCATGAGATAGCACTGGAGCTCAGGGTCCAGTATGATGGCTGTGAGTGAGGGAAGGCTATCATAAAGATGCACCTGGGGAGGCTGGACAGACATTCAAGGACAAAGACCCTCAGATTCAACAATCCCACTTTAATGAAAAGGAAAGTTGGGGGACATGGTTTTTCTGGTTACACAGTTTCTGTCTTGTCAGAATATGCCAGATTCCTCTTACTACTCTGCCCCCCAACAACTCCTGTCCTTCTTCTCTGCTTTCTCTGTGTTCGGTGCCATTTGGACCAAACTCTTCATCCAACACTGCAATCCATCAAGTCTTCATCTGCCCCTCAGGACTTCTCTAGCCAACATCATCTTCCCCTCTTCTACCTGAATCAGTAACTCTTTTCCCTCATTTTGTGGGTAAGCAATGGGAACACCTAGTTAAACATTTTATACAAATTTGTGAATGACTGTTTTGGGCTATCTTTTATTTTTTTTAATATTTAAAAAATTTATTTCTAGAGAGAGGGGAAGGGACTGAGAAAGACATGGAGAGAAGCATCAATGTGAAAGAGAAACATCAGTTTGGTTGCCTCTAGAATGTGCCCTGACCTGGGACCAAACCCGCAACCCAGGCATGAGCCCTGACCAGGAATCAAGCCAGTAACCTTTTGCTTTGTGGGATGATGCCCAACCAACTGAACCACACCAGTGAGGGTGGGCTATCTAACTTTTGAGTTGTATGATTTTTAAGAAAAAATCATATTTCCCATTGCTTGAACGTATCTCATCCCACAAATTTTACCAAATCTCCATGTGGCATTCTCCCTTGTTCCAAAAATGCATTGATCCATTAGATAGACACCATAAAAACAGGCTTATGAAAAGGTTAAGTCCCCTTCACTATGTTTAGTTTGGTTTGCTAAACTGTTTTCTTTCAGCAATATACTTAAATATTTCTATATATTCTCCAGTTGCTGTTAATGAGGAAAGAGAGAGAAAAAAGAAGTAGCGAACCCCCAATTGGATAGGAAATTCTATTTCTAACAAAATGAGATTTATTTTAAAATGGATTTCAATAGGTGTCTTAGTATATTGGTTGAGCCATTTGACATTTGAAAAATATCCAGTGGCAGATGGATCTAAGTCTAGGCATTTGACATCTGGACTTTGCCTAAGAAAAATGCCAAAGAGTAGAGGTTACCCAAATTAGAAATTCTTTATGTTTATCCACCCATCCATCTATCCATCCACCCATCCATCATCCATCTATTCTTTCATCTAGCTATCCATCCATCCATCGATTCAACACTCCATCCACCTATCCAGCCATCCATCCACCTTTTAATAATTTTTACTCCAGGCTCTGTGCCAGGTACTGCTTAAGCTTCCCAGATGAGTCCTGTTCTAATGGAACTCATTCTGTAGACAAGAGACAGAGCAAATAAACAAACAAAATTCATTGATAAACAAGAAAACATCAGCTAGTGATAAGTGCTATGGAGAAAATAAATCATGGTTCTGGGATAGAGTACTACGGAGAAGTGGGAAGTAGGAGGGGGCACTGCTTTAAAACAGGTGGTCAGGGAAGCCTCCTTGAGGTGGTGACATTTCAAATGAACTGTGACTAGGATTCAGAAAATGAGTTTTTTTTTTTTTAAAAAAGGAATAGTTTAAGAAGGAAGAGGCATCTTGAAATTAACGGCATACCCATGCAGAAAGAAGATGAAGCTGGGTTGTGTCTTTACGCAAGCACTGAACCCCCTATCCACAGAGAAGGTGCCCCTAACTTCCCTTTGTTGATTCCAATGGCTTTGTGCGCATCATGGGAAATTTGCTTTCCCTCACCCGATGGAATCCAGTCTGATTCAGTAACTGACACGGTAACTGACTCTTCTTTGCTGAGCTTTGTGAAATTTGGCACTTGGTGAACCGGCATTAGGGAGAAGGGATGCGCGTTTTTTTGCTGGAACAGCCCAAAACAGTCGCTGCTAACGTTTCCCGAGGCACCACTTCCCCAATGGAAGTAATGGGTGGCCATTTGCAAACTGCTTAGCCGTCCTAACCACCAACCACCAACCCTCATTAGCTGCAGCTGGGACAAAGGCACCTTCCTGGACAGCTTTGCTGGTTAAAAAACAAAGAGGTTTTATCTGGACATGCCTAACGACCTCCCAGTTGTGTTTTGCATCAAAAATATGTAATGTTTTCTTTTTAATGGAAGACAAGGAGACTATTTTAGCACATCCAAATCAAATATGTATTTGTTAAAACAATTATATTTAGAAAACAGCCACTGCCTGGAAAATTCAGGAATGAACTTAAACTTTTAAAAACTATTTTGTTTTCTTCTAAGTGTGCTTATAATGGCTGGTTACTTTAAGAACATCTTTTCCCAGCCGTTTGTGCTTTACCCACCCAGTTCTGGGAGGATATTTGCTAATCCCAATGTCTCCTAAAAACACAACTTCTTTGTTTTAATCTGTCCCCAGTGAACCTCAAAGAAAGTTCACCCCTGTGCCTGGATTAATTTTGTTACTGATTCATTCCATTTGGATAGTAAAACAAGGGTACCATATGTTAAATACATTGGGATTTCTTTTTTAAAAATGTAATTACTGCCGGTTAAGACAAAAGTGTTACCTAGAAAGAGTTAAGAGAGCCACTTAGAATGAAACGATGCCACCTGATCATAAATTTTGCTTTTTGTAATAGAGCAATTTTTTTCTTCATTGCAATCTTACTCATATGATACGGCGTCTGAAATAATAACTCTATTTCAGCCAGCCCGAGTTCTCCCACCTCTCTCTGCTCTCTCATTTCTTACAGGATTCCCCTGGTTTTATAGGTATTTTTAATAGGGTGGATGTTCCAGATTCTTCTACACAGTCAAATCCTTTCATAATCAGAGACTTGTTTTTCCATAGGAATTTAATTCCCTCTGCAGAATTGTAACATGGGTTGGACTGCTCTGGTTTACATTTTCTGACGTGTTTTCCCTCCCCTGAAGATTAACTTAACTATCGCTTGGCTCTTTCTCAATCCTTTTCATCTCATTTTCAGTTAAAAAAAAATTCTGATTTAATTCAGTGGAGCACCTTACACTGTGTTCTGAAGATAGGATTTTAGCTCTGGGAGCTGGTTTCCTCCTGCCAAGTATTTCTCCCTTGAATTCTAGATGATGCTCAGATTGTCTGAAGTTAACACGAGGCCAAGACTTTAAAAAAATTCAGCTTGGTGAGTTGGATGAGTCTATTAAATATGAGATCAAGTTAATAAAAACGTTACCTTAAAAATCAGTTGTATTGCTCATTTATTATTAGGTATACAATGCACTGAGTTTGTTAAGAAAATTTTTAAAAAGTGTTTTACTTAGAATGCCCTTAACTCCCTACTTTAGAAGACTAACCTTTTCATTCTTTAGGACTCAGCTAAAAAAATACCTTTGGAGGAATAATCAGCCTCCTTATTACTCCCTCTTTCTCTTCCTCCCTCCCTCCCTCCCTTCCCACCTCCCTCCTTCCTTCTTTGTCCTATCTAGAGCTAATTACAGCTTGCAGCTGTTGTACTTTTTTTTGTTGTTGTTGTTTGGTCTGTCTTTGCCACTGTTTTATATTCTATATTCTGTGAGTCCGGACTGTCCAGGTTATAATGTTCACTGACCCTAGCCCAGTGCCTGACACAAAGCAGGTGCTTAATAAATACTCAGTAAATTAATAAAAATGCAGGGGCCATGGGGGCAATTTTTCTCCTCAGTCCTCTGAGCTGGCCTTCTACATGAACGGAATTAGCACGATCTGGTGGTCATTTTGTTTTCAGTTGCTGATGAACTGTTACTGCCGCGCCGGTAAAGGTGGGGTTTTGACCTCTCTCTTCAGGTGCGTTCACAGAGGCTCCCTCGGGAAGAGCTCCACCAATCCCAGGGCTCCCGGGTCCCTCCTCCCTGGTGGCCAGGCTCCGGCTCCTGGCACTCCGAACAAATAGTTCTCAGGACTGTGCAATCCTTGCTAAGGAGGCCATCCAAAGAAAAGAGGGCTTCAGGTCACATTACCCGCCATGACTTGCATGCCTACACGTTTAAGGCGATCTGCGGAGAGCACAGCGTAAAATCCGCCACCCGACAGCTCTGCTGTCTCCAATTTTCTGCAAGGGGAAAAGTCACCTCACCTCTTTAGCCCTCGGCCTTTTAAATGCCAGAATGAGGGGATTAGACTAAATAAACTGTGTATCGTGTCTCTATAATGTTTTAGCATTTTGCAATCGGCTCTGTTATATTGAGGGGCCACGTTTCCTTCCCTGGGGGCACTCGATCGTCATTCTGGTGCTGGGCGGAGACCACTCGTGAGTGGTGCGAGCACTCACAGCCCATCATTCCGTGATGATGAGCACCAGGTCTGAGGCTCCTGAACAATTCGTGTCTATTTATAGAGAATCTGGGATCCCATCCAGCAGTCCTGCCGATTGCATCAGCCAAATAATAGACTGGTTTCAGAAATCTGCTACATTCCAAGCTGGAGTTACCAGCTCACCTCTTACCGCTTGCTAGCTTGGCCTGGCTGTAAGAGGATAGCCAACCATCCTGGTTTGCCCTGGACTGAGTAGGTTTCCCAAGACTCAAGATTTTAAGTGCTAAAACTGGCACAGTGCCAAGGAAAATGGAGCATTGGTGACCCTCCCTCTATTTATCTCTAATAATGCTGTGATTATAAGAGCAACATCATCATCACCATCATTGTCATTGTTGTCATCATTATCATTATCGTCATCATTAGTGACTTACCGAGTGCCTACCATGTGTTACCTTTTACTACAACTTTGCAAATGTCATCGGATCTTCACAACAACCCTAACGATATGAAAATCATCTCAGTTCACAGATGACAAGACTGATACACAGAATTTCTCAAGGTCACAAGGCTAGTGAATAGCAGCATGAGGATTCAAAATTTGGGTCAGCCTGAACTTTCACCTTGTGTCAAAATCAGAAATTTGAAAACCTCCTGGGTATCTGACATCAAGGTATTATTGTTAACTGCTTTCTCGGTGTGATAATATTATTGTGGTTGGTATTTTTTAAATTCCTTATGTTTTAGAGATGTGTGTAGAAATGTGTATTGATGGGGAAAAATCAAATAAAACCCATGTAAGTAAGTGTTATCAGGCTCAAATCCCCACTGACCTCCATGAATGTAAGTCCCCAGGAGCACAACTATATGAGGGCCAGTGCTAGGACCGTGTTTAACAAGCCTAGGGACATTGAGTGAGTCACTTTACCTCCTTTTTCCTCTAAATGAAGAAGCTGGGCTCAATGATTTCCATACTATGTTCAGCTGTGTGATTCCCAGGCAGAGTGATATCGGTCACCTGGATCTGGTGAGGCAAATTTCTGCCCAAAGGTTCTTAAATAGACTATGCCCATTCTGTGTTCTCCAATTTGCCTGGGTTTAGACATAATGTTCATCATGAATATATATCTCTTTTTCTATGAGAAAAGTATTGATATTCAAACTTCATGTTTGTCTGGTAGTTAAACTCTTTCTTCGGATGAAATATTCCCCAGAAGCCAAAGTTTATAAAACCTTTCAAGAGAGCTGCTCTGGTCTACAGGAGAGCCAAGAATCCCCAAAATAGCATCCTGTGGAAATTTACCACTCTATGCCATCCTGGCCAGCATAAATCTAACAATATGAAAAGGAACATTTAGTAAATTCAGTAATTATGTTTCTATAAAGCAGGGTCAGAAAACTTTTTCTGGAAAGGGCCACGTCATAAATGGTTTAGGTTTTGTGGACCACAAAGCCTGCATTGCAAGGGCTCAATCCTGCCTTCATAGCATGAAAACAGCCATGGATAACACACAAAAGGATAGATGTGGCCAAGTTCCTGTAAAACTGTATTTATAGACACAGATGTGAATTTCATGTACTTTTCATGTGCTATGAAATATTCTATTCCACACCCCCCCCCAACCATTAAATATGAAAACTATTCTTAGCTGGTGGGCCATGTAAAGACAGGTGGCAGGCTCAGTCTGGTCATGCGACACTACAAGGTGTCAACAGCCTAGTTTCCTTTCTTGCCTCTAAGAGTTACTCTCAGCACATTTGTGGGAAAGTTATGTAAGCCCTCTAAGCCTCAGTTTATTTAAACATGAAAGGGGAGTAAAAATGAAACCTATATGGATGAGGGGTATATGGGCACTCTTTGTATTTTCCATTCAATTTTGCATTGAACCTAAAATTGGTCTAAAAACTAAAGTCTATTTTAAAGATAAGTAAAGCCTACTTCATGAGTTTATTATGAGGATTGAATGAGATAAGACAATAAAAATGCATAGCACATGGTGGGCAGTCTTAGCTGGTGTTACCCAGCCCTGATGGAAACCAGGAACGGCCCTTCTTAGTCCTTCTCCTGATTAACCTTCAAAGAGCTGTGACCATTGACTGGCAGAGCCCCGAAGCAACAGTCCTTGAAACTTGGATCCTGGGCCAGTTTGGGCAGAATGCGCTGACCCAGAATCAGCGTGGGTGAAACTCACAAATATTTCCTTCCACTCCTCACCTCTTGACTGCTGGTTACTGGCTGAACTCCTGAGCTTCTTCTCTGGAGGAAAGCATTGTTTGCCTTTCTTCTGTAACTTTCTCTGAAGATTTGGGCAATTCTCACTTAGCACCTTTAGCACCCTTACCTTCAACTCCTGCCCTAGGTCCCCCATCTTGGCGGTGTGATCTTTATATAATTGTTATGTCACTTTCTGTGGCCTCCCTTCTCTAGCTACCTCCCCAGAAGGTTTGCGGCAGTAGTTGGGGGTGGGTCACATTCACATCCGATAGTACTTTTCTACTCCGTTATTTTGCTACTCCTTCTCCTCGGCTCCACTGAGTTGCCTCCTCTTTCTGCCTGCATCTCTGTGTCTTTGACTTTGAAAATTGGAACACTTGCTATTCCTGGGGCAGTGGGTGGGGGACAGGGGGCAATTCTGGCCTGACAATGTCCAGCTTGTTCTATCTGTAGAATCTGAGATCTGGACTATCACTCCTCTTGCTCTGAGGCTTATTTAGTTACTTTAGATTTCTTTATAGTGTCACCATAAAAAGAATCCTGGGCATTCTTTTCCTTCTTTCTTTTCCCTGCCAAACCCCCACATGAATTAGTTGCTGAAGGGCTGGCTCCATGCCTTCTGAATTCAGGGCACATACCTGAATATCCCCAACCAGGTTTCTTCCTGCCCTTCCCAATGTTGTTGGGACATCTGTAAAGTGCCTCAGCAAGTCTTTTAAAAATAACTCTACATTTTATTTTTATTTTTATTTTAAAAATAAAGTGCATCATGTATATTTACATTATAAAAGTTGTCCACATGCCTTATTGAAAACACAGAAAAGTTGACCAAAAATAAAAGTAATCAGACTTCCGGCCAAGATGGAGGCATAGAAAGACACGCTGCGTCTCCTTCCACAACTAAGAAGGAATTCAGCTAGCTCAAAACTAGAAACAACCAGAAGTTCCAGAATATCAAACTGCATGGAAGTCCAACAAACAAAGATATAAACAAGAAATACTCATCCAGACAGGTAGGAGGGGCAGAGTTGGGGCAGAGAGGACGTGGTGTGGTGGTGGCGGTGGCGGTGGCGGCGGCGGCGGCGGCGGCGGCGGCGGCGGCGGCGGCGGCGGCGGCGGCGGCGGCGGCGGCGGCGGCGGCGGCAACAGGCCGGTGGAAAGCGTGGTTACGTATTTTAAAAAGTAAAGAGAGACACCTGGGGAGCAGTCCCAGCTGCTGACCAGATCGTGTAGCTCATGGTCCCAGCACTGGAGAAAATCAAGCCTCATTGCCTCTGACTGTGCAAACCAGTGGGGGTTAGGGTGAAGGAAGAAACTACCAGTCTCTCAAGTGGACAAGAGTCCACTTGTATAAAGGGCCCCCATGGTCCTAGAATGTCCGCAGACCTACCCACTCTGGGAACGACAGCCAGGGCAACAGCTAGAGAGGTGCCAGACCCATATGGAACTAGAAGTGCCTGGAAAAGGGGCGAGTGCTGGGCAAGTAACATTGTTCCCTCTCAGACCCCTCCCCTACATGTAGCGCCACAATGTGGTGAAACAATTCACCCTGTACTAACGAGTCCCTAAGGCTCCGCCCCTTACAATGTAACAGGAGCAACAGTTCTACCTAAGAAAAAGAGGCAAACAAACACAGGAGCCTGTTGAGATGAGGAGACAGAGAAGTATGGCCCAAAAGAGGGAATGGATCAAGGTTTCAGTAGGAGAACTAAGTGACGAGGAGATAGCCAACCTAACAGATGAGGAGATAGACAACCTAACAGAAGCAGAATTCAAAACGCTGGTGATAAAGATGCTCACAGGCTTGACAGATATGCTTGAGTATGGCAAATGCATAAGAGAAGAAGTGAAGGCTATGCTAAGTGAAACGAAGGAAAATCCACATAAAACCAATGGTGAAGGGAAGAAAATCGGGGTTCCAATCTATGATTTAGAACATAAGGAAGAAAAAAACAGTCAACTAGTACAGAATGAGGAAACAAGAATTGAAAAAAATGAGGAGAGGCTTGGGAACCTCTGGGACAACTTTAAATGTGCCAACATCCAAATCATGGGATGCCAGAAGGAGAATAAGAAGAGCAAGAAATTGAAAACTTATGTGAAAAAAACAATGAAGGGAAATTTCCCAAATTTTGCAAAGGAAATAGACATATAGGTCTGGGAAGCACGGAGAGTCCCAGGAGAGCTGGACCCAGCGGAGACCACACCAAGACACATCATGATTAAAATGCCAAAGGTAAAGTAAAGAGAGAATCCTAAAAGCAGCAAGAGAGAGGCAGAGAGTTGCCTACAAAGGGGTGCCTATAAGACTATCAGCTGATTTCTCAAAAGACACTTTGCAGGCAGGAAGGGACTGGCAAGCAGTATTCAATGTGATGAAAGGCAACCTGCAACCAGGATTACTCTATCCAGCAAAGCTATCATTTGGAATGGAAAGGCAGATGAAGTGCTTCCCAGACAAGATAAAGCTAAAAGAGTTCATCGTCACCAAGCCATTATATGAAATGTCAAAGGAACTTACTTAAGAAAAAGGTCAAAACTATGAACACTAAAATGACGACAAACTCACAACTATCAACAACTGAGTCTAAAAAATAAAAACAAAATCCAACTAAGCAAACCAGAATAGGAACAGAATCATAGGTGTAGGTAGGTATCATCTGCAGGGTTATCAGCTGGGAGGGGGAAGGGGGAAAAATGGGGAAATGGTGCAGGGATTAAGAAGCATAATCAATTGGTACAAAATAGACAGGGTGAAGTTAAGAATAATATAGGAAAGGGTGAAGCCAAAGAACTTATATGCATGACCCATGGACATGAACTAAGGGGGATGGGATTGCTGGAGGGAAGTGGGGTACTGGGCAGAGGGGAGCAAAGGGGGGAAAATTGGAACTACTGTAACAACATAATCAATAAAATATACTTAAAAAAAAAGTAATCAACCATACCCCTATTCAACATTGTGGAATACATTTCTGCTGAGGGATTTAGACATATTCCTGGGGTTACAGTATTGCATGCTGAGACAGTCATTTAACAGAGGCGCACCAATATTCTTCCTGTTATTACTTGTTAGTGAGCATCACTCTTGGACTTCTTGTATTCCCACCAGGGGTCCCGTTACATTTGATTGTCTTCATTTTATTGAATATGAGTTTATAATTTTTATCATTATAAGTAATACTCTGAAAATATCTTTGTGCACAGGTGATTTTTATTTGTGGCTTAAATTGCTGATTTATGGTTGATTGCTACCGATGGAATGACTGCATGAACATCTTAGAGGTATATACATATTTAAGGAAATAGTATCGTCAGGGTCTGCATTGAATGATATGGTCACTGTTGAGTTTCTGCTTCTTCTGACTGCTCTGGAATCATGGTCGTTGGATGGCTTTCCCAGATAGAATAATGTTCAAGGGACTTCCCACTCAGTTTGTCACCTCTACCCTAAGCCATGCTCTCTTCTTCGTTTTAACTCACTTGGCTGCAAACTGCACCAGATCAACTACATGGACCAACTTGTTTTGAAACGTAAATACCAGCTCAACCATTAATCATTTTGCCTGAACTTGTCCCAGCTCTACAGCAAAACTTAACCTAGGAATGGAGTCCCCAAATCAACTCATTCTCTAATGTGGTGTAGCCTTTAACTGGTAAGGAAAGCTGAAATTTCACTCTGCTCAAACCTTCAGGCAATCAGTCACATTGCACTGTCCTTTCGGCCACTGGTTACTGGTTATATGTGTTCAGAAAATGTCTTTTTTTCTGAACATAGCAAGGACTGGGTTGTTTCTTGTTCTTTTTGTGTGTGTGTCCAATCAGGTACCTGCATACATAGCTCCTCCAATGCCAGAATTCCTTCCACATCTGACCAGCTTCTGGAAAGCACCGGTTAACCTCAGCCCAAGAACGGTTTTTGCCTTTTTTGTCAAACAGTACAACTGGCTCTTTGACGCCAAGTGTTCCCTCTGTGGGGACAGGTCTTTGGTCTAAGATTCTGGGGCACAATGGATAGCAGAAGTGACCAGGGTGCCCTCTTTTCTTGTTTCGGGAGACAAACTAACTCCCATGTCAAGTGACAGCAGTGAAATTCACTACCTACTTCCTCTCCAGAACGAATAAAAATCCCAGTCCATCCAGAAAATCCATTTGGAGCTTATCTCCATGCTTTTATATTTAGGCAGCGTTTACCTCTCAGCAATATCAAATTTGCTTCACTGCCGGAAGGGGCCTTCCAGCTCATCTTGAGAGCTTGTTGGAGATTTTAGCTGGCGGTCATAGACAGACACTTCTAAAGTCTTGACTGATGTGCCGTCCCTGGTCTGGGGAAAACATCATCTTCAACTGTCTGTTCAGATTTGGGAGGGATGCCAGGGGATGGAAGGCACACCTGCTTGGCCATTAGCAGTTGACTGTGCCTCAGTTTCCCCATCTTTGATTGGGAGCAGGATAGCTTCTCTGTCACACTGCTTGATGGAAGAGAGACATATATGACAAGTCCTCTGCACGGTACCTGGTGTGAGAGATGCTCAATACTGAGAATCATTATTGTTAGCTAGATAGATCCCCTAATGAATTGCAGTGACCAAAAGGAGGATACAAGGTAGGCAGATCACCCTCCCAACCTGAATAGCATCCATTTCTTGTATTTTACAGGTGAGGAGCATGAATCACAGGTGATTTGATAGCTGACCTAAGGGCATATTGGGACTTAAAGGTCTCTCTGTACCCTTCACTGCCTGACAAAAAAATCATGCCACCTTCTGTGCTCCGGACGAAGATGCACCAGGAGGGTACCTGAGTTGACAGTGAGGTGACTGATGAGACATGTCCCCAGTGTGAGGTCCTAGCCATGAATATGGGTCTCTGGACTAGGACAAGCTAGCTTTCTCTGTGGACTGACCACCCTTCCTGAGTTCCAGACTCTGATTCCCATGATTCTTGGCGGCCTGTCTGGAGGAACTTTTGTGAATACACTTTCAGGCCTTAAAAATGTCCCCGTCGGTGCTTGCACAAGTCTATACCTGGGAAAAATATCATACAACTATACACCAAACATTAAAAAAAGGTGCATATAAAAACTGCAGCAATCCTAATAATGTCTGTAGTACAGCTGATAGCATCACACTACTGTCAATTTCCCAGTTTTGCTAGTGCACTGTGGTTATGTAAGGTGTGTCTCTGCAGGGAGCTGAGACCTCTCTGTACTATTTTTGCTATTTATTGTGACTCCAAAATTACTTCAAAATAAAAAAATAAATAAAAGCCTCTATGCTTATGCCTCCTTCTTCCAGAAATTACCCTAAGGAAATAAAGATGAATTCAAAAACAGCCCTCATGTATGCCATAGGAGGTTTTACAGTACATTTTCATCCAGCTACTCAATGGGGTGCTAAGCATAAGTCACCCAGTGGTGAGGACAGTGGTCACAGTGAGGGGTGCAGATCAGCCTGCAATGCCATAGCTGTTGGACGTCAGGTGAGCTATTTAACGTCTCTGCCCCTTGGGCTCCTCATCTGGATAATGAATATAATATAATAAAGTTTACCTTGTTGCATTGTTTGCATTGAGTCTATCCATAATGCATGTGCAGAATTGGATCTGGCACCTTTTATGTACTCAATAAATACGACCCGTTGTCATGTTTAGGAAGAATATTAATGAGAAAATGTTGCTATTATTGAAAAGTGGAGACTATAAAACTATATTTACAATATTGACACTATTTCTTACAGACTTACTGCAATGTTACAAGTGTTCATCTTTGGGTGGTGCATTTCTCTTTTCCTTTTTAAGCTCTTCTATGATTTCCCAGAATAATTCAATAGCACTAATATTTTGAAATTTTAAAATGATATAAAAAGGTGACCATTCATTAAAATGAATGGATGGATTGTGCTACCTTTCAGCTGCTCTGCCGGTTTCAGCTCAGCCTGCAGTTATATCTGCTGTGCTGCCTGGAAGCCCCAGGTGCCAGTCTCTGAGATGCCTGCCTTTCCCTAAGAAAGAAAGAGCAGTTCGAAGTCTGAGGGTGCATGGTTATTTGCTGTTGTTATTATCAGTGCTGGCCATGAGGTCTGGGGTCCTAAAGTACACACAGCCTTCCGACAGGACATGTGCTATGCTCCAGAAAGTGGTGAGGGGGCCATCTGGGGAGCTGGCCCTAGCGGGATGGTCCGTCACCTGCTCTGTGGAGACCAGGGCCTGCCCAGGCTCCGCATTCCCATTCCCACCCCCAGACAGGAGTCTCCAAGAGGCACATGCTGGTCTCCATACTGCCCGAGCGGGAGCTTTCTGGGGTCGGGTCCCATTTTCTGAGCATTTATGCTTTCTTCTTTTCTCCTGTAACGGAGCCAGCCTGCAGCGCCAGGCTTCTCTTCTCGGCCTGTTTGTTGTCATGAAGGTCTCCAATGGGCACTTACAGGCACTCAAACTGCCTATTCATTTTTTACCAGGGTTCTGGTTCCTTCTCTAACCCGGTCAATGACCCTTAGCAGGCTCTGGGGAAGGAACAAGGAGCCGCCAGGCCATGGGGCGTGTGGAGGAATTTAGGGGCCAGGCCCCAGCAGCCCTGCAGTGGTCAGCAAGGCCAGGCTGGAACACAAGAGCTTGTGTGATCTCAATAGACAGCCCCTCTCCCTTCAAAAGGCTGTCCAGCCCTGCCAGCAAGGAGCACGCTAGCAAGGACCCCCGGCACCCCAAGGTCTCGGTCCAGCTGGCTCTCACCCAGCATGAGACCCAGATTCAGACTGCTAACTGCTGGTGCCACCTGGCAGCGGGAGTGGAGAGCAGATGGGGACACAGTGTCCAAGCTGACCCCTCATATCTGGGAGGACCTCAGAGTCCACCATATCCAGGCTGAAAGGAAAGCAATCCCCTTAGCTGTCATGTTGGGAGGTTAAAAATTCTCCCTGTTCTATGAACTCAGAAGCTTTGCCTGCCCCGCCCCCCACCCCCAGGATGAGTGCCCACTCCCAGCACTTTCTCACTTAAAGTTCAGCAACGGCTTTTGGAGGCATTTGGAATAAAAGCCAAGTCCTTACCAGGCCTCTGGCTCCAACCTCCTCTCAATGTATCCTCTCCCTTCTGTGGTCAGCTCGAGTCTCTTGGGCCTCCTTCCTGCTCCTTGTATGTACCAGGCTTCCTCCCGGTGCAGGGCCTTTACACTTGATGATCCTAGCCTGGCCAACATGTCTCCCCCACCAACCTCTACACCGACTACCTAGCAGGATAAATCCCTTCTGTCATTCAGGTTTTCTAAACTCAGAACTTGACTGAGGCTTCATAAAGTCACCCCACTTACTTTCTTTGTAGCCCTGATCACAGTATATAATGCCATTAGGTGTTTGTTCACTGCATTAAGGTCTGGTTCCCCTTCACTAGAAAGCAGGCTCCATGACGGTGGAGGTGGAGCATGTCTATCATGTCCACACATCTCCTCAGGGCCAAGAACAGGGCAGGGCATGTAGTAGGTGCTCAGTAAAGCATCATGGGATGAATGAAATAATGGAAGAAGAGGCTTTTGGGTGCATGTGAAAACTTGCTTGACTAGAGAAGACTTACTGTGCCAGTGTCCTGGGTCGGGGCGAGGGGTCACAGGTAGTACAAGAGGAACATGTCTGGTGGATTGGCTCACAACTCATGGGGTGCATCTATGGGGGATCTCCCCACTCCGCATGGCGCATCTCAGGCCCAGGTGAGAGAAGTCAGGGCAAGAATGTGCCAAGGGGCAGAGGGAACCACCTGGAGAAAGCATGAAATGCTATTGGGAGGCAGCTTTGTGCAGTGGTCATGCTGCCTTGAAAAGCCTGCATGTGTGGTTCACTGCACCAGCCTGGCCTGGCTGAAGAGCAGCCCCTCTGTTTCTGCCTGTTTTCATCTTTTCCAGGGAGGGGAACTGGGGGAGGGCATGTACTTTCTAAATGACTTGTTTCTGTAGAATTATTCATTTCTATCTTTTCAAGAGAGATGATGGTGTCCGAAAGATGCCAAGATGATAACAGGGAGTGGTTGGGCATCCTGCCCCCTCCACCCCCCTTCAAGAGGCACCACCCATAAACAGCGAGGTCTGGCAGCAGCTTCCAGGCAGGACCACCAGGCCAGGCTGTGTGGCTGTGAGGGGGGACGCAGCCCAGCCCTACTGGCAAGAATGAAGGTGTAAAGGGCCCTGTGGGACTAGGGACATGAGACAAATAGTGTTGGCTGAGAATGGGTGCTGCAGAAATGACCCATGGTACCCATGAGAGGATAGATTTAATTCTAAGGGGATGGGTGTGCATCAGGGAAGAGGATGTTAGGATGGGCTCGAAACAAAAAATATCATTTAGGCGGAGGCACATGTGAGACTCCTGGTCCTGGCAGACAAGCTCTAGCAGGTAAAAGCGGGGAGGGGTGATGCTGCCTGTACGTTGTGGGACAGTGGCCGTGGTGCATTGTGGGAGGACGGCACAGTGCACTGTGAGACCTACTGACATGTGAATTGCAGGCACTATGACCACAGTGCACTGTGGGACCTATGAACACAGTGCATGGTGGGACCTATCTGCAGAGACTCTGACAGAAGAGGGAGGGTACACAGGCGAGCAGTTTATTTGTTACAATTAGATTTTTCCTGCCCTCTTTTTTATACTTCTTTCTTTATTCCTTTTAATAGTTGTCATCATCTAAAAGCCTGCGTATACTTGACCCAATTATCTTTTTTTTTTTTTTTTTTTTTTTTTATTGTTTTGCTGTCCCTGGCTGGTTCGGCTCAGTGGATTGAGCGTCGGCCTGCGAGCTAAGTGTCGCTGGTTCGATCTTCCAGTCAGGGCACATCAGAGAAGGAAAACTCTGACTCCAAAAAACCTCCGCTGCCTTGCGGCATACCTCTTCAGGGGAAAGGCTAAGGGAGTAAACCCCGACAGAAAATCCGGAGCCGGAGTCCCTAAGGCGGTTTGACGTTGTAGTCAACACCGGCAACTCCTGCGGCGCACCTGAAGCCAAGCTGTATTGACTCCGTCTTTCCCTTGGACCCTTCAGCTGCGAAGAGAGGGGGGGTCTGCTGCATGGGCAACAGCAGACCCTCCATATCACCCTGCCCAGGCTCTGTAGCTTCAGCTTCACTGGAGAGGACACTCCAGCGTCATCGCAAGATGTCGATTCAACACGGGAGGAGACAGATACCGTGTCACTCCCGAGTCGGACTGCACAGCCATTCTCGGCAGTGCAGATAGACTCTTAAGAAGCTACACCATCGGGACTTCCGGCCAAGATGGAGGCTTAGACGGACACGCTAGGTCTCCCTCTACAACTACAGAGGAATACAACTACTTCAAAACAAAGGATAACTAGAAATTCCAGAAAATAAAACTACACGGAAGTCCAACATATGAAGTTATAAACCAGCGGTGCCATTTGGGCAGGTAAGAGTTAAAGAGGACAGTGCTGTTTGCGGTCGCACCCGGAGTAGCGGGCGGCGAGAAATCCGGGCTGCGCAAGCCCCTGGCGGTGCGCGACCCCAGCGAGGAGTCCCGGCGGCCAAGCCCCTGGCGGTGCGCGACTCCGGAGCTGGGGAGAGCGGCCGCCGCATCGCCTTGAACAGTGAGGCCCAGGGGGGCGGGAGGACGGATCCCGGTCTCCTAGCTGAATAACTGTGTGAATCCATCTTGGACCCCCGCCCCCAAAGAAAGCACCACAGGGCTGCGAAATAGGTCGCGGACAGGCAGGCGCCGGCCGGTCGCTGATTTGTGACGCGTACACAGGCACTGCCCCCGACAGCCAGCCCAAGAAAACAAAACGCATCTGTCAAAATGAGGCAGACAAATATAGAGATCCCGGTGACACAACTCACCAGACAGCAGATAGAGAACCTGACAGATGAACAGATAAGAAACCTGTCAGAGGCTCAGTTCTGGGCCATTGTTATCAGGTGGCTTACAGAATTCACAAAAGAGCAGGAAAAAGATATGAAAGAAGCGAAAAACTTTCATAACGAAAGGAACAAAACCGCATACGAGACAGAAAGAAAGGAAATAAAATCCAGAGTTCATTTCAACAAACTGGAATATGGAGAAGGAACAAGCAGTCAACCAATGCAGCAAGAGGAAATGGGAAGCAACAATGAAAGGATCAGAAACCTCTGGGACAGCTATAAAAGGCCCAACATAAGAATCATTGGTTTGCCAGAGAATGAGGAAGATGAACTAGAACTTGAAAAATTGAGTGAAAATATAATAAAGGAGAACTTCCCAGACTTGGGGAAGGGAATAGACCTGCAGGTCCAGGAAGCAAGGAGAGTTCCCAAGAGACTGGACCCAGGGAGAACCACTCCAAGACGCATTATAATCAAAATGTCAAAAATTAAAGATAAAGAGAGAATCTTAAAAGCAGCAAGAGAGAAGAAAAGAATTATGTACAAAGGGGTCCCAATTAGACTATCAGCTGACTTCTCAAGGGAAACCCTACAGGCAAGAAGAGACTGGCAAGAAATATTCAAAGTAATGAAAATCCAAAACCTACAACCACGAATACTCTATCCAGCGAAATTGACATTCAGAATAGAAGGACAGAGAAAGTGTTTCCAGGACAAAATAAAACTGAAAGAGTTCATTAGATCCAAACCACTGTTATATGAGATGTTAAAGGGACTGGTTTAAAAAAAAAACAGAAGCTAGGGAGATGAAACAAAGGCAAACTAAATAGGCAACGAGAGTGGAAGAGGAACTGTGGGTACGGGAAGCATATTGGGGGGAGGTCAACAGGGAGGGGGAATGGGGAAAGGGAGGGAGATGATATAGGAATTGGGGATCAAGGTAGGAGGGAATGGAATAGACGGAGAGAGGTTGGGGGGAACTGTATGCACAACTAATGGACATAATCTAAAAGGGGGGGACAACTGGAGGGAGGGGGGCCACCGGGTGGAGGGGAGCAGAGGGAAGGGAAATTGGCACAAATGTAATAATTTAATCAATAAAACACATTAAATCTGAAAAAAAAAAAAGAAGCTACACCATCGTCTCTTGAGAAGGACGGCTGCCGACGACGACGACGACGATTGTTTTCCTACTAGAATAAAAACTGTAGAAGGGCAAGGGGCTTGCCATTTTCAAACTCTTTCCCTGACACTGCTTGGGACAGAGTCGGTGTTGGATAAAGAGCTGGTAAATAAATAAGTGCTGCAGGTCTTCCCCGGGCCAGTCTCCCAGGGAAGTTGGCATCCACGCCTGGTAGCCTTACACGCCACAAAGGCAAATGTCCTTCATTTTATTAGTTATTTTTTAAAAGTCACACAGGTATAATTCTCAACTGGCATCCAATCTATAACTTCATGGATGATGTTGCTTGGATTAAAGCCAAGTTTAAAAAACAAAAGTGAGTTCTTTTAAAGAAAAATCTATTAGTATAACAGTACAGGGTCCCTGTAGGAAACAGCACACCCAAGACTGACATCCTAGAAGGATGGCTCAGGCAACAGCCCTTTAGGACAGTGCAGAAGGGTGCAAAGGCTGTGCTAATGGCCCAGGAGAGAGGAAATGGTGATCGGTAAGAGCTGGGGTGTGGGGGAGGGGTGGGATGGAAGATGTTGGCTGGACTCTGAGCAGGTGAGGAAGCTGCGATGCGGCAGGGAGGAGGCACCAGGACTCCTACCTATCTGTCTTATTTTAAGGCGTAGGCCAGGACCTTCCACATAGTAGGTGCTCAGTGAATATTTAGTGAGGGGACGAATGAGTGGATGAATGAATAACTGTGAGTATCTTCGTTCACATAATTCTCAGTGCTTCTCATGGCCTCAGAGGAGACAATTAGAAGGGGGCAGAGGTCTGGCCGGCCCCACCCGTCGCAGGAGGAGCCCACTTGGGGCCAGCCGTCAGGGGCTTTGCAGAGGGACAGGCCCACAAGAAGAGAAGGAAGTGATGAGGGCGGGGCCTCGCCTGACTGGAGGTTTCTTTGACATTCCTGTCAGTCACCCTTGGCCCAGGGTGTGTGAGGGCTTGCCTAATGCAGCCTCTTTCCTGGCAGTAAGAGGGTTAGTGAGGACTCTGCTTCTCCTTAAGCTGCTCAGATGGACCTGTCAGGAACCGTTCTGGACCGGCTACAGGAAACCTCCTGCACAAATGTGAGACTCAGCATTTCTCCCTCCTGGGAGGGGTGCAGACAGCAGAGCAGACACTTCTTTAGAGAGAAACTGGTTCCCCTCACCCCCACCAGGGCAGACTGGTAGTGCAAGGGGACTAACATTTGTGGAGTTCCTTTCATGAATCGCATACTATAGCATGAGTTTTACACATTATTTGATATCCTTGTCATGACAACCATGCAGGATAGGTAATTCTTTTTTCAGATGAGGCATCTGAGGTTTGGAGATTTGAGCTTCCTAGCAAAGGCCCCACGACCAATAAATATCAAAACTGGAACTTGAACAGGGCTCTTCCACATTTTAAAACTCATGTTCTCTCTAATACTCACAGCCTCTGCTCTGTCCAAAATAGTCCTCTGGGCTCTGTGCCCAGTGCAATAGGAAATATAGACCAAGGACATGAGACTTGGATGGAAATATTCTGGGACATTTTTGTGGCTAAATGCTCTGGACCTAGGGAAGAGAGCCTTAAGACAAAATCTGTTAGATCAAGGGCCTCGGGCAGATATCTCCTCTGTTCATTCAACCCATAGGGAGGGCTGCTCCAGGCAGAGGTTACAGACGTGGAGATGTGAGAGTGGAAATTTGTTCATTGCTGCTGGAACAGAGCATGCGATTGAGAGCGTGGTAGGAGGTGTAGCCAGAGGCTGGGCAGCATCGCTGGGCCCTGGCTCTCATACTCTTCCCTCTGGGGTAGAATCTGCTCTGAATCAGGCTGTCGTAGGTGTCCTGGGAAAGGATTCAATGGCGACACTATCCTGAGCTCCGCCGATGGTAATTAGATATCTCAGCCCGAGACTATCTGAATGGATGATATTCTTTCAAATAACATAGAATTGGCATACTTGCTCTACTAGCTGGTGGGCAGACGGTATTGAAAGGAGAAAAAAACCTAATTGTGGCAGTTTCTGAAGAACTTAGTCATGGTGTCTTGCTCTCTCATAATGCATGTTTCAAGTAGAATAATGAGGAGAAAAATCAGATTCACATTTATCCTGCAGCTTATGTCAAAGAAAAGAAGCGGGAATTCAGAGGTGACCACTACATCCTTAGGATGTGGGATATTGTGATTTATGTTAAGAAATACATACTTGGTCTTCTTCCTCTTTTCTGGAACAGAGCTCCTAAAACCCTTGGATATTTGTTTCATCCAGGACGGGCAAGCCTAGATACAAGCCTTTCATGTGGCAGAAATCGCTCCAAGCCCACCAGCAGGCAAACCAGAACATCTGCCATATCTGTGGATGGAAAAGACCGCTAGGGAAACTCACCTGGTCCATAGCCTGAGAGACAAAGGGCAAGAGGCCCGGAGGGGGATGTGGGGTGGAGAGGTGAAGAGACTGGTCTGTGAGGTCAGAATCTGCAATAATATGAGCAGTTTCCTCAGTTCTCCAACAGGACTAGGAATGGGAGAATCTTTGAGTCAAAAGAGATCTTAGGAAGCTCCTAATCCCTTATGCCCATTTGACAGAAAAGAAATGGAAGCTTTAAGAAATGAAATCACATAGTAATAAATGGCAGAGCTATGACTTAAAACCAGGTGTTCTGCCTCCTCATCCAGAGGGAGAATAAAGAAACCATCTGGGCTTGAAACACTTAGGAAATATGGCCAGCATAGCTGCCTGCACTTGAAAATCACCTTCACCTCACATACGATGCTCGACACTTGGCCTCTGTTGTTTTATTAAATCCATATCATCACGACACATTTTCAGTGATGCCCATTATATTTTGAGGTTAAACATGATGTTGTTTAAAAATTAAGGAAGAAAAAGCAGCACTGCTTGTCTCACTGAAAAATAACTGGGAGAAACAACTAGGCAAAACTCTCGGCTGGAAGAAATCAGGCTATACAAGAGCCATTACAACAGGGAGCCAGCCAAGTCTGTGCATCAGTTTCAAACAAGGACGCAAGTAGAGAGAAGTCAGTCCTCAGGGCGCTGCCGGCCACCTGGGGAAGCCAAAATCCCACTCACAAGCTTTGTGGTCAGATTGCTCGGGGCTGGGGTTCTTGCTCTGCCGAGTACAAGCAGTAGAAGCATGGACAAGTCATTTTACCCCTCTGAGCCTCTGTTTCTGTACCTGATAAATGGGAATAATACTGACGACCTCTTAAGAGCGTGAGAATTAAGGAAGAGAAAAGCCTTGAACTGTGCTTGCCAATAGAAGGTATCTGATATTTGCTGGTTTCCATTCTTCTTGCCTGTTCTTCTGGAAAGCAACTTTAATTTCTTTTAACTTCAGTGTCTGTCTTTACCCAGTTTAGGCACAAAATGCTTGCTGAGACTGCTTATCGCCCCAACACACCTTTGTGTTTGCCTTAAGGAACTGAGAACAGAGTCCAACACAGAACGGAAAATGGATCAGACCCAGGGCTGGTTAGCCAAGGAGGGACCAATCATGGTGGCCATGCACTCCTGCCCCTCGTATCTGGAGGTCCCTGCCCCCAGGGGCTCACCATGGGTCGGCCTCCAGTCTCCAGGTTTGAAGGTGGGTCTCCATGGCCATAGATTTTACACATCTTTCCCCATCCTGGCAAATGAGGGTGCAGGGGGGAGTACTGCGGGGACCTGAACCACAGCTCCTATCCCAGATGAGTCAATGCCCCTGTTTGGTCTCCAGGCCTTCTTATTTTTATTTTTTTTTAATCTAAGAACTAGTTGTGATTAATGACATCCTGATGTTCCTCGTGCAGAAATAAGGTCATGGTGAAGATTTAGCCGTTTTGAAACCCCGGTGAACTTCAGGGGCCAGAACAGAGCGATAATCACTTCGGTTTTGGCTCATCTTCCCTCTCTGTGGCCTGTGACTTCAAGGCTGGGGGCTGTCCCTGCCTCTCAGACTTCCTCTCATGCAAATCACCCCAGTGGGGGTGGGGTGGTGGCAAAGTGAGAAAAGGGAGCAGAGGGAAGTAATGAACTCCGACCTCCCCAGACCTACTTTCTATTTCATAGGCAAGCCTCTAAGAAACAGGTGCCACCCGAGCCCCATCTGCACCTCACCAAGGCCCTGCTTGCTGCCACCCCCAAACCTGCAAGCATGAGCTTGGAGGCAAACCTGGCCCAACCATTTCTCAAGACATAAATGCAGTGGTTCCACTGAGAGAAAGACACAGCTCTGAGGGGTCACGGGCTTCTCCACAGCCCAGTCCCTTTGTCTCCTGTACATTTGCAGACGTAGGAGTCTCAGAGCTTTCTCTTCTCCGGGGAGTGAGTCTGAGGAGGGGAAGGGCCCACATGAGCAGCCAGGCACAGAGACTAGGGGTCACGAAGCAGCTGGGACAGGAGGGCCAGAAGGTGTCCTTAAAAAGCGAGTCCCTTCCCCAGCCAGCCCCCACAGAAGGCACCCCAGGAAGAAGCACCCCAGTATATGAGCTCTAGTGCGCTGACCTGTGAGCTGCAAGAAGCTTTTCTCTTTGCTGGCTTGAGTGAGTGTGGGGACGTGAGCGACACTTTTCTTGAGAGCCCCAAGCGACCACCGCAGGCCTTGCAACTGGAGAAGTGGCCAAGAGCAGAGAGCAGGACAAACAGACCTGGGGCTGGCAGTCCTGGCTCGGTCCTGAGCTTGTGACACCTGAAGGCACTCAACCCCAATCTCTGGGCTCCAGTTTCCCCGTCTGACAGCGGCACGGCTGGGACACACCATCTTTCTGGTCCTCTACTTTACAGGCAAGCCACTAACGAGAGGTTCTGCTCTGTCCCATCATTGCCTTAGGCAGGGATGACTTGCTTCCTGTAAAATCTCAAATTTAGATGCTGGGGCTTTCCAGCCCAGCCACGTCTTAGGAAATAACTGCATCAGTGACTGTAGGGAAGAGAAGGAAGAGAATATTCCCCCTGGCCCTGGCTTGTCTGGACCGATGGACTAGGAAGGACACCTCTATTCTGGCTGCAATTCACTGGGTGACTCTGATTTGGGGATACAAAAACACAGCCCAGGCTTGTGTGAACCACGGCAGAGACCTAGGCTGCTACTTCCCCCATTTACGGAAGGTGGGGTGCTGACCTAAAACACCCATATCTCCCCCCTTACAGCCAACATCGCCAAGCCCCCGAATGTATGCGAATACCTTTCAATCCCATAATGCAAACAGTGCAGCAGTCCGAGTGCCCAGTGCCCTCTGCCAAGTCACCTAAAACTTTTGGGATGGAATTCCTTGAGCTCCCAAATAAAGAGGATCGTTGACTTACCCACTCTCCAAAGTTTTCCCGACCTTCATAATTAGGTGCATAGGAGTAGGCAGTCAGAGACACAGACTCTGAGTAATTAAAACATTAAGATAGTATCTATAAGACCTCGATTGCTTATTTTCTCTCTCATACACAAGTCTGCTGATATTGATGAAGATCAATTGTTGATCTGGATACAGGACTATCAGTACACATCTCTGGCTAAGGTTCTAAAACCTAAAATGGACTAAGGCACGACGTACCCATGGGTTATGACTCAGGACCTTGATCTGGCTTCCTTGCTTCCTTAGCCACGGGGACTCACTGTTTTCTTTCACGTGTGTTATACATGGGGAGATAAGGACGTTAGTGGGAAACCCAGATAAATAAAGGGTGTCTGGCAGCAGGGGAGGGTGGTGGGGAAGGAGCTGCTCTCTAGAAATTCAGGATGAGTGAGGGCCTACCCCACCATCCCTTTGCCTCCCCCACAGGCTGAAAGGGCGAAATGGGGGTCCACACAGGATGTGACCCTGTCATCACCTCCAACTTCTCCACATAAACAAAGGCTTATTCTGTAGAGGGACAACGGCAGGGGCGGGGGGGGGCAGTTGGGGGTTAAAAAAAAACAAAACACCTTTGCAGAGTGAGCATCAGGTAGGGGCCCCAGCCGGGGTGTTTCTGATGAAAACGTTCAGCTTGATGTGGCGTCTCTGGTTCCTCTGAACATGCTCAGGGACAAGCGTTAGGCTGCACTGCCTGTGTTTGAAGGTCTTTCTCTACAGCAAACACCAGGAGGGGAAGAGAAAAACCCAAACCACTTCAAGTGGATTTCAATTTTGAAAGACGCCACATGAAAAGTGCAGAAACCTAAGCCCCCTTTAGTCAGGGCCCAAGAGTAACAGACTCTGGAAGGGGAGTGCCGCCTGGCTTTCTGGATGCCCTCTCCCTGGAGGCCTCATGCGTGCCTCCAGCGCCGAATGCCTCAGTGGAGGGACTAGAAGACCTTTCATCTCTGCACACAGATACGCTAAGAACTAGACCGCAGCGTCACCCCATGCAGATGCCCAAAGTAGGACAGCTGTCATTTGTGACTGAGGGGCCCCATCCATCTGAACTCCCTGGAGTTTGGGGTAGACCCGGAAAGGGTTTTGGCCTTCAGGGAGGACCTCAAAGCACACCAGGAGCCAAAAGGCTGAGTTAAAGACATTCATTCATTCATTCATTCATTCACCTGCATCCATTCATTCTTCCCTCTTAACCATCTTCCTTTTACACAATCCTATAAAGACAGGAGTCCTATTTTTTCACCATTGCCCCGTGTCTTTTTTGCCTGCTGTCCTCTGCTTGGACTCAGTTTCTTTCTCCATGTTCAGAATTCTCATTTGCATCCCTGGTCCTTTGGTCTTGGTGTTTCTTTGCCAGCTCCTGACAATTGACTTTTGTTGACTGACCCCCTGCCAAAGCCTGATCAGAGGCCCTAAAGTTAGATGAGGTTATTTTGTTTGTCTCCTTCCTCTGCATTTCATGTAATCCAAAATATTTCAAAGTACATAAAATACAAAAGGAATAAGTATGCTAAAATCAAAATAGCATCTCTCTGGACTTACTCATAGTGGAATACTGCAACATTTTACCAATGCTGGAATTCTTTTCTTGTTTTATTTTCTGAAGTCATGGTTTTGCTGAAGCCCTGAGACATGTTTAGCCAGAACTGCAGATAACTGAGCACTCTCTCTGCTCTCCACTTCCAACCCCTTGAGACCCTTCTGGGGCCCTGACCCTGGCTGGCCATAAAGTAACCCACTGACTTCTGCAGAGGTCTGAGCATTTATCCAAGCTCTGGGCTCAGATAGTGCTGGGCAAGAAAATACCTAAGCCTCAGAAAGGGTATGTAGACTGGGCATTGGCCTTTTCATTGCAGCCAATGGAAACCCACTCTCCATTTTACTTTGATGTAATAGATTCCTATGCCTGCTGTAACAAATTACCACAACCTTGGTGGTTTAGCGCAACACAGATTTACTGTCTTATAGTTCTGGAAGTCAGAAGTCCAAAATGGATCTCCCTGGACTAAAATCAAGGTGTCAGTAGGGCTATGTTTCTTCTCGAGGCTCCAGGGAAGAATCTGTGTGTGTTCTTGCTGTTTTGAGCTTCTGCAGCTGCCTGCAGTCCTTGGCTTGTGGTCCCTTCCTCCCTCTTCAAAGCCAACAACAGTGGGTTGAATTCTTCTCGCAATGTTACTCTGATTTCTTCCTCTGCCTCCCTCTTTAAGTGACTATTGTGATTACATTGGGGCCACCCAAATAACTCCTTTGTTATGAGATCAATAATTAGCAATTCTAATTCCATCTGAAACCTTAATTGCCCCTTGCTATGTAACAGCATAGTCGCAGGTTCTAGGGATTAGAACATGGGCATCTTTGAGGCATTATTATTTTCTCTGCACCCACACTGGGTGTCTATAGGATCCAGATGGGTTCCATGTACTTCCTTTTATGGACTCAATGTTTGTGTCCCCTCAAAATTTATGTCTTAGAATATTAATCCCCAATGTGATGGTATTTGGACATGGGGCCTTTAGAAGGTGATTAGGTCATGTAGGTGGAAGCCTCATGAATGGGATTAGTGCCCCTATGAAAGAGACCCCCAATTGCTCACTAGCCTCTTCCCACGATGTAAAGACTCAGCAATAAGACAGCTGTCTATGAACCAGGAAGTGAGCTCTAACCAGACACTTAGATCTACCAACTTCTCGATATTGAACTTTTTAGCCTTCTGAACTATGAAAATAACTGTCTGTTGTTTAAGCTACCTAGTCTATGATAGTTTTGGTATAGCAGCCCAAATGGACTAAGACATCATTTCTGCTTTTTTATTTTCAGGTAAGTTTTCCCCACTCTCATCTGTGACTCTTTCTTTGAGGAGAAACAATAAGGCTGTGACTACATCTGTGTACATCTGTAGGGCACAGAGATTCAGGAGCACTATAGCCACTTGGCCACTAGTTAATAATGCAGACACCTGGTTGTTGGGCAGTGATTCAGATTCAGCAAGTCTAGGAGAGGTGCAGAAATCTGTATTTTAAAAATCCTCCCAAGGGATTCGAATGCAAATGGTCTAAGAACCACACCTTGGGAAAGCCCGATCTCTAGGGAGCCACTGACAGCAGATGGATTTCAGGATCACCCCTCCACCTCCAAGTAAGAACCCTGATTGTTCAGGACAGAGACAATGGCCCGACTGCAGGCCGGCAGTTACTGGAATCCACAGTCCAGTCTCACATGTGTTTGTTCTGGAGCCCAGAGAAAGGGCACTCAGGGGTTTGTGCTTGGGCTGCAGGAACTTTTATTGTGCCATCGGTGCTCCCACTCTCTGCCAGACCAAGGTCAGAGGCTAGACCCTTCTAAGGCTCAATGCAAAGGGTCAAGGCCATGGGTCCTCTTCACGTGGGGGGAATCTTCGTGAGTGAAAATCATTCTGGACAGTTTAACATGATACAGAGGAAAGGAGCTTAAATTCAAGTCCAGAAGATGAGTAGCTATGTGACTTCGGGTATGTTGCTTAAACCTGCTGAGCTGCCAAAGAACGCCCACTGCAACCAGCAGCAGCCCTAGCTGAGACGTACGGATGTCAAGTTTCTGACATATAGACTGGGCAAAGTAGAGGCCTGCCTCTCTACAGATTAAAAAAATAAGTTATAGTTAACATTTATTGAGAACTTACATGACTGTCATTCTGTCAAACTCTTTTTTGTTCACTATTCCTTGGATACTCACAACTCTAAAATGGGAGTGATATAATAATTCCAACTTCATCAAGATGAGTGAACTGAGACAGAGTCAGGTGAAGGGCCTTGCCCAAATTCATAGGTTTAAGGAGGAGATCTGAACTCAGAGACTGAGCCCGAGGGTGCACTTGTAAGCAAGTTGTCTTGGACAATTCAGATTTTGAATTTTCTGCCACACTGTCAATCACGGCCTCTGTTCTGCTTTTTTATTTGGGAAATATGGTCATTGAACTGACATAATTTACAGCATCATGATTTTTTGGAGAGAAGAGAGAATAAGAGGAGAAGTATGGTGCAGAGTCTCTTCTGTCCAAAAATTGAAACAAAGGGCACTGGCAGCCTTGTATTGATGGACAAATAAATTTAAAATGGGCCACAGACTCCATTTTGGAATTTTTGTGCCAGCAAATTCTATCTGAACAGTGTACATTAAGGGGCTTTTTATATAGTAGGTCCTTGACCTTTTAGACTGATTCAAATACATGTTTGAAGTGGGTCTCTTTGAGACTTGGGGGCCCCACCACAGATTTGTCATCCAAGAAAGGAAGGTTATGAAAGGAGCTAATGTTTACCCAGTGCTCTGTGGCTACCATTTTTCCGTCTTTCTGTCTCTTGAGCATTCCCTGGGGAGAAGTCTACATTACACTAGCAGGAGGGAGCTTGGGAAAGCATCAAAAAGCACACATGTTTGTGTATCATGAATCTTTTTTAAAAAAGTAATTTGGATGGAAATCAAAACAGTCTGTTTGGGTAAGTCCAAGAGGAGGACATGACTGAGACTGAGAAACTCCATCCTCACCCATCAGCGCTAAGCAGAAGCCACTGTTCTGTGGTTTGGGTCCAGTGTAACGTCTTGCACTTTATGAGATGAAGGTGATGGTGGCGATGGTGGTAGTGATGGGGATGACAAAGATGAGGAGAGGGGTGAGCTTCCCTGTTGGTTTCCCGGGGCTGCTGTCATGAATGTCCATAGACTTGGTGGCTTCAAACAACAAGAATTTATTCTCCCACAGTTCTGGTGGCCAGAAATCCAAAATCAAAGTGTTGGCAGGCCCTTGTTCCCTCTGAAGATCCTGGGGAGAATCTTGGGGTTTCTTGTTTGTTTGTTTGTTTTTTGTTTTTGCCTATTCCAGCTTCTGGTGGTTACTTGACTTTCCTTGGCTTGTAGCTGCATCACTCCAATTTCTGCCCCTGAGTTCCCATGGCCATTGCTCCTCTGTGTCCGTGTATCTAAATTTCTCTCCTTACAAGGACACCAGTCATTGGATTTAATCCAGTACAACCTCATTTTAATCTAACTCATTACACCTGCAAAGATTCTATTTCCAGATAAGGTCACATTCACAGGTACCAGGCATTGGGATGTCAACCTACCTTTAGGGTGGACACAATTCTACCCACAATAGCTTCTAATGATACTTGACATTTATTGAGCTATTGCTTTATGCCAGGCACTGTACCCAGCACTTTATAATTATTAGGTAGACCTATTTGAAGTTGATACTTTCATAGGTTGAACATCAACAATTTCATATGGTTAAACCTACTATTGTTTAATTTAACTCTCTGTGATTAGTAACTACTAATAAGCTGCTCTTCCTACTGTATCTACTATTAGATGAGGCACAGAGGCACCTGTATTTGTCAAGGAGATTAAATAGTAGATGGTTTTAGAAATAGTACAGACACTAGTCAGATATACCCCTTCCTTGGTGTGTTAGCAGAAAGGGCTACCTAACTCCTCTGAGCCTCAATTTCTCCATTTATAAAATCAGATGACTTTTTTTAAATAATAAGGCTTTGTGTGCATAAATACAGTAATCATTCAAATCAATAATCTGTAGGCTAGAAGAAATATCTTGAAGAGTGTATGGTCCTTAGTAGGTGCTAAGTGTAGTCCTGAGAGCAGTAGGTTTGAAAATCACCTGGGGGTGGACCATTTGTTGAGGATGCAGGTTTCTGGGCCCTACCCAGAGGTACTGAACCTGAACCTCCTACTCCTTCTCCTTATTCTTCTTCTTTAACAAGCTGGCCATCTAGACAACCACTCCACAGACTTGATGAAGCATCGACAATCTGGGAGGAAATCAGCTTGTTTCTTTTGTTAAAAAAAACAATTAAATCATACTGATTTGGAAAATATTACACATACAGGGCTCGCCAAGGCCACAGACCGGGGACAGTGGAAGCGCTCTTGAAATTTTGATCTGGCATGCCCCCTCATCCCAGCAGTTCTTCTGATGACGGTGGGAGGCCACAGATTGGAAAGGAAACAGGAAGACCATCAGCCTGATAAGCTGCCCTACTAACCAGAGAGACTCAGCTATCTTCCAGAAGGGAAAGAACTACTTTTAGGAAAATACAGAGAAGGTTAAACTAGTTGCGTGTGTTGCTTCGCCGTGTTTATGGCAGAAGGCACTCCACAGATAGAACTTGGTGGATAAACCTAATTTTGTGTAAAAATTTGGAGAGACTAAGGGTCTAGGGAAGGCGTGCTCCAACATTTGTGGGGGCGGGACCAAGAATACCGTTGGACTCTCAGTTTCTAATAGTTGCAAATCAAATTAGCACAGTTAAAAAAAAAAATTCTACCCTCCCCTCTTGGTAAATACATGTTCATAACAACTTAGAAGGCCAGATTCAAATTTAAATGTTTTAGATTCCTGGAGCTCTGTACCCAAACTTGGAAGCACAGGGAATGCCTGATTTGGACTGGTCACCCTCTTTTCCACCTAAGACTCACTCCTAACATAATGGCTCTCCTGCGTATATGTCACATGTGACTGCTATAAAAAAAAATACCACAAACTGGGTGGCTTAAAACAGTAGAAATGTATTCTCGAACAGTCTAGGAGGCCAGAAGTGGGACATTAAGGTGTCAGCAGGACCGGGATCCCTCTGAAGCCCAGGGGAGGACCCCTTCCTTGCCTCTTCCAACTTCAGGTGGTGGCCAGCAATCCTAGGAGTACAGCACTCCCTCACTTATCACGGGCATTATGTTCTAGAACCCCCCGCGATAGGTGAAAATCTGCCAAGTAGGAACCTTACATTTATTTTAGTGTTTATATATATTTTAAGGCTTTATAAACCCTTCCCACACACTTATAAACCGTTCCCAGTCCCTTATTAACCTTTCCCACTCCCTTATTAACCTTTTCCACACTTTTATAAACACTACTTATGTTCTTAAATATATTCTACACTCTTATACCTATGTAACTTTAACAACATATGTATACCGTACCGCAAAATCCCGTGATATAGTGAAAAATCCGCGATAAATAATTAAGTATAATATTTTTTAAAATCCCGCGACACAGTGAGGCCATGATAAGTGAACCGCGATATAGAGGGGGACTGCTGTAGTTGGCTTATGGCCGCATCATTCAATCTCTGCCTTTGTCCTCATATGGTCTTCTCCCCTGTGTCTCTCTTCTTATACAGAACCAGTTAATGGATTTAGGCCCACTAGACTCCAGTATGATCTCGTTTTAACTTAACTGATTTCATCAGCCAAGATTCTATTTCCAAATAAGGTCACATTCTGGGTTTCCAGATAGACATATTCATACTGCATTCTGCATATCCGGCTCTGTCTGTAACTTCCTCTCCTGATGCCCACCTATCAACCCAGGGGTGTACACACTGTTCCTGGGTGTCTGACCTGGGGAAGAGGCCACACAGGACTCAGAAGCAGACCAGGGAGTTTTAGGTTCCTGGCTACTCAAAGTGTAGGTGAGAATGGGTATCTGGGTGCATTTCTCTCAAGGGTGCCATGGTGTTCTCACCACATGGGGAGTGGAATGGCCAGAGGAAAGTGAGAGAGAGGCCTCGTGAGGCAGCACCGAGGGCAGGTGTCCTCGCGATGACGGCGGGGAAGCAGTGACAGCAGGGGATGGGTTTGCAACGTTGAGTAAGGCAGAAGTGATTTATAGGTGACAAAAGACCACATTAAGGTGAATTTTAAGATAAATGCCCCTGACACATAGAAATAGAAATAATGAACAGGAAGGCCTCTCTTACCAGTGAGTCTCGCATATCATTGCTAGAAGTAGCATTAGGGTTCCTGAAGCCACCCTGGGAAACCTTCATGATTTGCAATGCAACTGCGAAGAGTAGATGGCTGTAGTAAGAGTCATTAATGAAAATAAACACAGAATGATTGGAATAAAAAGGAAAGGAGTTGTTAATTCACTTAAATTAAGTGGTGCCTGAGAGAATAGACATTTTTTTCTGGGGAAGATAAGGAGCTGGATGACTGGTATGGGTGGTCCGCTGAAAGGCTGGGTGCTGTTGTGCAGTTGATAGAGCAGCACCCAGCTGCTAGTTACCGGGCTGCTGCACCCAACCCTCACTCTTCCTAGTGCTCAGACACCCTCTTCTCCTGAGAACTGCCCTTGGCCATCGGAAGTCTCCACAGTCAAAAATGCCTGGAGGTTGTGCACCGCGCTTGGCGATAGCCTGTAGTCATTGACTGACTGATCTGGGGAGCAACTTCAGAGTGCCCTGTGGGGTCCCTGAGGGACCTGGCTGAGACTGGACTTCAGCTGAATCCACGTCTCTGCCTAGCTCCTCCCTGCTCTGTCCTAGTTCCCGCACCCACACCCCACCCCCACTTCAAGAACCACTGACTCACTCTCTAGGGAACTGGACCTTAGACAGTGTGGGGGTATTTTCAAGGACTCTGATGCTGACTCTTTATTGGGCATCAATTTACTCAGAAACATTTCATTTGTTTCCTCGATCCATTGTCACGCCAGTCCAATCATGACCACCCCTGACTGCAATGAGTGAAGTAAGTCTCCCAAATCAGCACTAGCGGCAAGAAGCAAAGAGAAAGAAGGGGGAGAGAGGAGGACAGTGCAAATGAAACAGAAAAGTAAAAAGCAGAGAGTGAAAGGAAGAAGAGAAAAAAATAGAAAATGAATGGATATCCAGAGGTAACCGGAAAGAAGAATTGGGAGCTAGGAGGTTGGACAGAGTATGTGCACATTAAATAAACAGCTGAGTGCTTGAAAGGAACAGAGACAGGAGATAGGGTGTCACAAGCGAGGGTGCTGGGTCAATGTTGCAGCTAATGCTAAAGTGAAGAAGGATAGTGAGAAACGGAGGGGGGCGAAAGGAAGCCCTTGAAGAGAGTTAAAAAAATACAACCTATGGTTTAATAAAAGAGATCAGAGGTTATAAGCAATATAAGAGAGAACCACAGGGCACTTAATACTGAATCTTTAAGATGACCCTTGCTTTATGCAGTTACCTTTCTTAAAAAGAGTTTTTGTAAACCAGTTG
Source organism: Furipterus horrens (assembly GCF_987537825.1). NCBI lineage: Eukaryota > Metazoa > Chordata > Mammalia > Chiroptera > Furipteridae > Furipterus > Furipterus horrens. Next base: position 23,501,696 of record NW_028327183.1, read on the forward strand.
TTTGTCTCAAATCCCATCTTAAGCCCATTGTGAGGAGTTCATTCTTAGAAGAATTTTTTTTTTTTTTTTAGGGAAATCCATTACAATTCTTTACTGCCAAGGCACAAACCCTTTCCTAATGTATTAATTATAGAACCTTGCATTTCTTTCTGTGAACAGCAAGGACCACACTGAGGATGCTAATCTGCAATCCCACACCCGGGCACTTAGTTATGGAACAAGTCAACCACGGTCCTGGCATCTGGTGCCTTATGGTGGGAAAAACGATGGCAGACCATTATCTCTTGGAATACTGGAATACAGATACTCCAGCAGTAAAGGGTGACAACTCTTGCTCTGAGGCAAAAACACTGCCAGTTAAGAAGGAGAAAGTCTGTGCCAAAACCTAGGACACCACTGTGGTCATTTATGTGACCCTAAGTGGGTAGGAAACTCAGGGTGGTATCATGGCCCATGCCTGGAAGAAGTCACTCAAATTCATAGGAGGCTTGGGGGATTAATTTCTTTTTTAAATTTGAAATCCTAGAAATGGTTGTACCAACCATTGATGTGGCATCAGCTACTTGGACTACTGCGCCTCACCCGACCCAATTTCCCCAAGAGCAAAATATTAATGGGAACACCAGAAAGTGGGAGCCATTTGAGCTAAGAGAAGTCCTGCAAGTTTAAGTCCTAGGAACCACATACTGGATTTATAATTGACTCCAAAGTCACGAGTCTCCCAAAGGCTGTGGTAACAGAGTGAAATCACTCCCTTCAGTCTTTGGAATTAGTGGGGAGCTCATGTGCAGGTTCTCAAATTACTCAAGATCAGTTTTCCATATAATCTTTCCCATCAAAACTTTAAGTAGATCTCTTTACTTCCTCTTTAGTTCCACAAACAGCACTGGCAGATGGTTTTCTCCGGGAGTTTACTGTATGCCCTAGAACAGTGTTCTATCCTCTGATGAGAATACTTTTGGGTGCAAAACCACAGAATTGATCTCCGCATGGAGCTGGGCTGTCAGCGATGCTCACTCACGAATTCAAAGAGTCCCTCTTGCTCATTTGTTTCAGGGAAGGCACCATTTAAATCCATTCATATCCACGCAGGAGCAAAAATGACAAAGCTTTGGGTTGCTCACAAATATTCAAAACCACAGATGCTAAATTTGCACATGCCAAGGGTCTATTTTACCAGATCCTGAGTTCCTTAAAGCAGGAAATACAGAATGTTATGAGCTGTCTCTCTATCTCTGGTAATCAGCATAGTGATAGGCATTGTGAATGAGTAAATGAAAGGATGGAGGGGTGGAGGATGGATGGATGGACAATTAGATAGATGGGTGGATGGGTAGATGGAGGGACAGAAGGACAGGTAGATGGATGGATGGATCGGGTCTGTGTATGATAATGACTAGGAAGTCTTTTCAACTAGCGATGAGCAAAGGAAACCACCTTTCTAGGGAAGCATGTCATATTGCATTAGTCATAAGAAACTTCCTCACATTCACAATAAGTATATTTCAAAGATACTGCAGTTTGAGCAAAAGTTTACAGCATCTTTTCAAGCTCTTCAAAACTGGTAAAAATCCTCCTTATCCTGCAGTAGTGTAAGCATAATTCTGTATGTTATAAAAAAAAAACAAAAACACAGAAGCTTGACTTATAGCCCCAAAGCTTTACATAATCTGCTTTAGGTCATTAATTTTATTTTTTCCCCCAATTACTAAGAGAAAGGGAAACAAAATTTTTTTTCTTTTTTTATAAAAGTGTTTAAAAATGTCCTTTGAGAGAACATTTTGCAAATCTTTGAAACGGTGTCACAAAAATCTTAAGTCCTTTCTGAAAATTATAGTGTGCCACAATCAGCTACCCAGCCCTCATTATTACTCAGGGTTAGATCTGTCAAAGGAAATAATATTCTGAAAATGAAAGTGTCTGAGAAGCAAACACAGGCCCCACCAAACCTCCTGCCACTCTGCCTGGGGCCTTTGGAAACCTGGGCAGCCACAGCTGAAGTTTCCTCAAGCTGCCCGACCCTGTCCTCAAACAAAACAGCCTGTTACTTCTTGCACGTGCTGGTAGCCGGTGGCGGTCTCCAGTTTTGCCCACTGTCCGTTTAAACGAAACAGTAATTTTCCAAGGAGGGGAATGGGTACAGAGACGGTGATTGTAGAAGGAGGGTCCTTTTAGGACCAATATGCACTTACTATCTTTCTCAACTACAAGTAATTTTAAGGAAGTTAATTTCCTGATATTTATGGCAAATGACAGCTAGACAGTACCAGCATTAAGTGGTGATTTAACAGAGCCTCATGGACCCTCCAGCCATCTCTGAGTCCGTGAGCAGAAGCTAAACCAAGAATGGCAAACCACCCCCACATTCTCAGGACCCAGGCAACGCTTCCTTCCTTACGCAACGTGCCCCCTTCCTTCTTGCATCCTTGCAGCCAGAAACAGTGAAAAGCCTGCACTGCTTTCTAGTGTGTAAGTATCCAAAGAGAAATGCCAAGTTCACTGTGCAAAGTCACCATTAGAGGGTCCCATGGGGTAATTACAAAATACCTGAGTGGCAACCGCATGCTGAGCGGAAATTAAGGCATCCAGAGATTTGCCAGAAAACCTTCAATCTGGCTCATTACTGTTCTCTAGAAAATAAAAGGACACCAGGGAAAAAAGCAGGGAGCATTTTTAGTTCTGCAGACGTATGCAGAACTACCCACATTTTGACAACAGTCATAATAATCACGATAATATCATCATCGCAATGATATAATCATCACAATAAGTTAAGAACGAAATGGATCTTAAAGAAAGGCTGGAAAGTCATTTTAAACTGTGCCAGGCTGTCGTCACAACACAATGTCAAACGTTCCACTTTAACTTCCGTTTTCCAGGCACGAGTGTTTTGCTTCGGGGGAGATCTTGGCACTACAAGGCTCAACAAACTTCACACATGTGCCTTCTCTCTTCTCTGCCCATCTCTCAGCTCTCACCTGGGCTCGTTAAAATGCAGAGCTCCAGGTCCAGCCAGTAGCCCAAGCCTGGATTTCCACCAAGGCACAGGGCTCCCTTTATAGACTGCAGCATTACGGGGTAAAAATAGAAACGCGTCACACATATATGCAAATTAGCCAGCCAAACTCGGTGCTGAAAATAGTTATTTACTATTTGGCTTGCATATTGGCCCAGAAAACCCTCTATACCTATTTCATGCTCATTTAAATTCTTTAAGAGTTCCTGACCCATTTAAATTCCTTGAGGAATGCTTGGCTTCACATGGGCATTCATCTGCTCCTCTCCCCAGCTGCTTTTAAAGAAATACTGCCTGTCATTGCAGATTACACTTGGGAGAAATATGCCGGTCCCCAATTTTTTAAGGTCCATTCTGGGCACTGCTCAGCCACGTGTGGCCTCAGACCTTAGAATCACGGCTTCCTTCTTGAGAGCTCTTTAGGTGCAAGGGAGGAGGGCTTTTAAGCTGCACGCTTATAAAATTTGGAGAGCAGTTTTTGTGCAAGCGTGGTCCTTGGACACCTGCCTCAGAGTCACGTGGGGGAGGGGGCTTGTGAAAACTGCAAGCTCCCAGCTCCTCCCCAGACTCACGGGGAGTGGGACCCTGGGTTGACTCTGTGTCCTTGAGAAGCTTAGTGGGAGGATCTTGATGGACCACAAGGGTTGGGGACCCATTACTGAGAAACTAGATGGGAATCATGAAAAGATACTTCAGGAAGCTGCAGACCTGAAGTTCAGGCAAGCCAGAGGACACCATGGCACCTGTCTCCAGGTCAGGGCTCTGACGTCCTCAATGAAGGTGATAGGAAAGCAGAGGTGAGCTTTCCGAAAGCCACCGATGTACTCCAATCTCTGCAGCAGCTCTTTCCAGGGGCCATTCTGATGCTCACAGAATTTGCCCCCCTACAAAACTGGCATTAATATGGGTGTCTTCTCTGTCCCCATGCCTAGCCATGATAACTTGGGAGAGTTTAGGGTTTTAACGCTGGACAGTGTGCATCCAAAATCCTGGCTCCACCAGCTACCACCTACTTAACTCTGCAGAGGGAACATGAACAGTTCTACCAAATAAGGCAATTGGGTGGATCTAATAAGACCCATATTGAAAAGCACCTTCGGCAAGACCAGCCACGGAGTAAGCCCTGAATAAACATTACCTACTTCGATAATGCATTTATGTCCCTGCGGATATTAGAGAAATGTCTGTCCAAGCAGACACACTGGTCCCTCATATGGACATGTAACCTTGCTCATGACAGCCCACAGACCCATGTCCGCATGTCTTAAACATGCGAAACAACTCATATCCATGTAAATACCCACACACATTCTAGTATCACTTAGTTATATCCACACACTCCTTCGGAAACCCCATCAAAACTTTCTATGTATTTACACACACACACCTTTGTGCAGCTACAACTGTACAAATGAACTCAATACCACCGCCACCACCCAATATATACAGGGCCATTCCTAGGAATATGGTACAGATTTGACTTTCTAGCAAAAAAACAAAAAACAAACAAAACAAAACAAAACAAAAAACCCTTTGGAAACCGATTTAAAAATGAGGCCAGAAGTGTGCATTCCCTTCGTGTTATGTCAGCAGACTGCTGACTGGGCGCGGGGTGGAGATGAACATGAGCAAACACCCCAGAAACGGCTTTGTCGCCTTCCACCTACTCTGCCTTCCGGTTTTATTTTTTTCCTTCAGCAACAACAGAAATCTGTAAAATGACTGAGGGTGGTTAATTAAGCATTGCAGCCCATATTCCGCTGCAATTTCAATTGGATATGGTGTTCTCTTTCGCTTCCTGTTATGCAGAAATGCGATGGGCTGTTAGACACCTGCCAGGCTCCCAGCCCAGCTGCTGCTCTGCTACAGGCCTGGAGGAAGCACTTACCCGCTGCCTTGAGAGGGTCTCACTCTGCAAACCAGCCTCTGCCCAATGAGGGGGGTGAGGGGCAGGGGTGGAGGGCAGACACAGCTGAAGTGAGTCCACACTGGAGATTTAAGGATCCACAGCTGGCAGTGAGAACCTTGGCCTATTGTGAGGGCCGTGGCAGGAGGCCAACTGTTTGCCCCCAAGCCTCCAAGCCCAAGTCCGGCCACGACCTACGTGTAATTAAAGCTGGGGCATCTACACAGGCCAGAATCATATGCAATTCTTGGGTTAACCTAGTTTCCGGAATATCCGGAACAGTGCTGTGTACAGAGCATCTGTCTGCTCACTTATTCACTCATCTGTTCATTCACTAGTCACCTTATGAAAACTTCCTGTGGGTTAGCTCCTCTGTGCTAGGCAGAAAAAAAGATATGACACAATTTTCATCTTAATAATACTAACACTCCTAATTATAGCTCTGATTTATTGAGAATCCATTGTATGCTAAATAATTGATCAATGAGTTTCAATCCTGTTTCAAGGAAATCACTCCCAGTGTAATGGGGAGATTTGGCACCATTTGTAATTATTCAGTTCTTAGAAGGAAGCAGAGAGATGGGCACTTGGGGGCAGAAAGAGCATGAGGGAGATTCATAGAAAGCTTAATCAAGAATTCTGGGGCCACTATGCAGTGGGGAAGCCTGAGGGGCCACCCAGAGGCCCAAATGAAGAGAGGCAGCCAGCAAGTGGCCTCAACCCTGGCTCTTCTGCCCGGCCTTGGGGCCATTGTAGTTTGCCCTCAGACCTCACTGAGCACAGCCAAGACATCCTTGCTGAACCCTGGGTGAATTTCCGACCCATAGACTTTGGAGAAATAATAATAATAAGTTGTTTTGAGCCATCAAGTTTGGGAGAGGAGCAGTTCGTTATGCAGAAATAGAGAATCAGAATAATGACTGAATAGTGGAAACTTGCAGGTGAGTGACTTAGGTAAAGGTGAGGGAAAGACATTCAGGTGGAAGAGAATAAGCAAAATTGAGGAGGAGGGCAGTAGGTGGGAGAGAAGACAGATTTCTAAGTAGTTTGGCAAGGAGAGGCTGTGGAAGGACTTGTATTCCAGGCTGAAGAAGTTTCACTCTGTTCTCAAGATCGTGGGGAAACACTGGAGGAATTTTAAGCAGAGAATGACAGGGTGTGATCACTCTGGCAGCAGAGCAGTGGGCATAGAAAGAGCCCCGAGAAGGTGGTCTGAGACAATGGTGGTCTGCGAGAGCGCTGGCAGTGGGATGCCGGAGAGGGAAGAGACCTGAGGCATCTCTATGAGGTCTACTTGGCAGGCCTCAGAGGATGGCTGGATGAGGAAATAGGAGAAAGGAGGAGAGCTTAAGGATGACACCCAGGTACCCAGCTTGGTGGCTGTTTTGCTCCCCATCATAAGAGAGAACATGGAAGAAGCAGGTGTGTGAATTTGCAAGGAAATGCCAGAGGAACTGGTTAAACTGAACAACATTTCTAGACTATTCTGGGACCTCTGCCTGATACAAAGGTGCAGACAGTGTGTGATGACTGTGACTGTCACATGGTCATCAGAAGAGGCCTGACCCTTGGACACATGGTTTTTATAGAGGTTTTGCAAAGTCGCCTAAGTGGGTCACCTGGTACCCATTTCAGGGATATGGAAACTGAGGCTTCGAGGAGTGAAGTCATCCTACCAAAGTGTCACAGCCTGCAAACAACAGCCAGGGTGGAACTTTAAGTGCTCAGAGTCCAAAATTTGCCCCCTTAGGCAAGCTGCCTCACCACAGATGAACGAGTGGCTGGACGCTTGTTGCTAAGTCCTCTTAAAATCCTAAGCCTGAGACCCCCATGGGGAGGGAAGCTACTTCCAATCAGATAAAAGTGTGATCTCCCAGGCAGCTGAGAACAGAGGGCAGACTTGACAGACAAGACCTGGCTCTTATCTGGTAAGAGATACAGGCAATCTTTACATATTAATTTCCCTTAAATCATGAGGGCTCAGTTGTCCAATTATCTTTCCCCAGGACTAGTTACATGGGTCATTGAGTCAGTGCCCGAGATGGAGAAATCTCTTCATTCTGAAGATCCTTTGGGTTAAAAAAGGTAATGCCAGTCTGAGAGGTAGGGTTGCCTTTGTAGAGAGTTTAGCTGCGGAGAGCTGAGCTCTAGTCCAGACAAGCTGACTCTGAGCCCCTGTGTTTGCTTAGCTCTATGTCACGTGTGCAATTTCTCTAATCTAGAGTAAAACAAAGAAATTTCTGGCACAGAATTTGGGCTGGAGAGTAGGCAAAGGGAGCAGTTGTCTTGTGGACGTTATGCATCAAACAGGTGCGCTTCCAGGGGCTGTGGTATATTTGTTCCACACGATAGCTTCCTTCCTTTGGAATCTAGAATACTGTCCAACTCCTAGAGCTAACTAACTCAGTGTTTCTCAAATTATTGCACTTTAATTAGCATTTGAATCACCAGGGCTGGTCACCCACGAGAGGGCAACCTCTGTTAAAAATACAGGTTCCCAGTATGGGCCCCAGGAGGACCTAAACCAGATTCAGTGGGTGGGGCCTGGGGATCTGGGTGGAGGACCTTGCAGGTGAGTGACTTAGGTAAAGGTGAGGGAAGGACATTCAAGGTGGAAGAGAATAAGCAAAATTGAGGAGGAGGGCAGTGGGTGGGAGAGAAGACTCTGATCTCTAAGTGGGACAATGACAACTGAGGACATTGGGAAGAAATGTTAAATGCCCATCAGCAATACTTGAGTCTACACCGGTCTATTCAGAGACTACTTTTTCCACATCATCCATAAGGCCTATCACAAATGGCGGGGCAGTTCATGGACGAATCTGTACCTAGGAAATGGACAGTCATCTGCTTATCGCTCTAAAATCTCTTCCCTGCCCTCCTTTGCTCTGGTTGTCAGAGAACTGACCACTGAGAATGACAATTCCCAGCCCCTCCGTGGCCAAATGGTGCCTGACAGGTTTGGACCATGCGAGGTGCTAGCAGAAGACTGAGGGGAGAGAGGATTTCTACCTTTCCCCTCAGGTGTCACATCACCTCCCTGGTTCCAGTTCCCACTGTACACCCTGCTCTCCACTGTCCAGCCCTTCTCTGCCAACGGCTCCCTTCTCTGGTCTCTGGTCCCAAAGCAAGACCCTCCTTGGGTGGTTGTGGCTTTCCGAATATGCTAATCTCTGGGCAGGCTAACCTTTTCCTTCTTTCCTTTATCTTTATTGGTCTCCTAACACCTTGGGAAGTAGTTCCTCCTATTACATTTCCTCCTCTGAACCTACCTAGGGGTGAGTTTTGTTTTCCTGACTGTATTCTGACTGATGCAGGAACTAAATCAGCAAAGGTCACCAATGAGTGTGTGACCTTCATTATTTGTTTATTCACAAGTATTTATTGAGCACCTATTTAGATGCTAGACACTGGGTGAGCTGTAGGGGATACCATGGGAGCAAGAAGTCGTGGCTCCAGCCCTGATGTTGCACAGGGAATTGCGAATGTGATGCCTGGCCAGGGAGGGTGCAACTTAGCGTCAAGGTCTATTAAGCAGATGACATTGTCTCCCTTTCAAACAGCTGAAATACTAAGCCACAGAAGGGAGAAGAGGACATCATGAAGGGAGGTGAAGCCTTAGAACAATACTCATCCTTTAAAAAGAAAGTAGTGGCATAAGATTTTGCAGGCAGAAGCTACAGGTAGTGTTATTGGTTAAAGGTGTTCTCCCAAATACATGCTGAAATCCTAATCTTCAGTACCTGTGAATGTGACCTTATTTGGAAATAGAGGCTTGAGGTATAATTACTTAAGATGAGGTCATACTGGATTAGAGTGAACCCTAAATTCAAGAAGTAGTGTCCTTATAAAAGGAGAGACCCAGAGACGAAGACGCACAAGGAAGAACGCCATGTGACTACAGAGGCAGAGACTGGGGTAAGACAAGGAACTGATGGCAGCCACCAGAAGCTGTAAAAGGAAAGGAAGAATTCTTCCCTGGGGGCTTCAGAGCAAGTGTGGGCCTGCCGGCACCTTGATTTCCAACTTCTAATACCCAGGACTGTGAGAGGATACATTTCTGTTGTTCTAAGTCACCCAGTTTGTGGACCTTGGTGTGGCAGCCCTAGGAAACCAATACAGGCAGAGCAAGAAAGAGCTCACAAGTCTGTACAACTAATACAGTATTCCCTCACTTATCGCGGATATTACGTTCTAGACACACACCCCCCGCGATAGGTGAAAATCCGCGAAGTAGGAACCTTACATTTATTTTAGTATTTATATATATTTCTCACACACTTATAAACCGTTCCCAGTCCCTTATTAATCTTTCCCACTCCCTTATTAACCTCTTCCACACTTTTAAAAACACTACTTATGTTCTTAAACATATTCTACACACTTAAACTTACATAACTTTAACAACATACGTATACAGTACCGCACAATCCCACGATATGGCGAAACATCCCCGATAAATAATTAAATATAATATTTTTTAAAATCCCGCGATACAGTGAGGCCGCGCTAAGTGAACCGTGATATAGAGAGGGACTGCTGTATCACCTGCTGGGTATCCCGGGCCTGATGCTAAGCTATTCCAAGAAGACCCCAATCACGAGGGGCACCCCAAATACAAATCTATAAAAAGTGTAGATTCAGGGGCCTTGCACACACAGACATCCTTGAAAGAAATAGCATTATCTTTTAGAAACCTAGAAAGAGGGAGAAGAGAACAAAATTAGATTGGGGGGGTTTAGAACAAGATGCCCCAATATGTGCCTCAGTGGTGAGTGGAGTGCTTTGAGCTAAAGACAATTTTAGATTTTAGCTTCAGGCTGAAGAGAAACTTCCGCCCCTCCCTTTAACTTGAATTAGGGGCCTTGCCTATAATAAAAGATATTAGAGATAACTTCCTCTGACCTCTCTATAGGACAAACTTCTGTTGACTAAATATCTGTTCTTACCATCCTGTAATGATTCTTTGAAGCCCCCAAAGTGCATTGCCTCATCCCTAGCTCAGGATGTCCTACATACCTAGGTGTCCCCTTCGGTCCCTCCACCTCTTTTGCATGTGGGGTCTCTGACTCTGTCATGGACGTGGGGTTCCCATACTGCTGGGAAATAACTGCCATGTTCTGTTTCTGTAACTGTGCTTGCACATTTGCATCAGAAAACTTTTTGAACAGTTTGCCCGCGAACAATCCACCAATGCACAGTTTGCCTGTGAATGATCTGCCAATGAGCATTGACTTCCGCTCGTGCTGGAAGGCCATAAAAGCCCGTGAGGTGTGCTGCTCGGGGCTCAGACCTTTGGAGGCTACTCCTCTGGGCCCGCATGCGTGAGTCAGAGTTTGTTCCTCCGCCTCTCCGAGTGCCGCTTGAGTTTCTCGCCACGTTTGGTGCGTTGGCCTGGAAACCCAACCGCGCTGGTCCTTTGCGCCACTGGTTTGGGGCAGCGGCCACGACCCACGGGGATCTCCGACTGACCGAGGTGGCGCCACCCGTCCGATTGACGGGACCTCTCTCAGACGAGCCCTCCCCGGAGGCCGCGTCCGCAGTCTGAGCCCGACTCAGAGGAGAGGTGGACCGAACCGCCTGCCAGTGAAATTGTTGACCGGTAAGTCCCTGGGGACCCACCTGAGACAGGCCCGTCTCCTGACGGAAGGGGAGACTGATCACCTCCCGAGCCCCCAGGTGGGCTCCAGGTAGGGCTATGTCCCCAAAAGGGGTGTGGGGGTGGACTGTTTAACCTCTGAGCGAGTGTGTGTGTGACTGTGGGACGCTGAAGGCTTGCCTCCAGTGCTCCAGTCTGTGGCTCCACGGTCTCGACTACGGAGTCCGAGTGGGCCCTACCCTGCGGTTCCTCAGCTACGTCGTACGACCTAACGGCGGACCCGGATTCTACACGGGCGACCTGAGTCAAGACGAGCCTAAGTCCTCGAGAGAGGAGAGGCCAGGCGGGCATCTGAGAGGTCTCCTTATCTGGGGGCACCCTTCCTTTGTTTGTTCTGCGACATCGTTCACAAGATGGGAGGGGGGCAGTCTACCCACACAGTGTTAGGATGTATGATCAAGAATTTCAGCAATTTTAGGGCAGATTTTGGGGTTTCTGTGAGTCCGGAAACCCTTGGTACCCTCTGTGAGGCCGAGTGGTCGACCTTCAGAGTTGGGTGGCCCTCAGAAAGGACACTGGACCTGCGGATTGTCAGCGCCATCCACTGAGTAGTTACGGGGAGTCCCGGACACCCCGATCAATACGCCTACATAGATCAGTGGCAGGAGCTAGCCCAGGAAATGCCCTCATGGTTATGGGCCTGAGCTCGAAATAAGGGAAAGGCTAAGTCAACCAGCGGACCCCGGGCGCCAAAGGGAGAACCATGCGCGATCCAGTGCAACATGGTACATGTTTTCCTGGACTGTTATACGGAGGCTGATGACATCGCACCCCAGATCCTGGAGGAGAGAGCTGACAGATAAGGGATGGGGAACTTCTGGGCCTGTTTTTGGCTTCTAGCTTTTTGGGGAGCAAGGGAAGTGCTGGGTCCTGTGGGACAACAGGGCTCTGAGCTGAAGTGCACACTGCCCTCCCCAGGTTGGAATACTGTAAAGAAAGACCTGTTTTCCTCAACAGTAGTTGTTGGGTTTTACACCCAGGCACCACGAGAAAGAACCCCCTTTCGTCCTGTAACAACAGTTTTGGCGACCCCAGGTGGGACTAATGGAACCTGTAGCCAGCTCCCGCATACGTGGGGCAAACTGACCCCTGGAGCATGGCCGTGGGGGTTTTCCAGCATCAGGGAACTGCCCTGCAGCCCCGCTCAAGGTGCCGGTCACCAGGAACGCCACAATGATGTAAGAAAACAGGTTCGGGAAAGGAGGGAACCCCTAAGGCTCTTTGAACTGAACCCGCATGCAGGTTGTGGACTGGACACTGACCCGCATGGGTGCACTGCCATTTTGGGCAAGCCACGTGAGTGCTCCACCATGGTGGATGAGTCACGTGGGTCCTCCGCCATCTTGTGGGTGGTACGTGCGGGTGCTGCCATCTTAGAAGTGGGCAAAACGGTGGGCTAGGCATGCTCTTCAGGTGATGTGCTCTGTTTGCAAAATGGTGTACAGCACTCCCTCACCTATCGCGGGTATTACGTACTAGACGCCCCCGCGATAGGTGAAAATCCGCGAAGTAGGAACCTTACATTTATTTTAGTATTTATATATATATTAAAGCTTTATAAACCCTTCCCGCACCCTTAGAAACCCTTCCCAGTCCCTTATTAACCTTTCCCACTCCCTTATTAACCTTTTCCACACTTTTATAAACACTACTTATGTTCTTAAACATATTCTACACTCTTAAACCTACATAACTTTTAATAGCATACATATATAGTACTGCAAGATCCCGCGATATAGCGAAAACTCCGCGATAAATAATTAAATATTTTTTTTAATTCAGCGATACAGTGAGGCCGCAATAAGTGAACCGTGATATAGAGCGGGACTGCTGTATGTCTAGACATTCAGGTCATTGCTGCATGACAGGGTGTTTGCAAGGTCTAAGCTTCAGAAAACTGCAGGATATCTCTGCAAATCTAGGGAACTTTAAGCTGCCAAATACTGAGTTTGAGCACAGTCCTTCACAGTATGGAAAAGAAGTAGGATGAAAGTGTATTATGGTTAAATCTGAATGTGTGACTATATGGAAAGGTTGTGAAAGTTTTTAAACCTGGGAAGAGGAAACCTCAACTGCTTGTGGTCTGATTTTATAGTTACTGTACTGCTGTATTTGTTTTGGCCAATAGGACCTAGGAAAGGTCGTCTGTAAACCATTTGGGGAGATGCCACCTGGGACCCAGGAGGGTCGTTGAGGGCTGGTGAGTGTTTCAGCCTGGGCAAGTGAGCATGTCTCTGCCAAGGGACTGGAACTGAAAGGGCATGTCCAGCAGTGCCAGCCCTTGGAAACTGAGCATGCTGCTGCCCAGGATCAGCCAAGTGACCTGGACTCTTCAAGGTCCTTCCCCATGTGGGAAAGCCACACTCCCCTCCACAACCCCACTGTTATTAGGGATTTCTGGACCCAAGGGGAGGTAGGACGATGACCATGTCCAGGTTGAAGCAGCTAGAAGAGCATAAGACCTTCACCCATTGTCCTTTATAAGATTATAAAGGGTCTTAAGTCTGAGAGGAGGTAATTGTTAAAGTGTGGGGGTCCCCCCCCCACCAAAAAAAATCCCCAAAGCCTACGGGTTGGTGGCTGGAGGGAAGGGAACAGCTTTTAAGATGCCTGTGCATAACTATGGCTAGTAACCAGGGTTTAGTTATGCAAATGGATTTGGTTCTCCCAAGGCCCCAAGGAGATGGGAGGGGTTTTGACCAAAGAGTGGTGAGGGAAGAGCAAACGGGGCCTGCGCAAGGTTCTGTGAATGGTCAGAACCAGTTATGATGCCCACCGCATCACAGGCCATGGTCAAGGATTTAAAAATAAGGCAGCAACCATTTTAGGGAGAGGAGAGGAGATCCACGCGGTTTGCAAGGAGAGAACTGTGGGCCCTAGTGTGAGCATTACAATTAGCAGAAGGACAGGTGGCAAACATTTACACTGACTCATGATATGCCTTTGCCACCGTCCAGGTCCACAGGGCTGTATATACAAGGAAAGAGGTCTCCTCACTGTGGGTGGTAAGAAAGTCAAGAACAAGGAAGACATCCTCCACCTCCTTAGCAGCAGTAGCCTCGCAGAACAGGCGAGCATTAGATGTGCTCACAGCAGAAAAGGGGGTGGGGGGCTGTGGTTTCCTTGGAGAAGAGTGCTGCTACTGTGTGAACCCATCCAGTATAGTAACTACCAAAGGAAAGGACCTAAGGGACAGAATCCAGAGGAGAGCTAGAGAAAGGGGGCTATTGGGGCCTAGGACGGTGGTCATCCTGGCTCCTACCGCTAGCAGGACCCCTCGTCACTATCTTACTACTCGCCACTATTGGACTTTGCCTGGTTAATGCCCTCATAAGAGTTATAGAACAGACAGTTGCCCGAAGAGCAACCACCAAAATCTTAGCCCTGAGGGGATATCACCCATTCGCTGTAAGTGATGCCTATAGAGCGAGTAAAGGCGTCAAAGGGGGGAATGATACAGAAACAACCGCCATGTTCTGTTTCTGTAACTGTGCTTGCATATTTGCATCAGCAAACTTTTTGAGCAGTTTGCCTGCGAACGATCTGCCAATGAGCATTGACTTCCACTTGTGCTGGCGAAAGGCCATAAAAGCCCGTGAGATGTGCTGCTAGGGGCTCAGATCTTTGGAGCCCGCATGTGTGAATAAGTTTGTTCCTCTGCCTCTCCAAGTGCTGCTTGAGTTTCTGTAACTTGTAATTTCCCACAATACATATGCGTTCATTGAATTTGGTCATTTTTTTCTTGCTAATCTGTCTCATGTCTGTTTGATTATTAGACCAGCTGAAGGAACCATAAGGATAGTTTCTTCTTCCCCCACAAGACTGGTTTTTAAAAATTACCTGCTGTGTTACACATAGTTTCTATACATTAACTACACTTCCATATCATATGTAATATCCTATCTTTTCCTTGTGAGAAAATTGAAGGTATATGCGACAATCGCTATCAAATGAACCATATAGGACTTACCAATGTTACAAAGCTAGAAAGTAGCTCATGAGATCTGATTCCATGACCTATGCCCTTTGCACCTTGGCCTGCTGCTCCCGGCTACCAGGCTGCAGATGACCACCCTTTCCTCCTGCCCTTGGGCTAGTCTTGGTATTCACGTAGTCCAAGTTGCATATTTCTGGGAAAGAAAGGACAACTTACCAGAGCACCCCGTTGTTGGACGCAAGAACCACACCAGATTCTATTATCTCTGCAGAGAAGGGCTAGAGGAGAGGCAGGCTTTGTCTATCTGAGCCTGGGATCAGACAATTTCACTGCCATGCCCTCCACAGCTGGTAGGTCATTGCCTGGATGGGGCCCAGTGGAGAGATTCCCCACACAGATTTTCTGTAATAAGGGAAGATATGGCGATGGTGCAAGAGGTAGTGTCCCCCGGGGTAATTGAGATGCCATCACAATCTGCCTGGGGATCTATAGAACCTTCTACTGGAATGTGCTTGGGCAATTCTGAAGGGACTTGAATTCAGGGACAAAGCAACATTTCAGCTCCTCTGGAGATAATGTCAGGGTCATTCTTTGATGGCAAGAGCTCCTAGTTGTGTAATCATTGCATGAACTGCTCCTGACATCCCGCCCCTTAAACTCTTGTATACTTGTCCTTGTTCCTTAGGAAAAGAATAGAATTGGGGAACTGCCACAATCACTGTCTTTAGAGATGAACTGTCTAAAAGGCTGTTTCTTTTTTATCAATGGAGCTTGCTTGTTATTCCTTTACAGTTGGAAAAGCTCTTTACTAAATTCGATCAAGAGGCAGCATTTGCTACCCAGGGCCAGCCACTTTCTCCGTGTGAAAAAGCCGGAGGCGTGGCCCAGGTGCTCCAGAGTGCAGTGCACTGATAGAATCTGAAGAAGCTCTGAGTAAGAGTCGATCACTACCCGACTGTGATCTCTAGGAAATACTTAGGTAGGTGCGGTATTATCAAGGAGTGGTGTCCTATTTGGTCCTCGCCTCAGTGCTTTTAGGTAAACATTCTTCATGGTTGACAGAGGAAATTAGTCTCACTCGGAGAGCTTACGGAACTCACTCCCTATCATACTAGATAGTGCCAAAGGAGGAGTCCAAGGCCTGTTTACCTGGCCCCAAAGTACGTTTGTCCCACGGGGCCAACTCCCTAGCCAGTACTGAGCAACACTGACCTAGTAAAGACCTAAACACATCTAAACTATAGTAACACAGCCTCAATCCAATTAAAAAATCAGCTGAAGCATAAGCTGGACCTTTATTTTTTTTTTTCTTTTAATCTTCCCAGTGGAACCCAGAGGTGGAGGCTACCGGCGTCTCCATTGCA
Organism: Furipterus horrens; assembly: GCF_987537825.1. Taxonomy (NCBI): domain Eukaryota; kingdom Metazoa; phylum Chordata; class Mammalia; order Chiroptera; family Furipteridae; genus Furipterus; species Furipterus horrens. Next base: position 23,517,578 of record NW_028327183.1, read on the forward strand.
CAGATGAGCATTTGAAGTTGCCTTTAAGGTCTTTAGGACATTAGCCAGCAATGTCTGTGTTGTGCTGCTGCAATCGCTGGTCAGTGGTTTTTCTAAAGCCAGTACAGCTCCTCCCACGGGCTGTGTAGAGACTATTGGGGACCACCCCTGCCCTTCCTTTCATTCAGCCCCTCCCTCATCATGGAGAAAGCTCTCCAAGAGGGCTGATGATGGCTTTGAACCAGTAAAGGAAGGTCTAGAGCCAATTCCAGCATTGTTACACTTGATTCTTCTTTGCCTCATCTGTAAAATGGGACAATAGTAAAACCTTCCTCCTGGCATGACCATGGGATTAAATGAGTTATTACACACAAAGTAAGCACCTAATAAATAGTTGACTGTAAATGTAATCAGAAAGATAACTGGCTACGGAGGTAGTAAAAGCTTAAAAGTCATATACACATTTAAGAAATTAATTTATTAAAAGTCAGCTTCATAAACAGAGATTTCAGCAGCTATCAGTCACAGCATATTGACTCCATGCTTCAAAGACTCATGATTTAATTTTTTTTAAAATTCCCTCCCAGTCTTCAAGTCGACTATATTAAGGACGTGATCTGGTTCCTCATCTGACCCAGGGTCAAGGGAAGCAGAAACTGGGACACAGGAATTGTCCTGCCCAGCAAGCGCTGAGATTCATGGGAAATATGCCATCCACTTTCTCTCCAGTCCTACGTGTTGTTTCCCCCTCAAGTTTAAGGCTACTGCGATGCTTCAGTTTGCCCTTCAGCATTTTTCTGAGTTTGTAATTCGTCTGCTTTCCATGCCCTGCTGAATGCATGCTCCTCTGTGTGGGCACAGACTGCTTTGGGGGAAAAGCAAAAGGCCTTTGCAGAACAGATTCACTCAGGTCTCCCTGTCTGAGGCCTTGGCGTTGTCTATGCTGCCACGTGGATGTCCTGTTTCTGGCTGAGTCTGCTTTTAACCACCACTTCTTTATCCCAACCAGTCACTTTCCAGGATAGTATTTGTGGGGATGAGGTTGGCATCATTTTAGTGTTTGTGGCATAAGTTCCTGCTCCATGGTAACTCAAGGCCACCATGATATGGGCTAGGAAAAGGGACCCAAATAAGACAACACAAAATAATACATTTGAGAGGTCTTTCTTGGCAATTCTAGTATTGAAAGCAATATAGTTTCCTGTCCAAAGAAAATAACAAAACCATGGCATGGTCTTTTGTGGCAGAACTGATTGCTACAAACCTACTGTGTGCCTGGCATGACATTGGGAAAGCACAGATGAACAGGCACTGCCCACGCCTTGGAAGGTATCACAATTTTGTAAGAAAGTCAGACTGTAAACAGGAGAAAGAGCCCCAAGTCGACCACCCTGGATAGCAGTGCAAACTGTTGAAGTGCTTCCCGTCTGTAAATGGGGACAGTAATGGGACCCGCCTTCCAGAGTTTGAGACTCCAATATGATGATGCATAAAAGCACTTGGAAGAGCGCCCGGCTGATAGTGAGCAGCCACTAAATATCATTATCGTCATTCATGTTATCATCGCCATGAAGTGGGCTCAGTGCTATCACGCAGGTACAGATCGAGCTCTATAGAAAACTGAGCTGTGGTCTTTGGCTTTCTGTATTTGAAGGAGTGCTGGGGGGAGCACACCCCTCCCACACACACACACCCTCTGGCATCCTTTATGCGCTGGTTTCTGTTCTAGAGTGGTGGGTCTGTACCTCACCTGCACACAGGCAGTCTTACACGATTCAATCCAAACAAGCCTCCTGAATAGGGTCCATCCACTGAAAAGCCTCACAGGTGATTGTAACGTGCAGCTGAGGTCATGACTTGCTGTATAATTTGCAGGCTCTGGTGTATAATGAAAACCTAGGGTCCTTTGTTCCCAATTATTAAGAATATTCAAGGCCATGAGAACAGAGTCTTAACCTGGGAGCTGGATGCCCCTTTCTCTCTGAGGAAGTCGGTCCAGGCTGAGGTTGAGAACCACTGTGTTTGCAGAACATTCCAGCCTCTCTGCCCATGCAGCCTTTTGTCCCCAGAGAAGACCAAGTGGCTTATCTGTTTGGTAATTTTGATGGCAGGAGCAGCAGTTCTGGGCCCACCCCTTCCCCTCTGTTCTGGGGACAGGCCAGTCTGCTCCACTACTCTCTGCTGTAAGCTTTACAGAGGTAACCCTGCCTCGGTGGTCTAGCACTTCCTCCCATGGGCGTTTTGTTTCATTCTGGGATGTAGACGCTGCAAACCCCCTAGAAAACCTGAGGATTACAAGAATTAAATCTTGCCTTTGAAAGTGTCTCCCATTGGGGAGGGTCGGAGGACTCTTAATTCCTGGCCTTGGCCCAAAGGGTTCGAAAAACCAGCCCTCACTTCAGTGGAGGGACAAATGGGGCTGCCCCCGGAAGTTGCCAGCATGCAAAGACCCAGGGAGAGCTTTCTTATGGGGGAGAGCAGTACCCAGGCCCTGAGCTTGCATGGAGCTGGACGTGCCACTGCCCCCACCACCACGGCTGGGAAAGGCGGGGCAGGGGCTGAACTCTGGTGCAGACAGGGAAGGGTGAGGCCTAGACAGCCAGGAGGGGTCTGTGCAGGGGGACAACTAAACTGTCTGGACATCAGAGAGGCCGCCAGGGCCAGGCGTCCAGTCAGGTGGGTGGGAAGCTACCATGTGGCAGGCTGAGCCCCTGAAGCCCCTGCCCACCAGCTCTAGCTCCCAGAGCAGTGGTCCTTCCCAGGACACCCTTGGTGCTCTACAGGGGTGCTGATGGGTGCCTGGCTCAGCCACAGCAGCCCCTCTGCCCAGCAAATGTGCTGCAGGGTTCACTGCCGGAGGGCTGCGTTTACCACTCACTGCGCACTCCTCTGATTGCCTTCCCGGAGAACCTAACTTGAGAATTAGGAGCAAATATTTGACTTTTTCTCCCTTTTCGCCCTCCCCTCCTTGTCTTTTTACACAGTCCTGTTTAGACTGGATGCTGGTTAATGGGCGACCTTTGCCCTTTGGCTAAAAGCTGTGACCAGGAAATCCCACCTCCCATTAATGAGAGTTTTGTTCAGGGAGCTCCCAGCACACAGCTTCTGCTCTGCAAATGCATTGTTCGCCTGGCTTAGCAAAGAAAACGGAATAGAAAAACAAACAAAGAAAAAGAAAAAACCCTGCACTGTTGAATTAAAACAGCGAACTCCAGGCCCTAAGCAGGTTTTGGTCTCTATTAAGACAACAAAAGGTCCTAAATGCCAGGCCTGGGGAACAAAGAGCAGAGGCAAGTGGGGGCGGCGGGGAGGGCTCACTCAGGGAAGAGAGGGAAATATAGCAATTAACTGTTTTTTAGATTTTGTTTTAGGACAATTATCTCCCAGTGGGTGAGTCTTCCTTCAGCCCCCAAGTTCTGATGCCCTGAACATTTCAGCTATCAAAGGAGGGTCCTGGGAGGACCCACCAGCAGACCAGGTGTCCTGCATCCCATAGGTGCCTTGACCTTGACCTTTCTTATGCAATACTTCTTGCTTCAGGGCTGAGTGGATGCCAGAGCACTCACATCACATGGCCAAAGTTGCTTGCTTCCTTATTTTCTCTCTGTTGATGCTGAGTAGACTTTTTAAAAAAGCTTTATCCTTTTGTTTTATGCTAAACCACTCTGGCCCCGGTCATATCTTTCACCCTCAAAATTGTAGACCTTGAGAAACAGAGTTCTCTGTCCCATCATCCACCTGGCTCAGGGAGGACATCTGTGTGACCATCAGCGATTGCCCAGGGCAGGGAACACGGCAGCCTTGTAATCCATCCTGTTGCTCCTTCCCAGGACCCACCACGGACGGAGTGTGGCAAGAAATATACTCTACATAATGTTTGATAGTGGAAGGCTTGAATATCAGCAAACGCTGGTTATTATTTGTATTATGTTGTATCAGGCACAATGACTAATGATTGTTCCTGAGCCAGATAGATGAATGGACTAAAACTTTTAAAACAGCCAGCATTTATTAACTCTTGACTACTTGTATGTTAGATTACCTCACACTTTCTGCAAGTTTCTAAAAATGATTAGAAACAAAATGAAACCTCAATTTTTTTTCCAATTTTTTTAGAAGGGAGGGAATATGCACAATGATTTAATAATTTCTGTTTGTTTTTCTAAGTGATTATTCAGAAGTCTGTTGAATTAGACTTCATTAAAAGCTTATGTTAAAAAATAAACTAAAGGGTCTATTGCAAGCTTTGATAGAATCAAAATGCTTGTATTTGGCTGTGTTTTTGATCAGCACATGGAGGGGAAGAAAGGAAAGCAGAGGTGTGGGGGGAGAGAGTAGAGAAGAGGGGAGAGGAGGCAGGGAGGCACTCAGTCCCAAAGTAGGTCCCCTAAGAAACAAAAAAGCTGAGGCTTGACAAAGGGGAGGCCCGCCTTCCCCACCTTCCTTTCTCTGCAGGTATCTGATTGGATAGGAACCTGTTTTCCCCGTCTCTGGGGACCATTCACACTCCTGGGGAAGATAAAGAAAGGGAAGGCACCTGGGTTTCAATGCCCACTGGCCCACTGACCGACCAGGCTTGGGGAGTGACTGCTCCCTTCCTGGTCTTCCTCTCCTCCCCTGGGGAATGGGGATGCAGGCTTTTGCAGCAGGCTGGTTTTGAGGACCACAGGTAACCCTCCGTGGCATGAAATCAGCACTATTGTTAGGAAATTTAAGGAGGTACATTTTCACCCCATTTGAAGGAAGGAACCAGTATAGGGCAAAGCTGGAGGAGGGTCAGAGGGGCTTTCGCTCTTCCTGGCTGTTGGGTTGGGAGTTTTATATCTGTTTACATAGTTATTATGCACATATTCCAACTTTATACATTTATATATAAGATGTCTATACATTTTATCATATATCTGTGTGTATCCACACATACATTTTATTCTATAGATTATATGATGTATATGCACATGTAACATATAATAAAATGCATATAAATTTTATGCACACATATATTAGCCATTATGTGTTGCAGGTACACGGCTATGGGCTTTCCACACTTGAGCTTATTTAGGCCCCATAATAATCCTGTGATGTGGCAACTATACTGCTGTCCTCTGTTGTGGGTGAGGAAACTGACTTAGAGAAGTAGGTTACTTCCGTGAGGTCTCACAGCCTTTTAGGGACAAAGAGGAGGACCGAGCTGTGCTTTGCCCTATGCCAAAGTGCAGCACTTCTAACCAATAGCCTTTCCTGCCTCTCACAGAACAGCGTTGCCTCGGAAAACATAGAAGATGGCCTGGCTTCAGCCACAGGGCCCCCTCACCCCTGAGTCCCTCCCAAGCCAGCTGGGCATGCCCTTCTGCCCCCGAATGCCACAGTGGTGGTGCCCAGCCTCTGAGTCTAGCGTCAAGCGGTGGGGGGACCAGCACTTCATATGACTCAAAACTCCATTCTGGAGGAGTCCTGGCAGCTGGGACAATGAGTTAGAGACCCAAAGACACTAGGATGTGTTGTGGTTGACTTTAAATCAAGCTGTTAGAGTTCTAATTTCTAGTGAGAAATGGCCCCTCAAGACTGTCTCCCTCTTGGAGAAAGGTTTTAATTAACCCACCGACCACAGGCTCCTGAGAAAAGTGGTCAGTGTGGGAATGACTCTCTTTTCTGTCACTGCGTATTAAGACCTTGTGCCAGAATGAGATCAATTGATACGGTCATCGCCTTAATCAAATCGAGTGTCCTGATCTCAAGCTGCCTGGTCTCAGGCAGCGCTACGGTGGGCCCACCTTCAATGAGAACACTTTTTCCAAACACCTCCCTCCGTAACGTTACTCACATTTGTTATTTCCTACGGAAAGTTTGGTAGTGAACACGGCTTCTATGTTTTCAGCTGTAAAGAGCAGACATCCCCCTTCAGGCATTCCACTAGACCTTTTATCCATACTCAGGAAAAAGAATTGATTGATTTTGAAGTTCAGCGCTGGCATCTGCTGTTATTCAAAACCAGGACCTTGGTTACAGCCGTACACTGAGCTTTCAGCGCTGCCCCCCGTGTGCGGCAAATGAAGACAAGCTGTTGTCAAATGAGAAATGCAAAACAGTCAATCTGTTTGTCTGTTTAATGTAACCGGGAACATAAGCTGCTGAAAGTGGTACCATTCGGCACTGTCAGATGGGAGACACTCTCCAACAAACAAAAGCGTAATGACCCATTTTACTCGGCACTCCGGAGTTGCTCCTAATGGTACTTCCCATATGCACTCGAACATGCTTTTATCTGAAACTGCAAATGGTATGATTTTCCGTCCAACACAAGCGTGTAATCTGTGTGTGCGTGCGTGTGTGTGTGTGTAGAGAACGAGGGGGTGGGAGGTGTCCCCACTGCCAGCACCATGGAGGAAGGCTGATGTTCTAGACATCTTAAAGCAGGAAGCATATTGCAGAAGCATCTGACTCCCATCTTCCCTTTACACCTGTCATTGTACTGTATTAAAGGGAAAAAAATCAAGTCATTAACCATGATAGATATGTTTTTAATAAGTAAGTGTTGTGCCTCGCCAGGCGGATAAATAGCGGGCTTAAGATAGCTTCAGATCCTGGCGTGGGATTACAGCGGGAAGTTAAAGGCACTGCCTGCAATTTGGGAAGCGCAGGTCTCTCGACATTACCCAGGCTGGAATCTTCAAGAAGCTCCCTGCCGGGCTGGATTCTGACTTGTATGTTTCTTTGGGGGCTGTCTGCACTTTCACTTCTGAGGACTTCTACTGCCTGGGGAAGTGTGCTGTCCCCAAGGGTGCTGGCCCCACCCACTGCCTACCAATGCCTTTAAAAACCTGTCTCTCATTGATGCAGCAAATAACGATGCCCATTGATTCCCACTGACTGAACTGTGTTGAGAAGGATTCTGAGGCACACCCATAGAAAGTGTTGTAATTGATTATTATTAAGCCCTCCTGTTATTTGTCTGCTGCCACAAGCCAATGTTTCTTTAAAAACGGAAACACAAAACAAGTTAAGACAATTTTTCACACTCAGGCCCCAACAAAGGCCCCTGTATTTATACCAGAAAGTCAAATCCACTTGAGCCATGACAAAATGTGGAAAAAGAGAGAGATTCTAAGGGGACTGATACACTCCACTCCAAAGACTCATTGCAAAAGAATATATCTGGCCTCAAACAGCGTTTGGATACATTCTGTGGAAATAAGGCACAAGCATATGGTTTACATTTCCTCTATAAAGAAATATGGGTGGGAATCTTGTGGGACACAAGATGCAATAACAAATACAGATACTTGACAAGGCTTGGCAGGCGAAGACAGAATATTTCTGTGTTTACCTGACAATGTGACTGGAGTCCAGCCCACTGGGGAGCAATCCATTTGGTTGTGACCTGCCGCACCCTGGCAGAATGTCCTTGCAGAGACATTAATGTCAGCCTGGGAAGCATCGCTCCCTCCCCGCTCCGGGCAGGCACTCCCTCCAATGAGAAATGCTGATACTGTCACACGACTAATGATCCACAGTTACGCCGCTTGGACACTGGGCGATACTGTATCGTATTACCGTGCAATATCACTATATAATACCATGTAATAGCATGTAGAAAGGAAGTGTTGACTCCTTTTGATTTTTAATCTTCCCATTCCAAAGTCATCTTTAAAAAAATATATCTAATTCCGACTTCTCTGGTATGTGACCATTTGGCTTGTTTTACTGTTCCTTTTCATTTTGCGTTATTATTATTATTATTATAAGTTTTATCTTACTCTCAGGACTAGCCTTTCCAAGTCTGTAAATTGGGGACAAAGGGAACAAAAGAGAAGTCCGTGAGAGCAAGGAAAAGAAAGGGGTTTTCTGCAATAGGATTATGAGAAATGGAAATGGGTTTGAAATGTCAAGCTCACTGGAAACAAATAAAAAGCGAGACACCTCCCTCTCAATCATACATATTTTTTTTCAGAACCAAGGTGTCATCTGTAAACTAGGAACTAAATGATTATTTTTGTGTTCATCACACCTTTCGTCACAGAAAAAGTTAATAAATGTGGGTGCCCCCCTTTCTTTCTATGACAGATAAAAAGTCACATGAGTAGTATTGCAACGCAGCTGCCTGGATTATCCTTGGCCTCTGAATAATAAATAGGGAGTTTCTAGAACCACCCGCTCATTAATGAGCCCTAATTCAGAATGGATGGCACACTGTTCAGTAATTTAAGCATTGTGGACAATGAAGGTTCTCAACTCCGGTACAAAGAGCAGCCCACAGAATCATGTGGAATAAGTAATTACAGCTAATATCCATTTCAGCGTGTATTAGAACCTCCAAAGAAAGGAGGTCGCAGCGGCAGGCTGGGAGCGGATCCCTGGAGCATCAATGGGGGAGAGGGAGTCAGCAGGGCAGGTGAACTGTTTCCATTACGTGGGCCCGCCCATGAATAAACCCCTGACAGCTCGCATCAGCACCCGGTGGCCGAGCTGCAGTGGCTCAGTCACTGACCATGTCCACCACGGGCTCGAGCTTTCAGAAAAGGATGGCCAAGGATGCAGAGGTGGACCCCGGCCCGCCCCACTTGCAACTTCGATCTGCAGTTGCAACAGACGGGGAGCAAAGCTCTGGATGCTGTTCCTCCCTGGGGCCCATGGGGAAGTGTCTGTGCGACGGACGGGTGCACCGCCCAGAAGGGATCCTGGTGTTCTCAGTGGTGGACAAACAAGGGTCTGCATGGCCAAAGCAAGGTGGTCATGAAACCTGCAAAGTCACTGGGAGGGGCAGCATCGCAGGTGGGGAGTTTAGACCCTCCTGGCACACTGGAGAGGTAACGGAGGAATCGGATACAGCTTGGGGCTCACTTTTAATCTGAGCTGTAGCAAGCAGGGTTGTTGCAAGTAACAGGAAATTGGATCTGGAAGATTTCGGCAGAGAGGGGAATTTACTGAAAAGGTCTTCAGGAAAATTGGAGAACAATGTTCAGTAAACAGGGGTGTGAGGTGGGAGGCAGCACCCTACTCTCAGACCGGTGCTGCAGCCACAGCCTTCAGGGCCTGTCACTGCACTGCCATGGGACACCGACTTGCTTCCCCTGCCACCACAGACCCTGGAGCCTGGGGCCGGTGCCGGCACCAACACCTGGGCTGTGGGCATGTCACTTCTGCCACTTGGCAAGACTGTAAGTTGGGGACACAGGGAACACAAGAGAAGTGACAACTGATTCCAAGTCTAGGGTTGTTGTATCTGATTGGTGAAGACTAGGTCACGTGCCTGCCAGTGCTACAGGGACACGGGGACTGGCAGCTGTGACCTTGCTGGCTTCTGTGTTGGGATGGAGTCTCTGCCTCCCAAGGAGTCATAAGGTGGTAAATTCCCCTTACATGAGACTGGCTGTTGAATGCAGGACCATGCCAATGTGTCAAATACCTGCTCTCCCTGCTTTGTCTCACCTCTGTGAGACAGCTGTCCAGTCCTCACAGATAACTCCCATATTCAACATAACGAAGGGATTAAAGCCTGGACTCAGCCAATGTGAGTTCACGCCTTGACTCTGCCATGTGCTAGCTGTGTGAGCTCGGGCAAACTACTTAACCTTTCTGTGCCTCAGCTTCCTCCTCTTCAAAGGGGAGATAAGAAAAGTAGCTACCTCACAGGGACTTGTTATGAGGATTAAGCTGCTATTTCAAGGAAAAGCCCTTGGGAACATGCCTGGAACATGAGTCGTATGTACCATCTCCTGTCCTTGTTTTTGCTGTTGTTACTTCCTCTCCCTGGTCATCACTCACAGTCCTCTCCTGCCATCCAGATTGCAAACAGATCCTAAAAAACCTGACCCCCTTTTTCCACTCGAGAAGCAAGGAAAGTGGATAATCTTTCCCACACACCATAAACTGAAGGCATGCACTGCATTTGGTGATGCTGGATGATTCTGGGGTTCAGGCTTGGGTCACTCTGGCTTCAGACCCTCTGACCAGACAGCTCACCCATCATTGGCTTCCACACAGGGTGGAGGTGAGTGCTGCGGGGTCTCAGAGACGAGGACAGCTGCCCCGAGGTTCACGGGGAGACAGAGCCCAGGTTCCCGAGTGTCAGAACACAGGCTGGACTTCTGCTTTCGAGCCTGGCTGGAAATAACGCATCAGCACCTTTCCGCGTGATTGCAGGCGGCTGGCAGATCCTGCGCCTGCTGGAAACCAGAAGTGAAGACACACGCCCGCACTACTCAGTCACAGCCCCCGAAGGATGAGCAACGACACTAAACAATGGCAGGGTCTGCTGCTACTCTTCACTTAAAAAATAGTCATAATGATACCGTCTGGCAAATGTTTAAACAGAAAGTAAATAAAATGTAACCACAAAATGGACTCATGGGCAGGATAAGAAGTTGGACTACATTATACTTTGCCCCCTTCCTCCTCTGTACCTGTTTTTCTGAATGAAGTCTCAGACATAGAGTAGGAAGTAATTAGCCTCTGGATTGTGCTGGAATGACCATCACTGTGGGGTCTGGCCTTTGTGAAGCGGGGACCACGTCTCAGCTCTGTACCCCTGGTACTTGCATGAGACGTAGCATCGGGTGAATGCATATTAAAAAGAAAGCTCGTGTGGCCCAGGCTGGTGGCTCAGTTGACTGGAGCCTCTAGTACACCAAAAGGCTGCAGGTTCAATTCCCAGTTAGGTCACATATACTTAGGTTGCCAACTCTATCCCCAGTCAGTGCACTTACAAGAAGCAACTGATAGATGTTTCTCCCTCACATCCAAGTTTCTCTCTCTCTCTCTCTCTCTCTCTCTCTCTAAAAATCAGTAAAACATGTCCTCGGGTGAGGATTAAAATAAATAAACAAACAAACAAATAAAAGCTCAGGTGGTCATGTGGCTCAGCACCATGGCCAACAGATTACTAGTATTTTGGTGCACTGTCAAATTTACATGCATGAAAATATAATACGAAGGCATGTATCTACCGAGCTGCCTCAGTTTGCCCATGTAACCAGAACTGGGTGATCTGAGCTTCGCCAGACTGGTGTGAGCAGAGGGTCTTCGGTCCCCTTCTGAGAATGTGTGCTCTCCCCAGCACGGTTCCCACCGGCCTCACTGGTCCCTGGACAGGCTCATGGCTCCTGGAGGCTGAGGGCTGGGACATGACCACCTAGGCCCCAGAAGACAAGAGGCTGTGGGATCTGCTTCCTGCAGGTGCCGGAGCTGGTCATAAGGTCCACACTTGCTTTTGTTGATGTGCTTTGACGGGGAGAGAATACATTAGCCGACAAGAGCATCGGCAAGACATCCACAGCTTTCTGGGGAACGACCATAACAGCAGAAATACTGACTGCAAGCATTTACTGAGCACTTGTGTGTGTCAAGGGCCAAATTGTATGGAGTGGGCCCAACTCCCCTCGTTTTAGTCCTGAAAGTCCTGCAGCCCAGGAAGCCCCTCAGTTTGAACAAGCTTTAGGAAGTTATTTATTTATTTTACCCATTCTTTTCACATAGGGAAACAGCCTCACTGGATTATTATCTTGTCCCGAGCTCACACAGCTAGGGAAAGACAGAGCAAAGAGTCAAATCCAGGTGGCTGGAGTTCAGCACTTACGTTCTAACCACTGATCCACACTGCCTCAGCAGATCGTGCGCTAACAAAGCTGTGGAACTTTATAGAGAACCTTTCCTAGAATCCCCACAAGCCCACACAGTTGTTCCTCTGTGCTCTACCCTTTGTCTCACTGAGCCTTCACTATAGTAAGTATGGGATTGGAATTTGCAAGGGCAGAACCACCTCCCTGTCCTCTAAATCCACTGGCCATGAGACCACCTGCCTGTGCCTCAATTTTCCTTGTTTTAACAACAATGGTGATAATAACTGACAGAGTGCTGTGAGGGGTCAGCCCATGTCACATCTGGGCTGTCCCTGAAGACCCACGGTCCTCCTGACCCAATCGATGGGGCTGTCTAGATGATCAATACTGATCACTATGGCTGAATTGACCCAACACAGGCCCACATTGATCATTTGAGACATCTGAAATGTTTGGATCAGTGGCACCACGGTTCAGGGACTTTGGCCACTAAGGCCCTGGTTAAATGAGGATCTAGCCTTTTAAAAATATAAGGTGTTACTTCAAAAATCCCTTGGAATTCAGAGGCCCTTGGATGATGGGAGCTGGGTTTCCAGGAGGTGGGTGAAAGTCAAGTCTCACTTCCATCAAAGAAGGGCCTACATGGCTGCAGGCAGGGTAAACAACCTCTCTGAGGCTCAGTTTACCTTTCAGGAAAATGAGGGTAGAAGGGTGTTTACCACATGCAACCACAGGGACTAGGCAATAAGAGGAGGTAGTAAAACACTTAGCAGAGAGTCTGGAAATTTTAAAATTTGACCGTTATTGGTATGATTTATTGTGAATAGGAACTTCATCCCGTGTACAAGCACCTTGTCTGTTGGCATCTAGAAATATCAAAGCCCTGTTAAAAACCACCCGAACCTGTACTGATAGATGTCTGTCCGAATTCTTGGAATAACGCTCGCGTTTTAAAGGGGACAACTAGCAGCAGACGGTTGCAGAGCTAGGAAGCGGCAGATGCAGATGCGAAGCCAGATCTCCTGTCTCAGAAATCTGCGCTCCTTCCAGGACCCAGGCTGCTTTCCTGAAGCCCAGCGGTGGGACTGTGGGAGGAGAGAGAATACAGGAATCCCACCTTCTGGGGGTTTGGGGCTACCCGGGTGATGAGCCATTTATGCAAATAGCATAATACGAACAAGGCCACAAAATAGGTGTAAGCTGGGTGTTCCAAAGGAGGTGAGGCTTCAGCACAAAGCTGGTATTTGATCTGAGCTCTGGATAAGACGTGGATTTTAAGAGACAATGATAAGTAGGGAAACTGAGGCCAGAAGAACAACAAACGGTGTGGCGGTAGAAGAAAGCCATGGGCTAATTCAGCGAATGGCCTCAATTGGCCGACGTTGAATCATGGCCAGCAGCTCACAAGTACCTTGTTATATAATCACCTTTATTAGCTATTTGTAGAAGATTCGCTTAAGGTTACCATTTTGTCGGCTTTGCATTTCTCTCTCTCTCTCTCCCTCCTTTCCCTCCCTCTATTTCTGTCTCTGTCTCCAGCTCCCCAGAAATTCAGCTTCCCTCACACCCCGCTTCTCTTCTGCTTCACAGTGAGCAACCTAAGTGAGGACTTATATTCTCATATTCCAGTTGGTTTTTATATGTAAACTGTGTTGCCCTAGATTTTGGTGGGTTGCCTTCCATTATAGAGCGTGAATATTTTATCTGGATGTATATTTCATTTTTAAAGGAGGCTCATAACACTTGTCCAAAGCTAAAATGCTTCCACTTGAGTACACTCTATAGCAGTGAAACAATATCCCAGTCCCCATCCACAGAGGGAAGGAATGTCAGGTTTGTTTAGAAATGTGCTCCCTGCACTAAACTTCTCCCATAAACGACCTGGCGGCCGTTAGCATAGCTCCCTTCCAGCCAGGCAGTGGAGGCTGACGATCCCCCTTTCAGACAAAACTCTATGCCGTGGGAAATTCGTACAACTCAATTCCCGGCTCCTGCAAAATGAATTAAAAAAAAAAAAACAACTCAGTGGCTGCTTTAACTCCAAGGACTTAGGAAATTGACTAATAATGCAAATATCCAGAGGTTAATAGCCTGGTGACATTACTGTAACTTACATGGTGTCTTAAAGGGCATTATCCATCACATGGCCAGCAGTGGTCAGTTAGCAGAACGAATGGATAAATACCAAAAGAGGAATGAGCTCTCAGAATCAGGAATTAATAAAACCTGGGGACCTTTCCCCCCTATATTTTCCCTTTAGTGGAACCAAGCATCACAGAATCTTAATTTCATTTGCATGAGGTTCAGCCACCTTTTTTTTTTTTTTTTGCACGTGAGACCAATCCCTGACAGGGTACGTGCATGAGCGTGTGAAATGCCCCTACGGTCTCGTTTTGCATTTGCGGGGAGGGAGAAGTCAGTGAGATCCAACCAAGGGCATAAAAGAGTCCCTGCGATGCCATCGGCTATGACTGCTTTGGACAAAAGGAAGCTAGCTAGAAGCCGTCACGGCTCCTAATAAATTTGGTGCAGAACCAGGCCAGCTCTCCAGGCCCAGGTCAACTCTCCTTACTAATTTGTCTCCTTCACATTTGGAGTCTGGAAGGCATGACTGCTGTCCCAGAGAGGTGGTACATCTCACCGCTGAGCGGGCTGATGCAAAGGCGCCTCCCTGTCCCCGCTCAGGAACGGAGCGCCTTCCCTTGTCATTGGCTCTCCTGGGTGAATTTCTCTCCCTCTGCTACTGTTCTGGGCTTTACCAGGGAAGGGTGGAGTGATGTTATCTTTGGGAAATTGTAGATTTTCAGCTCCTGCTGCTAAAAGGAAAATTACTGCCCTGAGCAGTCCCTGGTTGCATTCCAAAGGAGCCTTGTCGCGTTATTTAAATTCTGAATTGCGATATGATTGAAGTCAGTACCAAGTTGCTCTTGGCAGAGCCTGGTGGCTGGCAGGTGCTGGGTGTGAGGGCCGCGCTGCTTCAGTTCATTGCTTTGGCTTGGCTGGTCCCAGGAGTGCCAGCCATGACCCAGGCTGCCTCTGCTGCTGCTGCTCCTTTTAAGTCTTTTCCCTGCAAAATGCACAGAATCCAAACACCCACCTCCTCAGCACAGGCCACTCCCCAGGCGGTGTCTTGTGGACTCCATAACCAGGTTTCCCCCCCGGGGTTCCTTCCCCACGCAGGGCTGGCTGGCCCTTCAGCCATCTCTCAGCTCTGAGCTGCACTGAGCAGAGGGGAGGGAAAGGTGCTCCTGTCCAAAGAGCGCCCGGCTCTGACTCCGTTGTTTCTTGCCTAGATATTTTTCTCCTCCAAACTAGCTTTTGTTTGCACCTTGTGGCCCCAAGAATGGCATGCAGGCCTCTTCCTGCTTCTTTTTGGAAATGGAAAGCATACATCAAGCGGCCTCTTCAATGATCTTTGGGGCTAACATGAGTTTTTCTAGAACTGTTGGGAATGTCCAGGATTTGGTGTGCCACAGTTTTACCAAACCTGCTTGGGCTTGTGTGTTATTTTTCAATGTATTTTATTTTTTTAAAAAAATTGATGGAACTGCTTTGTGTCTGTCCTCTGTGGCTTTCCACCAGCATCCCAGGTAGGGGGGTGCTATTGAGGGGCACTGTGAGAGGAGGGGCAGGGCGCTGAGCCCAGGACAGGCAAGAAGACCCTCCCTCTATAGCTGGTTCTCAAGTCCAGAAACTTCCACCGTTTCACTCCAGAGACTCAATTTCACGGCTTGGAAGATTTTTTTCCGCAAGCCCTTCGGCCCACTCCTGTGTTGCCTTGATGCCACCCCAGCATGCCCAGGTCCACTGAACTACAACAACGCCCTGAAAGTGGTTCGGGGCTCTGCGGGCAGGAGGGAAAGCAAAAACACATCTCTGCCACCTGAACAGGCCCAGGGACCTCTGCTCGTCCTTAGTGAGCTCAGCACTCAGCTCCCCCCGCCCCCCAGGAGAATGCAGGAAGGCCAGGGGGGGAGAGGAGGGCTCAGGAGGCAAAGTTGCTGATTGAAGCCCAACTTCCCACTGGGCTGATGACCTTGAGTAGCTTAGAAAAATGTGTCTGCATCTCACTGTTTCAACTCCATTTCTTTTCACTTCCTCCCTCTCCTCCTTCCCTCCTATCTTCTCTTCCTCTTTCTCCTTATTTCCTTCATTATTATTATGATCCTTACAAAAGTAATACTTATCTCCGGTACAAAATAAAAGGAAAATAAACATGTAAAATAAAACCTAACATTCTGCCATGTCAATCCTACAGCCCCTAATGTATACTCAGTATTAAGACATTTGCACATCCTCTTCTAGGCTTTTTGCATATGCAACCACAAAGCCACACATTTGCAAGACAAAGCTAATTGTACCCATGGTGAAGAGTTATGGTGAGCATTAAGCAAGAAAATGGATGTGAAATAATAATATTAATTACTCTCTTCTCTGGTGTCTGATTTTATTTTATTTTGCTAACTTCTACATGCGCCTTTCACAGGGGCTGGCTGAGTATGGATGTTCAACACGCACACTTCTCCCCTCATTGGCTTTCCTGCCATAACCCAACCCAATTCCAAAATGGTCATTTGCTCTTTTGCTCAAATTTCTGCAAGTCACAGCAGAGAGACAGAAATCCCTTCCTTCTCTCGGCCTTACAGTCTCGGGCCTGTTCAGGGTACACAGGACAGTCTTTAAAGGAAACATCTCAGTTATCAAGGTCAGGAGAATGTGGCAATTATTCTGTAACCCAATGAGCTGCTACCTTCATATCTAATCGCAGGGCCCATCTTCGTGCCTGTCTCCCTGGAAAGAAAACATACCTTCCCTTGTCTTCCACTGCATCTGTGATAAGGGTATTTGATGAGTCAGTCTTTCTGGCCTGCACACAAGACAGGCACCTTTGCAAGTTTACATATTCTACAACTGGGTAAGGGTCTGTTTTATGTTTGGCTATTTGGAACCCCAAAGAATATCTGTCTATGGCATCATCTGATTAGTGTGGGGTGAAATGGGTTGGGGAAGGTGGAGAGAAAAGGGGTTTCATGCAGTTAAAATCAATCTTGGCTGTGGCTGGATGGCTCAGTTGGTTAGAGAGCCATCCTGATGCTCCAAGGTTGCTGGTTTGATCCCCAGTTAGGGCACATACCGGAGTCAACCACTGAATGCATGAATGCATGAATGGATGAAACAACAAATTGATGTTGATCTCTCTCTCCTTCCCTTCCTCCCTCCCTCCCTTTCTCCATCTCTCTCTAAAATCAATAAATTAAAATACAATAAAATAAAAACAGCCTTGGAGTTTGAGGGAGGGAGGCTGGTTATATAGAGCTAAGTGACCCTGGCAAAGATAAACTTCTGAGCCTCAGTTTTGTCATCTGTAATGGAGAATGATAATACCCATAGCACACGTGTGTTATGAAGACTGACTGCAGTAATGCTTGGGAAGTGGTCAGCCTAGTGTCTGGACATAGGCACAGGGTGATGGCCTGATAAATGAATGCTTTGAAAAGAAGAGAGGATGGCAAGATTTTTATTCTACTATGATGATTCATTTTTCCTGAAGAGCAGGGAGGGGAAGGAAAGAGTCTTACAGAATAGAAAGCAGAAGGTGTAGTATTTTTTTGAGGTTCTCTGATGAGAAGGTGGAGTAGAAAGGAAGTAGGGGTCAAGACTGAAAAATCAGGCCCTCTCTACAGAAATGGCCCCATTGGTACCCACCTCCAAGATGCTGAGATCTTCAGACATCACCTCCCACTGAAAACATTATTAAATAAACTGGTAAAAATTGATCCCAAATTTCAGTGGCTCTTCAGGGTCTTGGATAAGAACTTTGCCCTTTTCCCAATACCCTGTTATTTTTCTCTTGTTCTCATTTACCTGGAATCCCAGGAACCAGACCCCCTGTTTCTGTCTTTCTTGGTTGGGGCCCCGTTTCAGGCCATCTTGCTTTGCTATTTGTCCTGTTACTTTGCTTTAAGAACCCCCTAACGCGCTGGGGGAGGAACCCCAATTTTAGCCTTGCTCCTGCAGAATGTTAAGCCCCAGGCTTGTCAGCCTTTTCTTATCTCTTTCAGCTCCCAGAAAGGGAAGACCAGGCCCTGAAGATTTCAGCGCAGGTTTCCAGGCCAACGGCAGGCCATGGCCTGGGCTTGGAGGCAGGCAGACATGGGGGTCCTCAGCACTCCCTAGTCTAATCTGGGACTGTCACACAGACTCTCTGAGCTCCCTGTTCACAGGGACATTGAGCATAATGTCACTGCACTCTCAGGGCTTCTGGGATGGTTCAACAGGGTAAGAATACACGGCCAGGGAGAACTTCACAGTTGGAATACAGCAGCCTTCCATACTATTGTTTCCAGACTTCTTCGGTTCTGACACAGGGGCACTGCTCATTTTAACATTTCTAAAACTGTGATGCATGTCAAAATTGATGTGAGTGTTTCACATGGTGAAGCCCCTTCCTCCTGTTTGCCCCTGGAAAGCTGTCGTTAAGTCCATGGCATGTGTTATTGTCAGCAGCATCTTCAGACTGAGAGATAAGGAATCTTATGGCCAAATACTTGCAGGGCCTTCAGCCCTCCTGGAGGAGCAGGAAGGACATTTGGGGGAACATTTTTAGGGTAATGTCACTCTCCTGGTGGCCACTTTTCTTTGTGGGGGCACCCAGGGCTCTTTGATGGCTCAGTGAATTGGCTAAAAAGATTTGTTCTGCAAAATTTTGTTGGACCACTGGGCCTGAGATGGGCTGCTCCTGGCCAGGCCTCCCATGCAAAATCACGCTCCACTGTCTTCTAAGAAGATGGTGAGAGAAACAGGAGTGAAGGCGACAGGAAGACAGACCTCCTGAAGGTAATGGCAAGTCCCTGAATTTGGCTACCAAGGGGGTTTCTGTTTAGCAAATTAAGCAGGAGCTGATTCAGACTTCCCACAGCAGGACCAGTGGGAAACATGGTTTCCCTAAGTTCCTCACGGCAGGCACTGACTTTGGAATGTCAAGGAAGAGACAAAGTCACTTGTCTGTTCACTCATGCCTCTGTAGCACTGAGACGCAGAGCACTAACACAGATAGGAGCAGCTGCCATGTGCCATGTGCTGTGCTAGACCTCTGTGTCTAGCTAAATGCTAATTGCATTTATCACTTCATTCAACAAGTACTTATTGAGCAGCTACTATGTGCCTGGCATTGTTTCAGAATCTGGGGATCTAGGAATGAACCCAACGAAGTCCCAGCCCTCAAGGAGCTTACGTTCTAGTGGGAGGAACCAGGTAACAACACATGAATAACCATGTAACAACAGGCCAGGAGGTGATAAGGGTATGAAGAAAAAGAAAGGCAGTTAGGGGGATATGAAATTGAGTAGATGGATGGAAGAGAGATGAAACTACTACTCTTTCCATTATAAAAATATTTATACTCTATTGCTAATACTAGAAGCTACCATCTGTTGATTATAAACATTTTAATCAGAAAGATCAATTAAAAAGATTGATGCTCTTACAGTGGAAGCATCATTGACCCATTAATAGATGTCGTACACTTATTAGCACTTAAATGCATGCTGAAATTTAATCCATCCATTTTTAAGTTTGGGAAACTGAGGCAAGGCTTCGTTAAGCAGCTTTCTCCAATTCATAATACTGAATGATGAATCTGGCTTTCACAACCTGTTCTGTCTGATTTTAGAAAGCATGTTTTAATCAAGCTGCTCTAACAATCCATGTTGGGTGGTATTTTATTCATATAGATAAAGAAACTGAGGGTCAGAGAGGTCATAAATTAGCAAGGGCTTAATTAAAATCCAGAGCTATTATACTTCAAAGCCCAGGTTACTTCCTCTCTACCACATCCCTTCTCATAAATTAAGGGAACCTTGAATGACCAAGATGGAGGCTGTTGGTGAAACTTCCCAGGATCTAGAAATGCTCGCCCAGTGCTCCCCACCTGCCTGCTCCTGGGAGGGTCCTTATAAAAATGCAGGGCATCTGATGGACCTAGGAACAGCACCTGCTGTTCTGAAAACCTTGTGTGAGTTGTTGGTCCTTACCAGGAGGACCACTCATGACCATGACTGAGAATCTGTTGCTATTCTCACCAACAGACATAAACTCAAGATGCAAAACATAGGCTTCATTTCGTTGAAAACAAGAGTCCAACTCAACCCCAGGGTGTGGGTGTGTGTCAGAACGTGACTCACCCCACCTCGGGCTTTTTCCATTCCCAATCTGATAACAGCGATAGCTTCGAAGTAGCTGGTGACCTTACTTTGCAAATGACCGAAACAGTGAAGATTGTGCTGACAAGCTCATCACGCTCCATTTCTAGAGAACTCTGAGCCTGTGCAGTGTTCTAGATACATCTCTGCACAGAGTCACGTTCACACTCAATGGAGGAGGCAGCTGCCCACACAGCACGGTCTGCGGGGCCCTGGTGGAGTCGTCCTGCCCACCCAGGCTGCCTCCTCCCTGACACCACGCTTCCGCTCAGTGCCGACCACTACACTGTCGGGCTGCCGTTTCCATTTCTCCAAGCCTCAGTTTTCTCTTCTGCTAAATGGGATAAATGACACCTTCTCTGAGTTGCTGCCACCGATCACTGCTGCCAGCTTTTCATCTTCCAGTTTGCCAAGAATTGCAATGAGAGGAAACAGGAATGTTGCAAGAGGATGGATGGAAAATGAGGGGCTTTGGGGTCCTAGAGAATTTCAATGGACGTAATAGAGAACCCCAAAGACGGTAACAGAGGAGAAAGCACCCAGAGGAAGACCCGAAGCAAACAGTTATCATCGTCTTCATCTTCCCTCTCTGGGCTGGTTGGCAAGACCAAGATGTTAGACTCAAAGAAGGATAAGGTCATGAAGCCAACATCTGTGGAACACCAACAACGTGGCCGTCACTTGAAATAGCCCAGTTCACGAATTTCCATGCTCACCTTCAAGGGAAGGTGTATTACTCTTATTTAGCAAAAGAGGGAACTGAGGAGTCTGAGAAATGAAAATGCATTAGATTATAGCAAGAAAGGGATTGTAGCCCTTTACTGAGGTTCTGGGAACTGGGGTTTCTTACTCCCTTCTTCCCTCCCTCCCTCTTTCCTTTCTCCCTTCTCTCCTTTCTTCCTACCTTCTTTATTTTCTCCCTCCCTGTCATAAATTCTTATTCCATCCTAGCACAAGAGCTACTACAGTGAGTAAAACCAACACTATTCCTGACCTCCCAGAGGTATTAGCCCAGGGCTAGAGGCAGACAGTTGTTTTTCTCCTTTCTTATCCATCATCAACCCACATTCCTCATACCTGGGTTGCTGACATAGCTCTGGGCTCCAACTGACTGGTATCTCACTAGACACATGATATTGTCTACATTTGTCATATGACAGTTTCGAGCAGACTGCACTTTCTACTCACTAGCTCTGTTTAGAGAGAACTTAAATCTGTGGGTAGCAGTCATTCACTCACTATTATGTTCCTGTAACATGGATATAGCCTGTGACATGATCATGTCATATACTTCTCTTTCCAAGGCTTCAGGAGAGTATGCCCTATAATTCATTCATTCATTCATTTTTCAGATGTTTTGAGCATTTATAATATTCCAGAAGTCACACTGTTTTAGGCACTGGCGCTACAGAGGTGAGCAGGATAGACATAGTCCCTGTCCTTTGGGGTCCTGAGGCCAAAGGGAAAGATGATGCTTATCAAGTGATGGCCCACCTGAGTATAACTGTTCCCAGGTTAAACCTACAGCAGGACACAGCTCTGCTTGAGAGCACTACCATGTGGTATGGGAAACAGTAAGGAGCAAATTGGACATGGGGCATAATTATGCTCATCAGGAAGGACTTTCTGGAGGAGAGAAATTTGATCCTTGTTACTTGGTGCAAGAGCAATTTCTAGAGTGTCTGCCATTCTCATCCTCTTGACTCCCCAGGGATGCAAGGATGCAAATAGACATCAGCCCCCAAACTGCCCTACAAATAGGCAGGATGATTCATCAGCTCAGACTTGAACCTGAAGAAGAGAGGCACTGAAACTCCATCACCAGAGTGTCACCCAAGTCACAGGATGATCTACTGCCAACAGCCCCTGGCACACCATCGCTGCTTCTTGGGAGGAATGAGTTAAACATTACATTTTTATTAGATACATCCATTTCATGACTCCTTTAAAAATGATCTGTGTGACACATTATATCGCTTAACAGAGTGTCAGAGATTGTACCATGCGATACTCAGGCTGGATGAGACACGGGGAAAAGGGCATTTTAGGACCTTAGGACACACAGCCTCTGCTGGAAGGCTCCCCTCCTTCACTGAGTCCAAGGCTGTGACGTGGAGGAGAAAAGCTGAACACACATCCCCTCCGTAAATCGGCTTGTCCGAATCTCCACTGCCAGACTAGCAGTTAACACGCATCCTCACATCAGAGCCGTCAAACCTTAATGAAACTCACAAGGAAAAACATCTAAGTGGCTAAAATAAAATCAGAAATATGAAATAACTAGGAAAACTGGAAAATTCATGTATGTGATGGCACTGTGGATTTTCACTCCCATAGATTTGTCCTTTTAGCAAGCTCATTTTCACTGAGTGCCCCTCATTCTGTGAAGCCCAGGTAGAGAGCCCCGGGCAGTGCCAGGTGTCAAGGCCCTATCTTGGGGGGAGCCTCCCTCTAATTCTTCTATGTTCAGGCTGAAACTCAGCCAATTGCCAAGGCATGGAGAAAGAAACAATGGCTAATTAAGATGAACTTTAAGGGGGGAGAACTTAATTAATTTGATCTTTATCTGAAACTCTTTCTAATTGAAGTAAACTTTAGAAGTTCTATGGATCAATGCCTCAGACTATTTGTAAAAAGGTACATACAGTGCTTCTTCACAAAGCAGAAGGTTGAAAAACCGGATGCCAGCTAGTGGGTGAAATTAGCGTTGACCTTCAGCCCCCTTCACCATGCACAACTGCTTGTGAAAACGCTCTTATAGACACATAAATAGAAAATCATGGCTGTAACAGCTACGAGATTGGTGTACGGGTCTGAGGCAACTGTGATGGATTTTATATCAGGCAAGTGGGATTCACGCCATATACCTTATTATTATTAAAATATCCATTCATCTTTTTACCATTAATTTATGCATTCACATATTCATTTTTCCAAGAGATAACTATTGAGCAACTATGACGTGCTAGGGCCGTTTGGGAAGTGCTAGGCATAGAGTGAAGAAGAATCGGGATAATTCTCTGCTCTGTCTAATGAGGGAGCAAAGCAATGATGGTGGAAACGCGGAAGTAGGTCTGCATTTCTGTGGTCCAGTGTATGGACCCTGCTTCATCGGGATGATTGGGGATTGAAACTGAAGCTTGAACATTGAGAAGATTTTAAAATAATGCAGCTGCCAAGAGATTCTAAGGTATAGCCAAGGGGGACACCCACAGCTTAGTGCAAGGACCTAAGTCCCAACAGGCATGGACTGTGTGGCCACAGAAGGAAATCCAGCATCAAGGTTTAGGGAAAGCCAGGTACAAAGTGAAGCACGAGGCAGAGGCAGGAGCGAGGTCCAGGAGGGCCTGGCAGACATGGTTTTATTCAGGGTCAATGGAAGTCACTGAAGGGGTTTGCTGAGAGGTGACCTTGTTCGGAATTATATTTTTTTAAAAGAGCACCGGAGAGTAGCTTGTAGGGAAATAAGAGTAAAGGAGAGAGCTAGCTGCTCCTTTTCTGCTCAACATCAACCAAACAAGACCCTGGGACTCCTGAAAAGGAATGGATTTCATGTTAGGGGTGGGGGTCCTCTGTTTGTATGTATAAAGGTGTTCTAAGAAAGGTACTGTCACCATCGGCCACTTTGAAGTTTCCCAGGGGACTCAGTGGAAAGTAACCGAGTGGCTTTCTAGATTAGATCAAGGAAGACAATTTATTTTTCTGGATCATGCATGAGACCCGAGGAGAACAAAAGGTTTGTTGCAGAGAAAGGCAATAGAGAGGTGTCCAAGAATTCTTTGCAAAAGATAAAAAGAAAGTGAGCAAAAATATATTAGCTATCTCCTGTGAGCCAGGCATTGTGCTGAGCGCCAAGAATAACATGGCGAGCAGAAAGAGACCTTCCTGTTTTCTGGAAGAGCCAGGAGAAGAACCACACAAATAAATGTAAGATTGCACTGTGTTAAGGTCAAGACGGGGGGTATGAAGTTTATGGGTATCTTGGGGAGATTAATCTAGCCAGGTTCAAGGTCATGACTGAGGGTGCACACCTGGGAGGTGAGAAACCATGGAAGGGAAGAGGAGGAGGAATGTGGCCTCATCGCCAACTCACAGGCCCCATCCCTAGGCCCCGTAAGAAGTTCTAGTTCTGACTTAAGTAGGGGTTTGGGGTGCTGGTGACTTCATCAAATTCATATATCAGGAAGGTCATTCTGGCCAAGGGATGAAATCAGAATAGGGAGCTGGGTCCACATGGAATGGCTGCAGGAGACTGGAACCAGTCAGGGGGCTACTAGGGAAGCCCCCAGGGAAACCAAGAGACCTTGGTTATGTCGGGGGGTTGGGTTCGAGGGAAGCAGTTGGAATTATGTATTTTTTAAAAATAATATATGTGTTATTTTCTATACAAATATGTATCACTTATGCAATTAAAAAAAAAAAGAATAAGTAAAGAAGTTAGTAAAAGGGAAGGACAGCAATAAACTTGAGGTTGCAGGACCCATGGAGAAAAAGTGAGTGAAGATGAAAGCAGGGAGAAGAACTGCCCAACGATGGAAATTCATGTGTTCTAGTGGGCGTCACGGGAGATGTGACGTCTGGGTGAGGGACCCTACTCTGCTTTGGGTGGTTGGCACCAAGGAGTGGTGAAGTCTCCTGGGAGATTCCCCAAGTGCCTGCGCAGCTTCTCAGAGATTTCCTGCTGTCGCACTGGGGCACCTGCGTGCTACACCAGCACCCATGCTGACAACTGGGTTTCCCAGAGGGTCAGGAAGTAAGAGGGGAAGTGCAGGCCCAGGAGGAGGAACCACTGGCTAAGTAGAAGTGATACAGCCTTGGGAGAAAGTGACTATGAGCTTCTAGCTGCTCAGTTTCTCCCCTTTGTTTTCCACAGTAGAGTCAGAAAGCAGTGGGTAAACATGTTTACTGAATGATTACAACACGCCTGTAGAACGATCAGAACTTCCCAAAATTTATGTCCCTCCACTTAGAACACAAGCTCTGCTAAAGAGGGGCATTGTCTTCTTTGCCCCTTGTTTTCTGTGCTTAAAGCAGAGTATTCATCGCCTAAATTATGAATATGTGAATTATCCCTTCACATGACTTTGACAAGTTACTTTAAACTGCGCTCTCCTGTTTCCTCATCTATAAAACTGGGCGATAGCAGTGCCCACTCACAGGGCGAGTGTGAGGATTAAATGAAATGATGCATCTTGGAGAGTGCCCGGCCATCGTGAGAACGCGACAACGATAGCTATTGGTATTGCCGTTATTTTTTATGACCCTATGAGCAAGCACTATTATTCATGCTACCAAACTAAGAAATGGGAGCTCAGGAAGGCAAAGCAATTGGACCAGAAACACCCAGGTAATAAGCCGCAGAGAGGCCAGATGCAGTGTCCATTGCAAATTTCTGTGAAGGATACTCAGCCACCTCTGGAGAAACTGGCAGAGGCAGAGAGTGGTCTGATGTGCACCAATCAAATGTGATATAAAGGAAAGATGGGAAGATGGGAAGAGGGTTAGTTTCTTCAGGCTGCTGTATCAAACTACCGCACCTTCGGTGGTTTAAAACAATAGAAGCATATTCTCCCACAGTGCTGAAGGCCACAAATCCAAAGACAAGGTGTGGGCAGGCTCGTGCTCCCTCTCAGCGCTCTAGGGCAGAATCGTTCCTTGTCTCTTCTGGCTTCTGGTGGTTGCTGGCAATCTCTGGTTGTTTGGTTTGTAGAAGCATCACTCCAATTACTGCCTCCATTTTTTCATAGGCTTCTCTTCTGTGTCTTCTCCCCTTTTCTTATAAGAACACTTGTCATTGAATTTAGGGCTCACCCTAATTTAGGATAACCTCATCTCAAGATCCTTAATTTAATTACATCTGCAAAGACCCTATATTCTGGGGGATGTATCTCTTTTAGCGGGTCATTATTCAACTCTTTATGGATTTACATCATATCAAGAGTAATCAAAGAAACTGGATCTTTGGGAAGACAGGAGCCTGGAATCCACTCTGAATAACAACGACCAATGCCATTGGCATTACACATGCTTCGGACATGGCAAGAACAGCGCTAAAGTCATCGCCCTTCAGTCCTCTCTTTGAACCCCTACCACAGCCATGTGACGCAGGTGCTATCACAGTTCTCTTGTTACAGAGCAGGTAAATGAGGCTGGAGAGAGGAAGTGCGTGCCCAGGCCCACAGCTAGCAAGTGGGAACCGGGATTTCAATGTAGACGGGCTGTCTGCAGACCCCTTCTGAGGTCTGGTAAGAACCAGAACAAAGCAAGATATAAGTTCACTGCTAGAGGCTGATGGGTAAAGTGAAAGGATGATGGTGAGAAGGCAGGAAGACTCAACTCTTCATTTTCTTTGTCTTGTCCATCAAAGGGAATGAGCTTAAACTGGAAAGAGCAGAACCAACAGCGTTGGGAAGGGAACCAAAGCCCGAGTCATGAGAAATAATAAGTTCCAGTCTAGGCAAAATGCCTCTGAGTCTTCAGGGAGGGTATCTGCCCTGGATCCTCGCTCTCCATGTTGTTGGATAAGGAGAGACACCTGAGCCAAAGTTGAATCTACATGAACTTGGTTCTGACAGCCAGTCTGACCCCTGGATCCATCACTGAACCTGTTGTGCAACTTTTGACAACCACTCTGTCAATTTCAACCTCAATTTTTAATCCACAAAACATAGCTTTGTCCATGTCTGAAGACATAGATACTTTATTGTTGTTTTTATAGTCTCAAGATATTCTTGGTGACATTATATACATTTCCCTTTGTTTTCAGAATTATTGACATCCTGTAGAAATAATAACATTTTCAACCTCATAGGGTTGTTGTGAGTAATATTACATGAATACTTGTAATATTACTTATTATGATGCCTGGCGTAATAGGTGTTCAACAAATTCTATTTAAGATGTTTTGCCCAATACACTATAAAAAAAAAAATTGATGAACAGTGGGTTTTTTTGCCCCAATTTAAAACTTTTCCATCCCAAATTGCAGCTTTTAAAAATCTGCTCTATAAATATCTAATTTAGCACAACATCTATATTTAATGAATTTCTGTTGGATATAGCAACATTTTACGTTTCAACAGAAATGATCATGACATTAGATTTTCTATACCTTAAATTAGTTTTAGAGACACTGAACTAGGGCAGGGGTTGGCAAGCTTTTTCTGTCAAGGACCAGGTAGTAAATATTTTAAGCTTGCAAATCACATGGTCCCCCCTGTTGTAAAAGCTCAACTACGCAGTTTTATCAGCAAAGCAGCCCCAGAGAACATATAAATGAAGGGGGTATGACTGTGTTTCCATAAAACTTCCTTTCCAAAATAATTTGGAGGCTGGATTTGACCGTAGTTTGATGACCTCTAAATGTGGGTGCTCAGAAATTTTGCAGATGTCATCAGTAATTTCTGAGGCATCCAGGGACACAAGGTGGGTGCTCAGAAATTTTGCAGATGTCATCAGTAATTTCTGAGGCATCCAGGGACACAAGGTCGTGTCTGGGAGCCTCTAGACAGGAAGCGAGAGGATTTTCAAAAGAAAGAAAAGCGTATGAGGGGCTCCAGAAGGGGATAAGTTTGATTAGGGTCCTGAGGTTCAGAACAACTTGCCCAAGGCAGTTCCTATGGAAAGTCGCGGCTGTGGGGTTTGAACCTGGACATTCTGTGTGTTGACCGGCCCCGTGAGTGAACAGGAGGCAAGGTGCCGTGCAGGGAAGCTGCTGTGGGTGTTCAGTGGAAGATGATTGAATTTTTACTTTTTAAAACATTTTTAAAAGTCTACTTTCTGGAGGATGTCTTGGGATAGGAGCCCTAAGGGAAGCAGAAGGCCTAAGGTGGAGAGGACAAAACTAGCTCCCAGGCTGGTTTCTGACAATGACATTTATTTTCTCATGACAGTTATTACTACAGAATGTGTTTTATATTCTTAAAGCAGGTTTACTCACTTACGTCTCCATTTTCTCAGCTATAGGCTCTCTTGGAGGAAGATGGGCTGGGACGGCTGTGACCATGTACAGATAAAGCCCTGAGTTATTATTTGACAGGAGATAAAGCTGAGAGGCAATAACTGGACAAGGTCACGTGGCTAGTTTCTGAAAAACTTGCTGTAGGTGAATCAGCGCCATCCAGGGGGGCCCAGAGGTGACTGAGGTGGAAACAGTGTTTTCCCAGCGCAGACGAAGAGTTCCCTCTCTTTCTTTCCAAATGATACCCAACTCTGTTCACCATAATAAAGTGGCTTATTGAGCCTTGCAGTGTCTCAGGGACTGTGCCATGAGGGGTCTTGACTGATTTATCTCTTATTTTCACAACAAGTTCATGTCGGGAATACTCTTAGAGCGGAGGAAACTAAAGCTCGGTCATAAAAACACAAGCACCTGCAAGACCCTTAACTCCCAAGTCAGCAGCCTGTACAGAGCCCGGCTCTCTCCAGCGAGGTCTGATCGCCGTGAAAGCCTGCTCGGTACCAATCAGCCTTGGGTGCAAAGGCAGGAGAGTCTGAGCTAACCCATGAAACTCCCTGAGCCTCACTTTCCTTCTCCGTGCAATGAGGCTAGGAACGCTCTCCTGTGAGTTGTAAAGATTAAGTAAGAGAGTCACAGTTGCAAAGCGCCCGTATTCTTCCATCCCTACAGTCATTCCTTCAACAACAAGCGCGCATTAAGTAAGTGCCTCTGGAAGTGGTTAGCACCTGGCATCCAGCAGGTGCCAAACACATATTGCCTCCCTGAGCATCTCTCATTTTTTTCTTCACTGATTTTCAGAGAGCACGGCCTGGCCAATAGCATCTCATTAAGTACAAACGAAGATGGTTGCAAATCAGAGACTCCATTAAAAAAAATCATATTTTGTTTTTGAAACATCCTTCAGACCAGGAAATGCAATGTGAAACATTTAGGGCAACTGTACTTTTCAGGATTTCTCAGTTGTACTGGAGAGGAAAACAGAGGCAAAAGGAGAATTTCACACTCTTGTGGGCTTTTGGGGGACAATAGAAATCATGGGTGAGGATCCCTATGTGAGGATACATTCTTTTTTTTTTTTTGATCTCTTGCCAATTTCTTAATGAAATAGGAGGGTGAGAAGGAGCTAACTCTCTGCAGGGTCTAAATCCCTTGAGCTGAGCCGGCACTTGTACAGAGACAAAGCGCAGGCAGGTTGGGGAGGGAACTGTCACTGCGATTTGGAAGCCTTTCCTTTGGCCAATATAACTCCATTAGGTTTTGGAAGGGGAGCCAGGTAGCACAGGGGGTCCTGAAAGTAATATTCTCCAGCCAGCGTGTAATTAAAATGGAGCCCTTTGCAGGCTCGCGTCTCAGTCAATCCAGACACCACATATGTGACCGAATGCCAGGAAGCCGCTGCCCTGAGCATTGGCTAGTTTTCTGCCAAGCCGTTAACTATCAGTTCCGTGTTGCCTAAACTATATTTCGCACTAAGGACATACCTGGATGCAGAATCAGGTGCATCCTTCGTGGTATCTGCCTGTAGCTCTTCCCAGAGACCACAGCTCTGAAACACGAAGGGGCTGCTTGGCAAGCCTCGTCTCTCCCTTTCCCCCAGCCTACCCCCTTCCTGCTGGGATTATTTTTTAAACTCGTGTTTCACTTCCCACATTCTAGTTCTTATTCTTCCTGGACACCCAGACCAAGCAGAACACACCAGGGCACGTTAGGTTAAAGGAAATCTTATTTCCCCCTCTCCGCTGGAAAAGCCAGTGGTATCAGAGTTGACCGATCTCCTAAACCCAGTTCCTCATAAAATGGGGGTGGCAAGCGAGTGACTGAGAAATGGGTTGTGATCATCGGACTCTGACCTGACCAACTTTAGAGAAGTGAGAGTTTGCATTAGACTCTTTGCTTCCAGAAAACTTTATAGAAAATGCCATTCAGATGATGTTAACCGTCATAAGTACCTGGTGGAATTCATAAAGAAAAATGTGAGAGATAAATTATTGCACTAAATTTTTTTCTTTCTCAAATCTCTATGTAG
This sequence comes from Furipterus horrens, assembly GCF_987537825.1. Taxonomy (NCBI): domain Eukaryota; kingdom Metazoa; phylum Chordata; class Mammalia; order Chiroptera; family Furipteridae; genus Furipterus; species Furipterus horrens. The sequence goes on from NW_028327183.1 coordinate 23,547,299, forward strand.
GGTCTTAACCACTCAAAAACTATATGATAAGCAACAAAATGGAAGAAATGCATTACACCCAAATACAATGGAAGTGATTCACGTCAGTGGTGGGGTCTCTCCCCAAACTTATACCCTCCTCACTACTGCATCACTGTGCTACAGTAAGAACACAAGACATTTGCTCATCTTCTATAAAATGAAAATTAAAGCCACCTTAGAAAATTGTACTCTTTTAATTAACCTGTATGTTTTCTATTTAAATGCAGCTTCAAAACAAATTCGAAATTGTCTTCTCCCAACTTGATCATATTTCCTCATTCCTCCCTACATGTAAATGTTGGTTATGTGTTTAATAACCATACTGTATAAAGAGCAAATACACAAATTAAATGAACACTAACTCACCATGGGAAAAGAATAAAGATTATAGATTAGTCTAGGTTGATAGGCCAACAAATCAATCAGCAAAAGTTTAATCTTACTAATAATCAAAGTTATCTCAATTAAAATACATTGACATCATTATTTACTAATCAAGTTAGCAAATCTATTTTGTCATTGATTGACTCGATGCAGGTAAAATGTGGGTTATAAAGGCAACCACTCTGCTGTTGTACTCAAAGAGGCCAAAGGTCATCTATAAATGTGGCATGGCAATCCAATTTTATGGTTCAATCCCTTTTGCGACCAGATCATTTGAGCATACTTTGGTACTAGCATGCATTTAATTTTTGAGAATAATGTGTTTCAGGGCCTCCCTCTTGTAGAGACGGCTCCCAAGATGCCAGGGAAGGCCCCAGCAATTTTGCATTTATAATTTTGTATGCAATCCAACATTTTTATAAGCTCTGTCCCATACACTGTGTCCACCTTTGAATAGAGTTAGAGAAAAAGTGAGATCTATAAGGAAAATGTCTGGGCCATAGGCAAGGCTGGTGCCTTGGTCCAACTAACTGGAAGGAAGCTAAGAGATGTGACTCCGGTCCACTCACAGGGGAGTGGGAGGGCCAGTGCCAGTGGACAGGACAGGGGTTCTGGTGAAAGCAGCCTGTGATGAGCATGCTCTGTGTGTGATGGAAAGAAGAGATGCTCAAACAGCTCATTTCACGGAGCCGCTGGAAGGAGCCAGGTGCAGTGATGGCCAATTGGAGGCCTGAGCTCGGACTCCTGCCCCGGCTCCTCCTAGCAGGTATCACGTCCTCAGTGTCTCACCTAGCAACGTGGGGCTGGGGGCGAGGAGGCAACTTGCTCACGGTCACAGGGTGAGCAAGCAGCCGGTGAAGAGCTAATCCCAGCAGGTCTGCCCGACCCCAGAGTTCCCTTCCCCGACACACAAACCACCCTTCTTATCTTGCAAAGCCTCGTAAACCCTGCACATGGAACCATGTAAAGTTGTAAAACAAGGACAAACTCTAGTCTCTGGGCTCATATGGGAAATTGCTTCAGATATTTCAAGAAATAAAGTTGAGTCGTTGGAGGAACGAAGCACCTCTCATTTCTGCAATTGATCCACAATGAGATCAAGTTCTTAACAAATAAAGAGGGAATGGGGGCCTAATCACAGGTGGAAGATGCAAAATATGTCTGAATCTTTTGTCTGGCTTAGACAGCCAGGCTCGGGGTGCACGCAGCTGCCAGCCCCACAAGCCAGTGAGACTTTCAGCTGGGAAAGGATGGCATCTGATTAAGTGGCTTCAGTGAAAATTTAAATGCTAGCTGACGGCACTCGGGGCTGAGTAGCAGTTCTAGGTGAAGTGATAGAAGTATGTGTATAATCTCCCCACCCTACACGGCTCTGCTCCCCAACTACTGGCTTTGAAATTTGGTTTTCTTTCTTGATGCTACAGACTTAGTTTTCTCACCTGTGACATGGGACGATAAGCATGTGGGCCTCACACAAATGTTGTGAGAACTGAGTGAGGGAACATTTGTGGAAATGCTGGCCTGGTCTCCGGCACATGGCAGGAATTCTTTGACATGCCTGCTTCTGCTACACTTTTGCGGTCTTCATGGGTTATTTTTTAAAACACCAGGCTACTCACTTTCCTATGATTTCCCTGTGAGGTTTTGGTTCATGCAGGATTGGACCACTTCCCTTGATGGGCCCTCAGGAACCAGACCATCATGAATTGGTCGATTCTGAGCAGTTCTAACTAACGGTCAGTGCTGAGTAAGTCTAACTAATGGTCCATTATGATTACTTCCATTACTTCTTAGTTCTCAGCCCTCCTTTTCCCCGCATCCCTGGCTGAGTTGGTAGTGTCACTCTGCAGGGAATATGAGCTCCGAGTTGGTCTATTACGATTATCAGTGGATCAGCTGGCAAGCAGTGGTGATCCAAGAATATTGGTTATTGAATGGGCCAGGGTAGCGGCTATGATCTTGGATCCTAAAGTGCAATGTCTAGAGTATTAGTTCTCCCACTTACTAGCCGGGTTCCACTGAAATCTCACTCCTCTTTTTAAAAAAAAGCAAGGATGATAGCAGTAACCACTTCACAGGATTGCTGCAAGATTAAATGAGATTGTATGCATAGAGGGCCTAGCGTAGTGCCTGCTGCAATGGAAGGATTCTGAAAATCCTCTTCGGTTCCCAATATTAGGGAATCTCCTGTTTCAGTGACATATGCATATGGTCTCTCCTGCGCAAATGTGATGAGGAGACAGGCCTGTGGCTCCTCTGCCTTCCACACTTGTCTTCATTAATATCAAGTCATACGTTGGCTCTGTCTCCCATCAGTAGTACCCCAGGCTAGTTTCTGACATGCTGAGCTGGGGGCACCCTTTTCCACACCTTGGGTGAGCATCCCGCTCCTCCCTGCCCTTCTGGGCTTGCTCCACATTTGCTGTTAGGATCCCCAAGGGCCCCCGGTTGGTACCAGGGCCCTTCCGGGCCCAGTGATACTGTGCACTTGGCACCGCTGACATGCTTGTTATTCATTCAGCTATGCACGTCATCTCCTCTAATCCTCACAACTACCCTCTTAGGTACGACAGTGCCAAGCAATCTCAATAATAATTAGAACTAATATTCACTAGGCATCCACTCGAGGCCAGCAGCAACTCCATGAGGTCAGTGCTATTACAAGACCATTTTACAGATGAGTACGCTGAGATACAGCCTGATGAACTATCCAGCTCACACCATCAGCGAAGAGCGACATCAGGCTTCAAGGCATCCAAGCCTGGCTCAAAGCCCACGCTATCCTACCTTTGGCTTCACTGGCTACAGGGGAAGTAACTTGTTTGAGGGCAGGGCATTCAAAGTTGGGGTTCACATCTCAGTCCTGCTGGTCTCAAAGCCCATGGAGCTCTTTGCACTTTGCTGCCCAGCTCACCCCCTGCACTCCCAGCCCCTGGTAGATGCCCCAACATGCAGCAGGTGATCCCTCACATTAGGTGGGTAAGTCGCTCAGGGATGAACTGGAGAGGATGAGGCATGGATGGAAGGTGAAGTCCTCCCTCTCGTTCCGCAGGAGATGGGGGGGTCCAGGGCCCTGGTCTGCATTGCTGGGTGGCTCCCTGGACCTGAACTCTGATGCGTCATGTGGGGCTCACCTGTGAGTCCCTTTGGAACTAGGTCTGCCCTTCTTTTCTGATCTGGCCCCACATGACCTCAGACCTCAGGGGCTGATTAATCTGAACACACCAGGTAGGTACTTGTTTCTCACTTAGTACCCACACTCCCTGCCCACCACAAGCATCAGGAGACTAGGAGGGCCTCCTCCGGTGACAAGTCTATCAAAAAATCAGAGGGGCAACCCAAACAGAACCTGCCACCGGGCCAGAACAATCCAGCAGCCTCTGCCGCTGGTCCTGAGATGGACAGGATGTGCCAGCAAGATTGGCCAAGACCCCAGAAGGCGTTTATGCCCATCTGACTTCCACAGGTTACATGGGGAGAAAATGTGGACAATTTTATCTTAACTCAATGTCCAACTATGCTTTTTAGAAATGCCAGTTTTTATGCATAAAGACCGGGACGAGAAGATAAATGGTCTAATGCTGGACCCCAATGTCTCAGTGGGAGCTGGTTACATCACCACATAGATACCACCTGAGAGCTCCTTTGAGGGAGATCACGCTACCTAAGGGACACATCACTGTTCCACACGAAGTGGACACAGGCAGGACTGACATGAAACACGAGATGAACCTCTGACACAGCAAAGCACGTGAGAGAAATCGGTGTGCATGTCCACGGAGGAACCCATAGAAGAGGGTTCTCGCAGCTTTATCCACAAACCGAGCTGGAAAAACAGCCCAAGTGCCCACCACCGAGAGGAGAATGGGCACGCAAACTGGGGTAGAGCTGAAACGGGCCACAGCAGAGCAACAGCAAAGCCAGCTTCTGGTCTTGCAACAGCACGGCCGAAGAATCCAGACGCAAGCCAAGGGGTACACACTGTACCATCCCCTCTGCGGGTGTTCAAGGACAGCCACAGTGACAGCAGTCAGAACAGCGGTCACCTCTAGGGGATGCCGACTGGGAAGGGGCAGGAGGGAGCTTCCCAGGGCTGGAAATGTTCTATATCTGGATCAAACAGGTGGCTACATGGGTGTAGATATGTAGCACAATTCATTGATCTCAGCACTGGTGACATCATTTGCAAAACCCAGTGCAAGATGAACATAAGGATTCTCGTAAGAAAATGGGCAGCAGCAACAGAGCTGTAAACTAAGTGCGGGTCCTTATCGCATGCGGCTCTGTGCGCCAGGACAGGGGCCATGCCCGCAAAGGTGCCCTGGTTCAGCTGTGTGTAAGATCCGTACACTTTATGCATTTTAGTTATATTTCAATACAAGGCAAAAGCAAACACACAGAATCAGAGGAAGAGAAGTCTTGATTTTGTGCGGCTGTTGGGGAAGGAGTGATTTTCAGAAAGAGGGTGGCCTCAGATCATTCTGTTAAGAACTCCTAGTCAACTCAATGCTGCTCACTTTCTGGGTGCCATGGTCAGGCAGCCTTTCGCAAGCGGTTCACACTCCCTGGTACGTTCTAATTAGAGTTAAACCAGGATGAAATGTGCATTTGAAATTTCTATCTGTATTCAACTCAGTTGGGCTCCAGAAGGACCAGGGAAGACAAGAAGAACCCTCTCCTGATGCTGCCTTGGAAAACGGTGGCGGTCCAGGGAGGGTGACATCTTAATCCAGCAGATTTTCCTGAGATGTCAGGTGTCAGTCACAGGAGGGAGGGAGAGAGGGACGGATATGTCCCAGGAGGGAGTGAGGAGCAGTAGTGAGTTTCTGTAGGGAGTGAGTCCTGCAGCCACTGCAGCGGCAGGAGCTGTGGGGCCAGGAGAACAATTCTCACCCCAGAGGCACCAGGGACTTGGGGCAGAAGCTGGGGCTTTGGAGCTTTAGAACAAGGCTCAAATTTCATGCCCCTCCCCCATCAGTTACCCTTTTCTGCAAGGTACCAAGCAGTAAACCTCAGGCACAGTGTTTAAGTCTCTAAGCTTCAGTTTTCTCATTTCACAAAGAGAATCATAGTAACAAAAAGTACTCACACCATTACTTGTCACGAAGTAGCATCACATGACTGCATAATGTACATGACCTCATTTGGAAGTATGCAGGTAAGTGATCTGAGACACAGAACGGTTAAGCAAATTGCCTGAGGTCACACAGCCAGCAAAGAGCTGAGCTGACCTTTCAGCCCAGGTAGCATGGCTGCAGAATCTGTGCCCTTCACCACTCCACTATCCTCTTTAGGGACATGAGGAGGAAAACTCTGAGAAATCAATCTGAAGTCAAATGGCCTATGATGTGGTTGATGCTCAAAGAATTTCACCTCGTCCTAGTTTCTTCCATTTCTCATTTCTCTGAAACTCAGCGGTGCTGTGGCATGATTTAACCTTTCCACCTCAGTATTTAATTACGAAAGGACACCCAGGAAGGTTGAGCCATGGGCCCAAGATCACGCAGCATCTATATACTGAAGCTGAGAACACAAGTGAGAATTTAATAGTGCACTCCAGGGAGCTTCATGGAGCTCTACCGGTGCCCATGTGTTACTTGTTTCCCGTTTTCTTTTCTTCTGTAATTTGGTGGGGATTTTTCTCTTTCTCGAGTTTGAGAAGGAAGATTGCTGCTGGAGCTACAGACTAATGAACACAGACATAATCTCGGTTTGGATTTATTTACATCTTCCATAAATCATATTTATTGAGTGCCTGGGGTGTACAAGGCATTGTGAGAGGTCCCACACATTAAAGCAAGGAAAAAATAAACATTACAGACACTTGGTGTATACTGCAGACTACTTAAATATCCAAAGGCATCAAATAAATCATCAGACTGTTTAGAAATAGACTCTGGCACGCTCCCTGCAAACCTTCATACAAAACCCTGCAATTGTGCAATGTGGGCTGAGGCTGGTCTCCGCACGGCACTGGAAATATTTGTTAACATGAGTGAGTGGGTCATAGGTCACCGACGCCATCCCTGTTGGGGAGCTTGGGAATATTGCAGCCTCCTCCTCAATCTCCCTTGTCAGACCAACGTCTTCTTCAAACCAGCAATAAAAGGAATGAAACTGTAAAACTTGACAGCAAGCCATTTGCAATTAAGCTGACCCAACCCAGCAATAATCCCCACCATTTTTAAAGGTGCTGCAACCAGGGTTTTTAGAGGTGAAGGCTGGTGAGAAGCCAGCATGTGTGCGCACACACGTACCCACATACACATGCACACAGGGGTGCGTGCCACCCCCTGCCTCCTGCTCAGCGTGGTGAGGAGGCTCATGGAAGCCCCTGCATGAGACCTTGCTGTGAACCACGCGACCTTTCCATATGCACCCACAAAGCCCTCCTCCCTGCTTCAAGTACGGCTGACCCGCGGCGGAGGTTCTCACCAAACAGAATCTCTGCTCTCCCTCAATTTAGAAATCCAGTGGGTGCAAAACCACTTCTCCCTTTGCATATTGTGTAGCTCAGCAGCAGCAATGATTTCTTCTTTTATGCCATAAAGATGGAACGAGCACCAGCTTTGCATCAGGCACTGTGCTAGGCACTGGGGAGGTGAAAATCAGTGGGAGGGGTCTCAAGGAGTCCTCATGGGAGAAACACACAAGTAAGTCATCAGTCGCAATCCAGCCCTCACGTCGAGTCTTCGGTCGAGTCTGTGTGGTGCTTGGACGGCATGGAGGGGGGAGCCCCTGCTGTTATGGCATTCCCAGCAGTAGGACCTGAGCAGAATTTTGAAGGTAGAGTTGGTCTTAATTCAACGAAGACAAACAGAGTAAAAGCATTCCAGAGAGAAGAACAAGCGTATGGAAGCAGGAGCTAGCCAGACAGGGGAGGACGTGGGGTGTGGGAGACGTTTAGGTGGGCCTGGAGACTTGCAGAGGTTAGAGGGAAGGCCCGGGAGGGCTTCACACGGCGGGTGCCTGGACACACTAAGCTATGGGGAGTGAACCCTCTACCGAAAACGAGTGGGAGGCATCAAGGATTATTATATAAGGAAGTGACTATCAGATGTGCCTTTCAGAAACATCCCTTTTCCATCATTTCCCTTTTTAAGCTGCCCATGTTTTCGAGAGCAAAATGAAGCTTGAGCAGCCATCTATTCAACAGTACGCCTCAGATCCATCTCTTCTGGGTTAAAGGCAATTCAGTAGGGATAGGTTTGGGCCTGAAAGAACAATCTTGAGGCAAACATACAAAGTTACAGAAGCACGTTTGTGCTTCAGAAATTGTTGAGGTTTAGGAGGAAAGAAAGAAAGAAAAGAAAGAATAGAGGGAGAGAAAGAGGAGGCACAGAGGGAGGCGGAGAGAAAGGAGGAAGCAAGGAGAGAGAAAGGAAGAGAGGGAAGATACAGGCTTATAATCAGTATAGATGCAAATCTCAACTCTGCCCCTGGCCAACTGCGTAAACCTGGGGCAGCTGCTTCACTCACCTGAGCCTTAGTTTCCTAATTTAGAAAAAGGGAAGACCCTGACAATTTCTCCTTAGGCTGGTATGTTTCCACTTGTGGCAGAGATGGCTGACTGTCCATCAAGGCTCAGGCCTCCACAAGATGGGGTTACCCCTGGGAACACCGTTGCCAGGTTTCTTTTCCAGCCAGGCAGGGCCACCTGCCTAACCCTTACCAGAGGCACCTGAGTGTAGGGTTAAGTGTCTCATCTGGGCTAAGGTATTTAAACATTGAGTCTGCCTGCCCTCCTTCCCCTCCTATTGGCTGGGAGCAGATGACTTGAGGCCATAGGGGACAATGGAACCACAAGGCAAAAGATCCCAAGTCCCCGAATCACTGCATGGAAGACAGCCACTCTCAACTGGGAACATGGATTGGATTCTTACAGGAATGAGAAGTTACGTGTCAAGCCACTACAAATTATAAGGTTTCTTTATAACAGCACCTAATAGTAGTATCCTAACTAATCTCGTATGCCAATATCAGAAGTGTATAGCAAATAACACGCGTTTAATAAGCAGCAGATGAAGGGAGAATACAGCACACCTGCTTATGGCATTTTCTTTTTAAGGATAAGAAACAGTACCATTTGGAGAGGACTGTTTTTCACCAGCGTCTTTGTAAGAACCTTTTAATCAAGCAGCCCTGTAAAGAGATTATCTCTTTGGAGGAAAACAAAGCCCATACCAGGTTTCTCTCTTCCCCCTCGCCCTTAAAAGCATCCTGCCAAGTTCTGACTGCCGTTACTTAGCAAGTTCTTCAATTTAAAAAGTTACCATCTACTCACCGCCCTGGGAAGATGTCCGTTGCTGAGAAATGGAACTCAGCCAACTGATTAGTTTTGATGGACTTCGTTGTGGAAATCCAGTCTCTGTCACTAAAATGCCTGTTCATCCAATTAACCAAATGACTACGGGGAACTCTAGCCAAGTGCAACACTTAGTGGACAGCTGCTCGGGAGGTCAGGGATGGGGGAGAAGGGGATTTTATCAAATGCTTGCTGCTCCTTCCCTGTCCTCTGGCCAAAAGGAGGGCTAAGCAGAGAGAACAGAAGAGCCCCACCATACTCCATTCCTGCCAGGTATGAACACAAGGATACGACTCTTTAAAAGGATGTTTCAGTGTTGTTATTATTATTATCATCATCACCAGCGGTGTTATTTTTATTGAGTCATTTAACACCTACACCTAAGGTACCTGCTCTGTGCTTGGAAATGAGAAGACAGAAGACAACAAAGCAGTCAAGTCTGTGCCTTTCTGGATTTGCCAGCTTGCAGGGAGAGAGAGCCAACAGCAAAAACTTCAACCTTGGCAGTATCAGCATGTGGAACCAGATCATTCTTTGTGCAAGGGCCATCCTGGGCATGGCAGAATGTTGAGCAGCATCCACGGCCTCAACCTGCTAGATGCCAGCAGTACCCCTGAGTCCTACAACTAAATATGTCTCAAGACCTTACCAACTGTCCCCTGGGGACACGTCCCCATGGTCCCCATCCCTTATTGAGATCGTTGCTCAGCAGTTAGGGAAGTAAAAAGATAAGTACTGGGGAGGATAGAATGGCAGAGTGAGATGGGGTGGTCAGGGAAGGCTCTCTGGGGAGGTGACGTTTAAGCTGGGACTAAAGATGAGGAGGAACAGGCTGATGTGAAGAGCTGCAGAAGAGCCTTCCAGGCAGAGGAACAAAGGGACAAAGGCCTGCAGCATGGGAGAGGGGAGCAAGTACCAGGTGCAGCCAGGTATGAATGAATGAAGAGCGTGCAGCAGCAGGTGTGGGGCACGCGGTGGTAGGGGAAGGAACTCGGGTTCCGAGTCTGCCTCTTGTCGCCGAGGCCAGGAGTTTGGATTTTATCTTACGCACAATGAAAGGAGACAGTATACTGTGGTCAGGCGCTGGAGCCAGGCTGCCTCAGTTTCCCCATCTATAAAATGGACGCACAGAAAAGCACCTGTCCGGTGGCTGTGGTGAGGAGTTGATGAGCTCACGCGTGTGAAGTGTGGACTCCTGTGCCCAGTGCAGGGTACACTTTCAGGGGCTGCTCAGTGGGTGCTGGGGCTGGTGGGGGCGGCTCGTGACAGCCCATTGCACACTTTTGTTCTCAACTTACCTCACTTTGGCAGCTTGACACTGGCCATGGTAGGAGTATTTACACCATGGAATTGGCATATTCTAGGAATCAGGTTTCTCCCCAGCCCGGAGTGTTGACAGGCATCTACCAGTAAACCCCTGCTTATTGGCTATTATTATTAGGTTGGTTATTGAAGGGTTTTGAATAGAGAGACACAACTGGATTTATGTTTTCAAAATGTAACTTTGAGTACTCTATAAAGAATTGACTGAGGTGGGGGTAGGGGTGAAGCGGGGAGATCATGGTAGTAATGTAGCCAAGCGGTAGTCACTTAGACCAGGTAATAACTGGCGCACTTGGAGATCAGGGGCCAGACTGGAGACTTGCTGGTGGATTGGATGGGACAGAATGGACTGAATATGGAGCGCAATTCTGGACTTAGTAGCCAGATGGAATGTGCTGTGATTTCTGTACTACTATTGGCAATAACAACAAACTTTGTGGTTGCCTTTTATTAAGCACCTACATACTGGGCACAGGCCACTTCCATATGTTTTTTCTAATGTCCTCCAAACACTATGAGAGAATTATAGCTAGATTTAGCTACATGCTGTAGATGTGACCCTGTGGCTCAGATGAGTTAAGGAACTTGCCAAAGCCACCAGAGAGCAGGTGGCACATCCAGGCTCTTGGTCAACTCTCCCTGACTGGGAAGCCTGTGCCCCACTTCCTCTCCATTCTGAATCTTCTCTACAAATATCTCTGGCCATGGAAAAAGGACCCTCTTGCTCTTCGGGTGGATATCCAGGTATGTTTTGCAAAGTATTTTGCAAGTATGGACATCAGGAGAGACTGCACACATGAATGTGAAATGGGGCTGATGTTTTGGCTTTCTCACTTCCAAGCACTTTTCTCAAACTTTCTGAGACTTTTTCTTTGTCAGATCTTATAAGGATCCCAAAACGTGGCTCTAAAGTTCCTGGGCAGGTAATCATTATTATCATCATCATAACAAAACTAACCTTTATTGACATTAATATATACAAATACATTAATGTATACTATTGAATTGCTAAAAATGCAATAGGTATTGTGCAAAATGCCTTAACTCATTGGCCTAGAATGATGTGAGGTGATCACATTACTAACCCAAAATATCAATGGAGAAACCAATGTAGAGAAAAGACTAAAGTTGTTTAAATCATATGGCCTGTACATGGCAGAGGCAGATTTTATTTTATTTATTTTTAAGGTATCTATTTACTTACTTAATTACTTAAGAAAGGGGAAGGGAGAGAGAAAGAGAGGGAGAGAAACATCAATGTGTGAGAGGAACAGAGATCAGTTGCCTCCCGTAACTCCCAGACTGAGGACTGAACTCACAACCTAGGCTTGTGCCCTGACTGAGAATCAAACTGGTGATCTTTTTTCTTTGTGAGATGACTTTCCAACCAACTGAGTCACTCTGGTCAGGAGGGCAGAGGCAGATTTTTAATTCATTAAGAGGGCATGGTGTTCTTGGGCTCCAGCATACTCGTTTTATAATTAAATTGCTCACTATACCGCTGGTTGCTTACAGAAGGCTAAGGCATGCACGGCCCTCAGGTATTGTTTTTATCAGTGCTGGTGATAGGAGGCACCTACAGAAAAAAGAATACTTCTGATACCCAAGGTGAGCCAGCTGCCCCATCCGGGTGAAAACTGAGTCAGAGGCAAAAAAGCCAAGGCTTGTCAGGGCAATTGGATGTGGTATAGGGATCGAGAGGTGCCCAGGTCCCTCTGGGTGACATTCTGCCGCCCATCAAGGAAATGTGCCTCAGTGCCACAGTCTGAGATGATGACAGATTCTGCCTGTGGGGTCTGATGAACTAGAAAGAAAAAGCACCTATTTGTATGTTCTGGTTCAAGTTCTCAGCACGTTATTTACCACAAGTGGTTCATAGGATAGGACAGGTGGCTTCAAGGGCCTCAGACATCAGCCTCTTGGCTGAACGGTCTCTTTAGAAGGGACGGAACAAGCCTATCTGGGACTGGGCAATTGTGTCATCCTGTTGAAACCCACAAATGTGCAGATAACCCTTAAAATGTTCCAGGGAGTAGTCAGAAAAGTACACACACTGGCACACCAACCATAACCATAAGTGGAAACATTCTTTTTTTGTTTTTTGTTTTCATTTTGCTTGAAAACAGATGGTCTGTTCTGTATCATTATTTGTGTCAGTTGCATCGATACTTTCCTTGGCTTAGAGACATGTGTAAAGTCACTGTCGCGAATGCAAATTTTGTGGTAAAGGCCATTTATATTAGCAAACTCTGACTTTTCAATCAATAATCTTTAAGATGTCATCTAGATTATGTCTCTCTTTGGGTTCTGTATCAGAATTCTTTCTGCTGCAAACAGGATGGCAGATGCGCCTGTCTTTGGCAACAGGTCCGCAAATTTCTAAATGGTTTATTGACTTGGTCTTCCTACCCCCACCTCCCTTAGCACACTTTTTTTTCTTCATAGGTTGGCATAGTGACATATGACAGCCTCAGGGTGTGGTTCTGACAGTTAAAAACAAAACTGTGCTTCCTTGGTGAAATCAATCTGATGTTTGCATTTGTACGTCCCCTGAAAACTTCGAAATGTTCATATTTGTTCACTAAACCTCGGCTCAGTGCACTTGCCCACCACAGAGTCACCCACATTCAACAGTAGTGCCGTGCCCAGGTCACTTCTCGGGGATGATCTCATGAATTCCCCAACACTCCTATTGGAAGGAAGGATGCTGGCATTTGCAGAAAACCAGCTAAGCTCTCTGCCTCTTTGGAGAAGAGGCAACATGCGTTTGCACCTCTCGACAACCCAGGAGGTACACATCCTTGTACCTATTTTGCAGGTGAGAAAACTGAGGCCCCAGTGAGATTAAGTAACTCACCCAGGTAGCTGAGGGAGAGTGGACTTAAGGCATGACATTCTTTACAGGTGCACTTACCATAGCGCCCTTTCGATATGCCTCTCCCAGGTCCTGGTTAAACATGTAACTCATTGTTTAGATGGGGATGATTTTGAGTGTTATAAAGGCTATTATTAATAATTATGGTTGTCATACATCATACATCATGTGTCAGGACAGTCCCATACAACCAGGGACATGTGGTTACTGGAGTTAAAGGGTAAATTTCCACGCCTCATCCCAGATCCACCGAATCAAATCTCTAAGAGCTTGGACACCCTCTGTATAATAAGCATCCCAGATGACTCTTGGGGATGTAAAGTGGTCCCCAAATCATGGCTGGCTATTCCAGAATCATCAAGGGAGCTTATTAAAACACGGGTTTATGGGATTCCCCACCCTGCATGCTCACATTTAGTGTGTCTGGTCTGGGGCTCAGATCTGCACTTCTAACAAAGGGTTTCTAAGGCTCTTGCTACACTTAGGAATCATGATCAAGTACACAGGGACGGAATTTAAAATGCAGCCTTCCATTTTGTCACATTTAGGGAGATAGAAAAATATCCATCTTCAGCCTGTTTAAAATTTGTTTACAATTTCATTTAAATTTTATTTTAAATTCTCTTGTGAAGAATATAATAACCAAGAAGAGATACTCTGTCCTACCCTAGGCTGCCGTGAGACCTTGGAGCAAGTTACTTTACTTCTCTGAGTCCTAGTTTGCTCCCCTTTACAAAAGAAATATTAACAGGAATATCCTAATTTAATTGCTTAATATTTAAATTACTTAGAATCATGCTGAGTGTGGAGAAAGAGCTCACTAAGTGTGAACACCATTATGATTCATACCTCTACCTGATTTTCCCACCTGCTTCATGATTTTTATAGTCTTTTTGTTTCTCATGACATTTATGTATTTATTATATTATCTGATTACAGTATAACACGTTTCCCTACTTTTAACCGCTGTACTGCCACCTGATGTCTAGCTGCCTATTGTCACTCTGCTCAAAACCAATTTTGTGTAACCCTTCTTTCTGACTTTGTCCTCAAATTCAACAAGGATAATTTGCTAACATAATTATGGCCTGAAAAATATTAATATTAGTATTTTGAAAACAAAAAAGACACCATTAAAATATTCTTCAACATGCTTTATAATGGCTGTATAGCATTCCAGTATATACCATACCATGGCTAACCAGTCGTATAATGTTGGACATTTGGGCTGTTTTGGTGTTCAGATACTCTAATTATTTCTTTACTTGCTTATTTGCTTGCTTGTTCTGATTAGATATGATACTTTCCTCTTAATAAAACCAAAGGAATGGTTTTGCACTGGGTGAATTTCATTCTTTTGAGAATAGAGTCGGAAACGCAAATGAGCACTTGTCCCTGGGGCAGCTGTGACTCAGGACTCATTCTCTGTAATGCTGTCTCTCGTATTTGTTCTAAAAAAACAGGGCCAAGAATTGGCTAAAATGGATACTTGCTAAACAATAAAAAATAAAAAATACTCTGAAACAGAAAAAAGAAATGGGTCACTCTTTGTTTAATGGCAGGGAAAAATGAAAAGGCTTTCTCTTTCATGTCGAAATCCAAGCAATGCCTTCTGAAGCCAGAGTCTTCAGCTTCAAGGAAGGAAAGAGGACTTTTAAGCTGAGGATGGACTTCTGTTTTGTGAAGATGGACTTATTTTGTGTGGCAAAAACAAATGTCACAACAGATTGAAACGATACCAGCAGTGAATACGTGTCTTCTCACTGTACACATGTGTTATAACCGCATATCAATAGTTACACTATATATTTGTAATCGACAGAGCCTGAACACCACGCTGCACATTTCTAATTTTTAAAGACCCAAATCCCAGAGTTGACATATGATTCTCTTAGTATTTGACAAGATTTAACCTGCTATCAAAATAACCTCATTGTTTTTGTTTTTGTTTTTTAAGCTCACAAATAAAGTAAGACCAACAGTGTGACTCAGTGCAGCTATCAGAGAAAGATATATGTGGATGAATGCAAACTCAGCCACACGGAAGCTGTGTGACCTGGAGCAAGTTCATAAACTCAGCACCAGGTACGCTATCTGGCAATTAGAGGGCTCTCAGCAAATGGTTCATGTATTGTCAGAAACAGGCCTGGTTAGATCTTTTGCTGAACTATAATACCTGAAGCAACATGAAACTTCCAAGTGGAAGGTCTGCTCTCGCAGCCACAGACAAACACATGTGTGTACAGAAATTAGTGTGAGGGGTGTGCAAAGCCCCACACCTTCTCCGGGCAGGACTCTGCCTTTCAATGAGCTCTCTACTGGCTCTCACCTGGCCGGTCACTAGCTGCAGCCCTGAGCATGAGCCAGGAGTGTTGGTCATAACATTTGCATAGCATGTTAGCGAAGAAGCATCGGCTCCAGACCCAAAGCAAAGCTGTCCCCTGGATCCTTTCTAACGGGCATCGGTGACTCCTGTCCTTGCACGGCTGGAATACGCTCTCCCAGCCTTCCCTATTACCAGGAAAAGTTCTTGTGCTTTGCACACACTGAGCAGGGAACAAAAGCGGCAGGGGAAGTGTCAGAGGGAGATCTGAGCTGGGTTTAAAAATGATATGCTGGCAGGCAGCTCCACCAGACTGGGGACAGTCTGGCCATTATAAAGGTCCAGAGAGGTTGCACTTGGCAGCTGAAATTCCAGCTCTGCTCGCCTGACATCCTGTGTCCCTGCACTTTCGGGGCCAAGAGCTCGGGGATCTCCCCTTAACTCCTGTCTCCCGCTCCCAGGTGGGCCGCCATCCTCCAGCGTCACTCTCAGGAACCGTGTGTTCTTTTGTCCCGGGCAAGAGCTGCAGGTCAAATGCAATCACCTTTTTCTCTGGCAGAGGAGGAAAGCGGTATATATATATAATTTTCAATTAAGTTACGAAATAAAGGAAATCCACACTTTATTTTTTTTAAATATTGTCCTTTCAAGGATGTCTCTATTTGCATAGTTTGATCCTCTTCCTCCGCCCAGCACCAACATTAGTGTGACCTTTTCCTGCTAATTGGAAAATCTTACGGAAATAAACCCTGTCAGAAAATGAGAAGTGACTCCCCCTTTGGATGGCCAAACGACCTCAGAGGGGAAAGAAGTTCTGAATTTCTGCCCCTTTTGCACACGCTGCAAAATCTTTATTACTTCGGAGAGCCTTGGAGCTCAGTAATGCCCCTCCAGTGCAAAGCGGAGTAAATAAATTTCTTCTTATGACCACTTTGGAGAAACACACAACCAGATTTACTCAGCAGGGATAGATAGTGGACAGGATAATGAAGAGAGAATAAGAATATGATCGGGGTTTACAGCCTCTTCTGTCTCTTTAAAGGGTTTTAATCCTTCAGAAACAGGATACGGGGTCCATTTCCTTAAAGATACAGTGTCCCTTCTGGGACGAGTAATGTTATAAAAAGCTAAGATGTAACATCTATCTCGCAATATTGATTGGCACTTTAGTGTGATAAAAGGGGTTGAACCTGAAGGGGAAAAGAGGGAAAAAGGTAAGCAGGAATTACTCTTTGAAGAATTCAAAGTGTCCCTATAATCTCAGGCCAAACTTCAGTGACAGAGAAACAAAAGGTCTCTGGGCCTGGTGACATTCATTGGCAGAGCTGACGAAGAGGGCGGGTTTCAGGGACAACTGATTCAACTCTGCCAGGAAGTGGCTGTTTTAAAAGCAATTCTGATGATTCTGATGGCACATTCGGATGCTTTTTAAATGGACCCCAAATGAGTCAGGCCAAATATTCTGATCCATTGCCAACTGGCCCAAAGAACAAGGTCTTATCTCCTGAGAAGTGCTGCGTTGAAGGCTGCAGGGACTAAGCAGGTTCACATCAATGGCCCTGATTCTGTGAAGCCAATGTTGATGAATCTCCTATGCATCTCCTCAGCAGGCACTCTGGGTCTTGTCCCCCACTGCTATGTCCCTTGGGTGAGATAACTGCCTTCTCTCCCCACCGGTGAGGATAGCTTTGTGGAGCACTCACTATGCATCCCGTATTCTCACTGAATCCTCACAACAACTTCGGTGGCAAGGCTATTAACCCCAGTTTACAGAATAGGAAAAGGAGACTCAGAGAGGTCATGCTTCTTGCCCAGGGACACACAGCTTATAAGGAACAGAGCTGGGATTCAAACCCATGTCTTCCTAAATCTGAAGCCCACAGTCTCTCCCACTCATTAGGCCCAGATCAGGATCCTCAGAGGGGCCTGAGGTTGCCTCCCTGTGATTTTGCTCCTGACGTCCCACTTCCCCTGAAGAAGACCTAATAGAATTTCAAATTTGTGCAGGGCTCCAAGTGTCGCCCAGCTCACCCGTGTGGGAAATTACTTCTCTCCACAGCCCAAATTCCTATTCTCTCTTTTATCCTTAACCAGGAAAACAGAATGATTATCACTGAAGTCAAAAATGAAAGCTTACAATCAATTTTTCTCTAACTAGTCACTAACAGATTCCAGGCTAACTCGGGCTTGCTTAAGAACATAGAACCTATCTCCATGTAGATCTTTATCCAGAATATAGCTTTTGTCTGTGCAGGAACTCAGAGGCTCATGTCCTTTACCTATGCTGTGGACTAGGGGCATTTTGTGTTGGTGTTTAGCTTGAGCACAAAGCTTTCCCTTGCATTAGCCCATAAGTACCTTCTATTCCTATCTGAAATTCTCCATGGCCTGCTGTTAGGTTGAAAACCTAACCCCTTGCCTTAGCCTTGTGATAAGGCCATTTGAAATCTGTCTATTTGATACCCTTCAACACCCCCTTCCTTGTGATTCCAAACATACACATTCCTTGTTTCACCCATAATGGATACTTTATCATTCCCCCCAAATATAGCATCCTTCAAAACTCATTGCTTTTGCTCTCAATTTGAATGGCTTCCCTCCTTAAAGGCTCAATAAAAAGTCACCTCCTCTGAGCAGCCTCCCCTGATTGCTCCAGCCTGAAGGACATTAAACACTTCTCTGCTCAGGCTTCCCACTGCTATTTTATATTGTCTCTTCCCCCAGCACAGCCTTCATATCACAATTTGTTCATATGCTGCCTCTCCATCACTCTACTACAACTTTATTAAAGCAGGAATTGTTTCCTTTTCACTTAGGTTAACTATATACCTGATCCAGATATGCTTGTTGGTGGAATAAATGAACATGTGGGTGAGTTAACCAGCATTGCTAAAGTCCTACTATGTGCCAAGTCAATACTAGGCCCGAGAGTTACCAAGTCATATAGACAATCCATAACTTAGAAATATTTCCATCTCCCAGGAGCGCTGACCCAAGGAATGGGATTTGAATCCCTTCTGTGGACAAACAGAATTCTGCAGCAGATGTATGATGCTAGCAGATACTGGCTAGATGTTCACCAAATCATTTTCTTTTCTTTTTGGACACATGGATGGACTACATTTCCCAGCCTCCCTTGCAGTCAGGCATGGTCATCTGAGTTCTGGACAGTGAGCAGAAGTGCTGTGCATCACTTCCAGGCTTGGCCCATAAGAACCTCCCATTGCTTCTCTCTGCTCTTTCCCCATGCAATTACAGGCTGGAGAGGATTCCTAGGACCTGGAAGATGGCAGAGCTACAAGATAGAAAGAGCCTGGGCTGCTGAGACCCTACCTATAGAGGGGAGCTACTCAACCAGGCACACCAGGTTGACCGAACAAGAAATACAGTTGTGATGTGTTAAGCTGCTAAGATGTTGGCGTAATGTTTTACAGCAGGAGGCCTGCCCTAATAAAGTGACAACTGTGTGCGTGTGTGCGTGTGCATGATCTCTGAGATCCACCGTGTACTCGGGAGGAATCCCGGACCATCCGAGAGGCCCTGGCCCACATTCCTCTTCCCCCTACAGCTTCCAGATTCAAGTGTCCTACAGACACACTGGCCACTTCCATAGAAAGCCTGACACTCACCCTCCCTCTTTGTCAGCTGTCATAACAAGTGTCATGCTAACTTGAAACACTACGCAACAAAGGGCTCGCTGTTGAGTCCTTGTTTTGGAAACTCGATTGCATTCCCTGCTGGTTCTACTTTCTCTTTCTGCCTTTGGCAAAGGCCCTGTCTTGTGCCTGCAAGAGCTGCAGAGCTCAGCAATGGGCCACTTTTGCTCATGCAGCTCTGCAGCCGGAGCCTCGGAGACATGCACTTCTGGTCGTCATCAGGAAGGAGCAGAGGTGCTCCTCTACTGCATAGGAAAGGTCTCGTGTTTTGGTGTTTACAGAAGAACTCTCAGGACCTCTGAACGTGTTTCTCCCACCAGAGTGATGTGTTTCAGGGCTCTTGTTCCAGGCTTGCAGGAGAGAATTTTCTGTTGTTTTGTTTTTAATGGCAGGGTACGCTGAACTAGGGAGTGACATAATCGTGGTTTCAAAATCCACACATCCATGCAAAACTGACCCTGGAGCCTCAGAATTCTAGAGGCACAGAATCCCCTCAAGAACCCTGGAATTGTGAGTTCAGGGGATCCTGGACACACAGAGTCCTTTTGAAAGCAGTCTCCAGGCTACCAGTTTCTGGGGTGGAACTCGGAGCAGTGTTCTGGCCTCTGCCACCAGCGTCCATGGCCCTGCCTCCAGGGAACTGCGGTAGGATGTGCGTGACATGCCAGGTTCTCCAGTGACAGGTGTCAGGCAGAAGCCCCGAGCGGCAGCCTGAGCACACTCCTGTTGCCTCAACATGCTGCTGGAAACTTGGGCAGCTCTGCTTGGGGACTGGCCTCCCCGGGGACACGGCTCGTTCACCTTTTTACCTGGGGGAGAAAGTGCAATGACATCGAAAATGCCAAGCCACCAGGTTTTCACACCCCGAGGTAAGCACAGCAGGATACAGTCCAGTGACGGAATGTCATCCATCGAGATGACATTATCTCCCGTTTGGCCCCTGTTCTTGCTTCTGTATCTGAGCCTTCTGGGAAGTGTCCAACCCGAGCTCTGGGCAGCCAGAGACCCAGGCCAGTTCTTAGGGGAAGTGGCACCTGCTCGAGGGACCTGAGAAAGTGACAGAATCACAAAATGTCCTGCCAAGGGGCTGAGGCAGACACACCCTTGACGCAGAATTAAATTGCCCCCTCAATTCCAAGAGGGTGTAGGGCCAATCTCTGGGCAAGAAAAACGTCATGCAGACTCTCCTTACCTGCTTTTGTCATTCTGGCACTTATCGGCAGCTGTCACCTAGTCCACCTCTCTTAGAATTACAGAGTGTCCTAGGGTATTTTGGTCTCCTCGTAGGTTCTCAGCTGGGAGCAAGGACGCCTTCCCCTAGGGTGTGAAACCTGGGGGCTTGGCATTTTCGGTGTTATGGCACTTTATCCCCCAGGTAAAAAGGTGAGCGAGCAGCGGTCCCAGGGCGGGGGAGCGGGGGGGGGGCTCAGAGATGAGATTAGGGTGAGGGGACCCCAAAGATGCAAGAATGATTCTTTTTAAATTTTTTCTTTTTTATTCTCACCCGAGCATATTTTTCCATTGCTTTTTAGAGGGAGAAGAAGGGAGAGAAACATTGATGCGAGTGAACAGTGTTGATCATTTGGACCAGGGATGGCACGTGCCCCAACTGGGGATTGAATCCACAATCTAGGCACGTGCCCCAACCAGGAATCAAACCCGCAACCCTTCAGCGACAGGACTACTTTCCCAACAACTGAGCCACACCAGCCAGGGTGCAGGAATGATTCTTCACTCTGCCCGTTTTAGCTATGAGACCTTGGCCTGGCAGTTTCGGAACTTCTGCAAGCTTGAGAATTATTGTTGGAATTACATGAAATAATAACACTAATATTCATGTGCTAGGAATTGTGCTATGTATCACCTAATTAACAATAACCTCATTAGCTAAGTCTGATTTACCTTGTTCAACAGACTCAAAAACTGAGTAACCAGTGCCCAAGGTCACTCAGCCAATAGAAGGTGGAAGCAGAGAGAAGGGATCTTTCAACCATGGTGACAGAGTGGTGCTTTTCTATCCCAGCACTGTTGCCATGTTGAGCCAGATAATTCTTCATGGTGGGGACTGTCTTGAGCATTGTAGGAAGCGTAGCTAGATGCCAGGAGCACACACCTCTCATCCAGTTGGGACAACCAGATGTTTCTAGACATTGCCAAAGGTCATGCAGTGGCGTTAGATAATTTGAAAACCACTGAAATAGGTGGAGAATCAGATGGGATGGTATAAAGGTGTAGTGTTTAAAACATGGGAGTATCAGTATATGTTATCATACTTCAAAATGTGGAACCCTTTCCCTATAACTAATGTCAAGATCAAGAGTGGCGGGGTGGGGAGGAGAGAAAGAGAAGAAGGGAGAAATGGAGAGAGAGAGAAAGAGAGGCAAATATAAGGTTTCTCTGGCCCCAGGATCATATAAACAAAATCTAAATGGAAATGATAAAATGTGCCAACTCAGAGAGAATTTTTAAGTATTTTGAGGTTATGAGACCGGCAGTGTTGTGAGCGTAACTGTCACTCACACCCTTGATGGCATGAATCTCACTACACGAACCGATGGAACTGGATGTGAGAGGCACTGGCAGGGAGAGGGGTCCTCTGTGTGGCCTTGCACTGTCTCCGTGTGTAACCCTCCCAAGGACCTGTGAGGCCGACTCCCAATTCTCTCCCTGTCCAGAGGGGGCAGCTGAGGTTCTGAGGGGGCAAGGAACTTGGCCGAGATTACACAATCTGTCTGTGGCAGAAGCAGGATTGAAATAAAAGCTTTTCACGTGCTTCCACAGCAGAGTTTGAATGGCTACTGTGCCATCCGTCTCTGATTGAAAGCTGCCTTTCTAGTTATTTTTGAGTCTCCTACATAAAAACTGTCTTATGATCTGTGTAATAAAACATTTTAAAACTAAACAATAATAGCAAGATCTTTCAGATGATGGTCTTAACTCCTGAGGCCCCCAACTCGTACGTATGGTCACGTGGATGGGAGTGATCCTTGTTCACGCCATGGCCATCCTTCAGTGCTTCCCAGACCTGAAAAGTTTCCTGAGGATCCTCATACACCTGTCTGTGTGCCTTCAAGACAGCCAGAGACGTACACACGCATCGTTTCACAGGGAGGTCAAGACTATAATCAATCGGACAGGGACACAAGAGAAGCTAGGGGAGGAAAGAGGAGGTGCCCAGGTCCTGGAACATGTCTGTCTGGCCTTTGTGTGTGCTGCGACAGTCACACTGCACCTTTTCGCCGGGGTAGGAGGTGGGTAGGAGCCGGTCAGGGGCCCTTCCCAGTGGAGAGAATGCTGAGTTTTGAATGGTGAAAGGCGCTGGGGCTAAAGAGGGCGGAGGGAGGAAAGGGTAGCTGGAGAATGGAGCAGTGTGAGCTCAAGTCAGATTCGGGTGATAACAAGGAATTTCGAGCATTCTGACAGCCCGCTTCCTGTTGTGGGAGCAGAGGCGCTGGGAGGGGGAGGCAGTGGGAACGCAGCGCTCCTTTTTACGTCCACCTGCCACATCGTTCCCCTTGGGTGCACCTTCATCCGGTGTTCTCCACTTTGAGTGTGATTTCTGTGACATCCTACTGCCTGGACCAGTGGACAAGGGGAAGGTGTCTTAAAAGTAACAAAGTTATTTTCTTCTAGTGGAAAAAAAGAAAAACAAGGAAAGGAGAAAAACCCTACAAAACTAAGCATGTATATAAGAAATCCAGGACGATGGTGTCAGCTTGGGGGGAAAAAAAGGAGAGAGAACTCAGGAGCTGACAAAGCTCAGGAAAAAAAGAAAGAAGAAAAAAATGCTGTTTGGGAAAGAGTCAGAAGTTGTTTCATAACATTTTAAAACCAAAGTTGGCTCAAATATAAAAGATTTCTCCTTTTTTGATAAGATTACTTTCCCCCTCCACCATTTCTACGGTGCTGAAATAATCTTTACTTCAGGACAGTTAATCCGAAGTCTGTCTCCTTGCAGAATCCTTACTAAAACTCCTGCGCGTGTTGGCAGTGCTTGGAGCCGTCTCCCCGCTATTTCACAACCTTCCCTCCTGAAAAATGCATCCACGTTCTTAAAATAGAAGCAGAGCTCTGGCTGAAGTGGGTGGGCAGGGGTTGAATTCACCGCCCGAAGAAGGTGAGGGGCCCTGGGTGAGGCCTTGCTCCAGCTGGGATCTGGGCTTCCCCAGAGATGGGGGTGACAAGGGACAGCTGGAAGGGATATGTCCAGCCATCACTTCCCTTCTGGCCTCCAGTTCTCCTGAATCCTCAGCAGCCTCCAAATTTAAACCAGCCTTGTCCCAGGAGAACAGGTAGAGACAGATGGAGCACGGTGACAGCCCCTCTGTTAGAGCCAGGTGCTGCTTCTGTGGCGGTGGAATCCTGACCCCGCAGGACGCTGCGAAGGAGCCTGGGATTGGGTGTTGGAGGACATGAGTTTGTGTCCTGACTCTGCCACGCTGTCTGATTTCCTTAAAGGAGCAGCCCCAGCCACCTCCTCTGTGAGCAGAGTCCTATCTCCCTGAGTGGTTTTGATAATTAAATGAGAAAAACACACAGTAGGGACTCACATATGATTTGTCTTCATCTAAATTAAAGTTATTTCTAGTACCCAAGAGGAAGTGGTTGGAAAAATTGTGCTGAACAGAAATTCCCGCGTCGTAGCCAATGCTGAGCTTTTGTATTTTGCAGGGAGAGCTAGAGCCATGCCGACTGCCCTGGCCTCCAGCCAAGTGCCCCTGGGGGCGGGGGCGGGAATCAGGACAGGGCCCTAAGTCTTTAGTGTTTGGGAGTATTTACTCTGCCAATATCCCCGAAGAGAGATGAGGTTCTGAATCAAACTTAACACAAACTCCAAATAACCCTGAACAACTAGTTTCTTAATATTTTTTCCCCATAGCTAATACTTCTAGGGACTTCTCCAGGCCCCTCCCCTCTCTCCTCTTCTAACCACATGTGCACACATATGCACATTCATACACATACACCCGTTCGCACACATGCACTCACATGCGCGCCCCCTCATATACTCACAAAGTGCACGTTCACACACGTGCGACTCACACACGCACACAAGCTCACACACACACGTCTCTCCCAAACCCAATTCTTGCAAGCTCTCAGTTTTAACTAAAGAGCAAGGAACCCCCGGGTGGCTCCATCACCTTTTCAGACGGCTGGCCCAGCTAGCCCCATTGCACGGCTGTGCTGCAGCCAAAGCCAGCAGCCTTTCTGGGTCTAAGTCTTCCATCAACTCCTAAAACTGCCTTAGAACCTCTGAAGTCTAATATTAAGGATGCTGGAGGCTTGCTCCCTGCCTTCCTAGCTGACCTCCCACACCTTCAACCTGGCGCCTCATGTTTCTGCAGCCCGGGCCACAAGCCCTGTGGACCCACCCCTCTGTATGTCTGAGCATGCTTTTCTGTCTCTTCCTTTTCCATTTGGCAAACTAGGTTTCATTCCTGCACCATTTGCTCAGTCACCATTCATTGAGTACCTCCCATGTGCCAGATTCAAAGCCAGGTGTGTGTAGCGAGGTGGGGGGAGAGCTGATAAAAGATGTATCACTGCCCTTTAGGGCTTAGCTTAAAACAACACTTCCTCTTGGAAGCCTACCATGATGGCCTCTCTCCCTGCCCAGGTGAACTGAGTTATTCCCTCTTCCTCCACTACTACAAACCTATTTATAATTTTCACCCCTCACTGATGCTTCTTTAGTGCTCCCTAGATGCTAAAAGGCAGCTCCACCAGCCAAATGCATAAAGAAAGCCCCTCCCCCTCTCTTCTTCCTTACCTCCAATCACCACCAATTCAAACGTGTTACTGCCTATATATTTCTCAGATTTGCCCTTCTCTCCATCTCCATAGCCATCATCCCAGTCTAAGCTGCCACTACCTCTTGCCTGGACTGTTACAGTAGACTCCTAATCACTTGCCCTATTTCTTATATTTTTTAAAAAAGGTTTTATTGATTTTTTAGAGAGAGATGAAGGGAGGGAGAATGAAAGGGAGACAAATATTAATGTGTGGTTGCCTCCCACACACACCCTTAATTGGGGACCTGGCCCACAACCCAGGCATGTGCCCTGACTGGGAATCGAACCGGTGACCCTTTGGTTCGTAGGCTGGCACTCAATCCACTGAGCCTCACCAGCCAGGGCTCTTTCCTGTAATTTAATCTCCTCGCAATAGCCAGGGCAATTTTTTGAAATCATTAATGTCATTGGTTAGTCCACCTGCCCTTAACTGCCTCCACCCACCCCCTTCCATCATCAAATGCTCCTGGTTTCCTGTAGCTCTGACATTAAATACCAAGACCATGCATTGCGTGCCTCAGAGCCCCGGTACACACAATATGCCCTTCTACCGTCTGCATTATTTTTTTAGTTCCTTAAACCCACTCTTCTTTCTCACCCCACAGGACCTTTGCATGTGCTGCTTCCTCTGTCTGGAATACCACCACCACCCCACCACCCCCACCCCCCGCTGATAACTCCAGTTTTCTATCAGCTCTCGGTTTAATTATTACCTTTGCAGGAAAACCTTCAGCACTTTATCAGCCTACTCTCATAAAAATCTGACAGCACTTGGGTCCAAGGCCACATTACTATGTTGTTGGGCCTTCGGCACTCTGGTATTTGCAGGTCCCTTTCTCCACTAAAAGAATAATAAAAAGTAGTTTTTATAATTGGTATAGAGATCAATGTGATCCAGATGGAGTTCATTATTTTACATTCACTATTATTATACTCATTTTCTCTTTTGATTTTAAAAGAAGTTATAAACAAAACACGTCCGTGGGCCCTTAACTGTTCCATGGGCACCGTGCCTCCAGCCTTGACAGCTACGCCGGCCCTGCTGGGTTGTCCTTCACTGAGCGTGCACATGTGAAAGCTGGCAGTTAGGAGAGTGATTTTCCTAATTGATGTCAGTCTCTGCCCCTGAGCTCTGTGAGGTCAGAGGCCACATGTGTCATCCTCACTACGGAGTCTGTCTGCAGCAGCTAGCTGGGGCCAGGTGCTACCCAGGTGAGTGCTGGGGAAGCAGCGGTTGGATGAGTATATGATACAGTGGTGTCCCCTACCAGACGCTGGGCTGTGAGAGGCGGGGAAAGCTCTGGTTTTCCTCTCCCTCCAGTGTCTGATGTCAGGGGCTTGCACAAGCTTCCTATACGGGGCGATGGCTGTTTCCTCTGTGTATGGAGCTCCATTGGCATCAGCAGTGGTCAGCACCCCAGCTCCTCGATGGCCAGGCAGCTCCGGGCTGGGTTGCTCAGCAGGACATTTGGTCTCAGGACAGAACACCCAGCATCGCTCTTGGACACCACAAGAAGGAATGCAAATAGCCTATTTGTGGACAGTGTCACTTTACCACCAGCAACACCTCTCGGGTATGGGCAAGTAACTCGAGGTGGCCGTTCTGGGGTGCAGCTGCCGCATCTCATGGCCTTGGGCACAGAAGAAGAGGCAGCAGGACCAGTGCCCAGGTGCCTTTTCCACCAGTAGCTAAACTGTCGGGTGAGATGAGAGCTGGGCTTCTGAAGGAGGCAGACCCTGACCATCTGCCTGGACCCCAGGGCAGGGGACTGGTCACCAGCAGTCTGCAACGTGACCACTGCCAGGATCAGTCCATGTTCCCACAGGCTGGTGTGCCTGGCTTACCTGTGAGAGCCTCAAGTGACAGGGAGCTTGACCCTTGATCTCTCTCTGCTCACTGATCCTAAGCTGTGATTATTTTTAATGTCCATGACGTCCATTTGGAGAAGGCAGTCCAACACGGCTCCATGATCACATCCAACTCAAGGATGCCGGCCAGGACTGGACAGCTCAAGAGGTAAGGCAGAGAGAGGCGTCTCGGCGTCACACAAATGTGGCGCTGAGTCCCATCCTGCCTTGACTGCTGCTCATGAAATGTGGACAAGTCACCTCACCTTTGTGAGAGTTAAAGGCGATGATGCTGATGGAGGGGTTACAGATGCCTGACATGCAGAGAGGCAATAAATGTTGCTGTCAACTTTCAAGTGAAGTGTGCTGGCCTCATCGTGAGACAAGAACTCCTCTCAATCATAAGCTCAAGCCGGCCGCCTCGTTCTCTCACGTGATTGCTCCAGAACCCATTTCTGGGAGTCCAAGATCCAGGCAGCCCATGAAGCAGCCACTGACCTGGCTTTGGCTGGAAGGGAGATTCAGAGGCTGCTCTGAGGTAGTTGAGATTTTCCTGCCAGGAGTGGCTAATGTCATGTGCCTCAGGAACAGGCCACCTCCAGCTGCCCAGGAAGGCCACAGATTGGAGTGCTAGGAGGAGCTGAAGGCTTTTACAAAATGCACTTTTCCAGGGAGGCCTGAATAAGGCAGGATGGAGGCAGAAACAGAGCTGGTGCCCATGGCCCACAGCATCCCTGGAAGCTAGCCATGACAGGGAACCAGGCCCATGCCGAGCACCGTGTGAGTTCAGAACTGTAAGTCACCTGCAGGTTCCCTGTCCTTCTCCCTCCACACATCAGCCTGTACACATGCTCCCACAGCCCCACTTCAGAAACGGAGACTCAGGGGATTTTTAATGCCATTACATACTTTCCTAAACCAGATTATTTTGTTGCCTTGTTCCAAAAGGGTATGCTGATAAATCTTTGAATATGGGCTGAGGAAGTGATGATGGTATCACTTCCAGTAGCTTACACACAGATGTGTTTACTAATAGAAACCTAACAGGAAGTTCTGGGGTATACCCAAGAAGTTTCTTTGATAGGATGTTGATGTTTTGGGGCTACTTCTTGCTAAAGGATCATCTAGAAGCGAGGATAGTACTTTCCTGTAAGCACATCAGATTATCCACTTAACCACCTGACACTAATGCTTACTGAGCCCTATCAGGTTATGCTGGAGGACAAAACCAGTCAAAATTCTTGTCCCTGGGCTGCATCTGGCCAAGGAGGAGAATTCGGAGAACAATGATATAATCACCCAACTCAGCCCAAAATTGCTCCTGGGATGAATGTTACAGAGCAAGGCCACACCAATGTCCCAGGTGCCCAGTTCTCACATTGCATCTTAAAAAGAGACACTGACATTCAGGAGAGATTCCAGAAGCAGGTGGCAGTGATGATGGTGCATCGGCCAACTGTTTCATACATGGGACAGCTGGAAATAGAAGGACCTTGGCCTGGCAAAGAGAAGGCCCTGGGATGTCGGGTTGTCCTCTTGATGAAGGGTAGCTATTAACGGGGGAGGGAAGGGGGCAGTGTTATTTTGAGTGGGGCCAGAAAGAAAAACATGGAACAGTGGGTGGGAGGAGGTAAGGGTGGCTCTCATGTCCACACAAGGAATTCCTGGAATGGCTGCCTCAGGACAGAGGGAGCTATCCTTGCATGAGGTATTTGGCCTCATTCCTGTCTCAATGGGCCACATTGTCCCCTTGCCTGTGACCGGCTCCAATGAGAAGGATATTTCATATATTTGGATTGCTCATTCCATTCATTTGAATATCTTCACTTCTTTTTTGCCTCCTCTTTGACTACTTCTCTGTTTCAAGTTTCCTGGGCAATCTCACCTGGCCTGTTGCCCATCTGCAGCCTCCCAGATGTCCTTGGACAATGCTTGTCTGGGATTAGTTGGGACATGGTGGTGGCTAAAAGTGTGGGCTTTGAAGCAAGACAAACATGAGATCAAATGTCAGCTCCACCACTCATAAGTCATGTGGCCTTTCCAAATGGCCTCTCTGAGTCTGTTTCCTCATCTGCAAAATGGGAGTGAGGGGAATGATACATCTGCTTGGACTTTGTGGGGAAGTAGGTGAGACTGTGTGTTAATAACCACAAGCTCTGGGAAAATAATCTACTACTGGCATTTTTTGGAATGGCAATTAACCGACTTGACTGAATTCTTTTACTTTTGATCCAGGAGCTTGGGGACTACACAGACTCAACCTTAGAAGATCAAAGTAAGGCAAGTTTTGCCTTCCTGCTTATTTTACAAGTGCTGTGGACATTTCCATCAAATGTCAGAGAAAAGGCAAGATCTGTGTTACAGAGGCATGGAACAAAGGCTTGGTCTGCCCTTGAGAGGGGATCGTAACCAACCCAACAGGGATGACTCTGGAACATTTATAGGCTCTTGAACCAACAGTGTGTTGGAGCTACTCATGCCAGGAGAACTGATTGTGCGAATCTCTTCCTAACTCCGCGTTCAGTGTCATCACGTTGTTAGCTTGAAATAAGCCATGGTGTGAGCATTTACACCATGGTGATTGGCAAGGGCACCACATCAGGGCTCCTCTACCCCTAGAGAGCTGGTTAGTAGGCATCCCCCCCACCCCATCACTGCTGCCTTCCACAGTAGGAAAAGAAAGTCCCATATCACATGATTCACTTTCAAAACTATGGTGTTTCTGAGGAAAAGGAATCAGTAGTGCAGGTGAACACCAAACCATAGAGCAGCTCTATCTCGTGGTGATGAATAGAAAGAACATGTCTAGCAGAGGTGGCGCCAAGGCTCTGTGTCTCTCTCTTTTGTCTCCTCATTAGAGGACCAGAGAGGATGCCTCCCTGGATCATCACTTAATCTTAAATTGCCAGCATCCTGGGAGAGTCTGTGGAGCCCCTCGTCTGAGTACTCAGGAAGGAGGCAGGACTTGCTGGTGACTGGGAACAGGCAGCCCCTCTTAAGCAGGGAGCCTGAGCTGGAGCCTTTCAATAATTTACCATTTCCTTATAGGGACGGGAGGAGGCCAGGCATGGTGTTGAAGTTTGATTAGTAATAAGAACATAGCAGCTTAACCTCTAACATTTAGCACTCTCCCCCAGATCGAATTACTGATCTCTATCTGGTTGAGCCATGCTAGCCGGCTGCCTGGGAACATAACACCTCTCTAAAAGCTGCCAGTCTCTGTCACTGTCTTTGCACAATGGAGCCCATAGCTATTTTTAAAGGACTGTGTCACCTTTCAAGAGAAATTGTGTCTGCACGGAAGATTGACTTTTTTTCTCATCGTTTTATATGTGAATTTGGTGGTCTTTCATTTCCCAAGGTGAAGGTGGGTGCTTAATCCCCCCCATATCATCACCATTTTGATTTTTATTTTAGGGAAAATGTGAAAGAATTGAGATGAAGAAAATAATTGCCAAACATCCCCGTTTTCAGTAGAAAGGAAAGGTATCGAATGGAAGGGACATTTGTCCTGCAACTATTGGGTAGCAAGTTTTGACTGAAATAATCACTTTTTTTTTTTTTTTTCAATTTTTTCAAAATTCTACCAGATAGGGGTTGTTAGCCCATCTGCAGATGATTCCGACGAGGATGGAGACTCTGGCATCAGACTCCACGTGTTTATGATGCTGGCTTGACTTGGGTGCTATGTCCTCACTGTGACCTACGCCTAGGTTTTCTCATCTTCGAAATAGTGATGATAACAGTGCCTACCTCATCAAAGAGCCACTGTGAGAATTCAGTGAGTTAATCCAATTTAACTCGTGAGATAAGTACCCTGGACGCAGTAAGGGGCCCATACATATGGCCTCTTATGGAAGGGTAGAGTCTAGTGACAGCTACTTTTCAGTGGTAGTTCCTTACTAGAACTATCACTCCCATTAATTCTCACACATGCCTTCCCTACAACATGAGTTGCCTCCATTTTTCAGAGGAGATAACAGTGCTTCCCTCAGTGGATTTTTTGTTAGGAGGATTAAATTGAGATCCTTCACTTCCAGCGTTTGACTCTGCACTCAGCACATAGAAAGTTCCCAGCACATGATAGCTGTTTATTAGTCATCATTAGAAATAGTCTTGCCATGAGGAAACTGAGATTTAGGAAGTTTTGGATAAACTATAGGCATAAAACTATACGCATAAATACATGCAGTGAAAACAAGTAGAATGTTCTGGAAGACTCGTCAAAGGCTGGTGAAAGGTCAAGTTAGATGAAGTGAGTAAGATGATAAGCACCATTGATAAAATTCTGGACTGCATATCTTTAAGTTATCCTCTTTAAAGAAGGTGAAACCCCACGTTGCAGATGATACATATGGGTGTGGTTTATGCCACGGGAACATGTGGTTCTCTATCACAGGCCTGCTCACAGCAAACGCCTCGCTCTTACAAAAGAGATCAGTGGAAGAGTGTGCTTGCATTGGTGTGTTTTAGGTTAAAGCATGACGTTTGTTAGCTACTGGTGCCTCAGTTCTTATGATTCTCTTCCTTAACTGTCTTGTATGAGGAACCATCCCACTACTAATCCTGTTAGCTTTTGTAGTTCATCTGAAAACTCATTCCAGCTTCAAGAATTGTCCCCACATCTTCCATTACTGCCCAGTTTGGATTCCTACGAGGAAGGGTCATACAGGGAAGAAGAGAGGTACAGTTGAGTTTCACTGAACATCTCGTAACTTTAAAAATTGTTAGGAAGTTTCTGACTCAAGACATTAGAGTGGCAAAGATAAAGAAGGTGGGTACAGGTGTCCCGGCCCTGTGGCTCTCCCAGATCAGTGACAGAGACATCTTAAAATAAAGATAATATAGTGAGATTGATGCTTAAAGGGAGGTCTGATAAACTATGTGGGAGCATAACTAAAGAGGGGCTTGATTCTGCCTAGGGTTGCTGGGGCATTGAGAGGAGATTTGAGACAGGTTGTATAGGATGATTAGGAGTTTACTAGATGGAAGAGCATCTAAGCAAGGGAACAGAAAGAACAAATACCTGGGAGGTAAAAGGGTGCGACCTATTGGGAGATGGCAAGTAATTCATTATAGTTCAATGTAGTACATCTGATCCTTGCTGCTGGACTTCCAGAGTCTAGTACAGTGCCAGAGACAGAGATGCGCTCAGTAAATATCTGTTAAAGGAATGAATAATTGGTGGGTGGTCTCTTTACTATGCCTTGTGACCAGGAGTCCTAGCTCCCCAGTTAGAACTGCTATAGGCTTTGAGAATCTACTGTAATTTATTTGAGGGGTGTGTGGTCAGGGGTGACTTGATCTCAGCTGGGCTCACTCATATATCTGTGGATTGGTTGGGGTCAAAATGTCTTTATCTCCCCATCTTCACCATGACGCCGTAGTAGCCAGAGGCCGATCGTCTCGCAGGGGAAAGAGAAGCTTCTTAGAACCATGGGACTTTTGGCAAGGTGCACGCTCCTTCCAAGTTACTCAGCATGTACTGTTTCCAACCAAGAACACTAAGCAGTGCTTTTCAGGACACACCTGGACTAGGTTTAAGGAACTCATTAGTCTGTGCAGATTTGACCCCTGGGAACTTAATGACTCTTTCAATAACTGTGGTCTGGTCTACTTTGCCAAGTTGACTTTTTCACCATGCGCATCTTCACAGATAAATGTTTCCTTTTGGGATCCCTTCATCCTGGTTTTTCTGCAAAACCATTTAAGGTCCTGTTATATATTTTTGCTTTAACAAAATAAATATTTGTTTACTGCTGCTAGGGTCACCCCTGGCTCACCAGCTGTCACTTTCATGGTGACAAGTTCTTCCTAAGCATGAGAATAGTGTCAGGACATTTGAAACCTCAACGAAGGGAAATAGGCAAAATAAATTCAGCTGTAAGAGAATCAACTTTTAAAAAAATAGCTAACTGCAGGGCAGAATCTCATGGTACCAAATACCTTTTGGAAACTTAGGTAGAGAAAAGAAGTTCAGAGTATAAGTAAGATGGGGCCTAGGCATAGAGGCAAGATTGCCTATATTCAAATCACATGTTGACCTCTCATTTTCTTTTATGATTTTGGGTAAGTCTCAGAACCTTTATACGTCTTAGTTTCTTTAGAAGTGAAATTGAATTGTTTATAATAATAATATAGAGAGATTTTCACACATACTGAGTTTTCCTGAAGTTATCAACACATGGTGAGATTAGACCCTCCTGTCCCCTGAAGAAGTTATAACCATGTGACTTGCTTTGATGCATGAAATGTGAGTAGAAATAAAGGATGTAACTTTTCTGGTGGAAGCTTTGAGAGTCAGGTGCAATTTTCTATGCTTTCTTTCCATCTCCTATAATAACTGATAACCTCCTGATGGGGCTCTCAGTCAAAGTTGGGGTCATGGAATGAGAACGATGTGGAACCAGAGACCCCTCTGATCTGTGATGTACATGCAATATTAGTGGCAAGAAGTAAGCCAATGTTTACTTAAGCCATGGAGATTTGCAAGTTGTTTGTTACTGCAGCATAGCCTGGCCCATACAGACTCTTACTGAGATCATGTAAGGAAAGAACACATCGATATCACAGCACCTAGTAAAGAAGAAATGCTTCATAAATATTAGTTACCATTCCTGTTACTCCCCATGGAAACACTGAGAACTTTTCTCCTCTCTCTCACAAAGAATAATTTCCCTGGCTCATTCATTTGTTCTTCACTGCACTAAATTTTCCGAGAGTGCAAACATCAGCCATGCAGAGACTGCCATCCTCAACACTTAAACACTTGGAATCAAGTAGCTCCTCTGTCAATTCTGTGGGTGCTTAACCTTCCTGAGTACCCTCTTCCCTGAGGAAGTTGGCTCCCTTGCCTTGGCCACTCAAATAATAGCCCTGTTATTGATCAGCAGTGCCTTGTCTCATAGCAGCAGCACAAGTGAAGTCAGCATGGGAGGGGCCCTACCTTCTTGGGTGTGGAGGGCTGTATTTATCCTCAGGGCTGAGGGGAGTAAGAAAGCCTAATAGACATAGTAACAGGTCGCTTGTCACAATCACAACTGACTCGATGAGGTCCAGGTTTTGAAGCCTTAGGAAGTCTTATTTTTACTAACAACGTGCTTACATTGAAGGAAGTAAAGGTTCCGATGACCTGTGTGTGAGGGAATCAAAGACTGAAGGGCTTTGACGTCTACAGAGAGGATGAAATTGTCACCACACAGGCGAGGAGGAGGAAGGTTACTACATACGGAGCCCCAGCTGTGTAGCTTGTATACATTTTCTTACCTTATGGGAAACTGAATCCTCCAATCAAAATAACTTTAGCCATCATTTATCAAGTGTGAGTTCCATCCCCAAACTGACTTACACATGTGAACTCATTCCCTCCTCATGCAAACTCTGTTCGACACGGATCATCAATTTTAGGCCTCTTTAGAAATAAAGGAATTGGGGGCCCAGTGGGGTTAAGGTCACCCCACCAGTGATCAGCAGGGCTCACTTTCCAGCGTAGGTTTCTCCACCTCAAAAGCCATTTCCTATCTACTATATCCAGTTTTGACTTTCCCCAGATAGCCTGATTATTGTAGAAGTTTTTAAAAAAATACCCCTGAGCTCCTCTTGAGAGATTCTGATTTGGGAAATGTCTAGAAAAATTCCCCTGGTGATTCTTATGGCCAAGTGAGTTTAGTTATCACCGCTCACGGGGCTAGCATCAGGAGAAAGCAACCTACAAGGTCACGTGGGGCCCTGTGTTCAGCAGGACCCTGGTGTGGGTACATACTCTGCTGTCACTGTGCTAAAATTCTTAATAATCTTGCTCTGAACTTGTGTTTTGTAAGTGAAGTCCTGTGGGACAAAGGAGCGGGCACAAGAGCAGAGGTGATGGGCAATGTGTGCGTCCACCAAGCCTTGTCACCCTGTTTGCATATGGCACTTGCACCCCCCCCCCCATGAGCACAGAATTCTCATGCACTCACAGTGCACGCAAGTTCAGCGGACACAAAGCAAGTCCACCTACCGCTAAGTGAGGGTTCTGTCCACCCTGAGAGGCCTCACTTCCATTCAAACCAGAACTTGCTTTGAATACAGAAGAAAAGGTTCTAAGAAACAGAATGACCAAGGAGCCCTATCATATCCTGTCTTACTGGTGTTACTTCCCTGTACGAGACAACCATTTATGCTGAAAACGATGACAGAGAAGGAAAGGGAAAGATTGGGTAACCCCTAGTTCCTTTTAGTCTTCTTTGCTTATCAGTAAGCCAGAGGTAGAGAGTGTCAGGGTGGGGGGTGTAGCAAAGAAATGAAATAAAAATAATTGACTGGGTTTTGTATAGTGTTTCCATCGTCCTGATGAGAATAAAATGCATAGGAAGGTATGAGCTATGATGTACAGATTCTGTAATTTTGGTGATTTTACATGAGTTAAACACTCTTCTATTTGCATTTTAAAATGGTATTAAATGATATTAAGGTGAATATTAAAACATAGTAGTGCTTTAAAATTTTAATTTTTTACTACTTAGAATGGCATTAAACAGCAGATGTAAAACACCCGGGCAATCTGAGAATGAGACCATGGAACAAAGGAAAAGTCTTTATATTTTAGAACCAAAGATGGTATTTTCCCCTACTTTCCAAATAGACAGCCCACATCTT
Organism: Furipterus horrens; assembly: GCF_987537825.1. NCBI lineage: Eukaryota > Metazoa > Chordata > Mammalia > Chiroptera > Furipteridae > Furipterus > Furipterus horrens. The sequence continues at coordinate 23,582,466 of NW_028327183.1, forward strand.
TATATTGCATGGGACATCACAAATTATGTAGCCAACTTCCTGGTCAAAATATTCAGATGATTTCTTTATGCTTTCATTCTTAAAAAAAAAATAAGTCTGTTTGGACTAAGGTAAATATTCTGGAAATGTGGTCATGATCTCTGCAGGTAAGTAACGGGGAAAACAACTCCTAAGCTAATCGGCAGCAGCCCATTCCCCACACCACCAAACGTGCTGTCTTTTCACAAAACTAAAAACAAAACAAAACAACCACTGTTCCATAACGGAGAATTTGGGAACCTTGCCCTCAGCCCTCATTTAGAAGCCCAGTCTCCAAGTTCAAGGTGTTCAGTGTGCCATGATGGGGAGAAGCAGAGGACCACAGGAAAATTGCCATTGAAATTGTCAATGACCAAAGCTGCCTGGCCCGGTGGAAAGAGCACAGATTCTGTGACCAGCCAGCCCTTGGTTTGAGCGCCAGACCAACCACTCAGTACATTCCACTTCGAGCAAGTCTTTTCCTGCCTGCGCCTCAGTTTTCTCACCTGGGTAAAGGGCATGCCAACACCTGCCTCATATGACTGCTGTGAGGATTCAAAGGGATGTGAAAAGTGACTTCACTCCCAACCTGATATACAAGTATGAGTATGAAGCCCTTTTCTCCTACCTCTGTCTCTCTGTTAAAGGAAGTGGTTCTTCACTGTTGCCCCAGAAAAAGCAGAGAAGAATTAATCTATGGGTTTTCAGTGTGCAAATCTGACAGGCCACACACAAAGGGAGGGAGGGAGCGAGAGAGGGAAGAAAAAGGGTTAGAAAGACAAGTGCCACTTCCTGAAACTGGGCACCCCCTGGAGTGCCAGCATCCTTACAGGGAAGAGCTGTCACCTCCCTCTCTCACCATCAGTTTCCACTGGCTCTGTCACACCCCCAAACCACAGCTGTGCCACCTTTCAAGAGCAGAACGTTACTGGGAGGGAAGCCCCTCCACCCCTTCCTGGTGGTATCACTATGGCTCTGTCCCCTGAGGCTCATCTTTCTCATCTGCTAAGTGGTGGTTCCTGCCCTGCCTTGAGAGGTACTGGGAGGATCTGAGGATGGAGAGCAGCCTGTCCAGAAGAGCTTTCTGCAATGACAGAACTGTTCCATGTGTGTTCTCCAAGCTGGCAGCCACATGTGTGGCTACTAAGCGCTTGAATGTGGCTCGTGTGACCAAGAAACTGAATTTTCAGTTTCTTTTCATTCTAGTTCATCTAGTTTCCCATGGCAATAGCCGCACGTGTCTTGGGGCTTTGGTACGAGACACCACAGACCTAGGGAATACAGAAGCCCGTGCATCGTGGCTGCCCAGTAACCAGCCTGTCCTCACGCTTGCATTGTGCTCCTGTAAGACCTCTGCCAGACCAAATTCTTCTTAAGGTCCTTCAGCTCTCCCAGGCCTTGCCAGCACCTAAGTGCTTTTAGAGAAGACCAAGTTTGACCAGACGCTAGTGCGGGCCAGTCATGATACTCATTAACACCACCCCCCACCAGTTGTTCGATGAGTGGCAAGTGCAGAAAGATGCTGGCCGCAGGGCTCCATGCAGGCCTGGCCTCAGGCTGGCGGCTTCCCAGTCTGCACCCTGTTCCCTGTGCTCCCATCCAGGCAGGGGGAGACATCTTCAGCTCCAGCATAAAGCCCGGAGCCCACAGGTTGGGAATCATTTTGTGGGCCAGACTGCGCTGACTCATCTCACTGAAGCCCGTTTTGTAACAGCTCCTGAATAAGCCACATCCCCAGCTCTTGAGGTTCTGGGTTTCGGCTGTTCAACAGCAGCTATACAGAAAGGGAATTGTGGGCATTAGGAAGGGATAGTTAGGGTGGTATCTGAGTTTGAACAATGAAGACAAAGTCTCAAGACCTTTTCTAGAGCTCATGTTCCATGAGTCTAAGATAGTCTGTTTTACAGAGTGATCTGGCTGAGGGCAGTGGTTTATAGCACATGACTTTGAAAAGAATGATCTTGGTCGACTTTTACAAAGGAGATATAGATGTATTTGTGTACCAGGCATGTGACTGAAAGCATTATAACCCTTCTCAGAGTAGATGCTAATATCCTTTTCCAAATGGCCTTAAAGTCCCCACCAATACTGACCCTTTCGTTTCCCATCCTACCTTTTCTTCCTTTCCTCTGTTCACTTCAGTCACAATGACTAACTCGTGTTCCTTGAACATGCCATTCAAGTTTCTACCTCAGAACCTTTGCACATGCTACCTGGGCCAGTGACATCCACATGACTGACTCCTCACATGTTTAGTCTTTGCTTAAATGTCAGTTTCCCAGTCAAGCCTTCCTTGATCTTCTCTCCCAATTTAAAACTGGAATCCCCACCTCTGACTTCCTACCTCCCTTCCTGCTTTACATTTCTTCATCTGACATCTCACTTTTTAATGCATCATATTTTATTTTGGTTTACTTATTGTCTGTCTCCTCTACTAGAAAAGGGTTTCATGAAACCTGGCAGGTCTACCTGCTTGTTCTCTGCTAGGTCATCAGTGCCTAGAATAGTGTCGAGCTCACAATAGGAGGAACTCAAGAAATATTTGTTGAATGCATAAGAATTCTCTCTCATTTAATCCTCATTATCAACTCTGCACAGATTTATAAATGAGGCAACTAAAGCTAATTGCATAAAATGTCATAGCTAACAAGTAGGAGAGCTTGATTCATTAATTCCTCTAACAACTACTTTTTTTTTTTTTTTTTTTTTTTTTGAGCATTCCCTCTCTTTTGGCTCTGGGTTACAGGAACAAACAAGACAGACCAGATCTCTGTATGTATGGAACTAACATTCTAGTGATTTCAGTGATTCTTAGGACTCAAATTAAAATCTGTTTCATCCCAAGGCCATATTTTCCTACTGCGTGACACTGCCTTTCCTATTTAGGTAAACATTGTGTCTGAGCATACTAGGTTCACCGTTCTTAAATGTAGGATGACACTCGGATATCACAGACCTTGAAAAAACGTAATTTCCATGGATCTTAGCTTGTTACACGTGTGTTTGCAGGTATTTCCTTTTCTTTATTTTCCCTGCCATGGCCCCCTGGGATGGGCAGCACCCAAAACTTGAGAGTTGGTATAGATTGAAGTGACTTTGGAGAAACTGTAACCCAGCATCTCACTGACATTTGGAAAAGTAGTCATTCAGAGAGCAGTCCCAAGTCCAAGGCCAGAGGGCAAACTGACTAATCTCAGTCCCCTCTGCAAATGCCTCCATCCTCCATGATGGATTCAAGGCTGGGCATGCAGGGCTGCCGCGGCTAATCTCAAATCATTAACACTTTGGACAAGAACAGATTGCTGTGACCTGAGCCCCAGCTGGAGTGAAGCAATAACTTGAAAGGGAACTGAAATTCAGCAAATGCCAGGCCTCCAAATCCTCAAAGATGGCCTCCTCCACAGGCGACCTCTCCCGACCTTCTGAGCTGTTCACTTATTGGCACTCACTGGAAAAGGCATGGGGTGACTCAGCCAAGAGCCCGGAATGAAATGCTGATAACAGGAGCTTGACTCACCCATAATACTAGTTACTGGGTCAACCAGAGGAGACTTAGAAGGCTCTCTCTCCTCCAAAAGATTCGTTCCCCTGGGGCAGGGGGTGGTTACCTGGCGAAGACGTTTTCGGTAAATTTCTGCGTGGGGAAAGGAGTGGTGTTGAGACTTTCCCTCGGGGCTTGGAATAGTTGGAGAGATGACGTTGAAAGGTGGCTGGTTTTGAGTCCTTCCTCTTCAGACTAAGAGCAGAGATTATCTGCCGGTAGTGAGAGTGGGCAAAGAGGGACAGGCTACAAGCTGATGTCAGAGACTGGCAGCCCTTGAGACACTCCATCTCTGGAGCACTTGGTGGGGGGTGGGGTTCAGCTGGCAATGACACTTCTGGACACACAGAGGTTTTGAGTGGATCTCATCCGGCCCATGTGGAAGCTTGCTCAAGGGTAGCCAAACCTTTTTTGGGCCCCTTGTAAGGGCACGTATCTGTCCTCCCTAGAGACAGGAGCAACTATAAAGAGCAAAACCAAAGCAGGGCCAAAGTCTTGTCTGTGGCACAGAAAGGCAGTCCCACCTCTCCAAGATCCTAGGGGGTGTCATCCTTCATTCCTTCCACTTTATCATCCCATAGTCAATCTACCAGTGGGGGCCGATTTTTGTTTATTCCAAAGCATATACCAGATTCACTACTTTTCTGTTGTTACCCTCACCATCTTGTCTGAATGACTGAAATATACTCTAGAATCCATCTCCCCAGTTCCATTCATGCCCCACCCTTTCTCCCCATAGTTCAGTCTCTACATAGTGGCTATAGTTATCCTTCTATAGCAAGTCACTAAGTCACAACTCCCTGACATCACTTTAATGACTTCCCATATGTTTTGGGTATCCTCTGCTATGTAAACATCTACCCTAAAATGTTTTGGTTCAAAACAATTACCATTGTACTATAGCTCTCAATTCTGGGGGCAGGAATTCAGACAGGGCTCGGCTGGATGGTTTTTCTGCTTCACACAGAGTCAACTGAGGTCGCACGGGGATACTCAGTGGGTGAATGGACTGGCTTGGAGGGTCTAAGATGGTTTTGCTTACATGTTTTGGTGCTTTGATGTGGGTGGCTGGAGGGCTGGGCTTGGATGGGATTGTTGAATGAAGTCTCTCCATGTCCCCACTCTAGCTTGACACTCTCAGTTTAAGTGGCTTCTTACATAGTGGTTTAGGACACCCAGAAAATGTTTTAAAACAAGAAGTAGAAGCTTCCCCTCCCTTGAGTCCTGGGATTGAAAACTGGATTATTACTTCTGCCACACTGCCTTACTCAAAGGCAGAGAGCCTCCCAGAATCTAGATCAGGGGACACCGATGCCACCCTCCATGGGAAGAGTCCAGGAATATGGGGCTATCTTTAATCTGCCACACAATTACACTTTCAGAAGGACATTCACTTTCTTGGCTGACCAACAAGGCCTTCACGATCCAGCCCTTGACTGTCTTATACCACTTTCTTTCTCCCACACCACCCTCCAGCCACACTGCACTCCTCCCTGTTCCAAAAAGGTAGCAAGTTCTTGTTTCTCACTTCAGAACCTTCACATATGCTGTTACCTCTGTCTGAAATACCCTCCCCCAAGTCCTTTCCATCTTCATTTCTCTTCAGAATTCAGATCTCAGCTCATGTGTCCTCCTGACACCGACTGCCCTCACTAGCATATTCTCCCAGTGAGCCCTGGACTCAGACCTCTACCCCTCAAAGCCTCCAGACTAGAATGTTCTAGAATGTTCTAGAATGTCAACAGCTTCCCTTTAGATATTGAAAGAAAGAACTAGTGCGTGCCTCTAGAGAGGCAGAACACTTTTTATTCTTGGACAGAGATGAGTTTAAATTCTGCCTAATGGTATGTTCCTTATCATTCACCCCAAAACCTTCACTCTTCTTCTCTGTTAAACATGGATAAGAAAAGTGTAGTCATAAGAAAAAAATTAAGATTGCCCATGTGAAAGCATTATGCAAAGTCCCTGGACATGGTAAAGTTTCAATACGAATTTGTTAGAAGGGAGAGGAAGCCTATTTTCCAAATGCAATACCAGTTGCAGGCTGTAATTTCCTTGTTACTAGACATTCTGGTTTGGCCTCCGAGTTCCAGATGTTTTGTTTTTTTTTGTTTAATTTGAGAACAGTAATCTCAGCCAGCCCAGGTCAGAGAATTCAAGGCATGCCATTCCTCATGGGGAGGGTGAGCACAGGGTAACTTGCTCCGAGTAAACAAGCTTTGGAGCTGTAGGAGCAAACACGTAACTGGCAAGAAATATTTTTTTAATAATAGATGCTTAAAAACGAATCCAAAGAAGAGAAATATACCCACTGAATAGGGGTAAGTGTAATGTCTATCATGGACTATGATATATGTCTGCTCTGAGACCAGCTCCACAAAAGGCCAAATTTTCTTAAAAGCATGTTAAAATATTAATAGATATCTGAAACAATCTTCTTGCAACTGCTGCCAGTCTTCAGCAAGATTACATCAGACTGGAAAGCACTAGGAGAGACGCTGTAATGTCTTAGCAGTGGCGACTTACTGGGGCACCGTAGGACCCACTTGCACAGGGCAGGCTGCGGTCTGACGGGCAGTCCACCGACAGGCTCCTTCGTGTGAATCAGAACTATTGAGAAATTTCAGCTTTGACCTCAAGAGCTGTGATTCACTCCCTCTAGAAGGTTCTGCCCTCCTTTACACGGCCCACGAAGGCCTGCTTGGTTTGGCTCCAGCCTGTCTCGTTGGTCGGTTTCTTCTCCCACCAGGTCCCCTCTCGGCTCCAGCCCCACGGATTTTCTTCCCATTCATTCACACTTAACCTACTTCCCTCCTACTGCAGGACCTTCAATCCACTCTTGCCTCTTTCTAGAACATCCTTTTCACCGATCATCTGAATCTGTGTCAGAGAGTTGCTCCCTCCAGAGAAGTTGTATGTGAGACTTCCACCACCTCCCCTTGGCAGTTTTCACATTAGCAGCTCCACACAGTCCCCTCTGGCCTGTCTTATAAACTCTTTCACGGCAGGATTACACCTCTTTTCACTCACCATTGTATCAGTGGCATCTAGGACAGTAGGGAACCGATAAAGAACTGAACAGATGAATAAATTCAGAAACACTGTCCAACACAGCAAGGGAATCAAGTTCACCCTCACGATTCTGAGAGTTTCGGTGATTCCTTACAATGTCTGACTAACCTCATTGGCTTGGTCTACCAAGGAAATCTTCAGTCCCCTTCATTGCCTTGTCAGTGAAAACACATCAAGGGAAGGGAACAATACATGTAAAAGGTGCACTGGGACCTTTGCCCTACAGGCAACTTGCTGGTGCTTGTCTCTCCACTGCCCCAACTGTTCTTTAAAAGCTCTTAAACCAGCAATTACCCTCATTGTCTTTCCTCCAAAACCTGCTAGAATGAATGTGCCCAAGTTCAGTGTCCTCCTTGGCTCCTCCCTCCTCTCTCACCTTCTGCTGCTAACTGGGCAACGAGCTCTGTTGAATTTTCCTCCCAACCTCTTCACTGCTTGCTCTTTCCTCTCCAGCCTATGCCTCTGCTTTGGTTCTCCCCTCTACATTTCGCTCCTGAATTGCTGCAATTGCTACAAGAGCCTAGTTACTTACTTCTTACAATAACCCTTGCAGGTTATCCTTTTTCCAGTGACGCCTGGTAATATTTCTAAGTTACAAAGCATCCATTCAGCACCTGTTTATTGATGGTGCTATTACAGGACAGCCACTGTGAAGGCACTGGGGATATAAGGCCACCCGTGACCTCCCAGAAGAGACAGGTGTATAACCAATGGCAGAATTCTAGGGGGGAGGGAAGACTGCTTTCACAGAGGAATAAACAAGGACAGTGATGCAGGAAGTTGGAGGAGGTCATTTATTCCCTCCCTCTCTCCTTTTCTTTTTCCTTCCTTCCACTTCGGCTTTGTCTATTTCATTCATTCATAAAACACTATCTGGTAACAGACAAAATAGACAAGATATGTAGACACTGAGGACTTATGTAGATAATGTGGTGAGTATGTGGAGATGAACATGATAAAGAATCACCCCGTAAATAGCTGACTTATTAATGTGTATGTATGCACATACAAGTGCACACACAAACTCACCTATGCCCACACTATGCACAGGGTGTTGAGTCCCTGTAGGGCCAGAAACTTGAATTATCTTCTAACCTCAGTAGATACAATAAAAGCTGGGATGGAGTAAGTTATTGGTGAGCATTTATAGAATGAATGAATGAATGAATACACATGAGTATTTTCAGAAGAATCAACCTCTGCCAGAAGAAAAGTTTTGATGTCCCAAATTGAGTAGAAATTCCCCGTGACTCTGCCTATGAGAGAGGATTCTTGGCATAGGTTTTCTCCAGCTAAGAAGATCATGTTCTTGTTCTCTATCATGCACATCCAGATGCCCAGGTAGTTGGTACAGAGGCCTCCTTGCTCTCTAGAAGAGAGAGAAACTGGGCTCAATAATTCCATATGGACTTAAAAGTTCTTTCTCAGAAGGCATGGTGATGAATATGATGACTAATGGTTACACCAGCCACTTACGACATACCCACTACGTGCCAGGCACTGCCCTAGGCAACCAAGCAAAGAAGTAATTATTAGCACCACCTCGTAAATGGGGATGCTGAAGCTCAGAGCAGAGCTATAATAAAAATGACTGTAGTTTACACCCCATCAAACAATAACATATTTCTCTGCCCTGCTACAAGTAAACTTGGATTTATCTCATAGTTTCCAGCCTCTGGAGCCCAAATCTACTGGGAAACACAGAATAATGGCAGAGGGATGAGGGACTCCATAAGCAATTATGGAAACATGGGTAGGATCAGAATATATCAAATCCTGTGCTGGAGATGTGGGTTAACAAGGAATCCCACAGGATAGAAAACAAGTCAACACTACGGTTTAGTTTCTATATCCTGAGAAACGTGCCAGCAGACTTCTTTCAAAAGATTAATATATCCCGTGAGAACAGTGAAGCAACAATTACTCAAGTATTGGTGGAAGGGGAAATAAACAAACAAACAAACAACAGAAAGAGAAATGTTACTTCTTCACATGTATTAGAATTTTAGTGTTAGTTCGATTTAGTTTAATTTGCTTTTTGGGGGGCATGTTTGCTTTTATCTTTTAGCTTTATCCTAAGTTTGGTTTATAACTGATACACAAAATATAGGGTAGCACCTATCTTGATCTGGATTTCTCGAATCTTCTCTGCCTTTGCCTTTGATAACTGGAGTTTTAACTACTGTTTTGTTAAACATCAGTCAAGTACCTCTCATACGAGCCCTGACTGGGGACCAAACCTGCAACCTGGGCATATGCCCTGGCTGGGAATTGAACTCCCAACTTTCCGGGATGATGTTCCAACCGAGTCACATTGGCCAGGGCACTACTCTTATGTTTTTAACATATTTTTTCCATTGGAAAAGTTATTACCCTGTGACCTAGGAATTCCACTTCTAGATAACCCCTTCACAGAAATGTTCACATATGTTCATCCAAAGTCAATGGCAAGAACATTTTTAGCAGCATTGCCACTTGAATGTCCCCATAGTAGAAAAGTCCACCCACCATGCAATGCTGTAGTCACAAAATGGAACACTACACAGCAATGTAAAAGAAAAGAAACATAATATAACTAAATGCAACTGCATGGATGAATTACAGAAGCACAATACTAAGAGCAAGCAGACAACAGTAAGAAAGTACTTCACTTTTGATTCCATTATTATAAAATACAAAACCAGGCAAAGCCAAGCTGTTCTGTTTCTTGATCTGGAGCCTGTGAGGTTCAATCTCCCTATTAAAAGTCATTGAGTTGTTCATTTATGATTTGAGCATTTCTATGTGTTACATTTCAATAACAATTTTAATGAGAAATAATCAAATATTGTTAAAAATAGTGATAAATAGACCAAAGGAATAAATATTTATCCATAATCTGACCTCCAGAGATTATCATTGCATTTGTTTATGTCTTCCAAGTCTTTTAAAATTTATTTTTATGCATATAGCTTATAATCATAAATCAAATGAGCACATACTAATTAGTTATCTCTTTTCTTATTGTTGAGTATTTACATTACTGTTATTGGTATAAACATTGTCACAATAAGCAGCTGTTTTTGACAAAACATTTCCTGAACTAACTTGATTTCTTCAGTTTTAAGTCTCAGAAATGGAATTATTGGGTCAACTGGCCTACATTTTTTTAGATGTCATTTAAACAGTCATATCTGTTTTAATTTGGATTTGAGTAAAAATAAAGTGGGACCTTCCCTCAACATGATCGCTTTGGCTTTGTCCCATAGAATACAGTTTTCTCCTTGTGAAGAGTCATGAGCTTTTTAAAAATCAGATTCAGCTTGCAACAATATTAAATGATTGGTAATGATTTGAAGATCATTTGAATAACAGCTTCTCTGGGTCACGGATGCTGGCATGAGAAGTCTCTCCTCTCTCAGTGAGGGTAAACGTCTTTCATTTTGCCTGCCAGCTCCAGCGGGTTGGCTGGGGGTGCCTGGAGAACTGCGTTGAGGAAAGCTCTGAGGCTGTGCCTGGCTGGAGAATGGGGAGTGTCTGGATCCATTAGTGATGCCTGCCAGGATCCTGACATGGCACACTATGATGCTGGCCATGTGTTTGCCAGCCCTCTTCTACAGTATAATGACAGTTCCCTTTGCTGGAGTCACATTCTGTCATTGCAAGTTGTCACTGTGGAACTGCCTGGGAGAAGTGTACCTAAGATCTGGGCAGGAGCAAAAGATGTAGGAACAGAAGCCTTGTGTCTCTTGGTCTCTTGTCAATGCAAGTGTGCACACACACGCATGCACACACTTATACATACACACATAGGCACAGACACACACACACACACACATATACATACACAGACACACAGGCACACATACACCACACCAGAAAGAGCTGTTTTAAAATACAATCACACTAGCTCAAGTCAAGTAAT